>NC_135575.1:120445193-121079526 GCF_965152235.1 Eretmochelys imbricata
AAAGAAGGACTTGTGGCACCTTAGAGACTAACCAATTTATTTGAGCATAAGCTTTCGTGAGCTACAGCTCACTTCATCGGATGCATAAAGTGGAAAGTACAGTGAGGAGATTTTATATATACACACAGACCATGAAAAAATATACATTGTAAGGAGAGTGATCACTTAAGATGAGCTATTACCAGCAGGAGAGTGGGGTGGAGGGAGAGAAAACCTTTTGAAGTGATAATCAAGGTGGGCCATTTCCAGCACATTTCCAGGAGTTAACAAGAATGTCTGAGGAACAGTGGGTGGGGGGGGAGGAATAAACAAGGGGAAATAGTTTCACTTAGTATAATGACTCAACGACTCCCAGTCTCTATTCAAGCCTAACTTAAGTTCATTTGCAAATTACTTCCAATTCAGCAGTCTCTCCTTGGAGTATGTTTTCAAAGTTTTTTTGTTGAAGGGATAGTCACTTTGAGGTCAGAAATCGAGTGACCAGAGAGATTGAAGTGTTCTCCGACTGGTTTATGAATGTTATAATTCTTGACATCTGATTTGTGTCCATTTATTCTTTTACGTAGAGACTGTTCAGTTTGACCAATGTATATAGCAGAGGGGCATTGCTGGCACATGATGGCATATATCACATAGGTAGATGTGTAGGTGAACGAGCCTCTGATAGTGTGGCTGACATAATTAGGCCCTATGATGGTGTCCCCTGAATAGATATGTGGGCACAGTTGGCAACGGGCTTTGTTGCAAGGATAGGTTCCTGGGTTAGTGGTTCTGTTGTGTGGTGTGTGGTTGCTGGTGAGTACTCACTGTACTTTCCACTTTTATGCATCCGATGAAGTGAGCTGTAGCTCACGAAAGCTTATGTTCAAATAAATTGGTTAGTCTCTAACGTGCCACAAGTACTCCTTTTCTTTTTGCGAATACAGACTAACACGGCTGCTACTCTGAAACCTAGATTATTTTCATTATCCAAGCCCATTGTCATACAAAAAAAATGTACAAAATAGTGAAAAGAAAATTATACTTTTAAAATGCTTTTAGTTTAAGACTTCACTTGTAATACAAGGTTGGAGTTTAAAAAAAAAATGCTTATATGATGATCTCCCAGTAGTGGGTGCAGGGGTTTTTTTTGTTTTTTTGGTTGGTTGGTTGGTTTTTTTGTTGTTTTGCTGGACAGCCCTAGTAGTGTTTTTTTTTTTAAACTGTTCTTCTGAAAACCAAACACTCATGGCACTTATGTAAATGTTTCTTTGTACATTTTAAACCTGGTGCATTCTAATTTTATGTAAGAATAATCATATATAAATATAGACATTTCTTCTTTTTATTAAAATAGTCACATCCCACTTCATCCTATCCTTATAAAACTATAGACATACCTCAGCTCACACCATCCCTACTCTCAGTAATTTATATGTAGGACAAATAATACTCAATAATTATTAAAATTTTCAAGCCTTGAATTTACATCTTTTGGAAACCACTTTTACCATCTAGAATATTCCAGAAAAATTAAAGACACAATCATATAATAGTTACTGTAGTTTTACTAGTATGGACATTGAGCCTGCGAGAAAAAAAACTGAGTCTCCTGACTTCCTGTCTCCCCTTCCTTAATTGTTTATTGAGTGTCCACCAGACAAAGCAATACAAGTGGTTCATACTTTCTCTTCTGTATGAATATGTAAGTAGCTTGGATAGCACTCTGAAGATCCACTATCTTTAATACGGGACCATAAGTCTCAGTCAGTGATATGAAGTAGAACTTTTTATGGCCACAGAAGCTGCTGATTATGTAAATCTTCCTTTTTTAGTTGTTTGTTTGTTCACAACACACGTGAATATCCAACATGGAGATGAATTCTTGTAAGTCACTGAGCATAACATTGCTTAACTTATCTCACCAAGAACACTTCTACCTCTACACTTATCTAACTGCGAAGTGCATGCTGAAACTGGGCCAGCACATGTTCAACCATCCAACCCGGCTGCCTTTCTAGCAAAGCCCTGTGCGTAGAGGGTGGAAAAAGCTACCCAGATATTAACACACTGCACTATTACTTTGCTGTACTTGGAGAATTTCTGGGACCTACAAGGTAGGGGAAGTAGCTCATATTTGTACTGAGAGCTTGTCAACTTACAGAGCTTTACAAATACATTATAAAAATAACCTATTACATCTTTGTTTTTAATGCAAAAATCAAAATTTTAATTTAGGATTTTTTAAGATGTACCAAAAGGAGAAGAAAAAAGTAATTTTGGCAAATTTCCGCATTCATGAAACTGTGGAACAGGTAACAGTGGAGAAAGCCACGCTGAAAGATACCTGGCTTTCCAAGCTGCAGATGCTGGGAGACAGAATTTTCCAGGGAAAAGATCAGCCTTCCACAAAAGTAAAACAAACACACACACACGCACACACACACACAGAGTTTTGTGGCAGTGTTGCAAAGTTCTCTTTTTCTCTCCACCCCAAACTCAAGAACAGATGCAATAACAGTTAAGAATCCTCATGCATTTCTTTTCCCATTTCTATCCTTGTCACATAGATCTGCTGTAGCTTTAAAAATCCCCATGTCCCACAGGGTGAATTTCCAAGGAATCAATATTATTCAGTGAAATTCACCAGGACGAGTGAAATTAAGTCTTCATTACTCACATCAGTAGTCTTTCTCGCATCACCATGAAAAGCCAAATTCATTTAGATGATTTATTACAGTAATATAAAATGTTTAAAAGCACCTAACCGACTTAGATGCCCAAGTCCCATTTTGAAAAGGCACTTAAGCTCCTAAGTCCCATGGAAATGATCAATGAAAATGATCAATGATCAAAACACACGCACAATAGTCAGGAAAGCTACAGAGTGGATTTATTTAAATAAGGCAATTTAAATCAGCGATTTAAACCATGACTTAAATCACCAAGCGGAAAGCCTTTATTGAAATCATCAATTTTAATCAACTTGTACATTTGTACTCGTTATTTTCTAAAAATGGCACACTCATTGGTTGATATCATGTTTGAATGGTATGATTTACAACTAAATAGAGCCTTTGTGCTACATTTGGTAAATCTTTTTGCTATCTAGGAGTGTATACTGTAACTATATACATTTATTTAAGCAATTCTATAGCTTATTATTTTCAGATTCTTCTTAATTGTATATTTTGGAATGTTAGAAAATGGTGAATGATATACTGTTATATAATTAACTTTTTGCTCATGATTTGTGTCAAACTGCATTAGGATGGTAACTGGAATTTAATTACACCCACAAAATAGCATCCAAAATTTAGTTTTTTTATTAAACAAAACAACCTTAAATGTTTTGGATACATAAACATCTCTTATTGAAACATGTTTCACATTTACAACTAAATGAGTTATTAAAACAGAGGAATTAACTGCAGTCAGTGAATTAAGCTGATTATTTCAATTCAGTAGCTGGTCTTAATGCGATACATAATGGTGTTTCCTAGAGTCAGAGGCCGGGTCCCAACACCTGTGATGATTTTGCCAGTCTCTTGCATCTCACAGCACAGCCCTTCCCCAGCAGGATCAAGTTCTTAATACAATTGTCATAAATATAAAGGGAAGGGTAAACCCCTTTGAAATCCCTCCTGGCCAGGGGAAAGCTCCTCTCACCTGTAAAGGGTTAAGAAGCTAAAGGTAACCTCGCTGGCACCTGACCAAAATGACCAATGAGGAGACAAGATACTTTCAAAAGCTGGGAGGAGGGAGAGAAACAAAGGGTCTGTGTCTGTCTGTAGTCGTCTTTGCCGGGGATAGACCAGGAATGGAGTCTTAGAACTTTTAGTAAGTAATCTAGCTAGGTATGTGTTAGATTATGATTTCTTTAAATGGCTGAGAAAAGAATTGTGCTGAATAGAATAACTATTTCTGTCTGTGTATCTTTTTTGTAACTTAAGGTTTTGCCTAGAGGGGTTCTCTATGTTTTTGAATCTAATTACCCTGTAAGATATCTACCATCCTGATTTTACAGGGGGGATTTCTTTATTTCTATTTACTTCTATTTTTATTAAAAGTCTTCTTGTAAGAAACTGAATGTTTTTTCATTGTTCTCAGATCCAAGGGTTTGGGTCTGTGGTCACCTATGCAAATTGGTGAGGCTTTTTATCCAACATTTCCCAGGAAAGGGGGGGTGCAAGTGTTGGGAGGATTGTTCATTGTTCTTAAGATCCAAGGGTCTGGGTCTGTAGTCACCTAGGCAAATTGGTGAGGCTTTTTACCAAACCTTGTCCAGGAAGTGGGGTGCAGGGTTTTGGGAAGTATTTTGGGGGGAAAGACGCGTCCAAACAGCTCTTCCCCAGTAACCAGTATTAGTTTGGTGGTGGTAGCGGCCAGTCCAAGGACAACGGGTGGAATATTTTGTACCTTGGGGAAGTTTTGACCTAAGCTGGTAAAGATAAGCTTAGGAGGTTTTTCATGCAGGTCCCCACATCTGTACCCTAGAGTTCAGAGTGGGGGAGGAACCTTGACAACAATACATGACCTATTGTGCCACATTTATAAAACTCAGCCTCAAAAGTTAGATGTTTCCCCCTGATTCTGTATATAGAAAAGCAGCCCCTTTAACTCAAAGTTTTTGATAAAGGTCATGAATTCAGCTTATATATTTTTTATTTAAATGTTTCAAGAGATTATAAGTTTAGACCTTAACATATTTTGTATTAAATTCAGATTTCATTTTAAAACTGGTTTGTTTTTAAAAGAAAAAAATATATAATTTAAATAAAAATATCTGATTCTTTTTAATTTAAAAAAATAATTTTATCTATCCTGTAATGCAGGGGCATGGACAGCTATAAACATTTAAGGCTTTTGGAGGGTCACATTCTGTGCCCTGCCTCCTCCCCCCGCTGGCCCAGGGCCAGAGGAGCTCACTCTCCCCATACGGACAAGCCCCCGCTTGACCCCCTTATGCAATATTAACCTCCATGTCTTATTTTTTTAATGCTGAATTCCTATTACAATCAACATGTGAATGATTTCCAGTGGTCACTTTCATTAAGAAAAGGAAAAGTATTTATACTATTAAAAGTTGATTACAGCCAGATTTGGGGAAATACTGAAAGAAAGAACTCATGAACCATCTAACCATCTTTTGATTATAACCATGAATTTGCTTTGACACCACTTGTACACTCCTCCCATTTGCTTTCCTTGAACAATCACACAGTAATAAGAGCCAGCTCTAATCTAGCACTTTTCATCAGTAGATGTTAAAACGCTTCACATTCTAATATATTTATTCTCACAACCCCCCAGTGAGGTAGGGAAGTACTATTAGTGCCATTTTACAGATGGGGAAAGGAAGTGGAAAGAGGGGTAAGTGAATTGCCCAGCATCACACAGAAAGTCTGTCGTGGAGTGGCAACTGAACTTGGGACTTTGAAGTTCCAGGCTAATGCCCTAAGCACTGACCCATCCTTTCTCTCTGAATTTTGTACAATTTTGTTTGCAAGAATATCTCCATAATGAGAAAGTGCTGTGAATGCTCATGCAAGTGTGTATATTCATATAAGCAGTTGTCAAGGTTCCTTCCCCACTCTGAACTCTAGGGCACAGATGTGGGGACCCGCATGAAAAACCCCCTAAGCTTATTTTTACCAGCTTAGGTTAAAACTTCCCCAAGGTACAAACTATTTTACCTTTTGCCCCTGGACTTTATTGCTGCCACCACCAAGCGTCTAACAAATATATAACAGGGAAAGAGCCTGCTTGGAAACGTCTTTCCCCCCAAAAAATCCTCCCAAGCCCTACACCCCCTTTCCTGGGGAAGGCTTGATAAAAATCCTCACCAATTTGCATAGGTGAACACAGACCCAAACCCTTGGATCCTAAGAACAATGAAAAAGCAATCAGGTTCTTAAAAGAAGAATTTTAATTGAAGAAAAAGTAAAAGAATCACCTCTGTAAAATCAGGATGGTAAATACCTTACAGGGTAATCCAATTCAAAACATAGAGAATCCCTCTAGGCAAAACCTTAACTCACAAAAAGGCACAAAAACAGGAATATACATTCCATTCAGCACAACTTATTTTATCAGCCATTTAAACAAAACAGAATCTAACGCATGTCTAACTAGATTGCTTATTAGCCCTTTACAGGAGTTCTGACCTGCATTCCTGCTCTGGTCCGGGCAAAAGCAACACACAGACAGAGAGAACCCTTTGTTTCCCCCCCCACCCCACACTCCAGCTTTGAAAGTATCTTGTCTCCTCATTGGTCATTTTGGTCAGGTGCCAGCGAGGTTACCTTTAGCTTCTTAACCCTTTACAGGTGAAAGGGTTTTTTCCTCTGGCCAGGAGGGATTTAAAGGTGGTTAGCCTTCCCTTTACATTTATGACAGTAGTCTTTTATGAATATGCTTCATGCAGCCATTTTAACAGGTCTTTTGGATTTCAGAGTCTTTGACTCAAGGAAAAAATGAGCCCCCGTGACTGACTAACCTGTCCATTAAGACAAGACAAGTAGCAAGCTACTGATGGTGAGTATTTAAAGCAACAGCCATAGCAACAGTTCACAAGACATTCGCAGGATGAAATATCTCTGCACAAACCTTTCACAGAATAATATCACAGAAGCGATTTAGTAAAAGATGAAGCTTGTTCATGGATAATTTGCAAACAGAAAAAAAGACAAATTTGTCAAATACACTGGTCATTTCAAATAGTTTTCTCACCTCTACTTGCAACATGTGTCTTAGACACAGAGCCAGCTGAAAAAGGTAATCAGTATAAATCAATTTGCTAATCTATGTTCAACTCTTGCTTTTCAGATGAGTAAGAACAGCACGGACTCAAGGATAAAGAGTATCTTTAAACAGCATTGCCTATGAGATTTAAAATTGGAGAGCTTTTTCTTCATCAGAAAACTAGTTTTGAAATGCAGCATTATTTTGCCTTACTGCAAGTCAGCATCATCCATTTTTTATTATTAGCTTTTGTTTACAAAAATCATCCCATTATGTCTACCTGTGACCTAAGTTTGATCCTTATGCAATTCATCATGAGGAGCTAAATCTCATTGCACAGCCAGGAACAAATGCAGCTCATGCCTTCCTATTACAAACTAGAAAGGATTTGGGGTCACATTAGTTTATCATTTCCTCCAAAACTTTATTAGCTAAAACAACTCTCTGTTCCATATTAAAGCTAATTATGTTAATGAACGTCGACAAATCTTCAATCCTGCACATTTTTTCACTAGTTACTTATGTTTATAATGATCTAGCTTTAGTGAATCCACACTCAAGCATTTAAATGTAAGATATTAATGAATTACCAATTAGCTGTAAAAAGAAAAGGAGTACTTGTGGCACCTTAGAGACTAACCAATTTATTTGAGCATGAGCTTTCGTGAGCTACAGCTCACTTCATCAGATGCATACCATGGAAACTGCAGCAGACTTCTGATGAAGTGAGCTGTAGCTCATGAAAGCTCATGCTCAAATAAATTGGTTAGTCTCTAAGGTGCCACAAGTACTCCTTTTCTTTTTGCGAATACAGACTAACACGGCTGTTACTCTGAAACCAATTAGCTGTACTTATGTGTCATGCAAGACAATCAAACAGTACCCAAATAGGCCCTACGGCACGTTCTTTGCTTCACATTTCTACTTCACTATTTTCTTCTTCAAGCAAGTTCTCAATTAAAATTGTCATCCATTGTACAGATGTTATTTCCTGTAGCACTTGTCTTACTTGGAGTCAGATTTATCCTCCCATGATGAAAAAGCCAACAGAAGGGGAAACTCTGTGTTTCACTGTGTGAAGTTCTCGACACAGTGGAGGGGTTTGGTGACAGTGGAGGTGGCAGAGCTTTTGACATGCAAACCTTACAAGATCCAGGGGGAAAGGAGGTCCAAAACTGACAGGCATTCTCTCCTCTGTGCTGATGTTGCCCCCTCACCACCTGCGTATGTGACAGCTGCCTAATAAGCCATGCTGATATTCATCACTCCATCCTTTGAGTCAGACTTCTCCCTCCTAGGAGAAGGGACCTTGCAATGTGGAAATTAATATTGCTTCCAGTATCAGTTACTATCTCTGCTTTGGTACTTGCATCTCTCACGATCCAAAAAGAAGTCAGCCATGTAGAGTGGCTGCTACCTGGCCCTCCTGATGCAGGCAGCCTTATTCCCATAACAGTACTGTAGAAGAGATGAGGCAAGTTTGAGAGCAGGAGCAGATGAGTGGATGGAGCTAAGCTGTTGTCCCCATCCATTTTCCACGGACTTCTACTACCTTTTTCCTGTGTACATAGAAGGGAGCAGCCAGTGCTCAGATCTCTACAGCAGGTACCATTTACACCAGGGGTTCTCAAACTGGGGATCAGGACCCCTCAGGGGGTCGCGAGGTTATTACATGGGGGGTCACGAGCTGTCAGCCTCCACCCCAAACCCTGCTTTGCCTCCAGCATTTATAATGGTATTAAATACATAAAAAAGTGTTTTTAATTTATAAGTGGGGGGGTCGCACTCCAAGGCTTGCTACGTGAAAGAGGTCACCAGTACAAAAGTTTGAGAACCACTGATTTACACAAATGGTCCATGTACATGACCATTCTCTGACACGTAGAAATCCAGGTCTCAATTTCTATGGATTATAAATACACAAAGGTCACCTGAGGGACCAGAAAAGTCTTTGTCAAGTAAATTTAGCATCTGAATGAGACCAAACAAATTCAAACCCTTCTGCTGCCATTGAAGCTCCTATACCAGCATCCCTCCCTATTCCTGGGTAAAAGGCATGGTTGGAATACCAGTGTGCTTTGATGAACTCCAGATTTTGAAACAGCCCCCAGAGACTTCAGGGCACAAACTGCTTGATTTATAATGAAAATTAACTGAAAGGTAGAAATGGTAGGACAGCATGCTTAGGAGAAACTCTCTTCAGTTTGATTCAGTTAAAACTTCCTTACTGAACACACAATCAAAGTCTCTATCTAAACAGCATTAGAATAACACTAAGACAGAAACTGGGGTGGAAGGAGGACAATCAATGGGACACAATCATTCTGGGGTACAAAATATATCAGAAGGACAGAACAGGGCATTTGGTGGGTAGGAGTGGCATTTTATGTGAAAGAAAATGTAGAATCAAATGAAGTAAAAATCTTAAATGAAGGATTTGTGCTGGAAATGGCCTAACCTGACGATTACTTTAGATAAGCTATTACCAGCAGGACAGTGGGGTGGGAGGAGGTATTGTTTCATATTCTCTGTGTATATATAAAGTCTGCTGCAGTTTCCACGGTATGCATCTGATGAAGTGAGCTGTGGCTCACGAAAGCTCATGCTCAAATAAATTGGTTAGTCTCTAAGGTGCCACAAGTACTCCTTTACTTTTTCCACATTCCATAGAATCTCTATCAATAGTAATTCCATGCTCTAAGAAGAATATAACACTAGAGATCTATTATCGACCACCTGACCAGGACAGTGATAGTGACGATGAAATGCTAAGGGAGATTAGAGAGGCTATCAAAATAAAAAACTCAATAATAGTGGGGGATTTCAATTATCCCCACATTGACTGGTACATGTCACTTAAGGATGAAATACAGAGACAAAATTTCTCGATACTTTAAATGACTGCTTCTTGGAGCAGCTGGTACAGGAACCCACAAGGGGAGAGGCAATTCTCGATTTAGTCCTGAGTGGAGCGCAGGATCTGGTCCAAAAGGTAACTATAACAGGACCGCTTTCAAATAGTGACCATAATGTAACAACATTTAACATTCCTGTGTTGGGAAGAACACCTCAGCAGCCCAACACTGTGGCATTTAATTTCAGAAAGGGGAACTATGCAAAAAATGAGGAGGTTAGTGAAACAGAAAGTAAAAGGTACAGTGACGAGAGTGAAATCCCAGCAAGCTGCATGGACACTTTTCAAAGACACCATACTAGAGGCCCAACTTAAATGTATACCCCAAACTAAAAAAAACACAGTAAAAGAACTAAAAGAGAGCCACCATGGCTTAACAACCATGTAAAACAAGCAGTGAGAGATAAAAAGGCATCTTTTAAAAAGTGGAAGTCAAATCCTAGTGAGGTAAATAGAATGGAGCATAAACACAGCCAAATTAAGTGTAAAAATGCAATAAGAAAAGCCAAAAAGGAGTTTGAAGAACAGTTAGCCAAAAACTCAAAAGGTAATAACAAAAGGTTTTTTAAGTATATCAGAAGCAGAAAGCCCTCTAAACAACCAGTGGGGCCCCTGGACGATCGAGATACAAAAGGAGCACTTAATGATGATAAAGTCATTGCGGAGAAACTAAATGAATTCTTTGCTTCAGTCTTCATGGCTGAGGATGTTAGGGAGATTCCCAAACCTGAGCCATCCTTTGAGGTCTAAGAGGAAGACAGAAGGACACCTTTTTTATCCATCACTGAGGGACCAAAAAGGACAGTGCTTTTTGCATCCATGAACAGTGGATTCCAGCCAGGTGGGCTGGTGACAGTGGGAGCTTGCTTTAGGTGAGAAACTACTTTAGTCAAGGATTTTAGCCTGTTAAAATTAAGTTTAGAGGCATGTTATACTTTTGATTTTGTAACATAAATTTATGATTGTTTCACTATAGATATATTTCAGGCCTGTAATGTTATAAAGGACCTGATCCTGCATTGTGCGAGTCAAGCTATGTTTACCCTGTCTCTCTGGGGACCGCTTACCTGGCAATTGCTGAGATCGTCCAGTGACAGGGGCTGGATACCACAGGGAGCACTCTGAGGAGTTGGGGGTTGGTGTGTGTCTATCACTACTCTGCACAGAGAGGCTGAGGCCTGCAGAGATATGAAAGTTAGGGCTTGTGGGTGTGGCCAGAGACGATTGGTTTCAGGGAGCGTTGCGGCAGCAGGCACAGACAAGCCTGCTTCATGCTGAGGGCAGGTAGTGGTGAGGTACCTCACATCCCTTGATACTCGCAGGGAGAGTCACAGGTAGATTCTTTTCTGGATTAGGCATCAACCAACCGTCCCAGATTGATGGGATCTGTATTCATGCAAGCACCTCAACGCCTAACGTAAGACTTGATTTCCCAGCACACTAGTTGGCTGTTTAGGCCCTTTCGTCAGTTTTGGGGGGCCGATTTGGACCTTGCTAAATGCATAAGATTATGGCCTTTTGAGGATTTCACTGTGTTTCCAACAATATATCTATTGATGGTCTTCGATACATGTAGAGTGAGATGAAAATATTAGCTAAAATAAATACAAAACAGACCCTGGAAACTCTGGGTGCTGATTTACATTACAGACCTAAGAAATACCAGATTCCGACGAGCATCACTAAGCCATGAGATCATCACATCAAGAGCATGCACCAGCAGTAAGAAGGATCAAGAAAAGGGGAGCCTGATTTGCAGTTAATTAAGAAATCCTTTTCAGTACCAGTGTAAGCAAACAGCCTCCATGCTATGTGAAAACTAAAACCCAGGGGAGAAAGAGTTATGAAAGGTACATGGATCTGAGATGCTTACTATAAGAATGCAATTAAGGAGAAAGTAATAAAAAGGAACACTGAAACAATATCGAAAGAGATGACCTGCTCAGTTAGATATTGCTAGAAGAACAAGTTTTCAGGACAAGTACCTCTTTTCTCCCTGGCTAAACTTTCTTCTAAACTAAACAACCAACCAGCATTTCATGTTCCTCTTGATATTTTAAAACATGTAGTTAGGAGAATAAACAGGAGGACTAAGGACTTTTCTGCATGGTGTGTCAGTCTTAATTAGAGGGGAGTAAATTCTAGTGCACAGTAGTGCTTTGCACACGAGCTGACCCATGTAGACCTGGCTAGCACACACTAAAAGTTCCCTAGTGCACATTAATGTAGTAGTGGTTGAAACAGTTCTACATTAATGCGCACTAGGGAACTTTTAGTGTGCACCAGCAGGGTTCACATGCACCAGTTAGCGCATGACATGCTAGGGTGCACTAGAATTTACACCTCTCTAGTGCAGACTAATGCACCATGTAGACAAGCCGTAACTTGGACATTTGGGGCATGATCCTGCATGGTCTGAGCACTTCCTGAAATCAGTGGGAGTGAGTGGAGGACAGTAATCACCTTACAAGAAAGGTCCACAGCAAACTCGGAAACCTAGACAGACCCATTTAATATGTTAACTGAATTTTCTCCTATGAAGTCAAGTCTCCAAAAACCAATGAACACTAGATTTTGAGGAAAAGGGAAATTAGAATGTAAAGATATGAAATGGTCTCCAAATATACAACCATGAAAAAATGCTAACCAATAACCAGACACAAATTAATAGCACATGAAGTAAGCTCCGAATTAGAATTTGTATCCCCTTTTATGCTTCCCCAATGTCTTCATCTTGCTTTTTTAGCAATGTCATTAGCAATAAAAAATAAAATATTCCATTGTTGGGTCCAGTCCTCCAATCCTTAGTCACTTGAAGGGGACAACTAGTGAGCAACTATTGCTTGTGTAAGGACTATAAAATCAAGCCCTTCATAAACACATCAGATTGACAAACAATTGAATCTTAGTCACAATAATCAAGAAACAATCTTACAATTTTCAAACATATCATTAGCTTTCTGTCAGTTACTGAAGTGGTCCCAGAACACATTTAGGCATTCTCTAAATTAAGGGTTTTTTTAAATGTGTTAGCGAACATATTTTAATTAAGTGCTTTTTAAAAATGTATTAGCACCTAACATAGACAGAGTTTGACACTTTTAATAATGTTGGCTGGTCCTGGGCAGCTCCAAACATCTATGCCTGGTGCTAATAAAACCCACATGCTTTAGACTTAAAAAATAAACTGTTGCAATGTAACAAAAGGGAGAGCAGCAGTGGTGAGAAGGAATGGACTGAAGACTGCCAGGGTACCTGATAACAGTCTGCAAATAAGGGCCTGTCTACACTTAAAACACAGCAGAAGTGCAGCTGTGCTGCTGTAGTGCTTCAGTGAAGATGCTATCTATGCCAATGGGAGGGCTTCTCCTGACAGGATGGGTAATCTACCTCCCCGAGGGGCGGTAGCTAGGTCGATGGGAAAATGCTTCCATAGACCTAGTGTTGTCTACACCGAGGGTTAGGTCAGTTTCACTGTCTTGCTCAGAGTTATACCAATCTAATTTCCTAGTGTACATCAAGTCTAAATTAAGGGCTATCATACAGCAGGTTGCTCTTCATGTCCACTAAAGGCAGGACAAGTAGTAATCTGCAGCAAGGGAGATTTAGGTTAGATATTAGCAGAGGTGAAAGTAAGCCGGTTTGCCCCGGGGTGGATCGGCTTCCCCAGGCAGCAGCTGGAGCCCCCGGCCCTTTAAATTGCTGCCAGAGCCTTGTGGCGGAGCCCTGGGGTAGCGGTGGTGGGGCTGGGGCAGGCTCCGGGGACGATTTAAAAGGCCCAGGGCAGTAGTGGCAGCTGGAGCCCTGCTGCCGGAGTCCTGGGGAAGCGGTGGCAGGGCTCCGGGGACGATTTAAAGGGCCCAGGGCTCCAGCCGCCGCTGCCGCCCAAAGCCCTTTAAACTGCTGCCAGAGCCCCGACTGCCGCTTTTACCCCGGGGAGGGGGAAGGAGGCACTTGCCGGTACAGGGTGGGCCAGGGCTGGCTCCGACATCCCCCAGCCCTGCCCCTTCCACCCAAGGCCCTGCCCCTTACGGGGACCAGAGCAGGCCCCAGCCCAGCCCCGTACCGGTAAGTCCCTAGACTTACTTTCACCCCTGGATATTAGGAAAATCTTCCTAACTAGAAGGATAGTTAAGTACTGTAATAGGTTACCAGGAATTGTCTAGGTATACTTGGTCCTCCTTCAGGATAGGGAGATGAACTAAATGACCTCTTGAGGTCCCTTCCAGCCCTACATTTCTATGATTTGTTTGAATCTCTCTCTCTCTGCATACGTTCACAGAGCAGAGCAGGAGTCTCAGTTAAGTACCAAGAAAATCCCAGAAGGGTGTCCGTTACTAAGCATGTTCAGTAGGTTTCTTGAAGCCATATAGAAAGTATCTATTATGGGATGACGGAGCTGCATGTCTTACAGATTCCCAGCCTTGGAGCTGAGCCAATCTGAGCTCAGAGAGGAAATGGTATAAAGACAGGAGTTACTGAGGCCTACTCTAACCTTAAAAATTAGATCCACCTTGCTACATCACTCAGGGCTGTGAAAAATGTTGTACACTGAGCACTGTCATTAGGTCAACCTAACCCCCAGCATAAACGTGGCTAGGTCAACAGAATTCTTCCATCGACCTACCTACCGCCTCTCAGAGAGATGAACTAACTACATCATTTGAAAACCCCTTCTGCTGATGTAGGAAGCACTGTAGCTATGTTGCTGTAGTGTAGACAGGCCCCATTAGCATTACGGGATTTGGCAAAAGACCACAAAACAAGGCCATGAGGTGTGCCAGCTGCGTCATCAGCATCTGTAACATCCTGGCTGCAAGGATGATATTACTGTCTGACACACAAACTGAGGCAAGCCAGTCGTTTAGTAATTGAGGAATGAAAGCAGCTTGCTAGGAGGATCCACTGACTAGTCTTTTTTTTTTTAAATATAAATTTCCAGTGACGCTGCAGCTACCGAAATGCAAATTTAAATAAATAGATAATCTTTTATTATATTGCCAGAACCTTAAAGATCACCCATGACAATTATAAAACACAGAATTAGTTTCAATGGTAATTTTGTCTTTACGATTTTATTTTAATAGCCACATTACATTTTAAAGTTATGGTAAATAGGCTGTATGCTTTTTTTTTTTTTTTAATGTTTCCATCAGGATTCAGGGATACTGAACACATCACAAAGCTGTTGTACACCATACGTCAGTGTGAAATGACCTGAACATTACTACTTTTGCATGTGCAGCAGAATTCTGGTATGTTGCCACACCTATGTAAGCAGCCCTTTGCTATCATTGTTAATCACTGTTTTATTTATTCTGCATTCATAGAGACAGAATAATCAGACAGCTTAGCACTACACTTGCTTAATTTGTTAATCTTTTACCACCTTTTAACCCCATCCTGCATTGAAAACAGAGTCAGATCCTCAGCTGGTATAAATCTATATACTCAGTGGAGCTGTACTATTTATACCAGCTGAGGATCTGTCTTCCTTAAAAAAAGAAAAATCTTAATGTGGTTCAGCTGTGTTTGCTTGTACTAATGAATTACATTCAAATGCTTTGCAAAGAAAGACAATTCTTTACAGATCCTTCTGAATTTTAAGGGCACAAGACATTTTTTGGAAAAAGCGTAACTCTTGCTCTCATCAAGGCTTCCTCCCCCTTTTAATAAATTATTTCCCTAGGAGCCCATCTAATTGTTTGACTGATTCAAAAAAAAAAAAAAAAAAGAGTCCCTAACTGATACGCCATTTTGACAATTTATTATTCTTTCAGTGAGAAATTGTTTGACCTCTTTCTGTAGTTAGTGTCAAGTTTTTAAAAATACCAATCCATTGCAGCCTATGTTATCAGCTCAGTGGAAATCTCCACTCACAATGGCATTCTCCGTGGCAATTAAAGTGTTGAGTATTGTAAATGAGGCTCCTTTTTGTCTGCCTTTTCCTACATTTCAGTTATTAAAATTGTATGCCCTTGCCACAAAGCTGATGTCTAATATGCATACTGGTACTTCCTGTGCTGTCAGGATGGCAGAAATTCTGGGGGAGGTAAATGAATTGGCCACGTTTATCTAGATTTTGGTTTCTCTGAGGCTTCCAGCTAGAAAGTCAACTGTAACAGCGGTTTTGGTGTTGTGACATCTGTCTCAGCGAAGGTTCTAACTCATCTCACATACGGTAGATCACTAAATATCAGACAACCAGGAGCAAATTCAAAACAGTGCCAAAGAAAGGAGAAGTCCTAAATCCCTGACCCAAACCTCTGACACATCTAGCCCTTCAAAATGTTTCATTGTTTACTTCTGTTGCCAGTATGTCATTTTAGAAGTTGGTCAACACAAAGCATGAAGCACTGGAAATGAATCAAATGATAACTTTGTATCCTTTTCAATTTCACTTACTTTCTCTGTAAATTTTGAGACTCCAAATCAGCAAGGTACACAAGCACTTGTCTAATTTGGGACTACTTGTTTATGTAAGTACCTCAGAGAATGTTCTCCAAAAAGTTTTAAAGGAGCACTTAATAAAAACCATTGTCCATCTCTCCATTTATCAAAATACACTTTTAGGAATAAAAGTAAATTAGTAAGATTTCCCTACTCATTCCATTCTTTCCTATTAGAGACACAGCTGAAATTGTCCTTTACTGCAAAGAAGTTAAATTTTAACTTCAGTTTATAGCTTCTGACACTATGTTTTTGTGTACTGTAATAGCTGATTCTAGGGAGGAGTCATTGTCTGGTGCTTAAAGAAATAGCTGTTAAAACAACAATGAAAGATAATGTGTTATGCTTGTTATGCTAATCCAAAAGCACACTGAAGTCAACGAAAAGACACATTCTTTGTCAGAAAGAAATGGAGTACTTGTGGCACCTTAGAGACTAACCAATTTATTTGAGCATGAGCTTTCGTGAGCTACAGCTCACTTCATCAGATGCATACTCATGCTCAAATAAATTGGTTAGTCTCTAAGGTGCCACAAGTACTCCATTTCTTTTTGCGAATACAGACTAACACGGCTGTTACTCTGAAACCATTCTTTGTCAGTTGATTTTGGGTGAGGTCCTATGTGCACATTTCTTAATTCCTTGTTAAATTTGGATTTTATTTATTTTAAAATTGTGAGGTGAGTTTGGCATTAACGCTACTTTAGCTCACGTAATCTCAGGCTCCCAATCCTCTAGGTACCCTTATGATCTCACAGATCTCATTGCAGGAAACGGGCTTCCTATATACTTTTAAATAATACATTTGACAGGGCACAAGCATGAACAAACGGCAACAGTGTGTAGCACCACAGTACAATACAATTGTGAAAAGTAACTAGAAAACAAATGTCATCAGGATGCAAACAAACAAAATACAGGAAATTGTGTAAGGAATACGTTTTGCAACTAATCAATTTTTCACCCTATAAAATGCCTTGGCTCAGTTATGAAAAAAAGGCTATGAAATAAGCTTGCAGGTCTCAGTCCAGGTCCCAGAGGCAAGTGTTGCCCCCAAAAAATCACCTTATTCACACCTCTGGCAACCTCAGCATAGCCCAAGTACTAGAGACTAAGAAGCCCAACCCTAAAGATGGTCCCATTAGCTCGTGATGAGGATGGGGATGAGGCACATAGATTGGGCAGTGCAGTAGGGAAGCTTGCAATGCTGCTGTCCCTCTTCTGTGGATAAAGAGAAGATTGCTATACCTAGGACTGTTAGTCTGGCACATCTCACAAACAAGCAATCTAAATTCACGCAGACATGCACACCCCTAAAACGAAACACTGTTGATATTCATTTTCTATCTAAAGGCTTCTCTGAAGATTCCACTAAATAGTCTATATATATACACACACACCCGTACATAAATTATACATATATATAATTTCTATAATATTAATTACATATTATTCTGAATAAGATTCTCTGAAACAAGTGGAGTAATGTACCCATAGGTCACTGTACAAAAGGGAAAGCTCAACTGTGACAAGTATATGCCTCTGTAACATACAAAAGAGGAAATTCCAGTGTCAATGATCTATGCTATGTAAAGTAATAGGAACTCAACTGCAAATAAGGAGCACCAAACAATGTTCTGATGATAATAAACCCCTATTTTCCTTTCCTCACCTCACTCTTTGTGAAATGTGGACGTGAATGTAAAACAGAGTTATGTGGCTCTTGTAAATGAAAAACACTCCTCTTTCTTCTCCCGCTGGAAAAGCGCGGTTTCATCGGCTCAAGCACTTTTATGGTGGGTGTTAAGTTCATAAGCTCACTAATGAAACAGTCTTTCTTGTAGTAAAGAAAGGAGGATGTAAAAGGAAAGACTGTCTAAAAATCTGTGACCATGCTAAGAGCTCAATTCGGTAGATCCCTCCCTCATTATAATGAAAATATCTTACTCACTAAAATAAAAGGAGTTCTTTTAGTCAACACCAGCAATATTAGCTCTCCAAAAATAAAACTGCGGTAAGTGTGACATCTGTAGACAGCCTCTTAAGCCTGGTAATGCGCACATGTAATTTAGAAGATAGCCAAATAAAAGTGGCTGCCATCTGCCCAAACGACACATGAATAAACAGGCAGATTAGCCCAGCTCTCTGCACTGGCATAAAAAAAGTCACAAATATAAATTCACATGCAGGTAGTGTAAGTACATGTGGAAGAGGCAAGACTGACAGAATGGAAGGCCAGCCAGAGTACTTCATACACAGAACAAACTCAGCAGGGACTCAAGCCTGCTTCCAGCTTGTCAAGCTTGGAGCTGAAAGACCTGATCCTGAAAACACTTACTCATATGAGTAACTTCACTTATCTGCATTGTCCCATGGTCAGAAAACTAACTCACATGGAAGTAAAGTTACTTCCACATGTCAGTGGGTTGCACAGTTCGGTCCACAGTAAACTGGGTAAGAACTAGATCCTGCAGCGGGGAACTTTCCAGGTTAGTTATTCAAGAAAGTCAGCCATCCAGAGAACATTTAATGAAGCCAAAAATACAGTCAGCACATCCATTTCCTTATTGCCAAGATCTCTACTGCTAAGGAATATATTTGATGAGAATGAAGGAGTGACTGGAACCAGATATAGCAAGTGACCAAAGTGCTAAAATAACTTAGCGCCTTTTAAGAAGCATTGCAGGTTGGGCTGAAGAAAGTGCATTATTTAGTACTAAGGTGAGGATGAGAAGGGCAATTTTAAGAGCCTAATACTTCCCAAGTAATATTCATGTATTATATTAGATCATTTTTCAGTTATCCAATTCAATATTTTAGCAATAAATATTCCAATTATCATGTTGTTACTTTATATAGTCTCTTAATATTCATTTGTAAGGGCTCCCATCTATGTTATCCTATTACAATAAAGTGCTCTTACACATTCTTTGGACAATATAAGAACTGATCATTTGTGCATTGTGACGTGGTTTAAATTGGTCTCAAAATAGAACTGGGCATGACACTACATACTAATAATTCATGTGTAACAAATGTTCAGGCACATGGTTTGAATGCACTTGTTTCATTTGAGTCATTTGTTTGAATGCACTTGTTTCATTTTGGGGAAAGAATTTGGATATACAAATTACTCCAGAGTAATGGGCTTTGATCTGGAAAAGAGGATTCGCAACCTCAGTCTGTAGCAAGATATACGATAACTCAGTGACTTTTTGGTAATCCTCCTGGTACTTCCTTGCAGAAATGGTCATACTCAAAGAAGTGGAGGTGTTTTGGTAGCTGCTAGGCTACTGATAACCTCTCACTGGAAAAAAACAAATAGTCCCAAATTAGAAAAATGTTTCTAAAACATATGTGAGGTTATTATGGAAAACTTAACCCATCAATTCCATATCTATCGAAACAGAAAGAAGACAAAGAAATATTTAGGTATTTGGCTACCATTTATTCAGTACTCAGACAAAGTAATTGACCAGCAAAATCCATATTTTAAATATTAACATTTGATAGACACACCCGGTTTTATAAATGAGCACAATTAGCAGTTTCACTCAATGTAATCAAGTCACCAGAAACAAGACATCCTGAGTAAAAAGGCTCACTGCCCTCAAGTAACATCCTGCTAAAAAGAGACTGGACGATTACATTACGGCATGATGTTTCTCTAAACAAAAGAATAAGTTCAGGGGTCGCAATAACATTTTCTTTCTGATGTTTTCACTACTGGTACATCTGCTAAAACATCCTAAATAAAATAGTTATTTAAAAAAGCCAGAAAACAATCCAAGATAAATTCATAAGATTTGATTACAAATTGAAATATACACAAACTCCAGCTGCAGTTTATGTGCCACTATCCTGATCGCATACATGATGACATCATTTCAGGTAGCACAGTGTTCTGAAAGCAGGAGCGAGGAGAAGGCTAATATTGCACTCCCATCTAGCTGAGCAGCAGAATTTTGGATTCCATTTTCTCACCTATGACCAACCCCCTCAGAGTTCTGGGTGTTTTGGCTAGGTTTCTGACCATGGACAGTCCAGTCCATTTGAAACCTTGTTCTCAGTACTTTGCATCTCCCAAACTACCCACAAAAGCTATTTACAATACCAGTAAGATGAGCAGTGAAGCACAAAAATATGTTATTGCCAAGTTGGAGTGACAGGACCCATCTGCTAGGGCAGTTAGGTAATGCTGGTTGGGGCTACAAACACAGGCAGACTTCCCTGGTCACCTTAAAAGCAACAGTTCCCAGTCCCCCTCCCTGTAACAATGGCATTGCCTGCAGAATTTGGAAGCCTTCCCTGGTTCAGTTTACACCTAGCTCAAAACTAAGGCTTTTGTTTTATGTGAAAAAGCAGAAGGTAATGGTACTCAGCCATAGAGACTACCTCCTAGCACTGGGGGAGAGAATGGTACGTATCCTGAAGGTGAGGTAATCCCTATGGGGACATAGGGACATGATGCCGCTGTGTCCTAAGTAGTACTTGCTGCAATAACAACCACTGCTTTGTAATAGAAAAATATGTAGCCATTTGTTCCAATACTAGTCATTCTAATACACAGTCGGTTTTCTTTCCTTCTTGATTTATCACCATATGTTCCATTATAAAAGACCCACTCATCCTTTCAAAATGTGTTAAGATGTAGTTTATTCTAAGCCTCTCTCTCATATTCATGTAATTAACTTAGGCTTGAATAGAGACTGGGAGTGGCTAAGTCATTATGCAAGGTAACCTATTTCCCCTTGTTTTTTTCCTATTCCCTCCCCCCAGACGTTCTTGTTAAACCCTGGATTTGTGCTGGAAATGGCCCAACTTGATTATCATACACATTGTAAGGAGAGTGATCACTTTAGATAAGCTATTACCAGCAGGAGAGTGGGGTGGGGGAAGAGAAAACCTTTTGTAGTGGTAAACACCCATTTTTTCATGCTTTGTGTGTATAAAAAGATCTTCTACACTTTCCACAGTATGCATCCGATGAAGTGAGCTGTAGCTCATGAAAGCTCATGCTCAAATAAATTGGTTAGTCTCTAAGGTGCCACAAGTACTCCTGTTCTTTTTGCGAATACAGACTAACACGGCTGTTACTCTGAAACCAGTAAAATATCTGTATATCAGGTTGTTAGGCAATACTTTGTATCTTTCTCATTCCTGCCCCCAGCTGTGGATTTCTGGAACAGGAGATGTTTGTTGCTTTCGGGCAAAGTAAAGTAATACTCAGCATGGATAGAAGTGGCACTTAATGAAGACTTGGTAAATATGCTGCACAGAACAAACAAGCAAGAGATGCACTACATATTGTAGTGACAAATTACACAGCTATTGCTTTTCCCTCTCCCCGACATTCAATCTTCATCTAATATACCAACTAGCACTTCAAAATGTGGAACCCTTCCCCATGGATCCCCGAAAGGGAACAGCTGAAGAGTGGCTGCTGAAAAGCAAAAGAAAGATGGGTGGCTAAAGAAAACACCACAAACAGAAAAGGCCTAAGCAAAGGTATAAGTACAAAGCTGCACTGGCAGAAGCATCATGCTAAAAGGCAGGAAGAACAAAGATGATAGGGAAATCAGCCACGGTGGGAAGGAATCATTCATCTGTGCAATATTTACAACAACTTGAAGAAGAATCTCAACCATTTAAAATGAACACACTTACTTAGCTCTTACAGAGCACTTTGCATTTCCAAAGGGCTACACAAACATTAGCAAATGAACCAAGCCTTAAACAAACAACACTCGAGAACATAAAAATGGCCATACTGGATCAGACCAATGGTCCACCTAGTCCTGTATCCTGTCTTTTAACAGATGCTAGTGACAGGTGCTTCAGAGGGAACGAACAGAACAGGACAATTATTGAGTGATCCATCGCCTGTCATCCAGTCCAAGCTTCTGGCAGTCCTAGGCTTCAGGAAACCTAGAGCATGGGATTCCATCTATGACTGTCATGGCTAATAGACCATGATGGACCTTTCCTCCATGAATGTATGGTTCTTTTTTTTAACCCAGTTATACTTTTGACTTCACAAAATCCCCTGACAAGTCCCACAGGTTGACTGTACATTGTGTGAAGAAGTACTTCCTTAGGATTGTGTTAAATCTGTTGCCTATTAATTTCATTTGGGGATACCTGGTTTTGAGTTGAGAAGTAATAAATAACACGTCTTTATTCACTTCCTCCACACCATTCAGGATTTTAGAGACCTCTGACATATCCCTCTTTAGTCATCTCTTTTCTAAGCTGAACAGTCCCAGCCCAAATGGAAATTATTCCATGCCCCAATCATATTTGTTGCTCTTCTGTTTCTTTTCAATTTTAATACAGATTTTTTTCAGATGGGGTGACCAGAACTGCACGCAGTATTCCAAATGTGGCTGTACTATGGCTTTATTCAGTGGCATTATGATATCTTCTGTCATATTATCTATCCCTTTCCTAATGATTCGTAACATTCTGCTAACTCTTTTCACCGCCACTGCACATTAAGCAGATGTTTTCAGAGAACTACCCACATTGATTCCTAGATCTCTTTCTTGAGTGAATTTAGACTCCATTATATGGTATCTATAGTTGGGATTTTCTTTCCAATGTTCATTACTTTGCATTTATCAACATTGAATTTCATCTGCCATTTCGTCGCCCAGTCACCCAGCTTAGTGAGATCCCTTTGTTACTCTTTGCAATCAGCTTTGGAATTAACTATCTTGAGTAATATTGTAATGTCTGCAATCTTTGCCACCTCACTGTTTACCCCTTATTTTCTAGATGATTTATGAACATGTTGAACAGCATAGATCCCAGTACCGATCCTTGGGGGAGCCCACCATTTACCTCTCTCCCCTGTGAAAACTGACCATTTATTCCTACACGTTGTTTCTTATGTTTTAACTGGTTATTGTGCCAGGAGAGGACCTTCCCCCTTATCCCATGACTTCTTACTTGGTTTAAGAAGTTTTGGTGTGGGACCTTGTCAAAGACTTTGTGGAAGTCCACGTACACTGTACCAACTGGATCACCCGTGTCCACATGCTTGTTGACCCTCCTTAAAGAATTCTAATAGATTGGTGAGGCCTGATTCCCCTTTTCAAAAGCGGTGTTGACTTTTCCCCGACATGTCGTGTTTATCTATATGTCAAATAATTCTGTTCTCCTCTTCTTTTAATTGTTTCAACCAATTTGCCTGGTATTGAAGTTAGGCTTACCATCCCTTAATTGTCAGGATCACTTCTGGAGACTTTTTTTTAAAAAAAATCAATGTTACATTAGCTATCCTCCAGTCATCTGGTACAGAGGATGATTTAAGCTATAGGTTACATACCACAGCAATTTCATATTTGAGTTTTTCAGAACTCTTGGGTGAATACCATCTGGTCCTGATAACTTATTACTGTTTAATTTATCAATTTGTTCCAAAACCTCCTCTACTGACATCTCAGTCTGGGACGGTTGCTCAGATTTGTCACCTAACAAGAATTTTTCAGGTGTGGGAATCTCCCTCCCATCCTCTGTAGTGAAGACGGATGCAAAGAATTCATTTCATTTCTCCCCTGTGGTTTTGTGTTGCTTGAGTGCTCCTTTAGCAGCTCAGACATCCAGTGCCCCAGCCCCCATCATTTGGCAGGCTTCCTGCTTCTGATATCCTTAATAAAATGTTTGCTGTTAGTTTTTGCCTCTTTTGCTAGTTGCTCTTCAAATTGTTTTTTGGCATGCCTAATTACATTTTCACTTGACTTGCCAGAGTTAATGCTCCTATTATCCGCTGGGATTTGACGCCAACTTTATAGGATGTCTTTGTCTCTAACCACCTCTTTTACTCTGTTGGTTAGCCATGGTGGCATTTTTTTATCCTCTTACTGTTTTTTGTTTTATTTGAGATATACATTTAGTTTAAGCCCAGATTATGGTGTTCTTAAATACTTTCCATACAGCTTGCAGGCATTTCATTCTTGTGACTGTTCCTTTTAATTTCCATTTAACTAGATTCCTTTTTTGTGTAGATTTCCTTTTTGAAATTAATAGTTGGTTTCTTTGGTATTTTTGCCCTACAAGGATGTTAAATGTAATTACAATATGGTCACTATTACAAAACAGTTCAGCCACGTTCACCTCTTGGATCAGATCCTGTGCTCCACTTGGGACTAAATCAAGAATTGCCTCTCTCTTTATGTGTTCTTGGACTAGTTGCTCTAGGAAGCAGTCATTTCCACATGGCTTTCATATATCTCTAAGAAAATAATTCCCTTCTCATCGCTTCTTATATAAGGGATTCATGCTGTCAGATACAGAGCTGTATTTCTTCAATTTAAAGGCAAATATGTCACTAAATATTAGGTATTCCACTGGCAATAGAGCTAAGCTATTAAACCAAAATCCATTTGATCAGCCTAGAGGTACAGAATTGCAGTTTTACTAAAATATCACTCAGATATTACAATACCACAGTTTAAACTGCCAACACATTTTATGGGATTTTTCAGTTAAACAGTAAACAAACCTAGTTTACTACTCTGTTGGTCTTACTGTCAGGGTTTAGTGAGGCCCAATGCTCTGACTTGTCATGGGGGGAGGGCCAGTGATTTTGGAAGCTCTTTCTACTTCCTTTGCTTCTTTGTCACCTCATGTTCCCCTCAGCTTTACATCTGGACCAGAGTAAAGCTTAACAAGACCACAATTAGCACCAAGTTCCTGAGTATAAGGACTTCTTCAACAGTTCCACCAAATGAGTGGAACAAACATGAACGTTCCTAGTTGGTTTTAATATGCAGGCAAAGTAGGTGTTTGGAGCATCACTCCATTCATTCAAGTTTTTCAGTCAGATATAAGAATGGTGGCAGTACTGCTTCTACTCCCAATCTTGCCTCCACGGCTTCCTCTACTTCTGCTCCTTATGCATTCTCATCAAGCCATTCCCCTTACTTAGCCTTAGAAACTAATTTCTACCATTTTGCCTACAACCAGTAATTGAGAAGGAAAGGTAATATTTAAAAAAAAAAAAAAAGTGACCAAGATGAGTAACATCCCTTACTGAGGAACTATGAAATCTTATTACTGTCAGCCTGGTCTATCTTCTCCTTCCTCCCACATTTTTTGTCTTGGCTGTCTGTTAACTACCCCTCACTTATATTGCCATGTCAGATTTAGGTTGTAATCTCTTCAGAACAGGAACTGTGTCTTTACTTGTTTCTATCACATACCTAAGTATATTTTGATTGCTCAAAAAACATATTAAGTGAAAAAAGCCCACAAGCTCCTAACGTAACTATATGAAGTGGATCAGCAAAGCTCTTAACCATGTGTTTGAAGTTAAACACTTATTTTAAGCCCATTGAGTCACCTGTAGGAAGTCTATGGGATATAAACATGTGCTGAAGTGCTCTACTGAATCAAACCTGTGTTTTTTAGCCAGCTGGCTTAATAACCTAGGCTGTATTTCATAAAAAGCTTAATGTGGGAAAATCCAAAAAAAGACAAGTGAAAAATCTATACCACCCAAACCTCCACGCCAATGATTTCTGTCTTCCACTTTTTTCTTAAAACAACAGATGTTGCTTACACAATCCACTACTAGAAATGAATAGGCTACTTAAAGCCTTCATGGAATCACCAAGACTTCACTCTTATTTTTAAAAGAAGGAAAAATACCAATTTTCACACCTTGATAGCCATCTGAAGTTCAATAAATTCCATCAGTATCTTCTTCCCCAACACAATTCTATGTCATAGTTTGACAATCCACTTCAGACACGCAGACACCAAAGTGATGGACATGGTTTAAATGCCTACAGAGAACAGTCTCCTCTCCACGCAATCAGAGAGTTGTGACTGCTAACCCTTGTAAAACCTTAATTTCTGGGAATTACAGGTCAATGAGCCTTACTTCAGTACCAAATAAACTGGTTGTAAATAATGGAAGAGATCTCTAACACACCTCAATGGACACAACGAATCTGACCTAGATGATGGTGCACTCTGCTTCCTTCTCTGCACTTGAGCAATACAGGGCCATGGTTACGTCTCCCCTTGTCCCTCATTGACCCCAAACAGGGCTGGATTACCCAATAGGCAGACTAAGCATGTGCTTAGAGCACCAGCAAAGCAGGGAGCACCAAAAAGAAAAAAAGATATATATTTTTTAAAATTTGATATTTCAAAAAAAAAAAAAAGCATTGAAGCAGTCATCATGGGAAAAATCAGAACTTTGTTAGACTTCCTTACACTCCACTACACACTCTTCCCCCGTTTTCCTGTTCTCTTTTTTATTACTTATCCTCAGCTAAACCAGAGGGGCATCCTACTAACGTAGATCGAAATAATGCGAGGAAATCAGATCCAGTCATGTATTGCAATACATTTTTGTTTTATTATTGATATATTCTTCTGAGTTATACATATTGATTCATTTTTTTCTTTCATATATTTTATATATATATATATATATCTACACATATACACACATATATACACACACACACACACAAAAATAGTGTGCCTTGTGTAATTTGTTTTTGTTTTTTTTTTTAAGTTCAGATAACTGAGATAAGGGGCAGGATGAAACGTAACCAACTGAGTGGAGCACAGAAACGTAAACTGGTGGAAGAAAAGAAACAAAAAACTAGTGGAATTTTCCAAAATCTTCCAAAGCTGACATAATTTTTCAAAGCGAATCTATCAGAAGCAACATCTTCTCTCAGTAGCACAGACATTGTTCCAAAACCTGTAGATGTTTCAGAGACTGACCCTTCTTCTATTGGTGAAACAAACACCATTCCAGAACATGTGAATGTATCAGACTGTAACTGATCATCCTACTTCTGGTGGTAAAACAGACGTTGTTCTAGAAAGTGTGGATGTGTCAGAGACTGAACCTGCTCATGCTGTAAATAATAGGAGAAAAGATCCTGGTATGTGGGTTGATTTATAACATTCCTCAATTTGAAAAGCCACACTGGTGAAGAAATGGCAAATCAAGTACTGCATTATCTGTTCCAAGTTTGCAAAATAGATTTCTCAAAGTGCAGAGATCAATCTTTGACAATGCTGCCAGCATGTCAGGGCGTTATCAAGGAATGCAGAAGAAGCTTTTAGAACAGAACAAATATGCCATATTCATACCACGTGCTGCACACTCTCTCAATCTTGTTGGCCACAGTGGCAGTAAGTTTTGATTGTTGTCCGGTGGCAGTAAGTTTTTTCTCAACAGTCCAGTTACTTTATACATTTTTTTCTGCCTCAACACACCCATGGGCAGTTCTTAAAACACATTTGGGCAATGATCGTGTGTTGAAATCTCTTTCTAATATTCGCTGGGAGGCACATGCAGTGGCAACAAGTGCAATTCTGGAGTCCTACTCAAAGGTTGTGGATGCATTAGAAAGTATAGCTGAAGACCAATCTCAAAAGGGAGAAACTGTATGAGAGGCAGAAAACACTGCAAAGAAGATGCAAGAACTAGAGTTTGTATTCATGTTGACCATGTGGAATGAAATTTTACAACACTTTTACCACACAAGTCAATCTCTCCAAGAAAAAGAATTGGATCTGCAAACATGTGCAGACCTCTGTCAATCATTAGCAGACCACTTACACACTTTGAGGAACGATTTCAAAAGATTTGAAGACATATCAAAAGATATCTTGCCTGATAATAACTACAAAGAAGCCCAGTCCCCACAAGCAAATCAGGAAAAAACAAGCAAATGATAGCAGTGCAACAGAAACAGCACAGAATCCTAGAGACAAATTTTGCGTATCTACTGACTACGTTATAATTGATACACTTGAAGCTCATATGAAGAGGAGGGGTGAAGTGTACAAAGTAGTATCAAGTAGATTTTCTTTTCTAAATGATATGGACTTATCTGATGAACAATATTCACAAGGTTCCCAAAAGCTAGTTGACTCATACCCTGTTGACTTGAACATGAATCTCTGTGGAGAAGTACAGCAGTTCCACTGTTATATGCGCATAAAGTTTAATGAAACAGGAAAAATGAAATTCAGTCACATTGATCTTCATGACACAATATTGAAAGACGGGTTTCAGAGTAAGAGCCGTGTTAGTCTGTATTCGTAAAAAGAAAAGGAGTACTTGTGGCACCTTAGAGACTAACCAATTTATTTGAGCATAAGCTTTCGTGAGTTACAGCTCACTTCATCAGATGCATCCGATGAAGTGAGCTGTAGCTCACGAAAGCTTATGCTCAAATAAATTGGTTAGTCTCTAAGGTGCCACCAGTACTCCTTTTCTTTTTTATTGAAAGACGAAATACTATGTGTATTTCCAAATGTAGAGATCGCACTACGTATTTTTCTAACATTGATTATTAACTGCTCCGCAGAACGCCCTTTTTCTCAGCTGAAAATAATAAAAAACCCTCAGAGTACAACAATGTGTGAGGACAGACTTGATTCACTTTCCCTATTGTGTATGGAAGTGGACATGCTTTGTCGAGTCAGCTTCGATGAACTTATCCAGAATTTTGCAATCATAAAATCTAGAAAGAAGCTATTTTAATTTTGGCATACATGTAAGTTTTGTGTCATTTTGAAAAATAAAATTTTATTTTATGGTACAGTATTGTTTTTATTTTGAATTACATGGGGGGGGGAACCATAATCTTTTCAGTGCTTAGGGCCTCTAAAGGTCTTAATCTGGCCCTGACCCCAAACATTGCCAAAGCATGTTAAATGCTGCTAGGGATTGACTGAACAATGACCACCTTTGTCCAAATAATGAACAATAAGCTGTAAGGCAATACCTAATGCAGAAACAAACCTATGGTAATTTAATGTTCACTTTACAAATGTAAACACAAAAAGGGTCAGGAAATGCCAAGCTTAAAAATGACATCAGTTTATTGAATTGGTCACTATTCTGCAACCTGTATTAAAAGATAAACCTATCATCTGTCTAACCAGCAATCAAAACACATGCAATGTTGAGTAGAATCTTGTACCAATGTTAATTTTTGCATTTTCTCACTTTAGTATAAAAATAAGGAACAATGAAATGACATGTACAATTTTTAAAGAAGGGAATCCCTGATTCCTTCTGATACTTCTTTCTCTAGAGTCCTTCCCCTCTGGCAACCAAAGGGTAAGAGCTTGTCTACACTTACTGGAGGATTGACACTGCTGCGATCAATGCTGTCAATTTAGCGGATCTCGTGAAGACCCACCTGAGGCTGGCTCACAGAAAGGATAAAGGACTCCCTATTGCTACCAATGAAAGTTATTCTTTAGTTCAAGTGGTAGCGGCTTGTGTTTTAGAAACTTGAAGGACAAAGGTTTTCCCAAAATGTATGCTTTACTGCAGCAGTTCTCAACCCACGGCCCAATTAGCACAGAGCTGCAGCCAAGCTCAGCTGTGCGCTAAAGGCCAAGGGCTGGGGCCGTCTGACCTGCCACGCAGCAGCTCCGGGCTCCCGGCTGCCCTGCTGCTGGCCAGTAGGGTTGCCAACTTTCTAACTGCACAAAACCAAACACTCTTGCCCCGCCCCCTACCCTGCCCCTTCTCTGAGCCCCCCCCCACACACACCACTCCAGCTCTCCTCCCTCCGTCGCTCGCTCTCCCCCAGCCTCACACTCACTTTCACTGGGCTGGGCAGGGGTTTGGGTGCAGGAGGGGTGACAGCTCTAGGGTGGGACTGAGGATGAGGGTTTTGGAGTGCAGGAGGGGGCGCTGGGCTGAGGGAGTGTGGGACGGGGCTCAGGGTGGGGGTAAGAGATTGAGGTGTGGGAGGGGAGCTGTACAGAGCCAGGGCAGACAAGGCGCCTGCCTTAGCCCCGCCGACCCAGACTTTTAACAGCCCTGTCAGCAGTGCTGACCAGAGCTGCCAGGGTCCCTTTTCGACCAGGCCTAGTCGAAAACTGGACACCTGGCAACCCTACCAGCCACCACCACCTGGCCCTACCCAGCAGGCTCCAAGGTCCCCATGCAGCAGGGTCCAGGGTTGGAGTCCCTGCCCCATGCCCAGCTCTTTGCTCCTGGCCCTGCTCTGTGGAGGGGTCTCTAGGTGGAGGGTACTGGGCATAGGCATTTGTGGGGGTGGGGCTAGGTGAGGGGCACTGTGGTTCTCAATGTGTGGCTGAGGTAACACTTTGTGGACCGTATATTCAGCTCACAATGATAAATATGTTGAGAAACACTGCTGATATGGCAATTGTGTCTGATGTCTTTACATGGTGATAAGGCACCAACTTCAGACATTCACTCATTCAATTCCTCGGGTGGTCCTCAGAGCCTAGCTAGAACTGTTGTTTGGACACTTGGAAAGGTATCTGTGTTTATTTAGGCCTTTAACATCATGACTGATCTATTGTTTTGTTTGTTTCTACTGACAAGAGTACTTTATAGCAGTTTCTTTTTTGCTATAGCACCCAAATGTCACAGCAACATACAGTGAATAAACATACAGTGAATAAACACAGGTCAACATTTTTATCATTTATGAAGGTACAGCAGGTAGGTATGCATGGCACTTAATAAAAAGTCAGATCCTTGCCCTGAAGAGCCTACAGTTGGCAGACTCTTATCTTGAAAACCCATCATACGTGATTAGAACTTATTCAAACACGTAGTTCCAGTTCTTCTTGAAGTCACCTCAATTGAGTGCCCACAACTTCATACTGTGCCCCATCATGCCACCATGTACTCTTTTCAAGCCACATATTTTATATTTCAGAGATGTTCATGGTTTTTAAAAACTTTTATTGCAACTCTTTCTTGTATCCCTCCAACTTTAAAGCCAAATTCCTTATCGTTACCATAGTTTCACTCTGTGGGGCCCAGAGGAAGAGAAAAATGAAAGCTAACACATTTAAAACTCCTGCAAAATCAAAGTCAGACACTGTATCTGGGGTCCTTTTAGGTCTGCAAGCAAATGTTATGTGGCCACCTTGAAAGCCAGAAAACTCTCCTTTTCAGTGATATAAAGTTCCTGAAAGGTCATGAGGTATTGGACACTAAACCTTTCACTCATCTGGGATTAAAACTGCTGGTTCTAGTCACAGGCCAGCGTACTTTAACGTTTACTTGTCTGTTTAATTTAAAAAGAAGAATGGTAGATGTCTGAAACTGATCAAAGGTTTGGAATATTAGAATAAGTCTTGGCTGAGATAGATTAGTAGGTAGAAGGCAAGTGAGATGATCAACGGGGCATTGGAGATGTAATTCACTATAATGCTTATACTACAACATGATTCTGTATATTATGTATTCCCAAACAAACAAAAAACCTTATTTACTAGAACTGGTTGAAATTTCAACAAAATTTCAAAAAGAAAATCAGGAAAATTGTTGATGAAGTGGATATGAATTTCACCCCATTTTTTTAAAAACAGCTCTATCAATAACTTCAGTCTGAGGTTGCTAGACTGCATGCCCACCAATGAATAATCTAAAACCCAAGGAACTAAGAAGGTAAGTCATTCAGCACCCCATCCACACTCCATCTCAGTTTCCCTTCTCGTTCCCAATTACCTCCCTTCTACCATCCACCGCGCACATATCTCTATTATCCTCCTCAACCAACATACAGTGCACTATATAATATCCAACAGAATAAATCACCATCAACTCCTGCACCAATCATCCAAGGATCCCTAAGCTCTTTACAAAGCATGGTAATTTTTCTTACCCCCATTTTATAAATGGTAGAAAATAGAAAAGTTCACTGTCTTACCCAAGGAGACACACTGAGTCAACAGTAGACCTGTGACGCAAATCCAGGTCACCTGAATCTCGGTTGCCTGGACTGCAGTGTTACAGTTAAAATAAACTCTCACTGGTGGAAAACATACATTTTATACTTCTAGAAACCTTAATCAGTATTTCTGTAGGTTAGAGACACATTGTCTGGACTTTATGCAAGTTAAGCTATTCCTTTGCAGCTCACTTTGCACTAATCTCTTGTAAAAGCATTTTTCCTGGCATCTAAATACATCTATTTCTATAGGCAAAATGACATATCACTGCATTTCGGAGAATTCAGTTAAACAGCTGAATGTACCAAAATGCTGCTCACTGAATGAGGGATTCATAATGACCATAAACATGATGCACTGTATTTTTTGTATCTCAGCAAATACTCAGCCTGCCTTTGCCCTCCTTTATATGTCCAGATATTTAAAAATCAAAATCTAGTTAGCCTGTTTTCCCCACCTACTCATGGAAACAGACATCCCCAGTCAGAAACTGCAAAGGGTCAACTGTGGTAGGAGATGATAGAAGTTTCTTCCTCCCAGAAGTCTTGGCCAGTCCCGTTACACACTGTCAAGCATAACAGTCTGGAACAGGAACTGTTTGATACAAAGACATTATTATCTTTCAATGGAGAACTTCTTGCTTGTTTTACATGAACAAAGCACCACTTCCAATCAGAGTCACAGTAACAGGAAAAAATCAATCCCCATGATATTCAGATATTCTCCTCTTTCGCAAACAACCACCCAGGGATCTTTGCCATCCTCCTCCTGGCATTTCAGCAAGGACATACTAAACTAATTCCTTTACAGACACAGCAATGTGTGAACATTCTGCTTATTAAAAATGGAAATTCTCTGTCAACTCCAACATTATTTATTATGTTATATGAAAAACCATTAAGCTGTAAGGAAAAGAGTTCTCCAGCCTTCCCTCATGCTGCTGGGGTTCTTTTCATGCCTAGCAGTACCACTTGTTATTATAGCAGGTTATATAATTGGATACTGCTGCTAATGAAATGCACTTACCAGTAGTATACTCAAGGGCCAGACTTTCAAAGGCATTTAGGCATCTAGAGATGCAGATAGGCACCTGCTGAGATTTTCAAAAGTGCCTAAGCAGGTTAGTTGCCTAAATCCTATTGAAGGCCCCTGCTTTAATTGGAAAAAAAAATCTTATTTTGAGTTCAAATTGTCTGTGCTTTCTTTCAGCCAATAGTGTATTTCTGGAAAGTTTGAAGAAAATCCCTTCAGCCAGTCTGCAGTTATTGGCTCATACAGAAAAATAACTAGTCAGCTTTCTGAAAATGTTTGGTTCCCCAATAATTTAACAGTGCCCAAAAAACAACAATAAAGCCTTCAAATTGCATGTCTGAAAACGGTCTATGACCTTACTTAGGAGTTGGCCCTTTGCAAGTGAGGAAAAGGGAAAAGGAGAAAGTGGGGAACGTTATAAGTGATAGATATAAAACCCTTCACTTCTGCGCATAGTCAAAACGCATCAGCTGGGACTTATTTTTCAGTACCCAAGAGTGTGCTAGGCATCCACGACACAACAGGTATCCATTTTAACAAAGCCCTGCCATTGTTGCTATGTCACAGCGCAGAGCATCCCAGACTGGCCTGTCCGGAGCTGGAGCTGCTTGCTTCAACAATATGAGGGTATGTCTAGACTGCAGTGTAAGCCTAGGGTTAGTGGACCCTTGAGCATCTACACTGATTGTCAACCCTAAATTAAGAATGTTCTAATCTGGGCCTGCACCCAGCACCCACACTGAAGTATGCAGACCCAAGTCCAACCAACCACATCCCAGACTTCCTGGTGCCTTCCCAAAATATGGCCACTCTAGCCCTTTGTTCATGATGCAATGTGTGAAAACTTGACTGTCCTGCAAAATGCTCTGTCTAGAGGACAAAGAAAGTTGGCCTGTAAGATTGTGGCATACTTTTGATGACTCAAAGTACAAGATCAGTGGGGCTGTGTCTACATTACAAAGCAATGGGGGACTTGAACTCTGGGTCCCAGCTTCACTCAGATTTGGACCATCTATCATTGTGGGAACCTGGGTCCAAGCCCTGCATTAGCTTGGTTTGTGTGTAGACATAAGAGAGTTTAGACTTCAGCCTGAGTTTGAACTCTGGGTTTACACTGCAGTGTAGATATACATTGCATGGCTTAAAGATACATAGCACAATGGTCCCAAGATGCAAATAAACTGATCTTGTTCCCATTCAAGTAAATAAAGCTCCCATAGGGTTCAACCCTGCAGGTTACTAAGTACCAATGGATGAGATGCAGAGAAGCAAATAACTAGCTCTATGCACCGTGGCCAAAGTTGTAGGATTCATACAAGGTCCATGCACTTGGCAACATTCAGGGAACACCCGGAGTGTTGTGTAGGAGCAGTGCACACACAGCTGCTCTCAAGGACATGAACCTTGGAATCTCGCCCAAATGACATGAACCGTGGGAAGCCTCCCAGGACTGGGCTCAAGTCCCGAGAGCAAGGAATGCGGTAGATAGAAATTGGTAAATAAGAATGTTAAACAAAGCCAGTGTATTCCTTTTATCTGTTGGAGAATGTAATGCGCAGGGGGAGAGAAAGAATAAAGGAGAGGGTGGAAAGCTGACAGGACCAGTCCGTTGGCAGAGCAGCCTGTTTGCTTGCTTAAAACTTTGTGCTGCCTTGTATTTGAACCGCAACACAACGTTTTCAAAAGTGGTTAATTATTTGGGGAACCTCCATTTTTGGATGCCCAACTTGCTCAGCATCCACCTAGCCCCTGAAAAACTGGCTTTTTTAAAGGTGTAAAAGATGGTCATCCTAAAATTACTAGTTGCTTTTGGTTAGCAGCAACAATGCAAAGAGGCGTGCAGAGAAACAGGCACAGTGCTCTGCCATACAAGTAACCCCAGGAGGGGCTGATTAAAATTGAAGCAATCTAAAAATCACAAATTGTAATCATGATTTAAATCAGCAAGCCAACTTGAGTTAAATAATCATTTTAGTTGCATCTGATGAAGTGAGCTGTAGCTCACGAAACCTTATGCTCAAATAAATTTGTTAGTCTCTAAGGTGCCACAAGTCCTCCTTTTCTTTTTGTGAATACAGACATTGTTTCCTTGTAAATCAAACATACTGTGAATAATTTGTCTCCCAATCTTTTTAATCTCTCCTCCTATGGAAGCTGTTCCATGCCCCTAATCATTTTTGTTGCCCTCCTCTGTACTTTTTGCAATTTTAATAAATCTTTTTTTAGATGGGGTGAGGAGAACTGCACAGAGTATACAGGTGTGGGTGTAACCATATTTTAGATTTTAACTCCTTTGTAAGTCCAAGCAAATTGGCCTAAAAGAAATGGAAAAGAATTGTTTTAAGCAATTGCTTTTAATACTCTAAATTTGTCCTTGGTGGATCAATCTAGTCAATGAGAAGTAACCATACTCTTCAAAGACTCTTAAAGACAAGTGTGATAAATGTGGTAAGTACTAAGGAATTGAGAATTGTTGATCATAAGTAAATGTAATAAGAAATCTTGGTGATTTGCATTGTTCTTTGATGTAACTGCCCTCAAACTGTAGACTGTGACAATGGCTTGCAAGACTGTATTGGTTGTGTCTACGTTTGAATGGCAAACTGTTGATTACATATTAATGTGATTCTGGGTGAATTAATAAATTGTTGGTTGGTTATGAATTAGCAAGTGTCCTGGTTTGAGAAATACGGTTCAGATTTAAAGCTGACCTGAAAAGAACTCAGCGTTAAACTAGCAAGCTAACACTCCCCGGACTCAATAAAAAGGGGTTAGCCTATTGGATTCTATTAGATGTTGGTACCAGGGGTAAGGATGAGGAGATAGGGCCTGGGCAGGACACTGTGCATGCAAATGACACCCAGACTACCCATTTTCATTCATTCAGAATATTCCTGCTGGTGCCCCAGCAAACTGCTTTAACCACATATGCAGAAGAAATCCACCTACAGACAACGAGACCGGACACAGACAGGAAGGGCAGACACAGATATAAAAATACTTCTGACATGTCCCATAAAATACCCTCTCTCACAGCTTTCAGTGCCTCGTGACATATGCTGAGCACAATATTCCTAATGGCACATTAACCAGCAGCAACATACCTCACACCTTATTCCACTTTACTAGTCATAAACTCCAAGCTCAGCAGCAGTATTTGTGGCTCAGCACTGTTCTCTCACTTCCATACTCATGCAAAATCAAGTCCAAAATTTTCATAATCTTCTTTTACTGTGTCCTTCACTTCTTGCTTTTGCAGGTGTGCTGCTGCTCCGTTATTCCAGCCAAAGAGCACCAGAAGTGTGAACTCACTCTTCCCCTGTTTATCTCCGTGAAGTATGAATTAGATGAATTGGGACCATTTCTTTTCCTTCAACCTCCCTCTTTTCTTTAAAGAAAGGCAATTCAATGCAAAATAAAGACACAAAAAAATGAGATAAAAATATCACTAACAAAAGACACAAGGAAACAAAATCTAAGGATTTGCAATAGTCACTGTACTGAATATATTGCATTTATTTGCAATATGGGCAAGTTAATGTTACTATGAAAGCCTTTAGATTTTCCTTTGTGTTTCCTAACTTTAGCATTTAACCTTAATGTTCCATAGACAGGCTTTTGGGGTGTTTGTTTTGCATTTAGTAAACTGAGTACAGAGATTTTATACTGTGCCTTGTTTACTGAGTATTTGGATAATCACTTCCTAGTGAATGAGACCTCAGGTGAAACACACCACTGCTTTGGTCAGCAAAGCCATTAAAAAAAAAAAAGACACTAATGTATGCAAATGTGCTACTACACCAAAATATCCATATTTATTAGGGCCAATAGAGCAGTAAAGACAGGAAAAAAGCAACTGTCAGCAGAAGTGCACATGTTGCTAATAAAATAAAAACCACAATGTAAAGAGGCTAGTTTTCTCGGAGGCATTTCAGCTGGTTCATACTGAATGCCCTTTCACACATTTAGTGAAAGTTGTGAGTTAACATGTGCTACAGAAAAAATTTTTTTATTTAAACTATCACACCACTTCTTATTCAGCTCTTCTCTAAACCCTGTAAACCTCTCTAGTCATAAAACTATAAAAGCCTAAAATGCAACAGTCGTTTGGTAATTTTATTTAGCAAAACACCAATAGGAAAAGAACCATAAAACTTTACATACTTAACTCAAGAAAAGGAAAAGTAGAAATGAAATCATATAGTTTAAGTGGCTCTCTCAATAAAAATACGATTAAGGAACACAGGATACATGTTCAAAAGCATGTCAGTGACTTGGCAGCCTAATTCCCATTGATTTTCAATTAAACTAAGGTTTCCAAGTCACTCAGATGCTTTTGAAAATTTTACGCTAAAGCAAACTCTGAGAAGAATTCTGTCCACTGATGTACTGGCAATATTTTGACAAAAAGGGCTCCTACAAATAAAATTACCCTCTCACCTCATGGGATGTAGAGAGGCAGGTTGAGAGGTAGTGTAAAATATCCCTTTGTTTTCATGTTTATACAATAATGCTTTTGCACTGCTGCAATCAAAGAGGAAGGAAACACCACTTAAACACATGAAGCTGCACTTTTCTGGATATGTTCATCATTTGTTTCTGAAAAATATATAGATAGCAATGCTATGAACTGGTGAAATCTGCTGTGGGAAGTCCAGGGTGATGACTTTTTCACCTGGGGCAATATGATTGATTCTAAAGGCCAATCCAAGAGGCCCTTAAAATTGCTATTTAGAAGTATTTTATGACCCCTAGGTTAAATCCAACCATTCCTGATAGAAATAACAATCTAGAAAGGGGTGAGCGCCCTAATCACCCAAACCCTCCATCAGTTTGGTTGCAGAGTTTTAACAAAGGGCTTCCAGGAGATCAAGACCACATCTCAGAATTTTGAAATACAGTTAAGAATTTGAAGGACTAATAATGTTAATAATTACAGCAATAATAATCCACAGTAGCCAGTTGATCTACAGTATTTTATATCCTCAAATTTTAAAAACCGAAATCATAGACATGCACACAGGCCACCAAATCAGCACCTACTGGTTTTGTCATGGTCGACACCCAAAAAGAGAGCATGGGTCAACCAATAGCAAGGGCAAACAGTTTTTGTTTAAGCTTGGCACATATTTAGGAAAGAAAAAGAAAGGAGTGGCCCTTAAGCTAATTTAGGGCTTATCCAAAATACAAATACAACCAAGCTGGGAAAATGGGTTACACCCCTTGTTCGCTGACCGAGCTACAACCAATTACCATTTGTAACATACATGGGACTTCAGCCCAGTTAAGAAACACAACTAAATTCTTGTCTATGCTACAAATGACAATTTTGTTGGCGGCGTAGCAGAGTTTACTGACATGGTTGTTCTGTTAGTATGCATGGAGCCTTAGTGAATGTCATTTGCAGGGCAATTCTTTCCTGGATGAACATATGTTTATGAGCCTCAGCTGTGTAGCCAGACATCCTCTTTTTGGTTAAGTATACACTTCTAATACCTTCCAGCTAATTCAGAGACCCAAATATGAAATCCAGCACTCAGGATATTATGTGGATTAGTGAAATATCCTCTAGGATTTGTAGGTCCATAAAACCAATAAAAAGGATTACCAAGGCTGCGAAAATGTATTCTCATTTGTAACAAATATCATCTTGATCCCATATAATTTCACATTATTTAACCATTTCACACCACCATGTGTGAGAGAGTACGTGTGCTGAGTTCCATAGAATAATGGTTCTCAACCTTTCCAGACTACTGTACCCCTTTCAGGAGTCTGATTTGTCTTGCGTACCCCCAAGTTTCTCCTCACTTAAAAACCACTTGCTTATAAAATCAGACATAAAAATACAAAAAAGTGCCACAGCACACTATTACTGAAAAACTGCTTACTTTCTCATTTTTACCATATAATTATAAAATAAATCAATGGGAATATAAATATTGTACTTATATTTCAGTGTATAGTATATAGAACAGTCTAAACAAGTCATTGTCTGGATGAAATTTTAGTTTGTACTGAACTCACAAGTGCTTTTTGTCGTAAAACTAGGCAAATATCTAGAAGAGTTGATGTACCCCTTGGAAGACTACCCCTGCATACCCCTGGTTGAGAACCACTGCCGTAGAGCTATAAAGAACAGAGCTATAAAGAACAGAAACAGTCCCTGCCCCAAAGCAGTTACAACATAAATACAACAAAGTGATGACAGGCCTCTCTGGGAAACCCAGAAGATAGACTTATTAGTGTTATTATGAATTCATTTGGGGGGGGGTTTAAAAGTGATTCGAATACAGAGTATGGTGGAGATTATTTTCTTGTTGGTCTATAAACCACTTTAGAGGTGGCATATCTAGAGGTTAGAGCAAGGAACTGTGTGTATCAGGAGATCTAGATTCCTATTCCGGACTTTTTTGCTGCATGAACTTGGGCACTTTTACCACCTCTCTTTGCCCATCTGTAAAATAGGCATAATACTGACTCCTCCTTTGAAACTACTTTGAGAGCAACTGATGTAAGGAGATAAAAATGCAATGTCTAATAATTATTAATGTTAAACATTACAACTAAGACACAAACTGGGAATATTATGTACCTTGTTATTGCATTAGGCCACTTGAACCCCAAGCATACCACTCAAGCTACTGAAATGCTATATGATACATTTACTTTGGCAGAGAAGACTCCATCTCCAGTACAATGCACTGGAGCAGTCATGTTCACTGCAGAGCTGAAAATTTCATTTAAGCAGGGTTGGGAGGGGCGGGGGAAGAAACAATCCGGAACATATCAACGTACTAATTGTTTGCCAATAATGTCCCATAATGCAATGTCTAGGACAAGACTGTAGTGTCTTGACCAGGCAGCATGAAGTCTATAAAGATGGAAATAAAAGCACTCAATTAGGGAACTTGGCATAAGAAGTCCCAAGAAGAGACAGTTTCTTTTCCTTTGTTTGTACAGTGCTCATCACAATGGAACTATAATCCTGACTGTGGCCTTTGGGTGCTCTCAAATGATAAATAAAAACAACAATAATCATTAAGCACTAGTTAAACAAAGACTATATTGGAATGGATTTGACAAGCTAAAAAACAGATACTATACACAACAGATGTATAGCAGAGTTTTGAAAGTGGTTTCCATGAAGTGGACACCTATCTGCTATCTGTCTACGGGTGACAAAATGGCGTGAATTACTAGAAAGAAAATTTAAAGTTGACAGATAAGTAAAAATACAGAAGTAGCAGATTGGTGCATTTCCTGGCAAAGCCCAATTCTCTTACTGATAGAGTCCTAAACAGCATTTACTCCAAATGTTTTTTGGTAATTTCACAACATACAGATGCACAACTTTTCTCAAAGAGCTGTTTGAGAAGTGACTTAATTATCCTGAGTACTTCCCCTTAGTTTATACAAGATCTTAACTTGTCTTTATGTTTGTTTTTAAGCACTAGTTTGAAGATGCACTCACACTTATATCTATCACAAAGTACAAAATTTTCTGCTGTGTTACACATTATAGAAGTAAAAGGATATGACTGGAGTAGGTCAATTGACTGAACAACCAGGAGTCGAAAATTTTATTTTTACATACACATATACCTTCCCACTAAGCTACCACACTCTCACATGCCAAGAGAAGATAATTTGATTGTTCCTAGCGCTTTTCATACATCAGAAATCTCAAGGCACTTTCAAAGGGCAATGAGCTAATGGACTGCCTTAGCAATCATTACACTTGCAATATTTATGTGCATAGCAGTAGCCCTCACATAGCATTGGACATTAGAACCCATTTTAGTCAAAGAAGGGGAGTTTGTCCAGGACACAGAAGGCATAATCTACTCTCTCTCTCTCCTGCCTCTATCCTTTTAGACTTCTCTAAATACATTTAGTGCTTGTGAAAGATACTAGGTTAACTGTATGTAAGATGAACTTTTGTTTGTTTATTCACAGAACAGGTGAAATATAGCTAATGGCAATGCAACATGTCTCACACTACTTTGCTAAAGTGTCTCTACAGTGATCTGCAAGGAACCTTGTTTAGGCCCCTTCTACACTAAAAGAACCAACATGTTATTTAACACAATGGTTTTGGCCAAAGCATATTGTAAATGGATGTTTCTCTTAGTGTGGACAGAAAAACAAAGTTATAAGCATGTTAAAGAACTATATTTTAACTCTACCTAAGCTTAAACATTTAATCACGTTACAGCATGATGCAGCCACAACCATGTCCAAAAAACACGTTTAAACAGAATTGTTTGTGTAGTACTGACAGGTCCTGAGTGATTAAAGTATTTAGTTATGTGTGGACCTTTGCTTCCTTGTGACTATAGCTAAGGAAGCTTATTAGTGAAAAATTGCAAAGGTTGCTTCCATGAAGTGGATGCCTACCTGCTGGGCACTGGAATGAGACCATCGACTCATATGAAGCATAAACCAAATATTCAAATTTGGTCACAGCTAGAGGTGGGGAGGTGGCATCACCATTATCTCTTATGTTTTGTGAATGGCACTTAAGTCCTCTTATGACTCTAGCTCTACATTTTCTTTTGTTTTATTTTAAAAAATGGTTAAAGATGTCTGAAATCAAAATGAAACAAAGTTTCTTCCAACTTTTCGATTAGCTGAAAATGTAAAAAGAAAGAAAGAAAGAAAGAAAGAAAAAATCAGTTTTAAGTTGACCTGAAAATTTTTGGTTTTGATTTTTCAAAACCGCCAGTGAAACCAAAATTATTCACTAGTCATAGCTCTTGTCATTACTCAAATCTCAGAGCAGAAACCAGTGACAAAGATTAAGATCTTCACAGCCTAACATCGATCCACTGAGCAATCCAATACCTTCCCATCTCATTCAAAAAATTGACATCCTTCTCCTTTTCAGCCCAAGTGACCCCCTCTCTTTAAGTCCTACTTAAACTCCCTCTGTTCTCTGGTCCCTTACTGTGCCCTCTCTGTGGACAAAAGAAGTGCAAAATGTATTTTGTCAAGTAGTAAGAGATTTTTCCCCCGTCATAAATATAAAGGGAAGGGTAACAACCTTCCTGTGTACAGTACTATAAATTCCCTCCTGGCCAGAGGCACAATATCCTTTTACCTGCAAAGGGTAAAGAAGCTCAGGTAACCTGGCTGGCACCTGACCAAAAGGACCAATAAGGGGACAACATACTTTCGAAGCTGGGGGGAGAAAAGGCTTTTGTCTGTCTGTTCTGTGTGCTTGCTGGAGAGAGATCAAGAAAGCAAGCAAACCAACTCCATTAGAATTAGCAAGGAAATGTGTTAGTTTACTTTTGTTTTGGCTTGTGATTTTCTCTGTACTGAGAGAAAGATGTATTCCTGGTTTTCTTTTTGTAACTTTAAAGTTTTTGCCCAGAGGGAAATCCTCTGTGTTTTAAATCTGATTGCCCTGGGAGATTAGCTTCCCTTCTAATTTTACAGAGGTGCTTCTTTTACCTTTTTTCTTTCTAATAAAAGGTTCTGTTTCTTTTAAGAGCCTGACTGATTTCTCTAGGGGTTTGGGTCTGTGATCACTTTGTAACCAATTGGTTAGGATATTATTCTCAAGCCTCCCCAGGAAAGGGGGTGTAAGGGCTTGGGGGGATATTTTGGGGGAACAGGAACTCAAAGTGGTCCTTTCCCTAATTCTTTGTTAAATCACTTGGTGGTGGCAGCGCATCCTCCAAAGGCAAAGAGTTTCTGCCTTGGGGAAGTGTTACCCTAAGCTGGTAGAAATAAGCTTAGGTGGTCTTTCATATGGGTCCCCACATTTGTACCCTAGAGTTCAGAGTGGGGAGGGAACTCTGACAACCCCAAATGTGGCAGATAACACCAATGCAACCTCTCTTTCCAATAGAGAAACATTACACTATGAACCAAGGGTATTAGGATCTAAAAGAAGAACAACACAGGAACTTAGGTTAGAAGAAAAATTACAGTGCAACATGAAGTCAGATTTATAAATGACCTAGGAGAACCACACCCATCTGTAGGAGAACTGAGATTCCCATCTTTATCTTAATGATGAGTCCTTATGTCTACCTTCAATCCATGTCAAGGTACTACTGAGCATTTTCCATTAATTTTTGCATAATCTATCCTGAAAAAGCACTTGGGCTCAGGCCAACTACTTATGGATTTATGCACCCAGTTTCAAAAGTCTTGGCCCAAATATTTATTCTGGTAAAAATGCATTTGCCCAAAATGGTTGAAATCAAAGCTCTACTGTAACATGACCAAGTATATATGTGCAATAAGCTCCTCCATGAATTTCTGAACAAAATCATACTTCACTTGTACTGAACTTTCTACCTTATTCTTACAACCGACTTTTCACCACCAGACCAGGATAGAATAAAATAAGAGCAGCGTAACAAGCACAACTATATAGTTAAAACTATTCTCCTACTGAAAGTTAAAAACAGCAGAACTCTTTTACTCATAATTCACAGAAGAGGAGGCAAGTACAGGAAGTGACATGCAAGGACAGTGAGATATGCAGGTCATTCTATGTTCCAAACAGACTGGCTGCCTATTGAAAAGCTTTAACTATCTGTTTTCATAAGAGCAAGACTACAGAACACAGTTCAGACACGCACAACAGTCTAAGAAGTTTAGTTCTGGCTCCTCACATAAGCAATTCAGCGAAGAGTACAACTCAAAGTGTCAAGAAAGTCGCTCAAAAATTAACTTAATTTTTAAAAGAAGCAATTTATATTTAAATAGGAGAAATTAACTAATGACTTATAATGCTATAATTAGGAACTATAGAAGAAACTCAGTGAGGTAGTTACATTTCTATCATATAATAGATGCTAATTTTTACTTCAGAATTTGGATTTACTCCTTGAAATGATGGACATGTGAAAAGAACACATTATTTTGATCTTTACATTCTTGATCTTTCAAAGCATATGTGGCATGAAAATATGTCAACACATAAACAAGCAGAACTCCAGAACAATCAAGAACCACTCTCTCTCAGCTCAAAGAGCTGTATAAGGACCATAGATGAGAAGACATATTTGCTAACCTAAATATTTGCTAACCTAAAAATGAAAACAGCTGTAGGTGGCATACAGATCTGGTCTTGATCATCACATGCACCCTTACACTTTTTCCCAATGTTTCCTTTTTAAAAAAAGCGGGGTGGACACCTATGCAAACCAAACCAGGTCATATCATAACACTTTTTCTAAAGACTAAATTTCTTGACAACATGCCATGCTCCACTGCAGGGCCAGGTGATGGAACAGCAAGCCTGGTACAAATTCCTCTTTTCTATTCCTTGATTCAATTGGGCTACAGGCTCTTCATTCTTTAGTTACTCCAGGAAAAGCCAGACACTGACGGTGAAGCATAGGGAACTCAGACACTCAATGCTGAAGAGAGCACCTTGGTGTTGAATATTGGTATTTGGGAGCTGCTCCGTGAAATCAACCCAGCTGACTAAAATCAATTTATCTCCTTCAAAGCCACTGTGCTTCACTTCCCTCTCATTGAGCATTGGTGAAATGAAGTCAAGCAGCTTTGGAAAGAAGCAGTGAAAGAAAAACAGTAGAAGTATTGTATTGAATATCAACTGGGGATAGAGGGAAAACATGTAATTCTGGCTGCCCTTCATATATACCAATGAGAACATCAGAGCTCAGTTTCTCCCTGCTACTCAGTGCTTTCAGGAAATTATATTAACCATTCTTTTACACTCACAAAGAAATGCCTTAAGTGTTGGGGAAAGAATGATAACCCCCACCTATGAAAACACACATTAAGTTTCATATGCACTCTTGACAACTTTCATCTAGAACCCTACTTAGCCATTTTCCAGCCATCTAACAAGTACATGGTTTGGGGATTATTAAGGCTTATGCCATTATTCCAAGAAACTGAGTTCATCTTGATGAGAGAATCAAAAGACTCCTTAGAACCAAGTTGCTCGAAAAAAGATGAGGAGAGCATTCCAGCACCTAGTTTCTTTTAATGTTATTTTCCGATCACTAGCAGCCGTAACGTTACCACGGACTATAAATGTTAAGCCAAGCTTTTAGGTAAGGTCTACCTTAGGGAACACTGCAAAATCAGCCCTGCCGCAAGCCCCAAAAAAATTTACCAATATTCTGTTTTACAAATTGTACTGTCAAGATATTAATCTGAAACACAACTTACTGTAAACAGAACTGTAAAATGAGAAATCTAGAAGACTTGGTCCAGTCCTGCATGTACTGTACCAGAATACTCCAGCAAATAAAGAACACCTCAGAATACAAAACCACCAAGCTCATTCTAAATATTTTATGATGGAAAATTAATGTTTGACACAAGCCAGACGAATAAAATATAGACGTAAGACCTGACCATAAATATTTCATAATTAACTTCACTTAATCAGATCAAGCATTTTAGTCCTTTTGGTCTTGAACTTGGAAAGGTGCTGAGCACCAGATCCTCCCGGAAACTACAATGGAATTTGCAGTTGCTCAACAGCGCTGAAGTTTAAGACCTTTATTAGTAAAATGGTAGATTTTTGTTAAGGCATGGAAGTTATTCAAAGAAACTGACAATACTCGAAATATATAATGCAAAATATACAATAGATTAAGAAGATTTGTAAAACCCTATATACTGCACTTTTTGAGAATAAAAAAACTAAGATAGCATATAACTCTGGGCTATTCTATTTCTCGTAGCCCTTAATTTAACAGGAGGGATGTGCACGTTAAAACCAAACTGGATTATCGGGTGTGGGGGGAAGAGGACCTGAAGCAACTCTGTAAATTGGTGGAGCCCCCTCTACACACTCTAAATAGCAATACATGCACGGAGTCAAAGAATGAGCCTGGTCTCTGGTTTATTCATAGAAAGATACTTCCAAAATAATATTGCATGATATCCTAGCCTAAGCCTTCTTCTCAGGCTTGGCTGCCCCATGGTTAATTTACTGCAGGCTAAGCCTTCTCCACAATCTAAGTTACCCCTAGGACAGTGATTCTCAAGCAGGGGTATGCATATCCCTGGGGGTACACACAGGTCTTTCAAAGGGTACATCAACTCATCTAGATATTTGCCTAGTTTTACAACAGGCTACATAAAAAGCACTAGTGAAGTCAGTACAAACTAAAATTTCATACAAACAAAATAAGAAAGGAAGCAATTTTTCAGTAATGGTGTGCTGAGACACTTTTGTATTTTTAGGTCTGATTTTGTAAGCAAGTAGTTTTTACGTGAGGTGAAACTTGGGGTATGCAAGACAAATCAGACTCCTGAAAGGGGTACAATAGTCTGGAAAGATTGAGAACCACTGCCCTAGGAAGCCTGCCTGTCCCCCATGCACTGTGCCTGAGAACTACTCTACCTCTCCTATATCTAGATAGAACAACAAGCTGTCTGCACAAATAAGATGTACGTCAACCAAACCTACTTTCAATTTTCCCCAACAGGATCCACACCGACTAATAGGGTGTAGTACATCTAGCAAACATTGCCAGCTTATTACAAGCATCGTAACATAGACACTGATTTTAGAACATACCACATATCCTTTGTTTTAAAATCCTCATGGTTTCTCTTAAATGTAATTGCTTTCCTCTGGGACTTGTCACAAAGCTATTAACAGAGTCAATGGTATGCTGGAGAGGACTCCTGAATAATAAAATCTATCATTAAATTCAAGGAAAGGTTGGGGACAAATTTCCCCACTGTCTGACGGAATTCACTTAATTTTTGCATACTGCTTAGTCTTCCCTGCCAGAGAGGATTCCTCGCTAGGACTGATAAAAATATTTCTGAAGAATACATTTGTTTCCCTTTGGAATACAACAAATTTAGTCTGATTTAAAAAAAAAACTGTAAAAGATACCAGAGATAGCAGGAAACCTAGTTAACACGGTGATGGGCGCATGAAATATTTGTTTAAAGATATCCTCTGTACCACAGACCCCTACCCTGAGATCTTTACACACACACACACCTTTCCCTACTGCAGAACTGCAATACTAATTCCCTGCTTCTACAACCAACCAGTTACACATGCTTACTTTTAAGCATGTGAGTAGCCCCACTGAAATCAACAGGACCAACGGGATTATTCATGTACTCAGGGTTAAACATATGAATAAGTGCTCACAGGATCAGGAACTATGTTATACCTCCTAATATGCCACGTATTTTGTTTGTTCTGGATAAACAAACATTTCCAGCAAGTGCACGTAATCTAATTTTGTTTGCCAAGAGTTGTGGCCTCTGTCCTCAGTGACAGTTATGAGAAAATATTCTTCTCTGAATGAGAATACAAATAAATGTTCTGTATTACCTCACTCCCTTCTGCAAGTACATGCTCTACTTACAGATTCATAGATTCCAGGGCCAGAAGGGACCATTGTGATCATCTAGTCCGACTTCCTATATAACACAGGCCATTTCTTCACACCCTGCCCACATCCCATCCCCTCACACACAATAGGTCTATCACAGTTTAAAGAGGAAATTTTGTGGCTTCTCTTTGTTAAATCAATTTAAAGCTAACTTTCCTCTATTAAAAATATCAATTTCTAATGCTGCCTTGAGTTCTGTTAAAAATATACCATATGATTGCCCAATTTCCCTGTTTGCAGACAATCCAAATACTACAACTGCCAAAGCATTTCCATAATTAGAGTTCCTCCAGGTATCATGATGTGTATATGTCATTTTGTACAGAAGCAAGTCTCTTTGGTCAGAGTACGTAAAAAAGAACATTTAATTTATTCATTCCCTTTTCACTTATTGGAGGTTTTTTAGCTCTTTGAAGTGGCTGGCTGGCAGTTTTTCTACATAATAAAGATCAAAACACTTCATTAGCTTAGTACAGTACTTTAAAACGCTTGAAGCCTGTGCATGCAGCACTCATTGCTCAGCAACAGTTCTCTCTTAAACTAACTGACCTCCCCAGGTGCATCTCGAGTAACTGGCTAATTTAGATTTTCCGACGTCCTCTCCTTCAGGACAATTTTTGGGGTTTTTTTTTTGGTTTTTTTTTTGTTATTAGCTCTTCTTACTTCCCTGAACTATACAAGTTTTGTAGCTGTATCACCAAACAGGAAATACGCAGAGATAAAAAGCTTTTACCAACATTTCCCTGCCTTTACATGGCTATTTATACAGAGAGTGTTTTTAATTCATATTATACTTTTTTTTTTTTTGCCAGTGTCATAATAATAGGATAGATTTCCGTTCTCTTTAGTTTCTAGCTGATGACTTGAAACCATCAGATTTTTCCATTACTGGTAAATTCATCTCTTGATGTCTTTAAATCAATACTGGAGGACTTTCTGAAACACAAAATTAGCTCAGCCAGAGGTTATGGGCTTGATGCAGAAATCACTTGGTGGAATTCTACGGCTTGTGTTATGCAGTAGTTCAGACTAAAGGATCATGATGAAATACAACTGAACAAAGACCAGAAATGTTACCAAGATTTTGTTGCAGAGAGGTCAGGAAAAAATAAGAAGAAAAATGTAAGAGATTTCTACATTTCTGTGCTAAGTATCTCTGCAGGAATGTTGTGCAAGCACAAAATGTGTATATATACATATATGATTTTCCACTGAATAAGAGGAAGACTTAGTGGATATTATCCGAATAGCATAAACCATTCTTACAGCCCATTATAGTTCAGGTGCCTTTTACCAGTGATATCATCTTTCCCTATTATGCCAAGGTATCTGAAGATGACAATCCCCAAATTTGACAGAGAACTCTTGGTGAGAGGCCCTAGCTTCTGGGAGTCACATCTTCTCTTTAGTCCAACAGAATCTCAAGATGTTGATCCTTGAGGTATTTATAAAGCCCACCTACTTACCCAGGCTTTTACTGAGTTGGTGGTTAAGTGGGGAAGTCCTGATGTTTTTCTGGGCTGGGAAGAATAGCTGACACTGACAATTCTGATATATTTTTATTTAAAATGTACATGTGCTTGAGTATTCACCAAGTGTGTTATACACATTTAAATAGTAAATTAGTATTTATATCTATTTTTAGATGGAATAACAGATGGAAAAGACCTCCTTGAATACCTAATCCATTACCCTGCCATGCAGGATTGTTCTAGAAAGTATATTTTTAGCACCTTGTCTTATCTAGTTTTAAATGTCTCCAAAGACGGGGCTTTCATTATTTACCATAGGAGAGTATCCCACAGTCTTACAGATCTCACTGAGAGGAAGTTTCCCCTGATATTTAGCCTAAATTTTCATTTTTCTAAATTTCATCTGAGTGGGATACAGAGAGGCCTCTCACAACTGCATATCTCCTAAGGCTCTTCAGAGTAGCACTGCATCCTGTGACCATTACAATGCCTCCAGCAGCCTCCACAACGCACTCCACAGTCTTTGAGACTTTTCCCCTACTCCTAGGTTTCCTTACTGAACTGCGGCAACATGTTAGACTAGATATTTTCACGATGTGGCTAACCTAGCCATGAACATGCACACACAGCAAATTCTTCCCTAGCTGTACAAGTCTGGTGAGGGGGAGGAAATCTACTATGCATCTTCATTATGCAGTTTTCAAAGACTTGTAACTCAGTCCAAGAAAAGTTGCTCTGGAACAAGTAAAATCACTTCACCTCAGAGTTATTTAAAGGTCACATTTCACCTTCCATCCCCCTACCCATTTTGCTTATAGGCTCATTCAAAGAAAGACTTAGAGATTTTACACACAGACACAAAAACTGCTGAACCATATTTTCCCATACTTTCAAAGTAAATTACAGGTATTTTACAAAAGCAAATGTCACAGGCTTTGCACAGACCTAGTGAGGCAAGACACATAGCTATACAGATTTGACCTGATTCATGCACCAGATGTGTTTTTCCTTACTGAACAGGAGTCAGTTACATATGAATGAAAAAGAAAAATTCAATCCCTGATAGGATGTAATTTATGTGGTCAGAAGAAAATGGGACAAGGTGTTCTAAATCCTTGCAGATTAGTATATTCTGTACAGCACATAAATACTTAAAAATGTGTGGGCATTTTAGAACAGACAGATTTTCCACTGGAGACAGATGCACACTGTAGTGTTAAAATTACGGCTTCATATAGGTTCTCCATATCTCAATATGCAGTCCCCCCAACACCCACACTTTCCTTAACAATTAAAGCCCAAAACACCATGGTGTGCCTATTTTCCTTAGTGCTACCAGGGATTTTCTCACTATGCACAATGCCAATCAGGATTGCAAAGGCACTCTCCTTTTTAAGCCTCAGTTCATCACCCAATAAATAATTCAACGGTATTCTACTGACACCTCAGCAATTATTCAAACTTGTCAGAGGAATATTTCATAAAGCATCTTAAATACAATTAAAACCACACAACTTCAAATGCTGTATATCAACCTAGTGAGGGACAAATTCAACAATTATCACCACCTTATATTATACTGCAACGAAATACTGATCGAGAATATGGATAAACTATAAATACATGCAGTGTTGCAGGACCCCAAGGTCAAAGTCAACTGGCATCTCTCTGAAAACTGCAGAGTGTATTTTTTGAACAGAGCTATACAAATTTGTACAATTTGAATTTGTGTTTTACAGACAAGCTCCTACAAACTGGTTGTTGGGTCTAGTGTGTAGGTGCTGTTGATGGCCTGTGATATACAGGAGTGAGACAAGGAGATATTCTGGCCTTAAATTCTATGACCTATATTCACTTTGAGCTCAATCATGCAAAATACAGTGACATCAACTCCCACTCACTTCAGTGGAAATTGAGGATGCTCAGTGCCTCTCCACATAAGAATGACTCTATTTTAAGATGCTAGTAGGACCAAAATTCAGCACTGCACTTTGAGTATGTGGCTGATTTGATTGGTTGGGAGGCGTACCTTTAAAAAAATTCGGTGGGTGCCACAGTTGGGAAGAGATGGTTAATATTTTATATATATATATATATATCACTTTCCACTGTAGTGCAATACAAATACCCCCCAAAAAGCCAATTAAAACGCGACAGCTACCAATGCAACAGGACAAACTGATTTTAAGAGCCTTTTACATTAGCACCAATACCTCCAGTACTGGAGAGAAAACAACCAAGTCCAAATTTCACAAATGGGAAAGCCAATAAACTATTCTTTGTTTTACAGTTTGTGAGTGGGAAATTAAACAAATCAACATAATTATTTCCTTTTAACCTTTTTACTAAAAACTGTAGAGTTTAAGATCTATGATCTGTCCATTGTATTTTTCTCTAGTTCTTGCCTGGCTAAACTGGTCTTAATCGGATATATAAGGGATACAAACCTATATCTGAAAACATGGATAAAAAAGCAGGGCTTTAATGTTTTATTATCTGTAAGGGGGGAGATTTCCAGAGACACAAAGGGAATCTAGGCACCCAACTCATGGAAGCTGGGTGCTTAACTCTCCTGTGTGTCTTTGAAAATATCCTCCCCCAGATCTATTTTATATAGTTTTTAGCTCCTGATCCTGTAAGAAGAGGGACTCCTTCTCAAATTCCAGGAGGCGCTGAGCTCCCAAAAGCAGCGGGCCCTTCTTCTATACAGAACCTTCCCTAACTGATAAGAGTTTACCTCTATCAGTAGGATACCTATTTTTGTTGAGCACATAATTGGACAAGTACTGGCAAGCCGATTATTTTTAATCTCATTTCTGATGTAATAAATAGTGCTCCTGTCTATTTTGCAGAGTTGCATCCATGTTGCAAGCATTCAAATAAAGCTCTGTAGTTCTGTGAGGAGGGAGGTATCTAGCTGAATGCCATTGCTGTGGGGACTTTCATCAAATTGTTGCTTACTGATGGGTTAACAGAGCAGGTGTTTTTAAAAAAAGAGTAGGGGCGGAAATCACCTATTATAGCAACAGCAAATATTTCCTGAATTCCAAACCTTTTATATTTTTAACAAATTGACAACTATGATACAGAAACCAGGAAACCCAATAATTCCCTTACTTTCTCTTGTCTTGCCATTATATTTCAGAAAGCAAGCAAACCAGTGGAAATAATGTGTTAGTTTAAACTATTGACATTAAAATACTATCCAAATCTTTCAGATTCCAAATCATTTGTAATATATAAATCACAAAGATTGTGGCCAGCCCAGCAATCCTTACATCAGTTCACTGTGTGTTTTTGTATAAGTAAGAATTATCAGATGGGCTCCCAACATATGATGTTAACAGAACAAGTGAAATATTTTTCTCGTGTCACAAACCACCCTCTAATGCTACAGTCACATGACTAGACTGGAACTTCATCTTAAATATAGTGGTGCGGCAGCATAACTAAAGTTAAGTTTGTATCACAACTTCCGTTTTAAAAGTCGACCGTTCTAAGTCACCTAAAATCAACATGTTTTGTTGGATTTCTCTGAAATTTGGTGTGCCTCAGGAGGGTGAAGGGTCGGGTTAGTGACCCAATTTGGGATCATTTGAGCTTGGCGTTGCAGAGATATAAGCCTCCCCAAAAATAGCCTTTTTTCAAAAAGTTCTAGGTATCTTATTTGGCACAGCACTAGAGATCAAACTATTTATGTGGTGTGGGTCAAAATGGTCTAGATCTGTTGAGTTTTACCCAAGGTTGTGCCTGGCACCCACTAAATCTTTGAGGGAACCAAATTGAGTATGGTATTTAAGAGAATGTTCACTTCTTCACTTACGTAGATGTGTATTCTGAAAGGTTACAAATGCACATACACCAATAAAGGGGAAAAAAAAGGTGAAGTTTCTATGCAGTCACTTTATGCTTGCCTGGGCAGTTTAAGGGAATGTGCCGATGTCATTGCCCCAGTGAACATCCCGCCACTGAAATTTCTAATCCAAAACTTTGTACACCTGTGAAATAAAGATTTAATAACTCATGTTGCTTTCTACAAGTCATCTCTGTTACCCTATAACATGTTTTTATTTTATGTACAGGTTTAAGCAGAATGGTCAACAGCCAGTCTAACCAAAATTTTTGTTATGTAGCGTGGTAAGGAGATGGAGACAGAGGACTTTAGCAGGGGTGGGATAGAGGGTGGACAAAGGGGTTGCAGCTGCAGAGGGGTTGGCAAATGAGGATGGGTGGTAGAAAAGCCTTGGATTAGTTGTCTGAGAAAATCTGTATTTTACTAGTCCCTGGTGGAACGCTGAGAGCACTGGGGAGAGGGGGAGACAAGCTACTTCCTCATCTGGAGACAGATTAATGTGTTTCCAGAGACGTACAGTGCAGCGGTTTGGAAATAACAGCACAGGTACCTTGACCGCTGAGGGGAAAGAAATATGTGCACTGCCAAGATTGCTAGCATGTGGATTCTGGGCAACTTCTGAATCACAAGATTGCAGAAGTTTGTGGGAGAGTGTAGAGCTCACCATGACATGGGGATTGCTGACGATAGGCTGATTTGGGTACAAAGAGGTGGCCTGTGCTGGCATCACATTTTTCCCATTCTGTTGCATGTCACCAGTGACTTAAGAGGTTGTGATCTCTCTAACTCTGTGGTGATTTATTCAGGCAGAAATGATCTTGGCCATATTCCTGGCGTACACCTCATGCAACATTAGAGCGCAGATTTGGACTACAACAGAGATGTGTGTCCAGAAGGTGTGATAGTTTTCTCCAGTTTGGCTGAGTGTTTGAATAATCTGCTACAGAGACAACATGAAAGCTATTAATATAGTGTTGGAAGAACATTAATCAGGAAACGGGATGGTTCATGGCTGACCAGAAAAAGTGTACTGTATGGCATAGAACAGTAGTGCTCAAACTTTTGTACTGGTGACCCCTTTCACTCAGCAAGCCTCTGAGTGTGACCCCCCCTTATCAATTAGAAACACTTTTTTATCTGTTTAACACTACTATAAATGCTGGATGCAAAACAGGGTTTGGGGTGGAGGCTGACAGCTCGCGACCCCCCCATGTAATAACCTCCCGACCCCCAGTTTGAGAACCCCTGGCATAGAAACATTACAAGCTCTGACACCTCCTTTTTCTCAGAGATGAGATAGATCTATTGGACAGGGGCCAGAGGATCTTTCTATCAAACATAAAACTGAGAGTCCTCTTGGCACAGAAACCCTGTCTGTAATTTCTCTTACTGTCCCTCCAACAAACTCCACCCTCCAACCATTCTAAAACAACCAGGATCACCAATCTGCTGTAACACAGTTGTCCTTCATTCCAGGCACTACATGTGAGTTAGGTTACAGAAGGGGGGGAAATAGCAATAGAAATGTTTATATACCAGGAACTGAAGACTTCAGGGAGATGCATTCCCTGCTTGCGGTTAGAGGGTGGGGCAGGGGAGCTAAGTACAGTAGATGGAAGGAAGCCAGGTTGGAGGGGAGGGAACACAGTCAATGAGTCAGGGGCATGGCTGGGGAAGTGCACTGAAGCAGGGCTGGTAGAGGCCAGCTGATGGGAGGGCGGAAACTGGATGGCTCAGTATGGAAATTGCGGGGCATGACATGTCAACAACTTTTTTTTTTTCCTATTCAAAAAAGCAGGAAATTCAATGGCAAAAAACTACGTTAACATAGAGTTAAGGTTGATTGGTGGTATGTCATCCCCATACAGAATGCCTAGCTGAGCAAAACTCAAAGCTTCTGAAAACCAGAACCATTAGAGGTTGTCCATGCAACATTAACTCTGCCCTCTTTCAGCAGTGTCCCAATATGCACTGTCAACACACATACATTTACTTTGCCAGCTCCACAGTGGGTGAGATGTACAAGCTCTTTACCTCCTTTTACAACCCATTCACTCTCACCCATAGCATTCCATCTAACACTCAGTCTTTAAGGCCACAAGGGACCATCATGATCACTTGCACGTTTCAGGCCACAATATTAAAGGGAAAAAAAGGAAACCAGGGAAGATTGCCCAGGCCACCTGCCCTCTATCCTCTTCAAACAATGCCTCAATATGCACATACTCATATTGGTTGTCTGGAAAAGGGGGTGAACAAGGAGGTGGCAAAATTTGTAGACAATACTAAATTACTCAAACTAGTTAAGTCCGATAGTTAACAGATACAAAGGAATCTTTGAAACTGAATGACTGCACAACAAAAGGGCAGATGAAATTCATTGTCGATAAGTGCAAAATAATGCACTTTCAAAAAAATAATCTCAACTGTACATACCAAATGATGGGGTCTAAATTCACTTTTACCACTCAGGAAAGAGATCTTGGAGTCATTGTGGATCGCTCTCTGAAAACATCTGCTCAATGTGCATTGGCAGCCAAAAAAGCTAACAAAACATTAGGCACCATTAGGAAAGGGACAGACAATAAAAACAGAAAATATCATAATGTCACTATATTAAATTGATGGTACATGGGATAGACAGGAATGGTGTCCATAGCTGCTGTTTGCCAGAAGCTGGGAATGGATCTCTTGATGATTACCTGTTCTAGTCTTTCCCTCTGGGACACCTGGGATTGGACACGGTCGGAAAACTGTTGATCTGACCCAGTATGGCCGTTCTTATATACATCCACATCTTGAATACTGCATGCAGGTATGGTTGCCCCATCTCAAAAAATATATATTAGAATTGGAAAAGGTGCAGATAAGGACAACAAAATGATTAGAGGTATGGAACAGCTTCCATATGAGGACAGATTAAAAAGACTGGGTCTGTTCAATTTAGAAAAGAGAAAAGGAAAGGAAAGGAAAGACTAAGGGGGGATATGATAGAGATCTATAAAATCATGAATGGTGTAGAGAAGTTTTTTGTGACGTTGCACTCTATATGATTTTATGAAAATATGCTAATGAGTGTGAATATAACGTAACTGGAATATGCTTCATGCAAAAGGTCTCTTGTAAGGTATCATTACAAAGCTTATAATCTACTGAGTGTGGTCATCCTATTTGTATAAATGTATCACTCTTGTATCTGCAACTAGAAATATAACCCTGAGGTCCTATTGTAGTTATGCAAATTGTGGGCCATTAATGGTGTTTTGGAATCTTGATGGCTCCCATCAACTGGGACAATTGACTGTGGATGGCTCTGTTTGCTTGTAGGCCTTCCTGTGAGTCAGGCTGGGAGGAATGAGCGCTTAGAGTCTTACAGTGACATGTGATCATGTCACCTGAACTGGAATCCATCTTTAACCTGGTGCTTTTCCATTTAGAAGGAGGGGAGGGAACCCAGAGAGGGACAAAGGATTCCCGCCATGTGCAAAAGATATATAAGGGGGTGGAACAGAACAAAGGGGGTAGCAATCATGAAAAATCCCCTAGCTACCACCTGAGCTGGAACAAGGGGAAAGGATTGTGCCCAGACTAGGAAGGCATCCAGTCTGTGAAAGAAACTTACTGAAATATCTCTGAGGGTGAGATTTTATCTGTATTCCGTTTTATTACTGTATTAGGCTTAGACTTGCGTGTTTTGTTTTATTTTGCTTGGTAATTCACTTCGTTCTGTGTGCTATTACTTGAAACCACTTAAATACTACTTTCTGTATTTAATAAAATCACTTTTTACTTATTAATTAACCCCGAGTATGTATTAATACTGGGGCGGGGAGGAACAGCTGTGCCGCTCCCTCTCTGTCAGTGTTATAGAGGGCGAACAATTTATGAATTTACCCTATATAAGCTTTATACAGGGGGAAATGGATTTATTTGGGGTTTGGACCCCATTGGGAGCTGGGCATCTGAGTGTCAGAGACAGGAACACTTCTTAAGCTGTTTTCAGTTAAGCCTGCTTGGAGGATGTGGTTCAGACCTGGGTCTGTGTTTGTAGCAGGCTAGCGTGTCTGGCTCAAACCAGGCAGGGCATTGAAGTCCCAAGCTGCCAGGGAAAACGGGCTCAGAGGTAGTCTCAGCACAACAGTTGGCAATTCCCAAGGGGGTTTCTGTGATCCAGCCCGTCACAGTGTTATTCACCCCTTCACACATCACAGCAACTAGGGGGTCTCCTAATTAAATGAACAGGCTGAAGGTTTAAAACAAACAAAAGGAAGTACCTCTTCACATAATGCAAAGTGAACCTGTGGAACTCATTGCCATGGAACGCTGTGAAGGCCAAAAGTATAACTGGGTTAAAAAAAAGAATTAGATACATTCATGGAGGATAGTTCCATCAATAGCAATTAGCCGATCAGGGATACTACCTCATTCTTCAAGTGTCCCTAAACATCCAGTCCCAGCTTCTGGCGGCTGGAGAACAGGGAATGCATCACTCTATAATTGCCCTGTTCTGTTCACTCCCTTGGAAGCATTTGGCACTAGCCACAGTCAGACACGATATTGGGCTAGACAGATCATTGATCTAACCCAGCATGGCCATTCTTACATTCTGATGTTCACTATAAGATTCAGAAGGTTCCGGATCCCGGCGCACACTCACATACTTAGCCGACTCCCCAGAAAGAATACCATACATGTACAACTTGAGAACCACTTCACAGATTTTTACATCTTCACACTTGCTCCCAGGATACCCTCTCAACATACACCAGGGGCGGGCAAATTTTTTGGCCTGAGGGCCGCATCGGGTTTCGAAAATTGTATGGAGGGCCGGTTGGGGAGGGGGGGCGTGGCCCCCACCCCCTATCTGCTCCCCCCACCCGCTTCTCACCTCGTGGGCTGTATTTTGCCCACCTCTGACATACACTTTTACTGAACCATCATTAAAGCATTATACGCCTCTCACATTCCACCTCACTGCTGACAATATCCTTTATAATAATAAAAGCCCTATTCCCAGCTACCAACATAACCTACATGATTCTGCATAGAAATGATGCATATTGCATCCTGAAGGTACACATGCATCTTTTCCCTTTCCTCACATACACGAGGAGGTGGAAAACAGATCCATACCACAATCATAGCTCTGCTACACACTTCTGACCTACTTCACTAAGCAGGTTTGCATTAAGGTTGTTAAAGAGTGCAAGAGACTGTCATGCTAAAGAGGACAATCAGATGCTGATGCAGCTAGCAAACAGCAAAGGGAATGAAGAACAAAGCACTAGCTTTGTCTTCAAAGCACTAGCTTCAGATAGTAACAGATTATATTGTTTTAACTTCTGTAAACAGCCCCGACAGAACTGAATGGAAGTACTGCGGTATTACTTTGATTTACTATCAACAAAAATTAAAGGCAGATTTTTAAAAATATCAGCAGCTTTCACTGGAGACCACTACACAAATGTGAATCCTTAGACATTCTTCTCCTTACAACTGAATTAGATTAAATTAAAGGAGGCGAATCTGCCTAAATAAGATTAACAACATCTAAGTCACCACAACTGAGCCCCCACTCAGAGAACTCCCATAGGAGGAACAAATGAACAACACAAGCATTAAGCCAATGCAGAAAAGGAATTTTTATAATTGTATTATCAAATCTAGATGGTGCTTTGCAAAAATATATGAAAAGATAATGAGTCTGATTCTCCTCCTTCTTCCATCAGTGCTAGTCCAGTATAACTCCACTAATTTCAGCAAAATTAATCCTGATTTACACTGGAGCGTACAGTCTAATTCTGCTTGTTACTATATACAGTGAAACAGAGGACAACTATTCAGGCACAAGAAGTAATGCAGACATCACTAGTGAGATCAACAAAAGGAGGGCTGCAAAGACATTCATTTTAAGGAGGAATGTGGAGAAAGAGAATGAGTACTTGGCACATGGGAATAGCAAAGCTGGTCCAAGCATAGTAGGGATAATGGGAAAAGAAAAATATAAGTAGGTGTAAATTAGCCTGTGGAGGACAAGACAAAGGAAGAGGATAGGGGAGGAGATATAGTGGAGCATGATGGGGGACGCACATAGGATTCTCTCCTGGAATTTATTCCTCAATAAGAAGCTAAAAAGGATTAAAATTTGGCTGGCTTGAATGTTTTTCCCTCTAAAATCATCACAACCATTTGACTTAAGAACAAATATTTATATATTAAAAGGGAAAAAAAAACAGAACCACAACCATATGATAGCCAATTTCGTATGTCATTTGCATTTATGAACGAGAGCATCCTAGCCTTACTTGAGTTCAGCCTTCTGGAACTAATTTACAATTATTTACAATTTACAAGCAGAAGCACAAAGTCTATTTATTCCTCTTTACCCTGATGGATTGATGAGAATAGTTAAAGGTGGGCAGTAAACTTTATGATATTTTGCTCATTGGGGAAAAAGAATCTACTCATTCAGAACAAATGATGAGTAGAACTTTGTAAGCTTACTTGAATTTATTAGGCATGTTTCATCACTAAGCAAAATTAGGATTCAAAGTTTTCCCACAAAATGGCTAAATTTAAATGGGTTTATTGCCCTCCTATTGCCTATTTCGCAAAGTTTTGCCCAGCTAGCCAGAATTAAGTTCCCGAAGCTTTGCCCAGCTAGCCAGAATTAAGTTCCTAGTCCCCACCCCCATTTAAAAAAAATCAAATCATGCTTGATAAGAATGGGTTTTTAAGTTAGACAATAGTTAAAATAGTGTTGTCACAGTGAGTGGGTTTTTAAAAACAGCTTTAATTTGCTCCCTTTGCACAGATAACAGAATATACAGATTTTAAATAAGATGAATGGGTCACTCAAATATTTTTACAGTGCAAAGATGCAAGAGGTGTTAGCGGCTCCTGTAGAGCTGTGTCTCCTTCAGCACGCACCTGACAAGAGGTGCACTTCACTACACAGCTAGATTAGCATGCCAAACTGCACCCTGAACACTAAAAAGCAAGCACTAATACATATATCATGCCAATTTTGGTGTTAGATCCAAGACTAGAAGCCCATTCTCTTGGTTCTGCAGCCACTACCCAGACCAGCAGACCCATACTGCCACCCACCATCTCCATACTTTAGTTTGCAGAGGCACAGCCTTCCCTACCCGGACCTCCATACCGTTTCGCAACCACGATGTGGCCCTAGGGCCAAAAAGTTTGCCCACCTCTGAACTAGATAGACCATGAGTCTGATCCAAAATGGTAATTAACTGTATTCCTTTGCTCAGCGCTACAGAAGACTCACAATGAAGACAGTCCTGCCAATCTGCTACCTTTTAGGCTTCTTTTAGAGTGTACTGTCATAAATATAAAGGGAAGGGTAAACACCTTTAAATCCCTCCAGGCCAGAGGAAAAACACTTTCACCTGTAAAGGGTTAAGAAGCTAAGATAACCTCGCTGGCACCTGACCAAAATGACCAATGAGGAGACATGATACTTTCAAAGCTGTGGGGGGGAGGGGAGGACAAAGGGTTCACTCTGTCTGTGTGATGCTTTTGCCAGGACCAGAGCAGGAATGCAGGTCAGAACTCCTGTAAAGAGTTAGCAAGCAATCTAGTTAGATATGCATTAGATTCTGTTTTGTTTAAATGGCTGATAAAATAAGTTGTGCTGAATGGAATGTATATTCCTGTTTGTGTGTCTTTCTGTAACTTAAGGTTTTGCCTAGAGGGATTCTCTATGTTTTGAATCGGATTACCCTGTAAGGTATTTACCATCCTGATTTTACAGAGGTGATTCTTTTACTTTTTCTTTCATTAAAATTCTTCTTTTAAGAACCTGATTGATTTTTCATTGTTCTTAAGATCCAAGAGTTTGGGTCTGTGTTCACCTATGCAAATTGGTGAGGATTTTTATCAAGCCTTCCCCAGGAAAGGGGTTGTAGTGCTTGGGGGGATATTTGGGAGGGGAGACGTTTCCAAGTGGGCACTTCCCCTGTTCTTTGTGTAACACTTTGGTGGTGGCAGCTTTTAACCTAAGCTGGTAAGAATAAGCTTAGGGAGTCTTTCATGCAGGTCCCCACATCTGTACCTTAGAGTTCAGAGTGGGGAAGGAACCTTGACACGTGAAAATACATTTTGAAGCCCAGAGAAAAGAACAACTAGAATCAGTTCATGGTGAAGAGTTGCTTCCTGCACATCAATGTTTAAGTTAAAATTTCTGAAAGATCAAATTGCTTGAATGTTGTTTCTGAGCACCTCAGCTCCAGGTCTAGTGTTCAAAATGTACATAAACAAGTTTCTCTAAGAAACTACCAGGGAAAGTAACCTGTAAAGGCAACAGCATCTCATAAAGGATCCCCAATGGAATTCAAGAAGAACAGACTTTCACAGATGTTTGACTACTTGACACTCCTATATTTTTTATTTGCAAGAAGTCTTTACTTTGATGCCAAGTTCCCTAAATCCTGTTCTCTTTAATTAGCTCTGTACTATTCAATGATCCAGTGAAAGGTTATTAGCAAGAACATACCATATTTCATGTAATATTACAATTCTTGCAAAAGCAGCTCCTCCCTAATTAAGCTGTCATAATTTCCCCTTAAAGGTTACATCCTACTTGACAAAGCTTATGCTTTTATTTTATTTGTATTTGCAGGCAGAGCCTTGATGCAGATTTTCTGTGACTGAATAAAACAGGAAAAACCTTATTATTTCTTTCAAAAATGAATAATGGACATTAAAGGTGAGGGCGGAGGACAAAACACTGCTTACAGTCTTCACCCTGTATTATCGTGTCAAGCTGTCAGACTGAAAATCAGTATAAAAAAGGAAAAGAAAAAGAATTCTGACAGTAATTTATACAGTAAAATTCTTAAAGCTGTACAAATAATATGGATCCCGTTTGGTTCACCAAGTACTTTTCTTCATAACATGGGGGTTTTCTTGATATAACTGAAACATTTCTTAACAAAGACTAGGAAGATTCAAAGCTAATACACCCCTGCACAATGTGTTACCCCTTCTCCCCCTGTGAGGCACTTAGTATTTCCCAGGTTCTTTGGCAGGATGCTGTTCATGGCCGTAAAAAATGTGTCATAGACCATGAAATCTGGTCTCCCCCATAAAGTCTGGTCTTTTGTGTACTTTTATCCTATACTATAATATACTATAGGGTAAAAGTATACAAAAGTACACAGTATTTCTCAAACTGGGGATCCTGAGCTAAAAGAGGGGTCAGAGTATTGCCACTCTTACTTCTGCACTGCTTTCAGAGCTGGGCAGCCAAAGAGCAGTGGCTGCTGGCTCGGTCCCCAGCTCTGAAGGCAGCACCGCTGCCAGCAGCAGCACAGAAGTAGCATGGTATGAACACATCCACAAAATTTGCTAGTAATGCCATGACCAACCCATGAAAAGTGTGGGGAAATGACACAGTTTAAGTAGACCCCTACTAATAAGTATAGGAGAAAAAATTGCTTGAGATTTGCAGTTCATGTTGCCAGAGTTGATGAGAAAAAGAAATGAAAGCAGTTAGATATTTAATCCCCAGATCTTTGCAAACAATACCTTAATTATTAAGGCTACACAGACTGATATTAGTTACAACACTTTTGATCCAAAGCTATCCAAGTACTTTACAAAGATTAATTCTCACAACACTTTTGTGGTCCCTTGAAATGTATTAACTATTTATGCTAAGCAATCTTTCCACCTTGTATTTAGAAGTGACAGTCTGAGTTAGTTTCCCAGACCTGAAGAAGAGCTCTGTGTAAACTCAAAAAGTTTTTCTCTCTCACTAACAGAAGTTAGTCCAATAAAAGATATTACCTCACCACCTTGTCTCTCTAATATCCTGGGACCAACACAGCTACAACACCACTGCATACATTTTATATATTTTTATAAAGGGCACATGCACATACTTACTTTGGAATCCAGACACAGCTCACATGGTACTGGACATTAAATTAAAGTGAGGATATATATTTTCACAACTTGCAATACCAAATATATTTATTAATAAAAGTATATTTTCTCCCTCACTTTTGAGGAAAAAAAAGAAAAACCACACACACACACACACATTATATACATATGTATACACACACACTGATAAATACAATCCTGTTGGCACCTCCTGTAACTTCAATAGAGCTACGCCAGGAACAAATTTAATCCCCTGTGATTTTCTCATCATTCATTAGCCAGGTAGTATCTATCTGTAAATTTCTATCATGTCTGTTTTATAATTATACTAATTGTATAATGAGTAAGTCCACATTAATTTATGTAAAACACAAATATAAAGCATGCTAAGAGGCAACAAAATAAGAAGCTTTAGAACTTCCTGCTGGCAGTGTCCTTTCATTACCATTAAAAGAGATAATATAATAGAAGGCTCATCAGCATTTCTATTTCATATTCTGTTTCCTCTATAACACACTGAGATGACAGCATCCAGATCAGGTGTGCATTAAAAATTAGATTACATCATCTTCTTATTATATACATGTATACTTAATATTATAGATGTATATACTTAATTTCATTTAAGAGAAATTTAAGGAAAAGAGGTCAAAACACATGTTGGCCTGTCCTCGATAGTGCCATAGTTTCTAAATCTGTCCTTTAATCCCATTCCTCCCTAACTACAAAAGGTAAAAATCTAACAGTTCTACCTCCATAAACTAGCCACACAAAAAACTGTAAAACGTGCAGTTACACTTGTGCATATGCTCCATAAACACAAAAGGGAAAAATCACACATTTAGTCTGACTCGGTCAGTAGTAATGTGTATTAGATTTTCCCTTGGACTGTGGAGGAAGGAGGAAAATGATCTGGCAGAAAGTATCTACTACCCCGACGTTGGCTGCTTTGTCACCTTCTAGGTCTTGAGCTCTGACGCCATGAAATACCTACAGAGAGGATTTCAGAAAGTAAAAGGGAAAATGATGTGGGAGAAGCATGCCATTGAGCAGGCTTTTCCCTGTTCCTTTCCTGTCTTGTCCCTCCATATGTTCTCCCAAATAATAGGAGAAAGGAAGTATTATACCATTTTACAGGTGGGGAATTGAGGCAGAGATTAACTGACTTGACTAAGGTCACACAGCCAGCCTATGAAAGAATCAGGAAATGAACCCAAGTCTCTCAAGTGCCAGTCCAGAGAATCATAGAAAATTAGGGTTGGAGGAGAACTCAGGAGGTCATCTAGTCCAACTCCCTGCTCAAAGCAGGACCAATCCCCAACTAAATCACACCAACCAGGGCTTTGTCAAGCCGGGCCTTAAAAACCTCTAAGGATGGAGAGTCCCCCACCTCCCTCGGTAACCCATTCCAGTGCTTCACCACCCTCCTAGTGAAATAATTTTTCCTAATATCCAACCTAGACCTCCCTTACTGCAACTTGAGACCAATGCTCCTTGTTCTGTCATCTGCCACCACTGAGAACAGCCTGGCTCCATCCTCTTTGGAACCCCCCTTCAGGTAACTGAAGGCTGCTATCAAATCCCCCCTCACTCTTCTCTTCTGCAGACTAAATAAGCCCAGTTCCCTCAGCCTCTCCTCATAAATTATGAGCCCGAGACCCCTAATCATTTTTGTTGCCCTCCACTGGACTCTCTTCAATTTGTCCACATCCTTTCTGTAGTGGGGGGCCCAAAACTGATGAAATACTCCAGATGTGGCCTCACCAGTGCTGAAGAGGGGAATAATCACTTCCCTCAATCTGCTGGCAATGCTCCTACTAATGCAGCCCAGTATGCTGTTAGGCTTCTTAGCAGCAAGGGCACACTGTTCACTTATGTCCAGCTTCTCGTCCACTGTAATCCCCAGGTCCTTTTCTGAAGAACTGCCGCTTAGCCAGTAGGTCCCCAGCCTGTAGCAGGGATTCTTCTGTCCTAGGTGCAGGACTTGTCCTTGTTGAACCTCATCAGATTTCTTTTGGCCCAATCCTCCAATTGTCTAGGTCACTCTGGACTCTATCCCTACCCTCCAGCGTATCTACCTCTTCCCCCAGTTCCATGTCATCTGCCAACTTGCTGAGGGTGCAATCCAACCCATCATCCAGATCATTAATAAAGATATTGAACAAAACCAGCCCCAGGACTGATCCCTGGGGCACTTTGCTTGATACCGGCTGCCAACTAGACATTGAGCCGTTGATCACTACCCATTGAGCCCAACAATCTAGCCAGCTTTGTATCCACCTTGTAGTTAATGTTTATTAACACGGCTGGGAAATTTGAGCGGCTTTCTAAATGTTCTATTAGGGTTGACTGCAAAACTAAAATGTAAAAATGCAAGGACCTTGAAATACCTTTCTCTGAGGCTATTATGTATTGGCCTTGGTCTCTTATGCGTAGTTGTCAACATATCCATACTTCTTTAACTTGCTGGCAAGAATACTGTGGGAGATCGTATTAAAAGCTTTGCTAAAGTCAAGGTATATCATGTCCACCGCTTTCCCCGTATCCATGGAGCCAGTTATCTCACAATGCCTTAATCACAAAGTCACCTTTTTCTCAAAGTAATTCATTCTTCCAATAAAGTAAATTGGAAAGGACATAAGAATCTGTATCACAGTTCAGGGTTTTCTTGCCTTCAAACTCATCTGTGAACTCTTGGAGTCCAAGTGTTCTCCATCAAAACACAGCTAGTACTGTATCCAACTGTGGGGTTTTATAATTTTCCTTCTCCACAAAAGACAAGACTAACTTATCAGGAAGATTTGAACACAGAAAAGACATAGTAGTCAGAAATGCAATATGTTGACAACTATGCATAAGAGACCAAGGCCAATACATAATAGCCTCAGAGAAAGGTATTTCAAGGTCCTTGCATTTTTACGTTTTAGTTTTGCAGTCAACCCTAATAGAACATTTAGAAAGCCGCTCAAATTTCCCAGCTGTGTTAATAAACATATCCACTATCCTCAAGAAATAAAGGGAAGGCTTTTATAAAGAGATTATTAATATTATTACATTAGTTACAAGGTCCTTGTCCTCTCCAAAAGCACTCTACAAAAATCATAATATTAAGTATAACTTCAAGATTTTTAGAAGACAGTCGCTACAGAAGACGAAAGGGCTTTACAAATGTCATTTTAGCTTCACTACATTGTAAGTGGACAAGTATTATATCCATTTTAAAAATCAAAAAAATAGAGGCACACAGAAGTTAAAATACACTTAGACAGCAGATGCAGAAAAAAATCCTCACAATTTCCAACTCCCAGTCCTCCGATTTAATCACTAGATCACATGTCCACTTGCAAAACAGAATCTACCTATACCTTTAATAATATCACTAAGCTTGATTCTTGTAACCATCAATTTTTGCAATATTGCTTCTTTTCATTTTTTTTCCTCTAAGTGTCCTTCTATAAGTAGTCCATTCCTCTGAGTCAGATATTGATCCATAACTTCCATTAACATAAAATGGGCTTGGAAGCAGAACAGAAATGTAATATCTCTGATGAGTTCCCACTTTTAAGACTTAAAAAACACTGTTTTATTTGACTTTAAAACTCCACTTTAAAAAATATCCTGGACACAGAGCGATGCAGAAGAAGTTACATGCAATACTACATATCTCTCCTCCCATCACAGCCTTTGCTATGGACTACTGTATGCTGTTTCATCGGAGTATTCCATAGTATGCAATACTTTCTGGGTATACTTCTCAGAGTCTAAAACTTAGGGTGGCTAATTGTTTTTTCTATTTCTGAAAACAGCTGCAAATTATTGTGGCCAGTTGGGAGAAGACTATAGTCCTTCTTCTGGGGCATTATTTAGGACATAAAATAGGTAGTCATTGTATCGCAATTTAATTATTATTATACACCTCTGGCAATGACCCAGCCTAATCCTACTACATAGCAATAATATAACATTTTTCATCTTCAAAGAGTTTTACAGACATAAAACTCTCATAAATAAGTGGATGGCACAAGTTGGCTCTTTTGTAGGAGAACAAGAGGCTGCAACTGCATATACTGTGCTTACAGGTGTTCTTCCTATGTGGTGGGCAATTTAAAAACTGGGTTGCAATTGGAATTGTGATATCGAAAGAGCAACCAGTCACAAGCTGTAAATACTCTGGGGAAAACAGAACACACCTCATTGGTCCCATGTACTTCATACAGTACAGATAGAGAGGATAATCCCACCCTTTGATATAAAAGAAGCCTATTGCTTTGTTGTCAACATCACATTTCATATACACCTCCTTCATTCAGATCTCTAAAAGGCAACCTTCAAACCTAAACTGCAGACCTTTGCTCAATAACACCACTTACACAACACACATACACCCCTGCCCCCATTCCCCCTCCTTTGTACCACCAACTAGCATTTCATTTTTATTTACATATTCATGATTGTTAGAGAGGTGGGGAGGGAAAGGTGGAAAAGAAATATCCTCTAGACTTGAGCAAAGACAGACATACAGACCACTTTTACAGACACACATCAGCAAGCTATCTATGATGCTGTTCATCTCATAAAATAAATTACCCTGGTCTACAGAGGATGCCAAATAAATTGAACAATTGCTGACAACATAGGGACAAAGGTGTCTCATTATAATGGCACTGCATCCACCTCTTGCAAGCACCCCCTTCTGGTCAGGTGTGTCTGCAGTCTTTCAGTTCTGGTGACCCGAGTCGGTGGTGGAGTCTCTCACACAGTCTATATGTGAATCAGAAGACACCCCTTACAAGGTATACAGTCCACCAAGAGCCTATCTCAGTACCCTTCGGTTGGTGTCTCTCTAGCTCTCCCTTGACTCAGCCTTTAAGTAGTTCTGGCCCTGGTATGGAGCCATACCCCCAGGGCTTCTTCCCTGGAGACATTATCTTCCTGCAGCCCTCCCAGGGCTCAGTCCTTACTCAGTCCCAGCACCCAGTCAGGTGCTCTCTTGCTCCCCCAGTCCCTGCCTACACTGAGCTGTCCATGATCCTGCTGCTCTTTCTGCCAGCCAGCTCCAAGCATCAACTGACTGACTGGCTCTGCTGCTCCTTTTTATATGGCCCTCCTGGCCCCTGATTGGCCATTCCTGCAGCCACTCTAAGCCACTTGGAGGACTTCTCTTCTGTTTCTCTCTGGGACTGGGTGTAGCAGGACCCTGAGGTCTCCACTAGAAGTGCTCTGGGACTAGTCCACCCCACCACAGTCTCATAGAAAGAACATGTGCAAAAGATCATTTCGATGAGTATTGGGGTTGGCATTCCGGAATCATCACAGCACACTATATTCTTGCAATTTAGATCAATTTTGAAAATGTTATACAAATTGTTCCTGAGCAGTTTTGTAGGCAACACACCTGATACAGCAACTGGGAGAGTCACTTATTGTCTTCACTTAAAATCTGGTGCATGTGCATGGCTTAGACTGTGACTTTGAACAGATCATTCATACTTGAAACAGCACTTAGTATCTTTACAAATACAGGCAATAAGCCAAACTTGACATTCTGGATAACAGAAATTAAAAAAAAATGCTTCAGGATGACTCAGTGACTCAACTTTTGAGATCTTTGGCATCTTAGTTTAAACCTGCAGTTGCTGGAGATAAGTGATTATGTGAGAATCTCATCTTTCACTTTGGGGAAAAGAGGGTTCTAGCTCTTATATTTGGGGAGATATGACCCAAGTTTGCCCTAACACCCAGAAACCAAATGAAAAGAACCCCAATTTTTTTTCTAATTTCGTAATTTTTAAGGCAGTTTGGGACTTCCCTTGCTTCTCAAATCTCCACTATAGCCACCACTACTATATCTCCAACCCAATTATTGATACAGTAGGAGACACATTCTGTATAATCTGGAACACAGTTTAAAATTCCGGCTCTCTGATCCTCCTTTCTTCCCTCTCCTCACATTTCTTCCTCCACCTCAGTATAAGCATTATGCTTTGGTTCTTTTATTGCTTGCCTAGATTTGTCTTTACTGTTGTTCCATAGTAATTCGTATTCTCCTACACCATGTATCTGGATATATTTTGCAACACCTCCTGGAATCAGATCTTTGAAGGCCTAAGGGAAGCTAAAATTACTTCTTTTCTAAATGCCCTGGATGGTTCAGGGGAAAGAGGGAAGAAATTAATGTATGGACCTTTCTAGTGTAGAAATGATAACCTTATTAGGCGCTTCTTCTTAGTGTATGTGCAACATGCCTCAGGTAGCACATGATCCACTGGTTGGATCACTGGCTTCCCCGGCCTGGGCCAGATACTGCTACTATGATGCTAAGTATAGTATAAATGCATAGAGAAATTCTAAAGACTTCAGGGCTACCCCTTGAGTTATACTCCTGAGTTTATTCCATGCACTTTCATTTACTTCTGCTGACTCAGCAAAATCGAATAGCAAGGAGTACTGTTTGTGTGTTACTTTCAGGCATTTCAAAGACTCATTATGGTATTATCTCTGGATATTCAGGCTACAGAATAAACATTTAAAATATTAATGGTGATGGGTAGAAAGGCTTTTCTAAATCTTTTCGTTTAATTCATTTTCATAGACAACATCCATCAAGACCTGCATTTGTTCTCTGCTTTGACCAGTCCATTTATTAAAGATGGCTAGAACTTTCTTAGCACTGAACACTTAAATTTTGTAAGTAGCTTCCAAGAGAAAGATATCAATACATGATTAAGTGTCCAAATAAAAAATAGTTCTAAAGTGCACTTCACTGGCTTCCCTAACAAAATGAACACCACACAGCAGCATATATGCCTGACTTTTACACCACAGTTACTGAGTATAATTGATTAAAGGTCTTAATTATTTCCAAAGGTTTCTAGCTTTGCTCCTTCCATATTTTCTCCTACCTGATCAGGGATTCAGCTGGTTAAAAGTATGACAGGGTAACTGCAAAGGTTTTAGAATTGCTGTAAGCACGAATAAACCTGCTAAAATCCTGAGAAGCATCCTGGTTTATCATCAGAGAGCCTACATCCAATCACATTAAGACTACCGATGTGCAATGGAAGCAGCAATTCTCTCAGGCAAAGAAAGGCATGAACAATTTTATTAGTATGCTAAAAATATTCATAAAGTATTCACGGCTGGGAGATGCACTTTTTGTGAGTCTTAGCATTTATTATCACCACACGCATCCAACTGCTTCTAACTCTTAGAAATAATGAACTACAGTATTGCTAGTGGAAACTTATATCAATAATGTAGTCATTACCATACAAGTAGCATACATCATTCCATGGTAACCCATTCTCACTCACCAGCAGTACACAAGTTGATTGGAATAGGATGACCCCAAACTCACTTTTTTCCTTTTAAGTAGTCCAATATTAAATATTTTGATACAAATATACTTGTATTAAAACCTTTTTTAAACCTAGAAATTAATTCAAAGCTATAGGAGCTATATTTTATATCACTAAATATCTTGGCTGGGATAAATATTGTATAGTTTAAATTCACAGAGAACACGCATTATAAAAGGTAACATCTAGTGGTAGAAGTTCAGAACCACAATACAGCATTTTCGGAAAGTCCTTTAACATAATACGAAAAACTGAATACTTTTTATAGGACTGTATTTTCTGGTAGAGGAGAAAGTGGAAGGACATCATCAGCAATGACATTTGTAGCCAAACCCAGAAACCACCTCTATCAGCACTGTTTTGGTTCCACTCATCTACATCACAATACAATTATCACAAATGGAATTCTTGCTGCATCTCAGAGTAGTCAAGGACTTGAATGATCATTGAACTACTCATGGTTAGAAGTGATCCCTTGAAAATAAGGAAGAGGAACAGTAGCAGTGTTTTATAGGGACAACTGCATCTTTCACGAGCACCCAAATTCACTACAAAATAAAACTATATTTAAAAAGATAGAAAAAGATGGATTATGGGTCTGATCCAAATCCCACAGACATCAACAGGAATGGAATCTCTCACTAGAATATCAGAACTGCCATACTGGGTCAAATTAATGGCCCATCTAGCCCAGTATCATGTTTCTGACAGTGGCCTGTACCAGACCTTCAGTGTGAGTGTACTGAACAATGCAGTTGGAGTGATCCACACCTATCTTTCCCTCCCGGTTTCTGACAGAGGTTATGGGTCACCCCAAGCACGGGACTGCATCCCTGACTATCTTGGCTAACAACCATTGAGGGACATATCCTCCATTAACTCATTTGTGAGGGGGGGAGGGGTTAAACCCCATTACACTTTTGGTCATAACAACCACCCATGGCAATGAGTTCCATTAGTTAAATGTGCATTGTGTGAGAAAGTATTTGCTCTTGTTTGTCTGCTGCCTACTAATTTCATTGGGAGACCTCTGGGGGGGGTGGTTTATTGTGGGAAGGGGTAAATAACACTTCTCAATTCACTTTTCCCCACATCATTCATGACTTTAGAGACCTCTATCATATCCTCCTCATAGCGGTCTCTTTTCTAAACTGAACAGCCCGAATCTTTTAAGTTTCTCCTCGTATGGAAACCATTCCATACCCTTGATCATTTTTGTTGCCCTTCTCTGGAACCTTTTCAAGTTCCACTATATCCTTTTGGAAACTGGGCGACGAGAAGTGGACACAGTATTCAAGATGAGGGTGCACCATGGATTTATATAGTAGCATTATGACTGGGCTCTTTTGACTGGGCCAACATCCACCTTACTCAACACAAGATAGACATGGATTGGTAACCATAAAAACTCAACACTTGCCTCAGGTTGCCACAAAGTGACATCTAAGATTCACTCAAGATTAAGTATGGTAACTACTGGTAAATCAGTTTTTAAATGGTGGCTAAACATGTTCATTGTAATAGTGTTAGCATATTTCCTATTTAAGTGCTTAAAAGGACTCATGGGCCTAATATAAATAGTAATGCTGAGCAATAAGTCAGGATATTTCAAAAGGTAATAAAAGGGTATCACATCAATCTGAACAATACTGTTTTGTCTAAGCATTCTCCATCTCAAAATATGATGTACAGCAGGGGTTCTCAACCTTTTTCTTTCTGAGCCCCCTCCCCCTCCCAAAATGCTATAAAAACCCCACAGCCCACCTATGCCACAGTAACTGATTTTCTGCATATAAAAGCCAGGGCTGGTGTCAGGGGGTAGCAAGCAGGGCAATTGCCTGGGGCCTCATGCCACAGGGGCTCCCGCGAAGCTACAGTGCTCAGGCGTCGGCTTCAGTCCTGGGTGGCAGGGCTCAGGGCCGTGGCTTCAGCTTTAGCTTTCTACCCTGGGCCCCCTGCTTGGTAGGTCCCCTGAAACCTGTTCATGGCCCCCGCAGGGGGCCCCAGACGCCTACTTGAGAACCACTGACGTACAGCATCAGTCCCACTTGTGTCTTTCAACACTGATGCCTATTTGTAGAGCTGCATCTAGCAATAATCAAGGATGAAAGAACTCAAACATGTCCCAACCCATAATCACTGAGACACAACCCAACATGCAGCAAAAAGTCAGATCAACATTTTAAGCAACTCTAAGAGAAGTTTTCCCTTCTACTGTGGAATTTCCATACTGTAAAGTAATTCAGCAAAACTACCACATGAATTATCTAGGATGCACATTAGCTCAATATCTGCAAAATAGGGTAAGTCCTGGACTATTTATTTCTTTTTTCCTCTTGCATGAAAAAAGATTTTCTTTCAAAATCACAAATCCAAATTTAAAAATGTCATCCAGATTCCAAACTGTTTCAGCACATGTATGTCTAACTTTTGCCTGCCCTTCTCTTTCTGAAATTCCAAACTGTGACACTTGGTAACATTAAAACAGCTCAAAAGCACGTTTAGCAACTCCAGAGAGACAGGCAGCAAAGCCATTACAAATATGAAAGCCTACAATGTACACATCTGTTTGGAAGACCTGAAAGACCTCTGTTCTGATAAAACAGTGAGGAAGCAAGATGTATGTAGTAAAAATAGTAGAAAATACAGTCAATTGCATGTAATTTTTACAAACACTGAAATTTTACTACAGAAGATAAACCTTAATATTTTCAGTAACCACAGAAGGAAATTTTACCCTCTAGCAAATCCTTTCATTCAAAGTAGCAATGCTTCAAACAGACAAATGAGCAATGTATAAAGTAACATGACTTAATCTCTCACATCTAAATAAAATCCCATTATAGAATATTTTTTTAAAAAAATAATCCTAGAACAACTGACTTTATTTACCAGTGTCATACAGTAATAAAAATGTCATTTATCATCCTACAGGAAGTATGTTTTGCTACAGTGTACTGACAACAAAATACTTTTTACCATCCTGATAACATGAAATATCAAAAGAGCCTCGAATGACATAATGTGCCAGTTTTAAATGTCCTGGTTTTGTAGGACATTCCCAGCTGCTTATATTAAAACTGAATCTTTTCCCTGCTTTCAGTACAGTCGTAGGATATCTAAGTACTTGCACCAGGTAAGAGCAGCACAGGGTCTATCCACTAGCCAGCTGTTCCTTGCCTGGCTACTAAGCAGAACCAACCTCCACTCGCAGGAGAGGTATTTCCAGTAGGGATAAGGAGGTTTTAGTACCATTATGCAAGACATTGGTGAGACCTCACCTGGAATACTGTGTGCAGTTCTGGTCTCCCATGTTTAAGAAAGATGAATTCAAACTGGAACAGGTACAGAGAAGGGCAACTAGGATGATCCGAGGAATGGAAAACTTGTCTTATGAAAGGAGACTCAAGGAGCTTGGCTTGTTTAGCCTAACTAAAAGAAGGTTGAGGGGAGATATGATTGCTCTCTATAAATATATCAGAGGGATAAATACCAGAGAGGGAGAGGAATTATTTAAGCTCAGTACCAATGTGGACACAAGAACAAATGAATATGAACTGGCCAACAGGAAGTTTAGACTTGAAATTAGATGAAGGTTTCTAACCATTAGAGGAGTGAAGTTTTGGAATAGCCTTCCAAGGGAAGCAGTGGGGGCAAAAGATCTATCTGGCTTTAAGATTAAACTCGATAAGTTTATGGAGGAGATGGTATGATGGGACAACGTGATTTTGGTAATTAAATATTCATGGTAAATAGGCCTAATGGCCTGTGATGGGATGTTAGATGGGGTGGAATCTGAGTTACCCAGGAAAGAATTTTCTGTAGTATCTGGCAGGTGAATCTTGCCCATATGCTCAGGGTTTAGCTGATCGCCATATTTGGGGTCGGGAAGGAATTTTCCTCCAGGGCAGATTGGAAGAGGCCCTGGAGGTTTTTCGCCTTCCTCTGTAGCATGGGGCACGGGTCACTTGCTGGAAGATTCTCTGCTCCTTGAGGTCTTTAAACCACGATTTGAGGACTTCAATAGCTCAGACATAGGTGAGAGATTTTTCACAGGAGTGGGTGGGTGAGATTCTGTGGCCTGCGTTGTGCAGGAGGTCAGACTAGATGATCATAATGGTCCCTTCTGATCTTAGTATCTATGAATCTATAGCAAAAATTGAAATTCCCTTTATATTCCCTAAAGCTAGTATTCAGGTCTAACATAGAAACTCCCCTGTGTTGGATGCAACACTTTTTGGGTGAGGAAATTATCATCTAGAATATTTAGAAATTCCAAATAAGTTTTAGTACTGCCAGCCTGAGACCTCCAGCATTCATCATTCAGATAGAGGTCCCCCATGACATCACACCATTTTTTCCTACGTGTTACAGACAGGTGCTTAAGGAGCTGGTCATCCTCTTCTCTATGTCTCCTACCAACAGTTCCTGTCTAACAATGCAGAGAGAGACTCAGAAATTGTAGCTCCCATTCAACAGCACAAGAAAGCAGGGACTTTTAGATGGTACAGTGAACCAGCCACGTTCACGCTATAATTCTTGGTTAGTTTAACTTGAAAAAAGTTTGTTACATTTATATTCACACACTCGTCTCATCTAGTCCTTTTCTGGATTATTACACAGTAAAGCTTCCTATTTGTGTTAATTTATTTATACTTAAATATTACACAACTAAGTGTTAAATGCAAGCTCTCCATGCCTTAAGAAGATCTCTATCACCCTAGCACTTATAGATGTGAAGATGATAATCCAAATGGGAACTAATAGCCTTGCCTGATTTTGCAGACAACTCCAGGCCCTCTGCTGCCACTCCCAGCTTTGCAAAACAGCTGTAGCATGAAAATAGCAAGTCTCAAATCAGTTTCACAGCTGCTATTCAGAATCCTGTGAGGGTAGCTTTGAATCTGTCAAGGATTATGACAATTTCAGTTGGCTGCTTTTTGGAAAAGCTATTGTATGAGCAACAATAGAGACAAGCAGTGGAGTTACTTATAATGGAAGAAGGCCGAAAAAAAGAGGGCTGGGGGAAAGTACAGTGGGGAGGACCAGCAACCTAACATCAGCCAGCAAGCTCTCGAGGAGTAGAAGGGACAGAAAGCTCCATCCCTTCCAATACTTTGCAGGAGTTTCACATTTAACAAGAAACCTACTAGGCAGAGAAAGATATGAAAGAAAGAATTCTCACGTGGGGGGCAGGAAAAGCACACTGGAAGAAATCCCCTCACTCTCTCCCTGCCTATCTGCTGACAGTTGTTGGGCTTCTCACAAGCATGTTGCAATTGAGACTTAGCCTTAAACCCACCCTCAACTTTTGTATCCACCTCTGGTTAGTTGATATCTGCTCAATTTTTCAAGCTCTTTCAGTTGTCTTTGCAAATTAGATTAAAAACATCGTCAAATACCAAAGACGGCTATGCAGACCAATTTACAAAAATCTACTATATGCAGACAAATATTGGTGTACTCTGAATATAATCTGACACAGCTATTATATTTCAGGACAGTAAGAACCTTTAAAAAGGAGATACTGGTTTAGAAGACAACCTGCTGCAAACAAACTGGAGTGCTGATATTTACAGGTATGTAAAGTTGTTCTTTTGGTTTTAGTTATGTCTTCTGACTAAGCCTTGATGACATTTCCTATTCATCTTGTTTTAACAAAGAAAGAAATTAAGCTCATCTAACCTAATCACTGGTTCAAAAGGATTAGTAACATCTGTCTCCATCTTCCTCAAGATCTACCAAATGCATTCATATGTTTCTGCAAGTAATGGACCTGAACAACCACTTAAAGGGGTGCCATCAACAACAAAACTTCGCTTTCCCATCAGAATCTTTTCATCCATTATATTAAAAACAACACAGATTTCTACAATTGAATGAGATTAGTTGGAGAGGGATCTATTTTTCTCCAGTTTTTTTACTTTGTGCATTATATATAGTCAGATTCCCTGGTGTCTGTGGGGCTTTCACCATACATCAAGGGAAGAAAACAACACCACGTGCTTTTAAAAACATAGGAGAGTGACAATAAAGACAAATATTGATGGGGAGAGGTTGGGAGAGCCAGGTAAAATATCTGAACGAGCTTAACACATTTTTTTTTAAACTGACTAGACTGCGTTAACAGTATCTTTCTAAAGGTAAAGAAAAATGTAATATAAAATGTAATCAAATAGTCCATTTACGAAGAAGAAAGCGGTCTTAAATTTAAGAGTAATTTAACAAACAGGAAGCTGTCATCTTGATAATGTGAGACAGGAAATGCAAATCAGCCTCGGAACATGAGAGACATTTAAAGCAGTTTCTAAGACAGCTACTAGTATTTTGTAGACCAAATATTTTTAACTACGCTGAATATAAAGTTGCCTTACACTAATTTACATGCATTCAAATGCCAAGCAACAATTTCATTGTCTCAAACCGTTTGGAGAATGGGATTCCTGCTGGGAAGTATCAGTAAAATGCAAGTTCCAATTGAGAGGCTGCACAGTGTTACGAAAATACTGAAACAATTGTTCCCAAAAACAGAATGGGTTTTTTAAATATAGTCCTAATTAGTGAATATTTAGCAAACCAAAGAAATACGGTAACTATCATTCCAGTTTTCCTTTTAAGATATTATATACTCGACAATGGCTATATACCATTCCTTACTAAACTCGTTCACTTCAACTTAATATTTAGGTACATAATGATTTAAAGCCCAGAAAGGAGATGAGCACCACTGGGATAAGAACGCCACTCATCGAACCATAATGAAATGACTCTCCTATGACCAAGGTGGTCGCAGAATACATAGATATAGTCAATGACTTGAAAAAACAAGACAGTTACGAATAACCCTCCATTTCAACTTACTCTTTTTAAAAGCAAAAACAACGAGAAGTCCTTGTGGCACCTTAGAGACCAACAGATTTTTAAAACAGTTTCCATAGTTTATTTCTAACCAACACACATTTGCTATAATTACATTGGTAGTTGTTATATTAATAAAGATGTCAGGCATCAAACCCTGCCCCCACAAGTAAGGGCAGCTCAATCTCCACAGTCAGTAGGCTAATCCTTACATTAATACTGGACAGTAATTTAAGGTAGTTCAGAAAAGCAAAGCATAATGAAAGTACACAACAGCCTGTAAATCTTGTACCAACATATGGCTGTCTGAGTGTCAGTGGAAGAGGAAGAAATGAAAACATAGAAAATTGATAACTTTTCTTATTTTAAGATTTCAAAACATGAACTACAGAGTTTAACTCCTCCAAAATTACTATACCAAATTGTCTGTACTAGGGTGTAGAGAATCACTCTGCAGTTCAATGCCACCCTTTGTCCTTGAGCAAAAAAAACCTTCTAATCCAGTGGCCACAATGAAGGCATCAATTCCATGCACACACACTGTAACAAGGTAAAAAAGACAAAAACACCCACAAAAGAAGAGCAATTCTTGACTTGAAATGAAACCAAACTGAAATAAGGAAGGTGTGCCTAAAGAGCAACATAAATCTGTAAGGAAGGGTGGGGGAAACGATGCAAAAGTCTAGTACAGAGATATGAGGAATCTAGGGGTAGCGAAGTCAAATTTAAATGTGATTAAGAGGAAAAAACAAAACTGCTGAAATAAAATTAACTATGCCCAACTTTATATATGCCATCTACCAAACAACAACATATTAAGAATGTAGAACCAATAGAGATGAACAAGGAAGTGCAAGAAGTTAACAGTAATAAGTAAAAGAAACTACATTCAAGAGGTTGAAAAAGTCATAAGAGATAGGGATCAGAAATGCCATTCACCTGCATCAACAGGTGGTGGAAATTGATGGGTCCTGTGGTGAAAGGGGGCCTATCCCAGCAGCAAGGGAGGGAGACACTCACTAAGGGACAATAGGTAGCTCCTCCCCTGAAAGTCTCTGGCACCCATTGGCCTTCTGTGGGAGAGGGGTGCAGTTTGGCCAGCATTCCCCAGCTCCCAGGATTTAGCCCAGCACGGGGGCCATATGAAACCTCTTTCGGCTCCATTCCAGCAGTCCACCCTGCCCATCTAAACTAGGAATGGAAACCCAGACAGATGCTGCGAGTGGAATTCAAATCTAGGAACTGTTCACAAGATCATGAAGAGAGGGGCTATCCCACAGTGCCAGGCACCTACCACACAAGGCTTTACCGATCAAACACAACACTTTTTAATACACCTGGAAATAAACTGGTTGCCTGTGCATTCATTGCTCTAATCCAACGGCTCTCAATCTTTAGCAACCCAAGGACCCCCATTTTTATTGAAAAATGTTTAACGGACTCCCAAGCCAGCTTCTAATTTTCCCCAGGGGTGTTAAACCCCCACTCAACCCCAGACCCCGCCCCCACTCCACCCCTCCCCCAACGTCCCACCCCCACCTCTTCCAACCCCACCCCTGCCCCTCCTCTTCCCTGCCACTTTCCACACCACTCCCCACTCCTCCCTCTCCCCACCAGTGCCTCCTGAACAGCTGTTCCATGGTGTGCAGGAGGCACTGGGAGGGAGGAGCAGGAGCTCATCAGAGGGCCAGCGGCCGCGGACGTGACTCACAGACCCTATGGAAAACCGCAGCTCTAATCAAATAGGCTACTGCATTTATCACGCCTGTAGCTGGAGTTTCTTTAAGAGCGATCTTTAAGAGTAACCACATGGAGATCATAGGTTCACCTCCACAATGGATTAATCCAAAGGCAGAGAAAACATGTTTTTCCTAACAAGGTTTACATCTACTATAGACAAGGCACGTTGCCTTTAACATGTACTGAACTGGTGGAATTAAAGCCTACGGGGAAGCCTAGATTTAATTCCCCCAGCATAGCATGTTAAAGTATGCAATACATGTCTACTTTAGAGTTTTAAAACATGTTAGTTAGAACATGTTAGCTAACATAACATCTTTAAATCCTAGTCTAATAAAGGCCACAAAGTGTGAGATTGTTTCTTCACAGCAGGGACTATCTAAATAGGCAAGACAAAGATAACCGGACTAGATGACCTCTCGAGGTCCCTTACAGTCCTATGATTCTATTAAAGGAAGTATTACCCACTTTTAACAATGGGAAATTGAGGTACAGAAAGATTGCAAAGTCAAGATTTTCTACAGTGACTGGTTATCCTGGGTACTTTCATTTTAAGCCAGGCAATCTGTGTACCATGGGTACCTTTATTTTTGGGTGCTCTGCAGAAGAGTCTGAAAAGCAGGCTCCTTTAAAGTAAGTGCTGAACACTCACCCCTCTGAAAAATCAGGCCTTCATTACAGTATCACAAGTTGGTAAACAAAAAATTGAAACACCTTAAAATCACTTTGGAAACTCTTGCCCTAAGTGACTTGCCCAGGATTACACAGGAAGCCTGTGGCAGAGCAAGGAACAGAACTCAGGTCTCTCGCGCCTCTGTCCAGTACCTTAACCATAAGACCAATCCTCCTCAGAACTTCAACAGAGTGGGTAGGACTAATCATGAAACACTACAGTGTTAAACAACTGTCGTGCCCTAATCATTATACACAATCTTATAAATGGAGTAGGAAAAATGATACTAGTTAATTTCAAGGAGGCATTAAAATATTGTATGAAAGAAGAATTTAGAAACTAGGAGAGATGCAATATCTTTATACAGAAGTGAGACTAACTGCTAATAACAAAGGTTTAGATTATACACTGTTTATTAGCCTTAAATATTTGGAAGAAACTATATGATGTGGAAACGTATACCTAATTCCAAAGAGGGGCTGGATCTATGTAGCCTCAAGGCCTTTGATTAACCGAACTTTTTTGTATGTTTCTTGATTATATCGTGTCCAGCAGGAATTTAACCATGTAAAAGCTAAACCTGCAAGTACATTTTAAAAAACTACATATTTATTTTAAGGGAACAATTTAGATATGTTTCTGAAACATCTGCGAGTAGTTGTGAAGCATAGCTGAATTTAGACCCTCATCTTAACACCCAGCATAGTATTAGTGCAATGCCATTTTATATCCTGCTTGAGTCTAAACACAAGCTCTACACAGCAAGCTAATCAAGGACATAAAAAAAAAATCTAACTTTAGCCAAGCTACAGATAAAGCCAAGGTTAATAAATTCTATCCAGTGCCAACCATGCCCTTAATTATTAGACAGCACGGCTTAAGGAAAGCTGACAGATGGTGAATGGAAGAAAACTAGGACAAGTTCAACTATTAGAATGCTTAGAAAAGACTGAGTGTCTTGCCATTCAACAGGTATTACAATAATAGCACCTTTACACACAGTTTTGATAATTGAAAACATTTATATGTGAAATGGAATCAGATGCCTGTTCCCTTGAAAGAAAGAGCCATACTGATAGATTTTAATCCTTTTATTTAACCTTTAAGGAATTGAGAACTGCTACATAATTTTGCATTACATAGTTTGTATGTCCTAATGAGTGCTCTAGGAATAATTTTACTGTAATCTCCCAAGGACTGTCACAAAAATGTGATGTATTTCTAATGAAAGTATCCCAACAAGCAAAAATTTTGTTGTACACATAGTAAATAGGGTTTCCACAATTCTAGGTCATCGTGTTCCATAAATTTAAAACCTAACTTTTTTTAAAATTAGTAAATAATTTCTTTTGTATCAGTTAATTTAAGACTTTGGATTAATCTAGTGCTTGATTGACTTTGTGGTCTGGTTGCTCTGAATGGAGCTAGGCACTGAGCAAGCTTCTCCACACAAGCTTTGCCATGCATTATGAATAATTACCTCACTATACAACATCTCTGCTATTCTAGTCTTGAGCTGAGGCTTTCAGTCATGACAAACTGTGTGTTGATTTTTAGCTGTGGACAAATATCCACTAGGAACTAGGATGACACCACTATTACCAAAGGTGAAACAGGGAGGAATTTCAAATCTTTGATGCTTGTGGTCTTCATGCATTCTCTGCTAGAAACTGACACTATATCAGGGAAATCTGACACCTGACGTAACAGAACTAAAGGTATGTCTTCACTACCCGCCGGATCGGTGGGCAGCGATCAATCCAGCGGGGATCAATTTATCGCGTCAAGTCTAGACACGATAAATTGACCCCCAAGCGCTCTCCTGTCGTCTCCTGTACTCCAGCACCACGAGAGGTGCAGGCAGTCGACGGGGGAGTGGCAGCAGGCAACTCACCACAGTGAAGACACCACAGTAAGTCGATCTAAGTACGTCGACTTCAGCTACTTTATTCACGTAGCTGAAGTTGCATAACTTAGATCGATTCCCGCCCCCCCCCAGTGTAGACCAGGGCTAAGCTGAACCCTTTAAAAAGTATTAGAAGAGACTCTGTTTAACCAAATAAAGCATTATATCTGTAAAACTATCCCAGTCCAAACCCTAATGAAGTTAAAGGGAGTTTTTGAATTGACATCAATGGGCTTGCAGTCAGGTCGCAGGATTCACCTGCTGTCTGCAGCCACATGTTTTACTTTTTCAGCTAGTTAGGTAGAAGAAGATTCCCCACAACCTCATGTCAAACTGTAACCTTCTAAAAACAAAGACATTAACAAGAGTGCACTAAGTTTATCTGACTAATGTGTATAATCATAACCTACAATGCCCAATTACAGGTGTCAATAGAGGAGGTTTAGGAACAAATTGATAAGTTAAACAGTAATAAGTCACCAGGACCAGATGGTATTCAACCAAGAATTCTGAAGGAACTCAAATATGAAATTGCAGAATTACTAACTGTGGTATGATATGTATCTTATCACTTAAATCCAGCCTCTATTCCAGATGACTGGTGGATAGCTAATGTAATGCCAATTTTTAAAAAAGGCACCAGAGGCGATCCCAGCAATTACAGGCTGCTAAGCTTAACTTCAGTACCAGGCATACTAATTGAAACTACAGAATAGAACAGAATTATCAGACATATGGATGAACATGATATGTTGGGATCAAGTCAATTCAGCTTTTGTAAAAGGAAATCATGCCTCAACAATCTATAAGAATTCTTTGAGGGGGTCAAAAACATATAGACTAGAGATCCAGTGGCTATAGTGTACTTGGACTTTCAGTAAGCCTGTGTCAAGATCCCTCACCAAAGGCTCTTCAACAAAGTAGGCAGTCATGGGATAAGAGGGAAGGTCCTTTCATGGATCAGTAACTGTTAAAAGACAGGAAACAAAGGGTAGGAATAAATGGTCAGTTTTCAGAATGGAGAGAGGTAAATTGCGGGGGTCCCTCAAGGATCTGTACGGGGACCTGTGCTGGTCAACATATTCATAAATTATCTGGAAAAAGGGGTAAACAGTGAGGTGACAAATTTGCAGACACTATAAAATTACTCAAGATTGTTAAATCCAAAGCTGACTGTCAAGAATTACAAAGGCATCTCACAAAACTAGGTGACTGGACAACAAAATGACAGGTGAAATTCAATGTTGATAAGTGAAAGTAATGTACATTGGAAAACAAACCCAACTATATATACAAAATGATGGGGGTCTAAATTAGATGTTACTACTCAAGAAAGATCTTGAAGTCATTGTGAGTAGTTCTCTGAAAACATCTGCTCAATATACAGTGGCAGACAAAAAGCCAACAGAATGTCAGAATCCTTAAGGAAAGGGATTGATAATAAAACATAATGCCACTATATAAATCCATGATACACCCACATCTTGAATACTGCATGCAGTTCTAGTTGCCCCATCTCAGAAAAGACGTATTAGAATTGGAAAAGATGCAGAGAAGGTGATGAAAATTGATCAGGGGCATGAAACAGCTTCCAAATTAGGAGAGATTAAAAAGACTGGGACTGTTCAATTTAGAAAAAAGTTAACGAAGGAGAAGATATGATAGAGATCTATAAAATCATGGATGGTATGGAGAAAGTGATTAAGAAAGTGTTATTTACCCCTTCACAAAACACATGACCCAAGGGTCACCCAATGAAATTAATTAGCAGCTGGTTTAAAACAAACATAAGGAATTACTTCTTCACACAATGTATAGTCAACCTGCGGAACTTGTTGCCAGGGGATGTTGCAAAAGCCAAAAGTATAACCAGGTTCAAAAAAAGAATTAGAGAAGTTTGTGGGGATAAATCCATTAATGGCTATTAGCCGAGATGGCCAGGGATGCAACCCTATGCTCTGGGTGTCCCTAAGCCTCTCACTGCCAGAAGCTGGGACTGGACCACAGGAGTTGTATCACTCGACAAACTGCCCTGTTCTGTTCATTCCCTCTGAAATATCTGGCACTGGCCACCATAGGAAGACGGGTTAACTGGGCTGGATGGATCACTGTTCTGACCCATCAGGGCTGTTCTTATGTACACCAAATGTATTAACTTCTTATTTGACAACAATGCATACTGCAGTTAAATGAATATCCATTAACCTTTTTTTGGCTATAGGTCAAGACTGAACAGCTTTGGGAGATGAAGAACTTGTTTAATACCTGCCTGGATTGTGCTCAGTGACTGTAATTAGTATCATCAGTCTCCTACACTGTAAAAAGATATTCTAACTTGAAACATAAAACTGATAAGTGCATAGATAACACTGCTTATAATTATTTATATTGCCAGATATTTAACGAGCTATTTTGTTCCACATTATTTATATAGCATTTAGGTGTGGGAGATACTGTATGAAATATGCAGGTCAGATACCTGTCAACTTACCATCTATGGGTCCAATCCTGCTTTCATCAACTTCAAAGAGTGAAGGATCGGACACATGATTTCAGTCGGAGCTCAACAACTCTCAGTATCATGCCCATATAAATTCCATGAGTCAGGAACTTCTTTTCTTTTGTCTCATGGGGTGCTACATAATGGAAATAAAATGGAACAAAATAATGTATTTGTATTGATGAATTTTCATAATTAGTCTTATCTATGCACCTGTTAGCAGCAACTCTCAGGATGAGACCCTAAGACATAGCAAGGGATGCTGACTATATCAATGAAAGATCATGAGAAATGAATTGTCAGATCCACTTCTTGATCGTGCCGATTGTATTTTTATTAGGAGGTATACTGAAATGAAGAGCAGTGTCCAGAGTGGCAAGTCTGGAGTGACCATACATCTGTAGTCAAACAGTTGCACTGTATCTGAATAACTAATTAATATTTAAATTACAAAATAAAATAAATAAATACAAATAAAGTTTAATTTTGAATCCACACAAATTGGAAAAAAATATATAATGAATAAAGAAGCCAGGAGCAATTTTCTCTGTGCTTCACTTTTTTAAAAATTGCTGTGTTTCTAACTTGCCAAGAAGGTGAACAAGTCAGATAATTTGTTTGTCCAGCTAAACTAGGGTGTCTTTGGATTATCCACATATTAGTTTAACAGTACAACCAGTGCGCACCATATTTAACTTGACAAGATAGGGTCCCATCTATGTAATACTGCATACTTTAGAATCTTCTAATGAGTTACCACAGCCTAAACCAGATATGCCAGGCAGCAAGACCACTAGTTTGTCTTCTTTCTAAACAATAGCGAGAACAATTTATTTGTCAAGAATTGCTGCACAATGTAGAGCTCTCCAGTTAAAGATTTTGATCGATATATTCAATACATGCATGACTTAATTTCTTTCTCCATTAACTCACATTTGTAACATGGGAGGTTTATTTTTCTTTGCAGTAAATTAGCCAGACTACTGCTACTAATAAATAATAATACCATATAGCTTTTCCATAGCACTTTTCATCAGTGAAGCCCAAAGCACTTTGCAAAGGAGGTCAGTATCTTTATCCCCATTATACTGATGGGGAAATCAAGGTACAGGGAGGTGACATGAATTGCCCAAGGTCACCCAACAAACTGATTACAGAACCAAGGTGTCCAGAGTACTAGTCCAGTGCTCTATCAAGGAGGCCACACTGCCTATCCCAACTAAAAGAAGAGAACAGTTTACCAATGGGAATAATTAACCATCTGAATTAGTTTACCAAGGGAAGTAGTAGATTCTCCACCACTTGGGGTCTTTAAATTGAGAGTGGGTGCCTTTCTACATGTTGAATTACAAGTTATTGGACTTGATGGAGGAATTACTGTGTGAAGTTCTACAGCCTGTATGTTGTAGAAAATCAGATTAATTATTGTAATGGTCCCTTCTGGCCTTAAAACCTTGGAACAAGAACATTCTTTCATAGTAACAGCTTAGTTTCCTAAAAGAATATTTCCCCCTGGGTGCTTCCTTCTAGTTTCAGGCTCTGTCATTCACCCACCAACATAGCAGATGCACAGAGCACTACAGATCACCTGAGGATGGAGGACAGCCTTGTATCATTCAACATCTCCCAGATGATCAGGACTGACATTAATGAAACACTAAAGGGAGCTCAGTTCACTCCTTCATGCAGAAGGACAGCTATCGTGACAAGAGGCATATGTAAAATAGTGAGAAAAGGTAATAAAAAGGGTAGTGGGAGGAAAGTGAGAGTAAAACACTCATGAACGTGCATTTCAGACCCAGGCCACTTGTCACAGATCCCCTTCCAGACCCCTTGAAGACACACGGTTTGTGGGTTTGGAAAGACAAGGCGGAGTGCAGGAGATAGTGATATCACAGCTTGGGATGGGAAAAGGAAGAACACCTCTGACAAAAAAAAATTAAGAATGTGGCATGATGATTGGTTTATCAGTTTAGTACATGAAAATCCGTATCTAATGTTTCTGTGTTTGGTTACAGCCAAGATTGCCTGAAGCTGGGGGTGGACGACAGGGGATGGATCACTCAATGATTGCCTGTTCTGTTCATTCCCTCTGGGGCACCTGGCACTAGCCACTGTCAGAAGACAGGACACTGGGCTAGATGGACCATTGGTCTGACCCAGTATGGCCGTTCTTATGTTCTTAAGATATTATATCAATGTTTTTTTAAAGTACTTTATGCTGCACTCTAAATAGGACATGATTCAACAGATTTGAAGGATGTGTGTTATATGGACCATCTTAGTTTACCTTAGAAGTTTCTCAGTAACAGTGGCTATTTTTCTCAACGCTGTTTCTAGTGATAAATTGCTACTTTGCATCACCACAGTGGGTGCTATTTTACACTGGAGATGTGATTCACAAAAAGCAGTAAGAAATGTGGTATGTGCAGAGACCCAGGATTTTAAATTTCCACATCTTCTCTCGGGCCTTCTGATTCGAGGCTATGCTGCTACATCCGGTCAGCAGATTTCAAGAAAAGGAGAACATCAGCTGTGACAGGGATGAAGGAGAGACATGGAATTCTAAAAGACAAACAAAGCCAGCAGACCATAAACATGGAATCTTGGCTTCAGATGGTAATTATTTCTCAGCAAAGCTAAGGCTATCATTCAGTGAAAAATTCTTCCACCAATGTATCCCTCTACAAACCAAATACAAAACTGCTTCAGAGGGTAGATTACTATTATAGTTATTTTACTAAGATTTTTTTTTATCAGAAACAGTAGTGACTAAAGAAATAAATGGCTTCGCTTTGAAAAAATAATTAGGGTAAAAAGGGGAATGGAGGAGGGAAGGAAAAGAATATATTTGGTGACTGGCAGCCTGAGCCCTAAGCTTGTTTAACTATTACATACAAACAGATCAGAGATTTGTTCTGTGATGGGAATCAGGCAGTCTGTGAATCCCATTATCTCTTCTACCATGTGGTCAATCACTCAATTAAGGTGCTGCTTTTTCACCATGAATATGCAGTCCAAACACTTCTATCAGGACAATTAGTCTGGGATGTGTCTCAGCACAAAGACTGTTTTTGTTAAGATTACCGTATCAAGATTTCCTGAATTACATTTCAGGCATATCACAAGGACCTGGAAAGTGACAGAGAGTGTACAAGGCAATGAAAAAACTAAATCCAACATCTCTTTTGTTAAAGAATCCATGAATCTCTTTCCAGTGGTTACAAATGACCATGCAGCACAGATCTTGAAGGATTAGTATGTTAATTACCCTAAACTCATCAATTTGGCTTATCTCTTACTTTAACGACTACACTCTTTTCTCTTTTAAATGTAGAAACACTATATTTTCATTTTTCTGAAATATCATCCAGATTAACTAACAGTTTGGTTAGTCACAAAAATAACTAAAAACAAAAGACATCAAGTTCCATGTCTATTTTGTTTCCAACTTCTATATCAGAGTTGGTCAGTTGGCAAGTGAGGAGATGCTTTTTTATGTACTAACAATGCAAATCCAAGTGGGAGTACAGGAGAGTGGTCACACACAAATGAATTATGTCTCTTATACCCAGGCAGTGAAAATAATTCAACAAGCACCAAATTCTCAACCCCCTGGCAAGGGCCATTCACTTGGCATTTTGTACGCAGCATCTCCATAGGTGCGGAGGACAGACTCCTCCCCACCTTTATGGGTACCAACACGGCCGTTACTGCAGACTTTAGCCTGCACTGGCATGTGCCATATCTCTTCTCACCCAATCCAAGACAATGGAGCCACACAGCCAGGGATGTATGAGTCCCACTTCCTGGGTGTTGCTACGTAGATCCACAGCATGCAGAGATGTTCTAATCCCCCTACATGGCCTCTGTAGTTTGTCTGCACCCCAGCCCCCTGGACGAAAGAACCACAATACATTTAGAACCCAGAAAGGGTCTATCCATGGAGTGTTTTCCCATGGAAACAAAAGTAGAAGGGTGATGGAGGCCTGATGCTAAGAGCACAGCTGAAAGCCCTGCTAGTGTGCACATTAGAGGTTTGTTATTAAAGAAAACTGCTATTACTTGGACACACATAGGTCAGATACCATGAGAAAAGTGATACAGTTTTTAGGGTCACTTTTCCAGCTGTAACCACACTTAGAAAAATTCCATTAAAACAAAGATAAGGCATGGTATCTGCTAATTATATAATATCCAACCTGATATCTTCATATAGAAAGATTACATTGAATTCAGAAAGACCAAAAAAAGCATGTTTGTTAACAGTAATAAAAACTGCACATTTAAATAAATATGAAGTTATGGCCATGTAGTATAATCTGAATACAAATATAAATCAGTATAAGATTATTACAATCACATCACATAAATTGTTATAATCATTATGATTCTCCACCCTACCCCCAAACATCTATGTCACTGTCCGTATAAGACTGACTGAATCTCATTGGAGGAGAAGTGGAGAAAGTGTACATTATATAAACAGAGAAAACTCCCACTGCACTACATACTGGAAAAGGCTTAACTGCATTTGACACAGGAGGCTGATATTTATCATGAGTGAAGAGGAAGAGAACTGCAGTGAATGAAAAAGCAGGTTATGTAGGAGGAATTTTTTTTTATTAAAGCTACTGTGAAAATAAAAGCAGATTACCCTGGGGGTGAGAGGGAAAGCATCTGAACAAGTTCTTTTTCTCAAAAAGAAAACTTTACAAGTGATAGCTATAAAATGCAAAGACAAGAAAGAGCTCATACTGTACATACCTATAGTATCTACATGAGGCACAAGGCATTCTCCTGCTAGGCCAATGTTTCATATGAAAGCTGACAAAAGAATTTGTTTTCTTCCTGCATGCCAATATGTGCAATGAGCACCAGTTTTCAGAACTGTGTTTTCTGTATTATGGGGAACAGACTGACAGGTTTGTCTCCTTGACATACTTCTACAGTGATTATTCCAAGCAGATCAAACTCTTCTGACATCAGAGAATGAAACAATGTATCTGCACATAGCTTACTATTCCCATCAGCCTGAATCAAGAGAGGAACAGAGTGTATAAACCCAAATTACAGGATTGTTTCTCCACTTATTGAAAGTAAAGATTTAGGCCCTGATCCTGTGATTCATTGTATATGACAGGACTAAAGTCAACAGGGCTCCACACAAATGAAAAAATCCAACCACAACAAACTGCAGAATAAGGGCCTTGAACAGCCCAATATTGTTAGAAACGTTATCATGATTTTTGGTTTTAATTCAAAGCAAACTGTTTGTTTGGATTTAAACATTGTACTGCATTGCCTGTGACACTGTTCTAGCATTGGAGAATCAGAGAATGAAATGTATAAGTGAAGACTTGAATTCTTTAAATTCATTCACTTTTAACAATCTAAGCAGTTGTTAGAAATACAAAGTGTTGGTTTTGTTTGTTTGTTTAAAGAACATGCAAATTTTAACTTGACAGAGCCCCTCTAAGACCAGCACTGATGACGTATATATCATCGGTGATCCCTCAAGGTCGAGGATGATTTCTTTCACAGGTTTTATTTTTCATGGGTCCTTTGGTGGCTGAGGAGTCTGATCCTTGAGCCACAGGCTCATTGGCAGACATTGCAGGTGGTGTTTGAAGACAGGGTTGGGCCATGATTGCTGCGTGACAGTCGTCAGTCCTTTCTTTTCTGGTGTTCTTCCTGCAACCAGGGCAAAGCAATTTTCCTCAAAAGCGGACATTCCCTCTCTGACAAGTCTTCACCAGTTATCCCTATCCTGGGCTGCTGTCTCCCTCCCAGTGTGTGGTGTCAATGCCACATCTCTTGATGTTTACCTTGGGGGTGTCTTTAAAGCGTTTCTTTTGGCCTCCCTGTTTCCTTTCTCCTTTGGTGAGTTGGGCATACAGCAGTTGTTTTGACGGATATATATGTTGATATACCTAGCAGCCCTGTTAGAAGTATTCCACAACCTAAAATTTTAACATTTTGGATAAAAGGTACTCTGGGAAGAAGGCTCTGTGCACCACTTTATTCACCCCTTAGGCTCAAGTTGGATGAAAGCCTTAGGGACCTTAGGCTCCCATGAATTTTAGTGGGCTTTGGATCAGGGCTCGAATAGTATTTGCCCTTTAAAGGTTGAAGTGGGACATAAGGTCCTCTGCCCAGGGTGAATTTCACCAATTGAAAATTACCTTCAGAATGGGCAAGTATAGAAATTGGGGGCAGATTCTTATCCTAGGGCGTGTCTATGCAGGGAAGGGGACCCATGAATAAGAAGAGTTCTGTGCCAAAATTTTCCCACCTCGTCAACAAGGCTACTGACTCAGACACCTACTCCTACCTTTTTCCACTCACATTCTTTTACCACTCATCCAGTCTGTGTTTCTCTCACACTCACCAACATATCCATTTCCCGCAGAACCTCTTCAGGCTTATCAACTCAAGGACATTAACTGGCATAGCTACAGTGAGATAGCTGTTCTGGAATAGCTCCCTCATGTGGGCATACTATTCTGAAATTCTGGATTAAAGATGCTTTTATTTAGGAGCAGCGTGTCCAAAGAGGGAGTTATTCTGGAATAGTGAGAGCAGAAAATAATTTTCTTGCTACAGTTATGCCAGGAAATTTTCCCCGTGTATTTTTTCTTTATTGTTATTAACGTCAAGGCGAGACTACTGATGTAAAGGCAAGACTATTGGCCACGCAGTCCTCAGGTAGCATGCTACTGAGAGTAAGAAATCCTACAAGCTTGCTACAAAAACCAGAGGCTGTCAAAGCTTCCTATTTAGTATGATGCCATAATAAATAACCACTGAGAAATGCCGCCATGCAGAAAATCCACAAAAATAAAAAATGGGACTGTATAAGGAGTCAAGGAAAAGACAAAGTAACATGCATAATACCCTACAACTATAAGGTAACTTACTACAGGGGGAAAAATACTGCACATCATTGCTGTCTAAGAGCCAGATTCTTCAAAATTTCACTCACTTTGGCACATTCCACCTCTCAGCCAGTCACATACTTCCTGCTCCAGGAGAGTCAGGACTACAGGAGTCCAGATGGAACAACCTCTTTCCCCCACCACCCCCCAATTCTGACATTCCAGTGTAAAACTGAAGTTCCCAAAGCTGTTAACGTTCTTCATGACAGCCCTGAATCTGTCATTCTTAACAGACAAAAAGAATATGGAAAATTAAATCTACAAAAATATTTCCTCACTAGCAAAGAAAGACAAATAAAGTGTGTGTTAAGTGGAGAAAGACAAAACACATTCACATAAATAAATATTAATCATAATAATAAATATGTTGGTCAAGAGATGGAGGACTAAAACACTGGACAACATTTACACTATTGAAAGTAAAAAAAATAAAGTTTACTCTTTACTCTGAAACCACTCCACACATTATAAACTCTGTGATACAGTAGTAGCCAAAGTACCAAGCAAAAGTTAAGGGATTATGTTGAATAGATTCAGCGAGTCAGCTTCTCTAAGTCTATCATTCATGTTGGTCCACTGAATGCTCTTAGCTTCCCATAGTGAAATTCAGTTTGCACTTACCTTTCTTAAAGCAATTCTCATGAGACCTAATATGTACAACTAGGATAGAATGCACTTCTGATTTAAATAAAAAGTCAAGGAATGGGAGAGAGATTGCATGTGAATGGATTCTTCTTTATGAAAGAAAGATCTGCAATGTATTTGGATGGAATCCAGTCAAGAAGAAAAAAGAGTTATAACAAAGTCTACATCAAGCCAGTGCCACCCAGCTGTTAATGAAAGATGAAGACAGGATCTGTTCCAATGAAAATGTCAAGATGCAGTTAAGAACATAAGAACGGCCATACTGGGTCAGACCAAAGATCCATCTAGCCCAATATCCTGTCTTCCGACAGTGGCTAATGCCAAGTGCCCCAGAGGGAATGAACAGGTAATCATCAAGTGATCCATTCCCTGTCGCTCATTCCTATCTTCTGGCCAACAGAAGCTAGGGACACCATCCCTGCTCATCCTGGCTAATAGCCATTGATGGACCTATCCTCCATGAATTTATCTAGTTCTTTTTTGAACCCTGTTATAAGTCTTGGCCTTCACAACATCCTCTGGCAAAGAGTTCCACAGGTTGACTTTGCATTGTGTGAAAAAATACTTCCTTTTGTTTGTTTTAAACCATCTGCCTATTAATTTCATTAGGTGACCCCTAGTTTCTTGTTATGAGAAGTAGTAAATAACACATCCTTATTTACTTTCTCCATGCCAGACATAATTTTGTAGATCTCAATCATATCCCCACTTAGTCATCTCTTTTCCAAGCTGCAACGTCCCAGTCTTATTAATCTCTCCTCATACGGAAGCCGTTCCATACCCCTAATCATTTTTGTTGCCCTTTTCTGAACCTTTTCCAATTCCAATGTATCTTTTTTGAGATGGGGAGATCACATTTGCAAGCAGTATTCAAGATGTGGGCGTGTCATGGATGTATATAGAGGCAACATAATATTTTCTGCCTTATTATCTCTCCCTTTCTTAATGATTTCCAACATTCTGTTCGCTTTTTTGACTGCCGCTGCACATTGAGTGGATGTGTTCAGAGAATTATCCACAGTGACTCCAAGATCTGTCTCTTGAGTGGTAACAGCTAATTTAGACCCATCATTTTATATGTATAGATGGGATTATGTTTTCCAATGTGCATCTGTTAAGTGGCATCTGTGCAGGCTGGAAGCACTGTAAGAGTGATGCTCTTCACTTCTAGAGGAGGGTTTGCCTCATAGTCACAGCATCATCTTCCAACACCTCAGCAATCAGTTTAAGGAAGCCGTCCTGCAGCAATATCACCATCGCAGCTACATCCCTCCACCCTACGGGATGGACTTCGAAGTGCAGTTTCACACACAGGGAAGGCAAAAAGAATTAAATGAAGAAAGTGTCACAGTATCAGAAAAATAATAGACCCATCATACCCACCTATATGTATTTGTTTAGATTCAAGGTGAAAGGGAGACTATTTCCCACTCCACTGCAATGGGGGTGGGGGAGAAAAAGGAGCTAGTGAGGAGAGAGACAAGATGGTATAGGGGATTGGTAAAGGAATAGGGAACCTTGCACCTTTATCCCATCAGTTCAAATCCAGCCCAGATAGCTAGGGATTTAAATAGCATCTGACAGCATATAGGAAGTGTTATTGTGACCTCACAATAGGAATCCACGTAAAAAAAATCATTCCAATTGTCACCATCTTGGGACATCTCAACAAAATGAATGGACAGAATGAAACGCCCTTCCATCTACATGTGGCCACTACAGAACACAGCTAAGTGTGAAGAAGATTGCACTATAGCTGCCTGTTTTTGCTCCCATTATATGAATAAAGGAAAGGAATTCAGTCTCCAGAGCCAGCAAGCTGCCACCTAGGTCACTTTGTTTTAAAACAAGATGATGACAAGATACTAGAACAAAATATCACAGAAAGGAAAAAAAATGTTCCTCATTCTTACCTGAATAGCTAAATCAAAGCAAGGAGGGGAGTAGTTAAAGCTCAAAATGTATACATGTAATTCCCATTAGGTTTAACAGAAGTAACATACGTGCATCCTATAAAGGATATTCCCAGAAGACAATGTATTTCCTTTTCAGCACATGCTGAAAATTCAAACTAAAGCAAAAGTGAAACTACAACATGCAGCAGTGTCACACTGACAGTGACACTTCCGTACAGAACAAAGAGGTGACAGCTAAAATAAAACAAGGGTGACTGAAAATATTTGACAGCCAATACCTTTTTAGAGTGGCTCCAAGATACTCAAGAGGTAAAGGGGGACTATGGCTGAATTCAAATGGCACTTTGACATATGACACATACATGAGGAAATATAACACATACATGAGTTTTAACTTGGGAAATTGTAGCTTAGGCAAAAGATTGCTAAAACAGCCTGAAAGAAAGTGAAAAAGAGTGAGACAGGAGAAAACTTCGCAAAGCAAACAAGAAAGTTGCTGAGTTGATCCTGCAATGAGCTGCAACAACAGAGCCCTGCACAGTAATTGGGGCTGCAGTTAGCAACACCTGAAAGAGGTTCACACTGAGATGACCATGCAGATAGCTTGTCTCATTTAACCGTTACATGATTGATTAATCAGAGTTTCACCTCCAGAAAAAAAAAAAACGTTGAATCGATAGTACCAGATCTTAATAGGAAAAAAAGACCAAATTAGTTTTGCTGCTAGCATTTCACACCAGCTACCCCAGCAGAAAAATAAAAATAAAAAATAAGCCTGTAATGCCAGGGAACTTCTTTCATCTTTCCCATTCCCAAACTTCCTTCCCATTTTCCCATTCCCAAACCATTCCCCACCATTAGACTGAACTAACAAACAAAGACACTGTGGATTATACTACCTGAAGGAAATGAAGCTCACCCAAACTAGCAATTTGTTTATTCATAGTTTCTAAAGGCCCCTTACGTATTCCTTTAGGTCACGTATCCTTTGCTAATCTTTCCAGGCTCCTAACCTCAGAAATGTAGTTTCAGTGAATCAGGAGAAACCCAAGTAAATATAGTGGAACATTTAAAAAAAAATCTACATATATTTAACAAAATCCCTCCACAAAGCCAAAGGATGGGGAGGTAGATAAATTAGTGGTTTCCATAAGGCCCAACTGTGGTTTTTTTCCCTTAATTTCAAAAAAATTCCCCTCCACAAAGTCTCTCTTATCATATTTTAGAGACATTGTGAACAATTAATAAAATGCACTGACTATATAGTGATAGGCTCAAAAGTAGCAAAACCAAGCATCAAACACCAGACAAGATAACCTTTCACTCTCTATTCCTGATTTCAAAGTGCCTTCTCCAAGCCCCTCCACACGCCCACAGTCAGGTAGAACCCCAGCTTATCAGAACATACTCCAAACTCACCTGCAGGCAGGTGCCTCCCAAAATTCTTTGGGTGTTTATATATGTAAAAACTACACACATACCATATTAATAAAAGAGTACATCAAATTCAGAGAAGGTTGTGGGGAGAAATACATTACCTCTAGATTGGGGGAGAGATAGGGGACCCAGGTATAAGAAGAGTTCTGTGCCAAAATTTTCCCATCTCATCTCATAAAGGGAAAAGAACCCCATGCTCCAGAATATTAAGAGAATGGATTTTCAGACCTGTCCCTGAACACAGCAACAGGGGTAAGAGAACTCTGTGTGCTTCCCCTTCGCTTAAACCATAGGTCCCAGTAAAGGGAGATGATGTAGGACTTTAGGTGAGGAACTGAGCTACAGGAGCCTTCAAAAGTCTTGAATTAAGATATTCATGCTAAATTTTTTTCCAAAATTCACCATAATTCACACAAAGCCTCCAGCAACTGAGGACATATCTGTCCCTGGAATACAGTGGGTTAAAAACTCCAAAATACACACATTCACATAAACAGAAAATATTATGTTGTTTCTGTTTTTCAGAATTCAGAATGTATTCATTTTTTCCCCATGGCATTTTTAGTTGAAATCATTAAAGAAATTCTCCATTTACCAGGAACTAGGTTTTCATAATAGTTTTTCAAAATAAAAAGTTTTGAAAATTTTTAAAAAATTGAAAGAGAGCACCTTTTTTTTTCAAATTTTTTCATTTCTGAAAAGAGGTCATTTTTCAAAGAAAAAATTTCTCTCACAAAAAATCTGCTCTACCTTGGAAAAATATTCGGTTGGTATCACTTCCTTACATCATGCATAGCTCTGGGATGGTTTTACTGGGGTGGGAGAGTGAGTTAGGTAATGATGGGTTTGAGATATGTTTTTCTGTATTGTTTAGGAAAACTTATATGAGTGGATGATGTAGGTTAATGATTGTCCTACATTTAGTATTAATTTTTAATGTAAAAATTAGGGTTGAAATCTGCACATTTGTGGCCATTGGTGTATGTTATGTATGTCTGGAATTAAGGCTGCTGTTAGTTGTTCAGAATGATGGTGGATTATGGGTGGACAGAGATAATGGAAGATGAGAAGGGAAAATGATGAGTAAAGCATAGGTCGGGCATTGAATGACTTTGCTTATTTCCTTGTTTTTTAGAGTCTGCATTGGAAAGCTATGCAATGTATCAACCTTACCTCAAAGTTAAAGATTTTTTGTGCTAAGGCCCCACTAAATTATATAATCAACATTGATATATATTCGCATAGATGGCAGTCAATACATGCATGTATTATATACTCAGTATGCCCCCTTGCACAGTCCCAGCATCCCTGCATACTTTTGTCCCCTTTAGCTCCTCAACTCAACACTCCACTCGAGCAAACCATGAAATGCAATTTCTGTCTTTACCACCTAATATGTACGGAAGTCAAAGCAGAAACACGGCTCCTGCAAACATACATGTATATAGTATCAGTAGATCAGTAATCTCAATATCATGTAAAAAGGATACATACATGCATATTTGCAGGAGCAAGGCCTAAGAACGTGATAATGATCTCTGTGAGGGAAAGTCACAAAAGAAAAGGAATCTTGAAAGGAAGTGGAATTAATTTTCTTCCCAGCCATAAAGGTCACTAGACACATTTTACACAATTACTCATTTTGAAAATCAGTTTTATTAGGGATTTGGGGTGGGGAGAGAGTTATTTGTTTTACATTGATAGCGTTTTTTTATTTGCAGGCAACAAGTTACATTTGAATCAGTTTGAATCATTTAAGGGACTAATGATGTATGGTTGGATGATAAATGTGATAATTAAACTGTAAATATTTAGCAGCATGATAATCAAAAAACACTGCATGTTTGCTGGTTGAAATTATACCCTCCTTCACTTCCCTTTTTAATCAAAAATAAACCCCTTCTTCTCCACTGAGCTCCATGCAGTTGCAGAGACGTAAAATCTGAAGGCTGTTTGTGATGCCCACGTGAAAGGGGGGGGGAGGGGAGGGGGGAGAAAAAACAGTTCTCAAATCTCAGCCAGTCATTAAAGATATATAGACAGGCCAACAAACAGGAATTACATTGAAAATAAATGTGCAGACTACTCATCCAAATCTCCAGAACAGTTTGTTTTTTAAATGTTGACACAGAAAAGGACATTGAAGACAACCACTTGTGTGCTTTTAAGCAAGTACATTATATAAATAATGTTTATTAGGAGCCCCATCACCCTCTGAACACCTTGCATAAATAAAGGCCTTATCCTGCAAATCCTCTAAGTGCAGGCCTCTTATCTACTTCAGGGGGAATTCCATGCTTGTAGGGCTTGCAGTTTTGGGTCCAAATCCTGTTGACCTCTCTCAAATGAATAGTCCCCATTGAAATCAAGGAAAGCAAAATTTGGTGTCAAGTAATACCAATAAAAAAAAGGAAATAAACAAAATAGAAACCCTAAAAATACAGAGGGATGGATATACAGACATACATTTGATCTGAGCTCCAAGGAGCAGAGAAGCTGTCCCACCCCCACGCTGAAGGTATGAGATGGATAGCTCAGCCTCATTCATGCCCGCTCCAGCAGAACCCAGCAGTGAAGGGAGCAGAGGGGCTTTACCCGATCTCACCTGGAGAGTTTGTTAGTGAGGTCCCCACCGCCACTTTAAACGAGTGGACAATAGCACCTAAGGAGCGATGAAATCCTTTTTAACCAAGGCGCTCCCCAGCCCCACCCCAGCTCGTCTGATGGCTGCTCCAGAGTTGCAGAGGGGTGGAGACCACAATCAGCCGGACAGCGAGACCATCCTGCATCAGATTGAGCATCTGAAGGGCTAGCATCGGCGCCCACCCCACATCCTCCTGAGTGGGAGAGGTTGGGGGAGTTAGGAGGCAGTTTTCCGCAGTGAGCAGCAGCAGCCCCGGGAATGGATGCAGCAGGGTGGATCCCCACGGCTCTGCACACGGCGGTGCTGGAGGTGGCAGCGCAACTTACTGCACCCCACGCAGCAGGGCCGGGGGTCCCGGCGCCGGGTCCAGCTCCCAGGGGTCAGAAGGGTGGGCGGGGAAAGGGGACCCCCACTCGCAATGGGCTACAGAAGGGGAAGAGTAGAAAGGAGCAGCCTGGCACACAGCCCGGCCGTGCCCACTCCCCCAGGGCGGCACTTGGTACCCACTCGCCCCACGCCATCCAAGGCTCCGTGCTCAGCAACAGCATCCTTCGCCCCTTACCTCCTCCCCGGCTCACACACCCCGCCCCGAGGTGCTCACCAGCGCCGCAGCGGAGCCAGCTGCCCGCCGGGATTCCTACGAGCTCGCTGGGACGCGGCCCCTGGAGGAACCTGCCGCTGCGGCCACAGCGCCGTCTGGATGCAGCCGGGGAGCAGGCGGCGCCGCACCGCCCAGGGTCTGTACCTAGAGGCCGGCTCGGGCCCCGCCCATGCTCTCCAGCTGTCACCGCCGACCCGCCTCCGGGAGGCGGAGAGCGCCGCTCCCCCACGGTGCCCGCCCCTGCCGCGGCCCCTCCGGTCTCGCCGCGGCCCACCGACTCCCTCTGCCCCGCCGGCCGGGCTGTGCCCGCCTGGGCCCCGGGGAACGGCCGCGGCGGCGGCTCCAGCGGGCGGGTGAGGAGGCGAGGCCGGGGCGGGGAGAGCAGCGGCTGCTGCAGTGGGCGGGCGAGTTGCGACGGCCGTCGGGGCTGGCCTAGCTCATGGGGGGCAGACGCGTGGGGTGCAGAGTTGCCCCCCGCGCTGCAGGTAGCAGCGAGGCAGCGCGGGAGAGCGGCCGCCCCGGGGCGGGACTGCAGGCGCTGGGAGGGGGCAGGTGCCGGGCTGCGCAAGGGTGGGAGCCGTGACGGCGAGGGGCTTAGGGGTGCGCCCGGGGCCCTGCCCCAAGCGGAGGGAATCCTCGTTCTCCCCCGGGAGTCGGTTCGCGCAAGCTCCCCACCCACCCCTGTGCACAGCGCCTGCTGCGCGGAGCCTGCCCGGGCCAGCTAGTCTGCACAGAAACAGGCTGCCCCTGCCCCCGGGAGCGGGGCAGTTAGCGGGGCTGCCCGAGCGCTCACGGGACACTCCGTGTGCACCTCCTGTTCCCCGGGACGCAGCACGGCCTGGTCGCTTGCTTGTTGGGCCATGCTGCTGGCGTTCCCATAGCGCCCCACTGCCTGCCAGGCGTTGTATTACTACTCGCTGATTACAACCCATGGCACAATCCGCCTCGCAGCATAAAATGGGCCTTTAACGCTAAACTCAAACATCAGGCTCCCAGGGAATGAGACTTTTCACCGTAATTTCCCTTTGTTGGTGTGCTTTGTCCAATAGGCATCTTCCTGCAAAGGGTGTGTCCCACCTCTTTTTTCAGTAGAGCTGCTTAACTTCCATAAAACAGGTAGGTGGTGGTGTGCCCAGCAGTTGTATTTGTTAATTAGCATCATACATCGTAAATAGGTGTCAGAGTAACAGCCGTGTTAGTCTGTATTCGCAAAAAGAAAAGGAGTACTTGTGGCACCTTAGAGACTAACCAGTTTATTTGAGCATAAGCTTTCGTGAGCTACAGCTCACTTCATCGGATGCATGCTGTGGAAAGTGTAGAAGATCTTTTTATACATACAAAGCATGATTATCATACACATTGTAAGGAGAGTGATCACCTTAGATAAGCTAAAAGAAAAGGAGTACTTGTGGCACCTTAGAGACTAACCAATTTATTTGAGCATGAGCTTTCGTGAGCTACAGCTCACTTCATCAGATGTATACCGTGGAAACTGCAGCAGACTTTATATATACACAGAGAATATGAAACAATACCTCCTCCCACCCCACTGTCCTGCTGGTAATAGCTTATCTAAAGTAATCGTCAGGTTAGGCCATTTCCAGCACAAATCCAGGTTTTCTCACCCTCCACCCCCCCACACAAATTCACTCTCCTGCTGGTGATAGCCCATCCAAAGTGACAACTCTTTACACAATGTGCATGATAATTAAGTTAGGCCATTTCCTGCACAAATCCAGGTTCTCTCACTCCCTCACCCCCCTCCAAAAACCACCCCCATACACACACAGACTCACTCTCCTGCTGGTAATAGTTCGTCCAAACTGACCACTCTCCAAGTTTAAATCCAAGTTAAACCAGAACATCTGGGGGTTTTAAACTTGGAGAGTGGTCAGTTTGGACGAACTATTACCAGTAGGAGAGTGAGTCTGTGTGTGTATGGGGGTGGTTTTTGGAGGGGGGTGAGGGAGTGAGAGAACCTGGATTTGTGCAGGAAATGGCCTAACTTAATTATCATGCACATTGTGTAAAGAGTTGTCACTTTGGATGGGCTATCACCAGCAGGAGAGTGAATTTGTGTGGGGGGGTGGAGGGTGAGAAAACCTGGATTTGTGCTGGAAATGGCCTAACCTGACGATTACTTTAGATAAGCTATTACCAGCAGGACAGTGGGGTGGGAGGAGGTATTGTTTCATATTCTCTGTGTATATATAAAGTCTGCTGCAGTTTCCACGGTATACATCTGATGAAGTGAGCTGTAGCTCACGAAAGCTCATGCTCAAATAAATTGGTTAGTCTCTAAGGTGCCACAAGTACTCCTTTTCTTTTTGCGAATACAGACTAACACGGCTGTTACTCTGAAACCTTAGATAAGCTATTACCCGCAGGAGAGTGGGGTGGGGGGAGGTATTTTTTCATGCTTTGTGTGTATGAAAAGATATTCTACACTTTCCACAGTATGCATCCGATGAAGTGAGCTGTAGCTCACGACAGCTTATGCTCAAATAAATTGGTTAGTCTCTAAGGTGCCACAAGTCCTTCTTTTCTTTTTTCGTAAATAGGTGGTATACTGCTGGCTCAAGAAAGCCTGCTTGTGGCTTTCAGAAAGCTAGACTCTTAAATATTAAGATTCCAAGAAGATGCTATCTGTAGGTCTCCTTTTATTATTTTGTGCACTGTCACAATCCACAGATATTTGGCACAATTGTCAGTTTAACGCAATTGCTAGTATTTTTTCCTCCAGGACAGACCTTTGTAGTTTCTAATCCCCTCTAAAGTCTTGTTATATTTAGAGGCTGCTGCTAAATATAGTATGTGCTGGAGCCTCCCAGGCCTCCGCTTTTGCCTGCTCTATCCTGACCTAGACAGACTGTGACTTTTGTCTACTCTGTAAATTGGCTTTGAGCACAGCTTCGCTTTTTCAATATCTACTTTCCAATATTGTCCTCCTCTGTTGGTCATTGCTACAGAGCACTCTGGATCAGTCAGTAAAATGGGTGAAAGCAAACAGTGCAGCCACGTGTATGGTCATCATGACAGAACAAGAAGCAAAGGTCTCAAGTTGCAGTGGGGGAGGTCTAGGTTGGATATGAGGAAATACTATTTTACTAGCAGGGTGGTGAGGCACTGGAATGGGTTACCTAGGGACAGATGTGAAAGCAAGAGCCGCTATGGCGTGTCAGACCAGACCGGCTTCTCCAGGCTGGCGCTTTAAAGGTCCCAGGGCTCCCTGCAGCTGCCGGAGCCCGAGACCCTTTAACGAGCCACCAAAGCCCTGCCGCCGCTACCCCAGGGGCTCCGGCAGCAAGGCTCTGGGGGCGCTTTAAAGGGCCCGGGGCTCCGGCAGCTGCGGGGAGCCCTGGGGCCTTTAAAGCGCTGTCCGAGCCCCGCTGCCGGAGCCCCTGGGGTAGTGGTGGCAGTGCGGTAGCCAGAGCCCGGGGCCCTTTAAATCGCCCCTGAGCCCCAGGGCTCCCAGCCGCCTCTGCAGCTAGTAGTTCTGGGGGTGATTTAAAGGCCTCGGGGTCTCCCAGCTGCAGCCGGAGCCTTGGGGCCTTTAAATCTTGATTTAAAGGGCCCGGCCCGCTTCTTCCGGGCGAGGCTATGCCCCCTACTCAGGACTCCGGAGTACCAGTAAGTCCTTCAAGTTTTTTTCACCCCTGCCTAGGGAGGTGGTGGAATCTCCATCCTTAGAGGTTTTTAAGGCCCAGCTTGACAAAACCCTGGCTACGATGATTTAGTTGGTGTTGGTCTTGCTTTGAGTGGGGGATTGGACTAGATGACCTCCTGAGGTCTCTTCCAACCCTAATCTTCTATGATTCTATGATCCATCTAGGAACAAAGAATGGAGACCATGTTTAGAACATGGAAGAATCTGTCATGGGAAGTAATGACTCTGAAAAAGATTTAGGGCTGAGGAGTCAAGTCACAGTGGGTAATCTGTTAAACATGAACCCCCAGCACAAACACTGTGGTCATCATGTGATTGTCATAAATTGGCTGGCCCTTTAAGGGTAGCTGAACTCAGCCAGACCTGTCCAGATTAGCTACCCCATCAGCACCAGCTGGTCCTGATCAGCTGGGTGATGTTTTTAACAGGTCTGAGAGACCTCAGTTTGAGAAAAACCATAAGGAACAAGTTGGGCTGTTGTGGAAGGACCCCAAGAAAATAGCCTGGGAGTCAGTGCTCTATGCCAGACTCAGCAGGCATGTCTACACTGCAATTAAATACCCACAGCTGGTCCATGTCATCTGATTTAGACTCACAGGCCTGAGGCCATGGGGCTGTTTAGCTGCAATGTAGATCTTCAGACTCAGACTAGAGGCCAGGCTCTGGAATCCTCCCGCTTCAACATTTGTTACAGCAACAACTAAACTCTGTGCATGTCCCCTCTGGAAGCCTGAGTCACATGAATCCCACAGTCGGAAACTGAGGCAGGGAACACCTGCAGCACAACACTTGGCCCGAAGGAGGCACAAGAGGGGAGCTATGCCCTATATGACAGGGATTCTAACATGTATAATCAGTAATATTGAGAGAGGTTATATTACCTCTGTACTTGGCACTGGTGCAACCGCTGCTGGAGTCTTGTGTTCAGCTCTGATGTCAGCAATTCAGGAAGGATGTTGATAAATTGGAGAGAGTTTAGAGAAGAGCCCCAACAATAATTAAAAGAGTGGCAAACATGCCATATAGTGCGAGACTCAAGCAGCTCACCCTATATGGCATATCAAAGGGAAAGTTAAGGAATGATTTGATCTGTCTGGAAGTACCTACATGGGAGATAGAAATTTGAAAGTAGAGAGCCCTTTAGTCTAGCAGACAAAGGCATAGCAAGATCTAATGGCTGGAAGTTGAAGCTAAACAAATTTAGGCTAGAAATAAGGTGCAAATATTTAACACTGCGGGTAATTAACAGTTGGAACAATTCAACAGTGGATTCTCCATCACTGGCAGTTTTTAAATCAAGATTTAAGTATAGCATATCTTTTAGAAACATCCACCAGGAAGTAATTCAGGGAAGTCCTGTGGTGTGTGTTATGTAGAAGGTCAGGCTAGATGATCACTGTGGTCCCTTCTGGCCTTAAAAGCGTATGAAAATAAGGGGCCTGATTAGCATAACTGGTCATTTCAAGATTTTACATAAATGCTAGATATTCTTTTTCTAGGAAATGTAAATAAATTTGAAGTATAGAGAGGATTCAGCATGAGCTAGTCCCATTGTCCTTTATGAGAATTTTTGTACCTGGTGTTGGGTCGTGTCATCAAAGAGAGAGCGTGCTTCTATGATCCAGGGGGAAGAACCTATAAGGTAATAATCATGTTCTGTATCAGAACTTGGGCTCATAACTAGTACTTCCATTATAGTGCAAATACAGCTATTGTTCTGATTCAGATAAGATGTCTAGTTTCAATGCTGCACATGGCTACCATATTAAAGTCAGGAATATATTATAGAATATCAAGGTTGGAAGAGACCTCAGGAGGTCATCTAGTCCAACCCCCTGCTCAAAACAGGGCCAATCCCCAATTTTTGCCCCAGATCCCTGACTGGCCCCCTCAAGGATTAAACTCACAACCCTGGGTTCAGCAGGTTGTTCAAACCACTGAGCTATCCTTCCCTCCCCTTAAAACTAATAAATACCTCCAGAAAGGGAAGCGCCTCACTGCTGGGGGCAACAAGCCCTGTCAGAAACTGCTGCACAGGCTCCATTGAGTTTTGAACTCATGATCCCTGGTTTACAAGACCAGTGTGATAACCCCGAGCTATGGAGCCAAGTCGTTTTTGTGCATCTCTGACACCTGTCTTAGTAAAGCTTACACAGCTCATGCTGCCTCATATAAAACTGGTAGCTTGACCAACAGTCTGTTGCTCAGTAAAATAAAGTAAAACAGACTCAGGTGTTCATTTCCTGCACTCAGTCACAAAAATGCACAGGACTAATACTGCTTTGTCAAGATCAGTGGTTGATATATTGTTGCTGCTTCCATGGGCACTGTGCTACCAGATTTTAACTAATTTTCAATACTTAGTGAAGCATATGATAGAGAACACCTTGTATATGAAAGGTGCTGTATAACAGAGGTTCTCAAGCTTTCCAGACTACTGTACATCTCATTAAAAACTACTTGCTTACAAAATCAGACATAAAAATCCAGAAGTGCCACAGCACACTATTACTGGGAAAAGTGCTTCCTTTCTCATTTTTACCATATAATTATAAAATAAATCAATGAGAATATAAATATTGTATTTACATTTCAGTGTATAGTAGATAGAGCAGTATAAACAAGTCATTGTATGAAATTTTATGACTTTGCTAGTGCTTTTTATGTAGCCTGTTGTAAAACTAGGCAAATATCGAGATGAGTTGATATACCCTGGTTGAGAACCACTGCTGTGTAAGACCCACACAAGAAAATGTTAGGCTCTGCCTTGCTTCCATTGAAGCCAATGGGAATTTTGCCATTTAGTTCAAGGGAAGCAGGTCTGAGGAGACTATAAAGAGCAACTTATGAAAAAAACGTAATTTAAAAGTGTTTTACTATTTTCAGAACTAAATAGTTTGGAATTACAAAGGCACTTTGATTTCCCTATATCCATATTCCTAACGAAAAAGTATTGCAATAGTAAGAAAATACACTCTTTAATTCTTCTCTTGTTGTGATTTTTTTTAAATACTGATGCGCCGATCTTAAAGAACCTGCACTTAAGTCTGGAGCTCACTTGCAGCATAGCAATGTCTTCATTATGAGTTGTCCTGACTCTAAATGGACTGCTGCCCTTGAAAACTAACCTGTCACAGAACCATTTTTTTTAAATCTACCATCCCTCACTCTCTATTGAAAGTCAAGTTGTAAGAAGTTCTGAATAATTACAACTTAAACTTACATTCTGTCCTTCACGAAGAAGGATCCCAAAGATGTTTCCATAAAAAATGGACCAATCCTCAGCTTGTGAATTTAGAAGGCTCTCACTGTTTTTTTTGTTTTGTTTTGTTTTAATTGAAAGTCAGATGCACAGGTCCAAGGACAGACTTTAGCTTTACATCAGGGGTGGCCAACCTGAGCCTGAGAAGGAGCCAGAATTTACCAATGTACATTGCCAAAGAGTCACACCAATATCTCAGCAGCCCCACAACAGCTCCCCTCAACTCCAACCTGCAGCGCCTCCTGCCCGCTGGCAGCCCCACCAATCAGTGCCTCCCGCTCTCTCCCCATGCCTCCCGCCCGCTGCAATCAGCTGTTACACAGTGCACAGGAGACTCTGGTGGGGAAGGGGGAAGAGCTAGGGCATGGCAGGCTCGGGGGGAGGGGTGGAGTGAGGGCAGGGCCTGGGGCAGAGCAGGCGGTCGAGCAGTGAGCACTCCCCGGCACGTTGGAAAGTTAGCATCTGTAGCTCCAGCCCTGGAGTCAGTGCCTATGCAAGGAGCCACTTATTAACCTATGAATAGCCGCATGTAGCTCTGGAGCCACAGGTTGGTCACCCCTGCTTTATATTGTATGGTTTTCAGCCACCACTGAAATGCAGCCACCTGCAGGCAACTGTTTAATAGTGCACAGCAACACTGCAACAATTATGAATAATATATTGTTATATTAAAACTTCTCACAGCTTGACAATGAATATTATTAATGTTATAACTGTTCAGGACAGGAAATGAAGAATAAACTATTCCTAGGGGAAACTTAAGGGAGGCTGAATAGAATTATTCACTTTAACAGTTGGTTGTTTGGGTAATTCACATATGTGAATGACTTTTTTTTCTGTGAAGGCTGATTGCAAGACCTTTATTTCAGTCTGAGAGGTTCACAGTAGCTCAGCTAGTAGTTGCTAGAGGGTCCTGAAACCTGCAGTATATTTTTATGTAATTACTTTTTAAAAATATAGTCGGAAAATTATTAATCACACAGTAGTAACACAGAGTAACCCCCCCGTTGGTGTGGGCTGACACGGATAGAATAGGGATTGTCCAGGCAAATGGCCAGCTGCGTATTTGCACATGGGGTGCCTGTAAGCCCTCTGAACACCAAGAGAAGATTCTCTGTACCAGTCCTGCCTAGGCAGGTGTGGAAGATCGCCTAGGCAGGTGTGGAAGATCACCTAGGCACAGCTGCACCAAGCTCCCCATGGAACTGGTGCAGAGGGGCAGCAGCTCACAGAATGGAGTGATAACTGTGAGAGCTCTGCACTCTTGGGTTGGAGGCTGTGTTTCTACCTTGCATTTCACTTTCCTAAAGCCTAAATGCTTGTGCTCTGTGTGGGTGGAGTGAATGCATAATTTGTTGGAACCAAATCTTTGTTTTAATAGTAAAAATACTATTTTATGGGTGAAATTATACTCTCTATCTTGGATGTACAGCTGTAAAGATGCACTTCCTTTTCACTCAGTCCACTGACTTAATGTGTCATAGGTCTGTGTATGTGTGTTATATGAAAAATAGCACATTACTGAGTATTCATTCCAAATAAAGAACATTTACAGAGTACTAAATACCAAGAGTACCAAGCAATCTAAATACAGTTAAGAACTAAAATGTTTCCCAAATGTAGCTTTAATCATTGTAGGTTGAAGTCAGTATTAACAGAGCTATACAATTCTACCTTCCCTGTGTTTAAATATAGGGGAATAATTAATTTTCCCATCATCATCATACCTTGTTGCTCCAAAAACATGGCCACGACTTGGTGTTATCACTTAGCTTGTATAGTTCTTCAGGAGTACAGGATGTTGATGGGGGGCACTGCATCAGGCACTGATCAAAGATTTGGCTAGGCTCTCCACGTTCACATTTGGGTCCTTCCTCAGCTCCTGCTTAGTTGTGTTGCCACCAATCTTTGCTACCCCGACTTCCACTCGATTTAGCGTACACATTGTTTTTGTTTGTGGTCAGTGCCTAGAGGCAGTTGTTCTGAAGCAACCAGGTTATTTGTGATATGTGAACTTCTGATAGCAATATCTGGCGAATAACATTTTTTAACTGAAGAGTGCTTTGCAAATAGTCTAAAATTTGCTAAACATTCTCATGTATTATGTACGTAGAACAGATGAGTTAAGCAAAGTCTGACAAGCCACGTCTTTGTACATTGCTCAATCACATAAAATCGATAGTGACGTTAACATATTTAAAAAATCCGTGGCCATGCTGTCGAATAGTGGAATAAAGCATTTGGAAATGATACACAGTAAACTGAAGGGGAAACCAGTGAAGAGTTATATTAATCCATGGTTGAGGAGAAGCAATATCTGCGTCAAAGGTACAGCTTTTAAGCATCCTATGACGATTGATTTCTAATGCCACATACATGGCTCTCTTGAACATAGATCTGTATGTTTAGATGATTAGCTGTAATAAAAAGAGATCAAGGATTACAGAGGTAAAAATAGAGGCTACTATGCTGCTTAAGAAGAAAATCCCCAAGGACTTGTATCTGTGGCTCACTCGAGCTTGTTTTAATACATAATGCACCATTCAGCTGTTTGGAGTTCTGCTAGAGAAAGGCTGCTGAACTGGGTCTCTAAAACAGAAGAAATTAAACACCAGTTTTCCCCCCATTCCCTCTTTTTCAAGGACTGTTATGTTGGATGGAACTCTATATTTGCCCTAAGACTGGGGTCTCTCTGGTATAGAGCTCTTCTTTATATGGGCAATTTGGAAAATCGCCCTCCTTTTAAAAATGAAATAAAAATTCTGGATGCCAAGAAAAAAAGACAAAATGAATGTCCTGAAAAAAATCTAACTAATCTCAATGTTTAATGGCAGTCTTAGGTACTGCTGCTGAAGATGTTGAAGCAGTCAGATGTACTTGTTCTGATGGCTGAAATCAACAGCATGTGTGCTAAATTTTTACCATCAGGTCTTCTTTCTTGTCACATCAAGCACTTTCTTTATTTTTTTGCTACTAGTGTTCAGTAGTTGCTAAAGATTGCATTTCAAAAAAACATCACGGAGGTCTTGATCTATGAAGTACTGACATCAGTGGGAGATGTGTGGGTTTAGCACCTGGCAAGATCAGGCTTGGAATGAAGGTTTTGGGTCAAATTCTCTTCTGTTGCACCCACAAAAACTCTGTTGAAGCCAGTGGGAGTTGCACAGGATTAAATGAGAGGAGAATTTGGCTTGTGATCCTTGTCTCTGTATTTATCTCTGTATATACGCAATATTGATATAGATTTCTGTGGTCAGAGCTCGTCTACACTAGAGGTTTTCACCTATGCAGCTACATCCAAATACACCAGTACAAAAAAGATTTATAGTGTAGGCGAGTTCTTAGTGTCCAAGCAGGCTAATAATTGACGAGTGGGATTTTTAAAAGCCCTCTGCTTTCCTAGTTTTGTTTCTATTGACTTCAAGGGGAGTGCGAGCATTTTTATAAAATTTCACACTATCATGCAGCTTTTGTACAGTAACAGTTATTGTGTATTAAAGCTCTAATGCATAAGAAATATCTTTTCCCCACAGAATTCTGTGTATTGCTGCAAATGCCAATAGAGATGCGTTGTCATATATAGGATAGATAGAACTAGCTATGGAGTTGGAACAACAAACAGAAGGTACTGTGTGACTTTTGATACATTGTTTACACTACTTGTCTGTCTTAAATGCTTGTAATGCAATTGACAATAAAACTACAATTTAGTTTCTTTGTCTATTGCTTCTGACTTTGTATAAGGAAACTCATTTTCACCATTACAGTATTTTATCTCTAGTGCGAACACTGCAGTGTGGGTTAGGTTTACTGTTGTTGGACAGCCTTTCAGTGATGCATTTTATAAACTTTGTGGCTTTTAAAACTGCATCTGATGCCCAGTGGAGACTGAAAAGAGACCTTGTCTGAATCAATAAATTGAATAGCTGAGCTGCTCAGAGTCGTTGTCTAAAATAAGATGTTTTGGAGTCTTGATTATGTGTTGTAATGCCCACGTTGCATAGATCATAGTAAAAAAGAAGGAATGCATATTCTGAAAGTATGTGATAAACACAAGATTTTTAGTTAGTTACATCTAACATGACGTTCTAGAAATACAGTATAACATTGCTAGATAGGTGCGTTTACATACAGTGTATAATACAAACATGGATCATCTTCAAAGGCCATGTCAGTAAAATAGTGCCCAAGAATAGAAATAGTTCAGTTTTGTGGTCTGTTGCCTGAAGATTTAAGCCAATATGCACAATAAAAGGAGCTATTTTACTAAAAGGATTTTTTTTAAACCTGCTGTTGCCCTGGCAACAAGGTGTGTTTCATTTTGGGGAAGGTTCAGGGGTTGCTTCCTGTAGGACTCACCTCATCTTATGAGTAGTGGGGGGAGTCTGGTAAAATCAGTCCTATTTGGAGCTGCAAGGGGTGGGGGGAAGAATCAAGCTGCCCATAAAAATAGGAGAGAGCCCCCCTTCCCCGAAAAAGCTGCCCTTACCTATTCCCTAATTACTGGATCTACCATTGGAAACTTAGTCCATGTTGAAATCAGGCCCACTGTCCCTCACCAGGAGCAGTTCTTTTGGGGGATTAAAGGGAGCTGAGAGGTGAATAATAGACTACCGAGGTCTCCTCTCCAACATTCAACCCACTTGCTATTATGGCTTCCACTCTCCAGCAAGAGAACTTCTCTTTCCCCAGAAGAAGCCCTTGGGTTGTGTCATCTCCACTCCAGGTGGGAAGATACTGGCAAGGGGAGCAATGGAATTGGACAGAGATCAGACAAGTACCCTATAGTACCCTTTGTCAGTGACAGTGTATCATATCTTCTCAACATGTACAGTATTCACCACTGGTACTTGGTTATGAGACCAAGAATTAAACAAAGGGATTTCTTCTAAGATTCCCAAATCAAATAAACTTCAGTGTTTCCCTAGCAGTAGGAAAGTTATCTGGAGGTAAAGAATGTTGATACTTGTATATTTGGTAGGGCTGTCAATTAATTGCAGTTAACTCACGCGATTAACTCAAAAAAAATTTTAATTGTGATGTAAAAAATTAATCACGATTAATCACACTGTTAAACAATAGAATACCAATTGAAATTTATTAAATGTTTTGGATGTTTTTCTACATTTCCAAATATATCAATTTCAGTTACAACACAGAATACAAAGTTTACAGTGCTCACTTTATATTATTTTTATTACAACTATTTGCATTGTAAAAATAATAAACAAAATAAATAGTATTTTTCAGTTAATCTCATACAAGTACTGTGGTGCAATCTCTTTATCCTGAAAGCGCAACTTACAAATGTAGTTTTTTTGTTACATAACTGCACTCAAACACAAAACAATGTAAAACTTTAGAGCCTACAAGTCCATTCGGTCCTAATTCTTGTTCAACCGATCGCTAAGAGAAACAAGTTTATTTACATTTACGGAAGATAATGCTGCCCACTTCTTAATTACGTCACCTGAAAGTGAGAACAGGCGTTCACATGGCACTGTTGTAGCTGGCGTCGCAAGATATTTACATGCCAGATGCCTCTTCATGCTTCAGCCATCATTCCAGAGGACATGCTTCCATGCTGATGATGCTCGTTTAAAAAAAAATGCGTTAATTAAGTTTGTGATTGAACTCCTTGAGGAGAATTGTATGTCTCCTGCTCTGTTTTACCCACATTCTGCCATATATTTCATGTTATAGTAGTCTCGGATGATGAACCAGCACATGTTGTTCATTTTAAGAACACTTTCCCTGCAAATATGACAAAATGCAAAGAAGATACCAATATGAGATTTCTAAAGATAGTTACAGCACTTGACCCAAGATAGAAGAATCTGAAGTGCCTTCCAAAATCTGAGAGGGACGAGGTGTGGAGCATGTTTTCAGAAGTCTTAAAAGAGCAACACTCTGATGCAGAAACTACTGAATCCAAACCACCAAAAAAGAAAATCAGCCTTCTGCTGGTGGCATCTGACTCAGAGGACGAAAATGAACATGTCGGTCCGCACTCCTTTGGATCACTGTCGAGCAGAACCCGTCATTAGCATGGACACATGTCCTCTAGAATGGTGGCTGAAGTGTGAAGGGACATATGAATCTTTAGTGCATCTGGCATGTAAATATCTTGCGACGCCAGCTACAATAGTTCCACGCAAAAGCCTGTTCTCAATTTCAGGTGACATTGTAAACAAGAAGCAGGCAGCATTATCTTCTGCAAATGTAAACAAACTTGTTTTTCTGAGCGATTGGCTAAACAAGAAGTAAGACTGATTGGACTTGTAAGCTCTAAAGTTTTACATTGTTTTATTTTTGAATTCAGTTATTTTTTGTACTTAATTCTACATTTGTAAGTTCAACTTTCATGATAAAGAGATTGCACTACAGTACTTGTATTAGTATTTTTCAGTTAACCTATTTCTTTTTTTACAGTGCAAATATTTGTAATAAAAATAATATAAAGTAAGCACTTTGTACACTTTATTCTGTGTTGTAATTGAAATCAATATATTTGAAAATGTAGAAAACATCCAAAAATATTTTAAAAAATGATATTTTATTATTGTTTAACAATGCGATTAATTGCAGTTATTTTTTAATTGCTTGACAGCCCTAATATTTGGAAAAAGCATCATATTAATCACTGTTCAGTGTCATGTTCACATTTATTATTTCCATTTATAGTGGAAACATTTAATAATAGATTATAACAGCATAAACATGATTAACAGTGAAATTCATCTTACATCAAAGGTTATGTCCTGGTGAAATACCATGTGACTGCCAGCATTGTTCTGTCCACTTTACAGTGATTGCAGCATAATTATACCTAAATCCTATGAGAATAGGATTTAATAGACCATTATAGAAGATCAAACAGAAAGGTTAGATAAGGCATTTTTTTTTTAGTCCATGCTTACCAGAGGCACCCTTAAAAATAAAAACAACCCACAATTTTTTTCAAACCCATGACTGAGCTGTGGATGGCCTAGTTAAAGTATGAGTCAGTAGAAATTTCTTTCCAAATATGGATATCTGAAGGCTGGTTTTTTTACTTTAATGATACCACAGCCCTTTTTTTCTCCAGGTGGAGTCAGAGGAATACCTTCAGGAAGTCACATACTTCATGTGTATCCTCGTAATCTGCCATCTCACACACTGCAACACATTGTGTTAGCAGGACATCTGGACATAAAGGATCAAGCTTCCAGTGAGCCAAAGGTACATGTTCAGAGTAACAGTACAGGACTGGACAAACTTTGTATAATTTAGTAACAACCCACTAAAATATGTTGTTAAGTGACTACTAATGGAAGGAGATCAAGCTGTACATTAAGCATATGAGACCTCATATAGGGGCATATGTAACATTCTAATTAACCTTAATTGTTCTTCATACAATTGTAAATAGTAGTAATGTGAAGACGGTATAGTGAAAGTTCCCATGTAACTGCTCTGCATATATTATTATAATAGTTCACTAAATGGTAGTCCTATGTGTTCACAAAGTGAGACTTTGCTTTGAGACTTGCAAATGAAAGGTAGTGTAGTCCCAAGTATTTTACCTCCCCTCCCTCCCCAGAAAAGAAAAGGTGGCTGGCCTAAAGGGAAGAAAAGGAAACCTCCAAAGGAATTTTCAGCTCCTCAAGCCCCTACAACAGGGTAAGTGTGTTATATAATAGCATTTTTTGTTCAGATAATTTACTGTTCTCTTAATATGCGCTCTTGTATGCAGTATATTAAAGCAACTTGGGGCTCTGAACTGTAGAGATTTAGAGAATGCTAAAGGCTTTGGGAGTGGTCTCTGAGGGCAATTAAATATTTATAGCTTGGAAATGTTAGAAATCCTCAAACTGCATTTTGATGGACACCTTTTATTAATCCCACCAATACAAAAGTGCAGGGATAAACTGATACGGCTAAAGGGAATGTATTGTAGGTTGAGCAGTCATGTGTCCTTGCAGTCTATAGGTTAGTGCAGATTTGTGTACCCATATGGGAATTTTTCTTTATAATGATTTGAGGGAAGGTTCACTTAGCCATGTGGGAGTTGTATAACTACCAGTTCCATAACTTTATAAAGGATTAACTACCAGGCAGTATTTCACATATATATTGAAATATATATGTAAGCACAAATGAATCTTACTAGTTTATGTATTGTTAATTGCTGATATATTGCCCACTGTTGGTATTAGGTATGTAATATTCTTGAATGAGCGGAGAATTAAAACGAAGGCCAAACATCCAGATTTGCCTTTTACTGAAATAACCAAGATGCTGGCTGCTCAGTGGTCTCAACTTTCTCAAGCAGGAAAGCAAGTAAGCCTTTTCATTATCATCTTATAGCATTAAAAGAGGCAGCAAACTAGAAGAGGCATATTATAGCAAGTATTGTATCTCTTTTGCAGAAATATATTAAAGAAGCAGAAAAGGATAAGCAAAGATATATGAAAGAATTGAAAGCCTATCAAGACTCTGAAGCCTATCAAGCTTTCTTAGAGAGAAGAGCAGTTCACAAAGTGAAGACCCTGTGTGGTAAGTTAGAGAATTATAAATGTTAATTATTTTAAAGAAATGAAGGAATATCCCATTCATACCCTAACTAAAATTGCTAGGAAGAGAGTTCTGGGAGACCCAGGTTTTGAAAACATCTCACTGTTACTACATTTTTTTAATTTCATCAGGCTATTAATTATAGTATCATAATTATTAAGCCTTAAAATTCAAGGAAAGCAGAGATATATTGTGGATGTGTTGAACGTCTCAGTTGAAGAAATTTTTGGCAATGATTGTTTACGCAAGTATGTGTGATATTGTAGATTAATAAAGAGGTGCTTTAGTGTCTACATTTTATCTGATTTGCCTTTTAATTATTATTATTATTTATCATCATCTACTTTAGACTTACTGTCTACCTCCTTTAAGGCTTTAAGGCTGAATGTACTTTTAGAAACTGACAAGTTTCAGAGTAGCAGCTGTGTTAGTCTGTATCCGCAAAAAGAACAGGAGTACTTGTGGCACCTTAGAGACTAACCAATTTATTTGAGCATAAGCTTTTGTGAGCTACAGCTCACTTTATCGGATGCAAACTGACACTCCCTGGAATAAAGTGAAGAAAGGAAATAAATACTAGATTGCTAAAACAGTGCACCTCTTCTTACAAGAGAGGGGAAAGGGGCTGAGTTGTCAGCAATTGTCTATCTTTACACCGTAAATTTCCCCAGCTTGTGCCTATTCTTTTTCAATTATGCATTGCAGTGCTTACAGCAGATCCTGTAATTCAAGTTTACAACTCCTTGACCCTGTATTCTGTAATTCAGATTAGAATTTTGGTGTATTATATCAGTAAATACCGATTGCTAAATAGAATTACTTTAAGTTTCTATTGCCTGTGCAAAAAGCTCCTGAAAAAGACTGGCACTTCATTTGCATTATTGCTTATATTGCATTGTACAGTAATTTTGGTAGTTATCTTTGCAGTTAACACAGCAAGCTTCTTTCCACTGGGAGCAGTTCGGTACACTATATTGGCAGTGATGCGACTTGAGCAATTTTTTAAAAAAACCTTTGTTAAAGGAATGTCATGCTATGTTTAATATTTTGTTAGGGAGTTGTGAGAGAGAATCTTGGACACTTCCTTTCAAATCCTCTGGAGGAAGAAAATGATAGAGAGGGCAAGTAGCTATTTATGAAGATTCAGAGAAGTGTCTTTAAAAAAATACACCTTTATGTAGATCTTATGCTAGTTTGGTGTGCTTTTTAATTTTAATGTGCTTAAAAATCTAATCCCATTGAAGGAAACAAGTATTTTTCCTTTGAAAAAAAACATTAAGAATTTTTTATCACATTATAAAAGGATGGTCCCCTTAAGATTCCCACTAATATATTGTGGCAAAACCTGGGCACCACTAGACCAGTTATTAGTTGAATTTTTTTTTCCAAAGTTGCTTGACTTGTTCTCTGTATTACAGTTAAAATAATAGAACTTGGTTTTTCCATCAGGAACAGTATCTTTAGGAAGTAGATCCGAGAATGAAGCTCTTGCTTTGTCAACAATAGATGTAAGTACATGGAAACTGTATTTGAGGTGAGAGTGGGAGGGAGAAAGCTGATAAGTTTTAACTAGTTAATGTCAGCTAGCTTATTTTAATAACGACATACAGTGTTGTACTCACACAAAAACTATTCTAAAAAAATGCTAACAAATCACAAAGTCAAAAATTAGGAAAGGCCAGAATTAAGATTGTCTTTGCAACTCTAGTTCTACCTCCTTGTGTGCATGCATGATTATGAGGGCTTCTGGATTTTGATTTTAACACTGCCAGTATAAAAAATAAAAAGAAATTGGTGTTTATCCAATGAACAGCAGAAATGGCTATTTTTATCTACGGTAGTACCTCAGAGTTACTAACGCCCCAGTTACAAACTGACCGGTCAGCCACGCACCTCATCGGGAACCGGACGTACACAATCAGGCAGACCCAAAAAAAAAAGGCAAATACAGTCATGTGTTAAACCTAAACTACTAAAAAAATAAAGGGGAAAAGCAGCATTTTTCTTCTGCATTATAAAGTTTCAAAGCTGTATTAAGTCCATGTGCAGTTGTAAATTTTTGAAAGAACCATCATAATGTTTTGTTCAGAGTTGCAAACATTTCAGAGTTACGAACAACCTCCCTTCCCGAGGTGTTTGCAACTCTGAGGTTCTACCGTAAGGGCTTGTCTATGTGGACCAGTAATTGTTTATGACAGGGATAAAGTGCACTAATGTGTTGTGCATTATTTGTCATGTGTAGACCCTGTTGGTGCACACTGAAGGTATGTCTACACTGCACACTTCTTTTGGCAGAGCGTAGAGTAAATCCACGACATGCTCCCCTGGCACAGGTATAAATAGCTGCATAGATGGTGAGGCACTACATAAGCAAGGAAAGGCATGCCTGAACCCTGTCTCTATGTTCCCTACACGGCACTCTCCTTACCCAAGCATTGCCTATTTTAGCAGTGTGTCCCCCACTGCTGGAACCTTTTCCCCCTCCCCTCCCCCGTCTCCCCCCCCGAGCCTTTCACTGATGTGTAGCTACATGCCACGGTGTGGACGCAGCCCGCGTTTCAATGCAGGGGGTAGCAACGCGTTCACAACATGTTGCCGCAAGTGATGTGCAGTCTAGACTAGTCTAAATGTTCCTTAGTGCACTTAATGTAGTGCTATTAGAAATAGTACTACATTAAAGGGAACTATGGAACACTTACAAAGAGATTACTCATACTAGTATATTCTGCTGTCGTAAGTAACGTATAAAATTTACATTATTCAATACAGTATATACAAAGAGAGAGCCCCGAAAAACCCCAATTTTTGGACATCTGAATAAAACTCTCAAAAATTGCTAAAAATAAACTCTCCAAAATGAAATTATTAAACCCTGAAAAACAGAAGCACTAATTATAATAAATCTGTAATTGAATGATCACGTATTACTTTTCCCTTAGGATTCTTCCTCATTCAGTGCACACAATGGACGATGCTCAGTGCATGAATCAGCATTGCACATAACTTCCTTGTCTGATTTTAAAAAAGCAAAACCAAATTATTTTACTTGGAATTGTGGCAACATGAAATCTGCATTCACTCGAACATGGACATAAAAGTTGTGACAAAAATTTATGGAAAGTAATTGCTCTATTGAATATACTCAATTGTTTTTCAAACGTACTGCTAATAATGGCTTGTAAGTCGTTTTACTCTGCATATTTGCCAATAAAGAAACAGGGCCAGAGGATGTTTAAGTGTGTGACCTGACGTAGGCCATCAAGTTAGCTGAAGAACTAGGAGTAGAAACCATTTCTACATACTCATAGTGCCAGTCTCTCTCCACAGGATCAAAGTGACTCTTTACATGGACTATCTTAGTCAGTTGTTCTATTGTGCATGTCGTTCTGTCACACTTAAAGGAACCTCTCTTGGCTGCATTTCTCTATTCTGGCAGCCTACTTTTTCTTATTTCATTCACTGTGTACGTGCCTCGGCGCTAATTCTGCACCATCCATTTGAATAACTGTAAGTATCTTTTTCCCAGGGTGGCACTTTACACCTGGTTTATGTGTTTTATGGCGATCCACCTGTTTTAGTGACTTCTAACCCTCATTACAGCACACTTATTTGTTATCAGCTTAGCGCCTTGATCAGTAAACAAGAAGACAATAATAGTGCTCTCCTTTGACATTATTGCACATTTCAGCACTTCCTTAAAGGAAGCAATAAAACCACTTAGGCCCAAATCCTCTGCATAGACCAAGTAACTTATATCAGTACTGATGATCTCCATGAGAAAAAGTGGAAGGAATCTTGAACCCCAGGCAACAGAACTGCTTTGGGGGTGGAAGCCCATAGGAGGGGGACTAGAAGACTCGAATAACAGTGGATTCTCCAGCCTCCACTTTCACCCACTGCAGCCTTGAATATCCCTGGAGTGACAGGGCAAAGGAGCTCCCATGATGAAGTCCAGTTAAACTAGTATCACTGTCCCTTGCGTCCTCTGTGCCCATGGAGTCAGGATTTGCCCCGAAACCAAAAGAAAAACCCTACATAATCCTCATTGTCTTGTAAAATCTCTTTGTGACCCATGCCTTGGTGGGATCTGGTTTGTATGAGGAGCAAAGGAGGTTTCAGGGTTTTTTTGTTTTGGTTTGGTTTTTCTGATTGCAGTAGGTAATGTTTCTTAATTACTCATTATTTGGCAGATATTGAAAGATCCTTCTAATTCTCGCTATTCTGCCTCTTTCATCAAAACAGAGAGATGAAAGTGATGACCTGTATTGTCGGACATGTAACCAGTTTTTCAGTTCTTTTCATAACAAGAAAGAACACCTTATGGGAAAGCAACACTTACAGAATTTAACAGGTAGTGTTAAAATTGTATGCTAATCAAGCTAGCTTGCAATTCAAACAGACTATCAACTGGTATTGGTACTAATATAAGATGGTACACATATCTAGTGCATTAAATAGCTGGCTCTTAGAGCATATAGCCTCTTCATAGCTAATATAATCGGTGTCCCATTATAAGACTGATTTTTCTCAAATATATACTTTGTAACCGAAAAAGAAAAATCATGCTTTCACGTTTTTCATTGACTGGAATTTGTTTTAATTATTTTGTAATAATTAAGTGTATTTAGAAATTAAAAACTTAGTGACTCATTTTTCTTAATAATTTTGTGAGTTTTTAATATTTTGTATAATCTGTTTTGCCTGTAGCAGCCCAGTGACCACACAAAATTCTAATTCATAGGAACTTCGGCTTATGCATCAGGCAGCTTTCAAGGAAAGGAATAATAAAATGTTCAAGAAATTGCTATTTCTAAAAGTAGGCACAAAACTCTATTCTGTGATGGCCCTTGTCATAGATGACCAAAGCAAGGAGACTCTGATTTTTGCTTGTGGTGGAGCATCCTTTGCTCATCCAGGATTTTTACCATCTTTTCAAATGTACCAAGCAATCTGTTTCTTTTTCTCTGACACAGTTTTCTTACAATTTCAGTACTAGTCGGAGAACTAGGATTTTGGTTTCCTACCACTGATAGCTTGGCAAGTACTGTTCACTCCTTCCGTTTGATGTGACCTAGTCTTTCCACAACAATTTGTCTTTTTGTGACACGCACACAAAATAAAAGATTAAAAAATAATGAGTAGGCAATTCCACTTTGATTTTAAAAGGATAAGGGTGTTAAGTGTGAACAGGACACTTGTCTGTCATATCACTTTCAAAACCCAAGCATTTCCTTATTAATCTATTTGTTTTTATTTGAGTGTTTGCTTTCCATTGTAAATCTTAAAGCGCCCACATAATGAATGCATTATCCTTATTGAGAAAAGGAAATGCATATGGCATCACAACAAAATAAACTTAACTCTGATAATAATGCTATTGGTTCTACAGTAATTTTTTAAAAAACAAAGCACAAAACCCTCTAGGGAAAAATAAGTCGTGACATATGTACTTATTAGTGGTATGTAATGCTAAGCTTCAAACAGAAGTCCATATACATATATTTGTACAAAATCAACAATATTTTACTCTTTTTTACTACTAAAGTACATGTATAGCAATATTTCCAAGACAGACCAATTATAATTATTATACCAAAAATTTTCTACTGCCAATTGATAAATATATTTAACTGATACTTGTGAGTTTATACTAGAAGATGACCTCTGAAAGTGTGTTTTGAACTTCAGTGCCTATAAAGCTCACCGATTTCAGAGATATCATGGAGAGACCTGGCTGCAGCATGCACAGCCATGCTCTTGAGTATGGGGTCTGAAATCCAGTCTATTAGATAGTTTAAGTGGGTTGTCTGATGATAACGTCTGAAAGGCCAGCTATTCTGAGAAGCTTTATGTGGGAATCGTCTCTTTTTTCCATGATTTAACAAAATGTAAATTACTGGCTCAGTTTGAATTCATAAGGTCCCTTTTACACATCAGTTTTGCTATTCTAATAAATGTTATATAATATCAGGTTATTTCTGTCAAAAAAAAAAACCAAAGTATAATCACCAATAAAGGGGGTGAGAGGAACACATCAACAGCTAACCAGAACATTGTAGTTAGGTTAACTGACTATTTTTCCCTGTTCTGTGTGTAAGGAAATGTCGAATGCTGTCGCATGGTAACTATTGGTATGTGGTGACTGTTTAGTGCTCACCACTGTACCATCTAAAAGTTTTACTTCATATAAAAACTTCAGCTATATTCAGGCAAATCTTTGTTATTCCAAAAATGTGGAATGTGTTGCAACATCTTTGATTTTAGAAGAAGTGGTTAATTTTTGAAACCCATTTAATTGTTTTATTTATTTATTTTGTCCAGGGGAGTTTGAGAAAGAAATGGCTGAATTCTCTAAACATCAGAAACTGCAAAAAGAGAAGGAGGAAAAAGATGAGTCAGAAGAAGAAATTGACTCTACAGATGTGTTTCAGTTTGGGGGCCTGACCTCCCAGAAGAACTTTGCTTCATCTGATTTTTGTTTTTTGCAGGAGTTTATCTTCAGACTTCTGAAATGTAAGTTGTATATTCTGAAAAATAAATTGTAGAGAGAAGTCTTTTTTTTTTATATTAAATGCCATCAAACTGGAGCCAGAGGTGATCCCCATCACTAGGACAATATTATTACCTCAGTACAGCCTCAGCCTCAGAAGAAATCAGTATCCAGTTCTTCAAAGTCTAGAATGTGGAACTCCTCTACAGAAGGTCAGTCTAGTACCTTTGCCTCGCTACTTCCTAGCATGGGCTCATACAAGTGGACCTTGTAATTGAGCTGTCAATTCAGTGTCCTCCCAGTGACTGTTGAGTCTGCTACCTCATTGGCTGCAACAGAGTGGTTATCCCTGATTCCTGCAGGTCAGCAGCCTACATCTGTTCCAAGTAGGCTAGAGGCTATGCTGTGGCTGCCAGTACTGCGTTCACCCTTGCCTCAGGCTGAGGACCCTCATCTGGGCTAGGTGAAGTTCCCCATTGGCACTGGAACACTCTAGTCAGGCTCCATCACCTTTGGGCCTAGTACCAACTCTTTACATCTTCTGGGCTGGTACCAGCTCCTCCATGCCACACTTTATTGGTGGCTAGGAAGCCATCCATTCTTCCTCCAGTATTGCATCCTTGACATGGATCCAGTTCTTGGTAACCGTGGACCCCTCCTGGTTCCTGGAATACTCTGATTCCTCATCAGACTCCAAAGTAGGCTCTCAGGTATCCTGGTACTGAGAGTCTAGAGCTTCCTCACGTTCCCATTCCTGCACTCAGACAGGGTTCTGAGAGGACCTTAGCCAGGGATTGGGATGCTTGGGGGGCATCTGCCTAGGGCCCAGTCCTATACCAGTGCCCTCAGTACCCCTACTGGATGCCCAGGGGGATGCCTCCAGGTTCCAGATATACTTCACCACTTCCTGATACAAGTAGGCTTTCCAGGAGGGAGTCATCTCCTGCCAGTACTGGGAGACCAGTCACGGTTGGTACCAGTGAGCCTTTGGATCTCAAGCCCAAGACTTCTTTCAGCCCATTCCAGAAGAGTATAACCCATCCTGGACCACAAGAGCAACCTTGGGGGCTTTCACCCTTGCCTGTCATGCAGGCATCCTGCTCATCACCTGATGAGGTCCTCGTACCAGAAAGATCCTCCCAGGTACTGGGTAACTTTAAGGTACATCAGGAGCTCATCAAGAAGATGGCAGCCTCCCTGGACATTCAAACTATTTGTTTGATAGTCTCCATCCCACGCCACCAGGGAGGGTTGCCCTGCCCATAAGTGAGGCCATTATGCAGCTAGCCAAAACCATCTGGTAAACCCTTGCCTCTACTCCAGTTGTGGCCAAAAGAACAGAACATAAATATCAGGTTCCGTTCTAGCGGTTTGAACAGTTCCGTTTACATCCCACACCAGATTCACTTGTTGTGGCTGTGGTGAGTGAGAGGAGCCAGTAGGGCAGAGATGAGGCTACCCTCAGGGACAAAGATGCCGAAAAGCTTGACTTGTGTGGTAGAAAAATGTATTCTACAGCAAGTTCATAATTTCACATTACCAACCATGGCACTGTGTCGTCACAGTGTAGTTTTTCAAACTGGGAGGCAGTTTGGGAGGTTGCTGGCAGACTGCCAAAAGACTCCAGTTGCTCATTGCAGAGGGATGTTTCATTTCTCGATCAGTCATATGGCTTCTTTAAATGCAGCAGATTCCACAGCTAGGGTCATGGCGACAGTAGCGACTCTGCACAGATCCTCCTGGCTGCAGACCTCCAGGATTCCAGCAACAAACAATTAACAACTTTCCTTTCAAGGGATGTGCTCTGTTCTCATCTAAAACAGATAAGGCTTTGCACACACTAGTGGACTCAAACAGTGTTGAAATCCTTGGGCCTCTGTATGGTGATGACAAAGAGGAGACAAGATATCGTCTTCAATTCCAGCCCAAACAGTAATACTGTCCTTTTTTTTGTTTGGCTGACCAAGGTCACAGAGAAGAAAAACGATGCCTTCTACTTCCTTGCACTCTTCAGCTTTGCAGCCACAGACCCCAAATTAGTCATTTTTACTCTTATGTCATGGACAGCATGCTATTTGACCTGGATCTCATTGATCTGTCCCCATCTTTCTGGGGCAGGTTGTCCTTTTTCCTACGTTCCTGGCAGGCCGTCATCTCAGATAAGAGTGTACTAAGCATGGTGGAATTGAGATATACCCTCCAGTTCCTTTCTATCTCCACCCCTCTACCTAATCCTCTGCATAAGCACAAGTAGAGTTTCCGCAGAGCATTGGCTCTTTTTCCTGGATAGGACAAAACCCTTTTGGGTGTCTTCCCTGCTGCACATTTCTTATGCAGAACTTATGAGAGGTCATCCTGTTACAACTGAGAAGCTCTCAAAATGGATCACCAACTGCACTACAAAGTGTTAAGCTGTCAAAGGAGTAATGCCTCCTGACAAACTTAAGATGCACTCGACCAGAGCATGTTTGACCTCAGCAGCATTTGTGGCTAACGTCCCAATTATGGACACCTGTCTTAGATTCAGACATTCACCAGGCATAATGCAATGTCTGCTGTAGGAGGATACAAATATAGGGGAGGCAGTTCTACAGCTCGTGTTACCCTAGGAGCTCGGAGCCTCATTGTAACAGCTTGGCAGTCACCTACACTGTAGACACGTGCAGGCACTTGAAGAAGAACAAACAGTTGCCTTCTTGTAACTGTTCTTTGAGATGTGTTGCATACATCGATTACACAACTCACCCTCCTTCCCTGACACATCAGAGTCTACCATTGGTTCTGGTGCAAAGGAACTGAAGTAGGGGAGGAGCGACTTTGCCCTTTATACCCTCATTTTGGAGCACAAGGAACAGAGTGGGTGGGGCCGCCCCTACAGATAGAGCTAGGCAAAACTCTCATGCACCGATGCACGCAACGCACATACACTACAGTGTAATAGAACACAGCTTGAAGAACAACAGTTACAAAAAGATGAGTAACTGTTTTTTGTCTTTATTTCAATACATTGATAGTCATCTGGCATGCTGTGACTGTATAGTAGTTCGCCTTTGCTGTCATATGTCTTTGTTATGTAGCGACCTCTAACTTTGAAATTGACTCTCAGTGGGCAGCTTTGGTGTAGGTAGGGTTAAGTATAATTTCAGTTCTGTTTCTTTTATGGTTTTTGTTCAAAGGTGTGTAGAAAATATTACAATCTAAATTAAAAATTATTTTTTTAACAGTTAAAGAGTTTGAACTTTGTGAACTGAAAAGAAGTTTGACAAAGGCATATGAAGACCAGGAAAGTTTAAAAAAGCAGCTGGAGGATCTGAAGGTAAATAATCCAATGTCTGAACACTAAGCATGCACACAGACATGAAGGTTTCTGTTCCTTTTGTAATCCTACTCTGCTTATATGAATTTTATGGTGAGTTTTTTTGTACTCTGAAAACGTTTGAGATCTGGTGTAAATTGGCACAGTTCCATTCAATTCAGTGAAGCAACAGCAGTTTAAACCAGCTGAGGCTCTGTCTCCTTGTTGTTTTATATCACTCTTGTTGTTCATCTCTGAATTCTTTGAGGTATGTAATGTCCAGAACTGAACTGGTGCGGCCCAAGTACAGCAGAAAAACCACTATATTTGTCTTGCCTGTAATACTCCTGTTCATGCAGTCCAAGGGCCTGATCCCGCAAACAGGCATATGGACTTTTACCCCCCCATGGAGTCCTGTTGATTTGAGTGGGATTCTTGAAAATAAGGCTTTGTATGTCCATATGGATTTGAGTGTTGAGGCCCAGTATGGCATTTGATTGTTTGTGACCAGCATTAAATTTAGCCAGATTCAGACCTGTTGTCAGCAGGTCAACTCCACTGAAGCAAGGAGTTCCTCATTTACACCAGGTCTCTTTTTGGCCTTTCCTTTCATGGTCCACTTTAATTCTCAGGTCTTTCTTTGCTGCTCTTTTTCTATCACTTCCTACACAGTTGTCTCTCATTTTTACCACTATGTCCATTATTACTCAACTTCTTGAATTTCGGATAATTTGTACCTGAGTTTTAATTAACTGGCTTAGTATGCTGTCTGAGCTTTCTTGTTCATATGCATGCACTTGTATTTGCAAATCTCAGCCCCTTTGTAGTGAAAAAATAATTTGTCCTCCCCCTATCATTGGGCAGATTCCACTGTATACAAATGAGAAATGATGAAATTACCAGAATGACACTTGTGAATAGAACCAAAAGCCAAGTAACTTCTGCATTACCATGCTGAATTTATCTGATTAGTTCAATTTGGCAAATGTGGGCCAAATGTTCAAATCTGGGAATAAAAGATGAAATTATTTTGTCATTTTTTTTCATGTACTGCTAGGTGACTGTGATGTGTTCTTAAGCTAAAACACCTTTTGTCCAATTTTAGAATCAGCAGTTGAAGTTGGAAATGGATTTTGCATCTATAAAGGCATATAGCGGTACTTTAGAAAAAGAGTTTGAAAATTTAAATATGATTCCAATGCTGTTCCAGTTTCATCTGCAAATAGTGGACACGAGTAAGTCAAATTTTTTTCTGTGATTGATCTTTTGTTTTACTGTTGTTCAACAGATACCATTAAAATCTTCTTCTGAGGTAGTTTCTGTGAAAATGACCATGGAACTTCTGGGTTATTGACAGTATGTCTACACTACAATATAACACCCGCAGCTGGCCCTCATCGGCTGACTTAGGCTACAAGGCTGTTTAATTGTGGTGTGCATATTTGGGCTTGGGCTCTGGGATCCCATGAGGGGGAAGGTTGTTTAATTGCAGTATAGACATCCACTGACTCCAGTCCCTTGCTGTCACAGGCAACCACATCCCATTCATAAACTTGTCAGGTTCTATCTTATCTTTAGTTAGGTTGTTTGCCCCCATTATTTCTGTTGAAAGGCCATACCTGAACTTCACTACTCTGATGGTTAGAAAACGTCTTAATTTCCAGCCTACTTGAATTCATGTACTATTTGTTCTTGTGCCAACACTGTTCTTGAGCTTAAATACCCTCCACTGGTGTTTACGCACCTGATTTATTTGTAGAGAGCAATCATATCCCCTCTCAGCCTTCATCTTGCTAGGCTAAACAAGCCAAGCGCTTTTAATCTATAATAAGATGTTCTTTCACTCACCTGGTCATCCTAGTAGCCCTTCTCTGCACCTGTTCCAGTTTGAATTCACTTTCTTGAACATGGGTGACCAAAATTATACGTAGTGTTCCAAATGAGATCTTATGAGTGTTGTACTCAATAACATTAATACTTTCCTATCTCTACTGGAAATACCTTGCCTGATATATCCTAGGATCACGTTTGCCTCTTTCATGCTGGCATCACATTGCTGGCTCATAGTATTCCTGTGCTCAACTAATATACCCAGGACTTTCTCCTCCTGTGTTTCTAACTGATGAGTCCCCAGCACGTAGCTGAAATTCTTATTAGTTCCTAAGTGCATGACCTTGCCCTTTGTACTATAAAATTTCATCTTACTTCTATAACTCCAGTCCTCCAGGTCATTCAGTTCCTCCTGTATAATAATCCAGTTTTTATACATTTAATCTGTGCCATGTTAATTTTATATCATTCTTGTATTTTCATCAAAATGTCATGCGATGCCAAGTCAAACGCGTTACAGAAGTCTAAGTACATTACTTTAACACTTACCTTAACAACCAAATGTGTAATCTCGTCAAAAAGATTATCAAACTAGTTTGACCAGATCTGTTTTCCATAAAACCCAGGTTCATTTGCATTAATTACCATTCTTTCTTAACTGAGTCCTGCATCAACTGCTCCTTTATCTTGCCCAGGATCAATATCAGGCTGACAGGCCTATATTTACCCAGGTCATCCCATTTACCTGGGAAGTTAAAGTCTCCTGTAATGACACAGTTTCCAGTAGTATTTATAGCTCTAATAATAATATTAAAGAGATCTCTATCCATATGCAAATCAAGCCCTAAGAATCTGCTATAGAACGTCTTTTACAATCCTTAACCAAAGTGATTTTGATCCAAAATAATTCTGTTTTACCCACGCAATCACTTCTTATTTCTTTACAGTCTACCACATTATTGACAAACAATGCTACTCCACCACCCTCACTTTTACTTCTTTCTCTCCTGAGCAGCACATACCCTTCAATACCTGAATAACAGGCACGATTGCTATTCCATCATGTTTCTATTCTTTCAATATCTGGTGTCACGTCCTGTACCGCGTGTTCTGATTCCTCCATTTTGTTGTCCAGGTTCCTTACCATTGCTGGACAAGCATCATTCTCTGACCTCACCCTGTTTCTAGCTGGATTCATTATAGTCCTTTTGTTTCCCATGCTCAAGTGTTCTGAATTAAAGCTGGAATAGTTACCACAAGGAAACGAGAATTTAAAGCCCTCTGGACTGGATTCCACCATATCTTACTGAGCTTTTGACTGTCACGGTTACCAGGCAACTGCATCTCTGACCCCTCCTGGTTTCTTCTTGCATACCCCCTCCCTAAGTCCCAGTCCTCGAGCCATCCCCTCTCTCTTGGGGTGGGATCATGTGTTTTTCCCCAGAGCGGGTCCTGGATTGCACAACCATGGTTTCCCTCCACATGTCTGACTTATGTCAACACCCTGCAATTCTGTTCCCTCTGAGACAGTGACAGTGGTAAGCAGTGACCCAAAAGCCACCTTAAAGCAAAGCATCATTTATTTAGAACAAAAGCAATTAAGAGAAGACCATCTTAAAAACAATAGGACACACTACACACATCTAGCTTACCAGGTGTTTAAACATATGCTACCTGGGGACTCTTCCGTAGAGCCTCTCTCTGTCAATTTGTCTCCCTGTAGAATTCACTGACACTCCCTGGAGAGCCTTGGCAACTCAATGACCCCTTCACAGGAATCAAATAGCTTTTTAGCTGTTTGTAGCCCATTTGATTCCTAGCCTGGCAAAATCAGCTGTGTCACTTCAACCTAGAGACTTGAAGTATGCCCTTGTCTCATAATTGACCCGGATATTTGCTGCAAAGTTGCTTATCTGGGACCATTGCATATTGCCGTCTTGCTTGTTCTTCCCGCAGCCCCCCTATTAAGTTAAATCAGTGCATTCGTACAGGAAAATTTTAAAACCTCAGTGTACAGTAACTTCCCCTTACTGACCAGTGTTCATAACATTATTGCATATCCACATCTATCACACTGACATTCTACGTACTAGCTCACATTAGTAGGCACGCATCTTTAAGGCATGTTGGCATATAAAGTTTCTGCCTTTATTTTTGCCTCTGCTTTTCTGAGGCTCTTGATATCCTGCACAAATATATTAGTGTTTTGCTCGTTTCAAGAAAAAGGGTCTTGACTTTTTTTCTTTTCCAAAGGCTTTTGCGCACATTTTAATATTTTCGTGTTTATTTCTGAGTGTTATGAAACAGCTAGAAAACTGCTGGATAGACACCATATAGACACAAAATTATTAAAATGTATTCATGTAATAATGAAGTCCATAGCTGTACATTAGCTATATCAGTGGTAGAGCACAATATCCTTTAAATCTGGCATGCTAGAATTTGAGATGTCTTTGCTGAGGACAAATAAAGAATGCAGATTGACCTAGAGAGAACAGAAGTGCACAGAACTGAATAGCATAGAAGTATGGATAGAAAGTTAGGAAACAAGGTTCATCTTGGAAAAATTAATCTTCCTGGAAAAAAATTACCCAACCATCATATGCTTAATGGGGGACAGATCCTTGGAAAGCAGTAATGCTAGAAAAAGATCTAAAGGTGATAATGCACAGCAATGCAATATAACAGCAAAACAGCCAGTCTGTGTGTTGGGTTGCATATACGCAGTGGTATCATGTACCAAGGAGATAATAGTCCCCCTCTCTGCACCAATGATGAGACCACTCCTATTATATGGAGGTAGGTCAAGATGCTGATAAACTAGAAGGAAGTCCAGAGAAGTTTAACTAAAATTCTTGAGACTGTAGTGATTGATGTATGAAGAAGGATTGAATTCGCTAAACAGGAATAGCATGACTCTTAAGACAATAGAGGTATATTATAACTATGTACAAGTGTTTGTAAAGTATAAAAAGCAAGTAAGGAAAGAGTTGTTTTAGGGTAGTCTCAATGGTTATAACTAGAGCTGAACTGATAAAACTGAGGAAAGGAAAAAATAGAGTGAATATCATGTAACAGTTTTTGGTAATGAGATCTGTTAGACTTTGAAATTAACTTTTAAGGAAAGACAAATTGATAGAACCCTGGTTGCTTGTCACCTGACACTAGACTAAACAAAATACTTAGGGTGAGATCCAGGCCTCATTGAAATCAATGGCAAAACTCTCATTGACTTCAGCAGGACAAGATCTGCCCCTTAATGTTCTGTATGCAACAATCCTGTGTTGCCTTCCATGGCTTAGATAAGTTAACCTAATAGGTCGTCTCCTCCATTTCTAAATTCTATGGGTTAAATACTGAAATCCTTAACTCAAGCAAAATGTCCCTTGACTCCAAAAAGAGCTCTACCTTCAGGATTTAGCCTTATGGATACTTTCTTAGTGATAGAAATTACAATATGCTAAAGGCCTGAGGACTATTTTGATGTGTGGTTCCCTTTGCTCACAACTGAACTTGATGTCTGAATCTTCTCACCTTTCTTTTTTTAAATAAGTACTTATAATAAGGGTTTTGCATAAAGTGAGACTATGCAACCCTGTACTATGTTAAGTGGCTATATGAAGTCATTGACACTTCAGAAACAGTCGAACGATATGGTTGCTTTATTACATATTTGAATTTCAAAGACAAAAAAAATTGAGACAGTGAGATGATCACTAATATATAACAGACTATTATTTTTGTTACAGTACCTTCACATAGAGCCTTGAATGGAAACATCTGTAGTTATTAAATCTTTTACATTTTTTTTATATTTGCAAAGAACAGCTCAATTTTTCACCCTTTTTGTCAACTGGGAGCATTATTTCCATATGAAAATAATTTTTCTCCAGTACTTATTCAAATTACTTTGCTTACCGCTGCTCTATTTCCAAATTTTCATTAACTTGTATCCAGCAGTAGCTCCTCACTTTAAACTGGCACCATGTTAATACTCTGCAGTTGCATAGAATTGAACATCTAAAATGTACCAGTTGTCAGGTTGTTAATAACAAAAAGTAGCTGCTTTTTAATCCTGCTTGTTTAGCATGAAACTAAGTTACAATCATTTGTTTTGCAAATAGTATTGTACTTGTCACCGGCATAAATAAAATGTGTGATTGTACTTTAAAATGTAGCTGGAATTGTGGTTATTTGATTTAACTGTTCCATCTGTATCATTTGCCTATCTGGGATGAAAATCTAGCATTTTTTCTTCCTTCAGAATACTTAGCACAAACAACCATATGGTGTTTGTTGTTGTATAAGATATGAAACTGTGAAAAGTTCCCTTGCACTAGTCTTGCCTCCGATGACCAGAAACGATACAAATATCAGCTGGTGTAAATTGTCATACCCCTTGTCCGCTGGAGATAAGATACTTTATACTAGTGGCAGAACTTTCCCCAGGATGTGTGAGAGAGGAGGGAATGCAGCTGGGAGGCAACTGGAGAGGGAGCTTAAGAGATTTTGTGGGAGGGAATCTACAACTGGGATGAGGATGGAGTGAGGAACCTTATTTCAGAGGCAGCTAGGGAGGAATTTGAGGCAATCTTGTGATGAAAATAAATGTGAGGGAAACTGGGAGACTTTTCAAAAAACAGGAGGGAGTCTGCATCTGGGGGAAGAGGTTTGGGGACCTCTACATAGTCCGGAATCAGGATCATTGGAGAGGTAGGTGGGAAGGGTGACCCAGGACACTTGTATGTGGGAGGGCAGAGAGGAAGTGCAGTGAAAGAGCCTTAAGAGCATGTGGATGGAGTCAAGAGACAGCTGGAAGTGGAAATCGATAATAGAGGCAGGAAGCAATTCCTCAATTCTTGCTTCATGATCAGCAGAACACATTTTCGGTAATGTATATTGAAGGGAGACAACACTGGCACAGGGCAGTGTTGGAAAATAAAAAATAGTTTTAAAGAAACCATTCTGGCTACTGTTTCAGGCAGTGGGAGAAAGGAAGTAAGTGTCTGTAATTTACACAGCAGCTAGACTCAGCTAAGAGAGCACAATAAAAACCTCATATCTAGATGGACAGAAGAAAAAACAACATATTTTAGAAGGTATCCATAAATTGGGATTTTCAGAAATTCAAATTACTATGAGAATTACAGGTCAACTCCTACAAGTGCTGATTTAGTACTGCCCCCTCAGCAGCTTTGGCTAGTGGTGCTCCAGTTATTAACTAAAGCTGCCTCCCACTTTCTGGGCAAAATTTCTGAGGGAATGCAGTGGCAAGAACACCTTCTGCACTCGTGCAGGTGGTTTAGTGTGTGTAGCTGAATGATATGAAAGAATAATTTGTAATTTGTTAAGTTCTACATCTTGAAGGCTTACAGAATGTTGAAAGTATCAATTTGTATGTTTGAGTATTGCATATTAAGTGCATAGGGTACAAGATACGATGGGTCTAGAGTACATTAATCTTCAATTTCTGTTGCTTTCTCTGCAATGAGACAAGTAGTCATCCAATTTTTCATCAACTCTTTTCTCTCTCACCATAGCAACACATGCATAAAACAATCTAACCTTGTTATAGAAGAGTGGCTTTGTCACTGAAGAACATTGTATCCTTTCAAAGAAACAGCAGCTGGCATTTACACCGTCTTGTTTAATGGCTCTGATGTCTTGAGGGCTGAAGGAACCTTGGTCCAGAAACTAACATTCTCCCCCTCAGCCTCCTGTCATCAGTTGTTTTGCTTTTGCAATCCAAATGTGAGCTTCAGAAAGATGAAGGAGAATGTTTCATATATTAAATTCCAAAAACAAAGTTAATACAGCATTGTAGTTTGGATATTCTTTCTTATGTATATTTAAAATATCAAGTTACATTTCCCACCGCAGCCATAATTTGTACGAGTCCCATTGAGCACGTGCAGTTAGCTACACAATATATTATATACGGTGGTAAAGTTTTCTGCATTCATATCGTTACACCCCAATTCAATCAATTACTGTACTTTAAGCATATGCCAAATTACACATGTGAGTATTCCCATTAAGATCAATGGGACTCATTATGCAGGGAGCTAGGCATGTGCTTTAAATACCTTGCTGAATTGGAACTATGCAGTATGGCAAAGGTAAAATTGTAACAGGATCCTTAGATTGGAATTTCCCTACTTTTGAGCAATTCAGATCTTAGCTACAATGTTTTATTAGAATTGTTTTGATTAACTTTAATGCATTGGTTGTTTTTAAAGAAAAGCACTATGGGAGAACTATGAGTGCATGTTCAGAACATTTGTGCAGTGTTCAAAAGAATACACTGAACATTTGCTTTGATAACTGATCAAATTCATATAAATGCATTATGTATATGAGATTCAAATAAATGTACTGAGTATATTTATCTGTATAGCTACAGGTATGTATGTACACAGAGAAAAAAATACAGCTTTTACTGCAATGTGCACTTCTCCAAATCTAAGCTTGTTTTGGATTTTTTTTTTTTTTTTTACAGAGAGTGAAATTTAAGATTTGAAAAGATGGGAAAATGCTAACAAACATCATCCCTCTTCCACGAATATCTTCCAAAGTCTTTATTATTTTTAGGTACCCTTCTGTGTTCAAAGGGTTTTCTTCAGAAACACATAAAATATGACTGGTATTAAATGATTTACTGAATATAATTATTTTTGTTTATGGCTGTTTTATGGTAAACTCAATCATATAAAACTAGTGGTTGTGTTTCATAAGCTGTTGTGTTAAAGTAATAAATTGCAGTCACTTTATATTCTCCTTAACCCTGAAGCGTAAACCAATATACCCTTTCAGCTAATGCTGTAAATTACACTCCTCTGCTCTGAAGTTTGAAAATAAAAATAGCTAGGATGGGAAAGATGTGTATGATGATATGGTCTTCTAGGTTCTTGCAAAAGTCTTTACCAGGATGGCGGCTATAGGCATTTGAGGGAAGAATAAATCAGGACGCTTGTTTGGTCACAGTCACAGAGTTCCTGATGGCTGGAAGGCTCAGAATGTACTGTGTACAACTTCTGGAGCCTTTTTTCATGTTATATTCAGCAGAAAGTATTTGTGAAGTTTTGCTCCTATATAACCTTTTGGGGGGAGCGTGAGTTGAAGGAGAGTGCACTGTTAGGTTCTACTTTCATAGGACTTATAGAAATTACAACATGATGGAAAACTGAAGGTACAATTCTGGGATGGATTCTGCTCACTGAAAATCCCCAAGAACATTTGATGTGACATGTAAATATGAAGCATAAAATTGTGATTTGCTTTCAGCCCAGCTATAAAGGTGAAGGGTGTTCTTTAAAATCTACGTTAGATGATGTTTTACTGGCAGAACTTTGCAATTGCATCTTATTGTAGAAATGACTTCTAGTCATAGGTGTCTGTATTACTTGTTTTTATGATAATCATGTCGTCTGTCAGATTTTGTTTTCCTAACTGTAAAATGAGGATACTTAACTTGTTTCAAGGATGTTGAAGATTAATTAGCTAATGAACCCAATGCTGCAAAATTCCTGCTCATGTGAGTAATACTATTGATATCAAAGTGATTCCTCACAAGAGTAATGGCTACTCATACAAGTAAGGGCTTTTCAGGATAAACACTGAGTAGAAGTACTTTTATTAATTTTATAATGTAATGGTACTCTTTTCCTTTATTAAAATAGTTTTTATAGATCTGGTCTGCAGCACTGAGCATGTACTATGGGACAAATATTACAGCCCTTACTCACATGAGTATTCACACTTAGTAAAGGCTACTGTGTTGGCCCCTGTGTATAAGAAGAACACTGTTAAATTATACCCCAAAAAAATGATATTGTGTGAGCAGTAACAGTATAGAATAGGGGGGAAATATAGTATACTGCATATTAAAATGTTTCTGTAATAAAAGGTCTATTTTTCTGATAGACCTGGTCAAAAATGAGATGCAGTTTTCATAACGTTGACAAAAAATTCATCCTGTGGCTTTTCATTGGAATTTCTTTGAAAAGTTTCATCGAAATGGTGAATTTTGAAAAAGTTTGACCATCTCTATGTATGATGGGTGAGACGCATAATATTGGAGGCTAATACCATCTCCTTATTTAATTGCAATGGGGGTGTGTACAGTCTTCCAGCATATCTCTGGACATTCAGTTCTAACTCTACAGTATACTTTAATTGAATTTAAAAAGCATCATGATACTCAACCAAAAAAATGGGGGGGTTACTGTGTAAGATCACTATTGCAAGTTGCTGAGATGTCTAAAACCCCATTGACTTCTGTGCAAGCTGGAGGTGGTCAATATCTCTTGGGAGAGAGTCAGCACCTTGCAGGATTGGGGACTGAGATCTCAAATTAACATCAGGGATTGTTTCCTATTAAAATACTGTTTTAGAAACAAAGCACCTGTAATATCCCAAACTTAGACAACATTATTTGCCTTGTTTCAGAGTAGCAGCCATCTTAGTCTGTATTCGCAAAAAGAAAAGGAGTACTTGTGGCACCTTAGAGAATAACAAATTTATTTGAGCATAAGCTTTCGTGAGCTACAGCTCACTTCATCGGATGCATTCAGTGGAAAATACAGTGGGGAGATTATTTGCCTTGAGTTCAAAATACAATGCACTTTCTCTGATACAGAAACAGAAGATTAAAATGACAAAGGACAAGTCCTCGTCTTAGTTTTGCCCCCCTGCCCTTTGGACAGGAAACCTGCCCAATAACTCCATCTTGTGACTGTTCTTATTTATTGGTGCCCCGTTCAGTAGGTATAACATGGTCTTTGACAGAAAAGCAAAAGGACCTTTTCCCCAAGGTGTCTACAATATAAATTATCCATTCAAATTTAATTACAGAATGGCTAAATTATTCTTAAACAATACCACTGTGTTTTCTGGTAGACTCTTGCACATGTAAATAACCATGGATTAAAGTGGGTTCATGGGGGGAAATGATGGTATGGGTGACAGAGCAGCTGGCTGGGACCTAAAAGTAAAGAGAGCAGGTACCTCCACTCATACATAAGGAATTTCATTTGGCCTAATTGAGGTGCTGTACTAGTAGGAATTTGTCCATGCGTGAATTGTTTGTACTTTGCTTTCATTGTTTAGACAGTTCAGTGTAATGACTTTTCCCCAGAGACTTTACTCTATTACAGGTTTTACTTCCCAGTAGAGGCTTTTTCAAGCAAAGTTTTGTCTCCAAGGTTAATGCTGGAGGAGGTTTTCCCTTGGGACACTCCAAAAAGATTGGGGCTTTGGAGCCGGGAATGAAGAAGTTGAGTTAACCCAGTTAAATCTTCCAGGAGGGGGTTCCTGTGTGTCTGGAAACCCCTTTTTTATTGAGAATCTGAATTAAATATGCTGGAAGTAGAGGAATTTAGCGTGCAGTATTTTGTGAGTTTGTATTACTGTGTGTACGTGTATGCGTGCGCGCATAATAAACACTTGTGCGCTGATTGGTCTTTTTTCTTTGGGGACTATTTAATTTTCCTCCATAACAGAATACCATACACTCAAGCCTCCACATCTCACCTGCCTTCTGAGGCCCTCCCCTCATTTCTTAAATAAAAAAAGTTGTAAACATTCAGTGCATTGCACAGATTTGTTGCTTGTGTGTTTGTTTGCTCATATGATGTATTCCATATGTTTTGCAGATAATCTAGATTGTTGTTCTTTGGTCAAGGACCATGTCTTTCTGATTGTTCTGTAAGATACCCCACTCCAAAATAATAATCCATTCAAATGGCATGGTGGCATCATCAGATAAAGTTTCTGATGTAAGTATTACCTCTATCCTAAAATAAAGGAGTCTGCTGTTTTAATTTGATAACTTTAAAAAGAGCAATTTATATTTTTAATGAGGGAAAAGTTTCCTCTATTGTAAGCATTAACTCATAGTATGTGTGTAATATTAAAAAGTTTTATTATACAGGTGAAAAAGGGATGTGAATTATCCATACTTTATATAAATAAGACACTGTAGGTATTTATTCTGTCCGGTGTCAGATTATTTGTAAATATGCAATAAACATTTGATCATTTTTTTTGTCCTGTTACTTATTCTGGAAGCGTTCAGTTTGTGCCCCTCGTCTCAGTGAGTTATGCTCACCTGGATGCTTCAGTGACAGATCTGCCCCAATTTTGTAGAACCAGATGATTCAGAGGCACATGAGGCATTTTGCAGGGTTCTTTTGAAGATGTGTGCGTGTGTAGCTAGGCACCCTCTTGGCACACAGCTAAGGCTAATATTTTGTCATGGATATTTTTAGTAAAAGTCAGGGCCAGGTCACGGGCAATAAAGAAAAATTCATGGATTTTTTATTCATAAAAATTTTTTATTCATAAAAATATCCATGACAAAATGGAGAGCCACTGGGCAGCTGCTGAGAGCCTGGCTGGGAACTTCGGGTGTCCCCCTTCACCTGTGGCTCTGAGCTGTGGGGTCCCTCCGGCCAGGAGTTCTGGGGACTGTGGGGGTTGCCCACAGCAGCTTGGAGTTTGGGGGGGCACAGGTACCTCACAGCTCCCTGAAGTCATGGGCTTGCTGACCTCTGTGACAAAATTGTAGCTTTACTCACAACACATAACACTCCTCTGATGCTCAGCAAGATACTGAGTGGTGCAGTTCCAGGATAAGAGCTTCAATCTGTGCTCCCTGCACTCTTCCAGTTGCAGTTTTAGAGCATGGGGAGTCGGGGGAGAACAGATCAGTGCTGTCACTCCCTGCTCTGCTTCCTGAAAGCTGAGGAGAGAGTGAAGATTCATTTAGCTACCCATATGTGGGTAAAATGAGGTTAAAGGACTAGCCAAAGATCACACAATGAGTCAAAGGGAGATGAAGCCTGGAGCAGAACGCAAGTTTGCTGCTCTAACCACTAAACAATTCCTCTGATACAATTTGGAAATCATCCCCTGATACACAGCAAATAAAAATACCTACAATGAGGTAAAGGGGAGAATGTAGAAGATACTTCAGCTTGTGAAAATTTCCTTGCTGTTGTGTGCACCTTTATGCTTAGTAAAAGTATTAATGAAAAACAACCTCTACCAGCACTTGTAATCTATCTGTGGATACAGTGACCAATCTTTTCATCTGTTGTTCTGTGCTGCATTTGTGTAATTTTCTTATAGGGTCCCAATGAGGCCTGCTGGCAACATCTATTACTTGGCACTTAAGAAGAGGCAGAAAGAAGATGACCCAGAACTGCCAGCTGGAATATGCACTGCTGCTTTCATTTGAATAACCCACAGAATGTTCTATTTTTTTTCTTTTCAGCTTTTGTTTCAAGTGACCACTATACTTCATTGTAATAGATGCTTCCTGAATAAGCTGGGGGTAGTGTTTAAAATGGGGGCTGTCTTTTGGGTTTACGGAAGAGACAAAAACTGAAAAAAAAACCTCACTCAAAATAACTTTCTGTTCTGGCAATAAGAGATTTGAAGGTTAATTGAAACAACAACACATCCCTAGCCTTATTTTTCTATATAGTCTTTAATCTGTATAAACAACTGTATGAACAATTTGTATACACAACTCTCTTTACTATGCGTTTTTGGTAATAAGTTAGATTGTTGTAAGATGTACCTAGCTTGGTTCAGAATCTGAAACTTTCTGTTGGAAGTTTCACTTCCCCTATAAATCTAGGAAAACACTCTGATATACCTGGTGCAGATCAATGGAATTGTAACTACTTAGACCACAATTTGAGTTTGGCCTTTTAAGCCCATGTTAATATGTAGGTGCATCTTTTACTGTGGATATATAAAATCCCCTTTTTCCTAATCTTTGGGGTATCTGAGCATATTGACTTGGTGGTTTTGTTTTGTTTGGTTTTTTTAAAGCTAAATGGCTGGCAAAATGAACAATTTACATGTGGGTTTTTTTGTGAGCACTACCCCGTGTGGTCAGGGATCTAACCAGCAGCATCTAACCCTCTCTCTACTGGATAGGGAAGGAAAGTGGCTCTTACACCCCACCCACTCTTTTCAATGGCATTATTAGCAAGGGAAAAGCACAAACATTTTTAAACTTGTGCAAGGCTGAACCTCAGCCGAGGAAGATTGTGCTCCCACTTTAGGACATTGGAGGACTTTGTGAAAGTGCTGTGAAGTCCCCTACCATCAGTTACAAGAGCTTGAATGTCATATGTGGCAATGGGTCTGTCCTGAGTCAGACTATTCCCTTGAGAAAGAGTAGGTGTGAAATGTTTAATGTAGCATTTTGTCACCACAGTAAAGGATTCCATCCTCCCATCAGGAGCACTTAGATGCCCATGGAGCCCACAAGACTTCAAGAGTTGTGTTTACATTAGAAAATTAAAAAGAACTATCTGTTTCATTAGTTCTAACCTTTGGTATTAAATAAATGAACAATCACATTGCCAAATGCCCTGGCCTACTGCTAGTGACTGCAGTTTTGCTTTAGATTTGCTTGTTTGTGAGATAAGACTTTAAACTTAGTATGACAGTTAATATGTTCACCCAAATGGAATGCAAGTACATGAATAGGTCTCTCTGTGCAACAGTTCCCCACCTGTAAAATGGGGATAACAGCACTTCCCTACCTCACAGGAGTTCTGGGAGGACAAATACACTAAAGAGCATGAGATGTTCAGATACTGTGGTATTAGGAGTCAGATAAGTATCCAAGAAAGAATATTTAGTAATGTTTATCAAATCATTCAGTAGTAGTAATGAATCTCTTGATAACTGTAAGAAGAATATAAATAGTTATCTTAACTTTAGCCAAGAAATTGTAATTCATTTCACATCTTTCATTGTGCAAATGGATTGATTTTCAATACTACTTGGCTTGACCTAATACCCATTTTTCTTTTTCAAGCGATATTCCCCCGTCCTCCTCATACTAGGCTTTGGACTTCAAACCTTACATTCAGTCCTGAACAAGCCAAGGCACTGAATGGAGCAGATGTTCTTTGGGGAAAATCCACTCCTCCCCTGGGACAGCCAGTGCCCATCTTTTAACATGATCCCCCTTTAATCAATTATGGTCTCCAAATGGAGTTTCATCTAAGTCCTCACCCTGAAAGATGATGGTTTTGCTGCAATGACTTGAGGGCAAGTTGGTTCAAGTGAGGGGGAAATGTAAGAATTTGCATCTCTCCATCTATGATACAGACAGCACTTCCCCTACAAGTGAACAATTATTCATTCTAATTAAACAGTTACTAATTCTAATTAAAAAGAAACGTAAATTGTGGATCTCAGTTACTCAAGTTTTGTTTTAAAACAAATGTTTTAAAGGACAAATTTAATAGAAATGTACTCCTGGTGTACTTTTTAATACAGCTGAAATAGATTTGCCTTCAAATATTCACCGTCATTGTTGCAAAATTCTACTAATGGATGAGACAGCTAGACTCTGAAACTGCTGTATGATAGCGTGGTCTTGTTTCTGTGTAAGCTAAGGCTTCTTCTGGCCTCAGTGGGAGTTGGATCAGACTTTAGGTCTGTTTACTTTTTTTGCTCTTCCCACAGTTTTCACAGTGGAAACAAAGGGCATAAATGGCGTATGTATATAAAGTTAGATTTTAAAATCGAATCCTATATACAATTAGTAACACAGAAAAGGGGTTAGGTTGGAGGGGAGCGCAACATGCAATTCTTCTTTGTGTTTGTACGTGGCCCATTCTAGATGCATATGTGCCTCACGTGCGCAAATGCTGAATCTTTGACGGGTAGTGTCCATTGGGGCCACTCCTGTGCTCTGCGTGCCCTCCTCACGTGAAGGTCTATGGAACAGGGCATCCCCGATCACCCTCTGGCCGTCTGGGGCAGCGAGACAGAACTCTGCCTGGTCTGCCCACTGCCGCATAGCAACCTCTCTTTGTAGCGTTCTCCTGGACTTTGGCAGAGACTTGTTTTTATTTCAGTCCGTTTAATTTTAATCATGTGGCTCATTCTAGTGCAGAGGTGGGCAAACTACAGCCCGCAGGACCGTCCTGCCCGGCCGCTGAGCTCCCAGCTGGGGAGGCTCGCCCCGGCCCCTCCCCCGCAGTTCTCCCTCCCCCGCAGCCTCAGCGCTGTGCAATGCCAGCGCTCTGGGCCGCCGCTCCTGCCGGGCAGCGCGGGCGGCGTGGCTGGCTCCGGCATGGTAAGGGGGCGGGAGGTGACAGGGAGCAGACTGGGAGCAGGGGGCGGTCGGATTGGGTGGAGGTTTGGGGGGGGGGGCTGGATAGGGCATGGGAGTCCTGGGGGGCCTATCAGGGGGCGGGGTAGTCAGGGGACAAGGAGCAGGGGGGTTGAATGGGTTGGGAGTTCTGGGGGGGCAATCGGGGGTTCTGGGGGCAGCAGTCAGGGGACAGGGAGCAGGGAGGGTTGGATGGGGCAGAGGTTTTGGGCGGGATGGTCAGGGGACGGCAAAAAGGGGGTGTTGGATAGGCATGGGAGTCCCAGGGGGCCGGTCAGGGGTGTGGATAAGGGACAGGGGTTGGATAGGGGGTGGGGGTCCCGGGAGGGGGCGGTCAGGGGACAAGGAGAGGGGACGGGTTGGATAGGTCAGGGATTCTGAGGGGGGCAGTCAGAGGGTGGGAAGTGGGAGGGAGAAGATAGGGGGCGGGGACCAGGCTGTTTGGGGAGGCACAGCCTGCCCCACCCGGCCCTCCATATAATTTTGCAACCCCTGTTCTAGTGCCTCGGTACCTTCCTGCCAAACGGCTGAGCCCAAACCCGATTTCAAGCCCTCCCCATCACGCAGTGGTCTTATCCCCTTAACCTTTGGACATACCCATTTCTAGTTCATACACCATCTTCCCGTGTTCACTGAGGGTGCTTGACCCCCGCTCTGCCCCACGCCCTATCCCCAATCCACCCCTCCACCAAACCCCCGCCCTGCCCCGCCTTTTCCCACCTCCACCTCATTCTGCCCCCTCCCCACATCTCTTCCTACCCCGCTCCTCCCCACCCACCCCGTGAACCTCCTGCACATCGCTGAACAGCTGATCATGGCAGGTGGAAAGCGCTGGGAGGGAGGGGAAGGCGCTGATTGGCGGGGCCCGCCGGCAGGCTGAAGGGCTTGGGGTGGGGGAGGAGCTGATCTGTGGGGCTGCCAGTGGGTGCTAAGCACCCACTGTTTTTTCCCCATGGGTGCTCCAGCCCCAGAGCACCCACAGAGTTAGCACCTATTGTATCTCAAGACTCCAAAAAGGGACTATCCCCACAAAAACTCCCATTCCTTCAGTGTCCCAGTAAGCACAGACTCTCCCCCAAAAGCTTCCTTGGCCAGTATTGAGAAGGGATATCCAGGTCTCTGCCCCTTTGGCAAGCCATCAGTCCCACAAATTGAAGTCTGTACTCACAGTGGCCTTGGCAGTAAAGCTTGGTACCACCTCTACCTTCTTAAGGCAGGGCACAAGTGAGCATGGTAGCAAGGGTAATTTACAGCACCCATCCTCTTCCCCAGAGCAGGAAAAACCTAACGAGGGGAAAAGATTAATGGGCCATTTGAATCTTCTAAATCTCAGGGAAAGGCCTGATCAGGCTAGTCTGACAGGCCCTTTGACTCCTCCAGCACATCTGAAGCCAAGTCAACCCCAGTACCAAAGACTGGCACTAGTAAGGGCTCCCTCTCAGCTCTGGTACTAGGGTTACCAGATAGCAACTGTGAAAAAATGGAACAGGGGATGGGGGGTAACAGCTGCCTATATAAGAAAAAGTCCCCAAAAATGGGACTGTCCCTTTAAAAACAGGATGGATGGTCACCCTACTAGTACTGATATCAAGATTCCACCGCTCCTCCCCAGCCAGAACGGGACTAAGTTCTAGTCTCCAGGTCTTAGCTGTGCCTGTGGATCTATTATTAACTACAGATCTAGAGTCCTGACACCAATCACAGTGCGGATGTTACTGGTGCTGGCTTCTCTACTGCTGGGAAAATATAAGAAGTCCCCAGCACCAGTTCTCTCCCTTCTACTCTTCAAAGATTGTTTCTTCAAATATAAACAAGCATAAACCATTCTGATCTGACAGACAGCAGGAGTATTTCATTTGAAAAGTAACATCAACTTGCCCAAGATCACACACGGAATTTGTGGTAGAGAAGGAAACTGAGCGTAGATTTCCCAAATCCCAGACTAACATCCAGACCCAAACTTCATCCAAAGTGTGGGTGTGTTTAGAGCCAGAGGTTGGGCTAGGGCTATTTCTATATCAAATCTTTTTGCACTGAACCTAACTCCCATTAAAATCAATGGGAGTTAGGTGCCTCAGTACTATTAAAAATCTGGGCCTCTGGGCCTTACTTCTCCCAACTGTATAATGGGTGTAATACCACATCTCTACTTCAATGGGGTGGTGTGAGGATAAATACATTTAAGACTGTGAGGGGCTCAGATACTAGGCAGTGGAGGCATATATGTACCTTTGACAGACTGACATATACAACTGGGGGCAGGTGAGGCCAGAAGTGGGAACTAGCTAGCAATTTGAATTCTGTACACACACAGTAATTATTTGATTTTCCCTCCCCCCAGTGCCTCCAAATTTGACATGCTTCTGGGTACAATGGGCTAGATTTATCCCTGGTGCAGTATAATGCAGCTGACTTCAATGGAGGAATGACAGCGCTTAATTTGGTCCAGTTCGATCAGCAAGGGCTTGATGCTGTTTCTATGGAAAATCAACAGCGAAACACCCATTGACTTCAATACCAGCATGACCAGACCCAAAGTACTGCAGGTAGTTGGAGATCTAGTAGCCTGTTCACTTTAGGGCAGGAATTCAATACAGTAAAATACTAAAACAATCTTAAGGGTATATTGTAATGGAGAATCCTCTTCAGAATACACTGCTTTCCAAAATCCATAACTTATTTAGGCACTTGGATGCCACAGTCATGGATCTGGAGTAAGAACGTAAATGGATTTTTCATTCATTTCATAGCTGGAGACATGGATTTGATTTGGTCTAAACATTTGCTAGTGAGATTTGTTTTATGTCTAAGCTTCTACCAACTTTAATCAGTAAAATAAAAGTTTATACTGGCTGTATAAACACACACAGTTCCTCAAAAGCCAAGATGAACCAATGCAAACTCTGCCTTGAGAATGTACTGTTATTCTTTATATTGTGTTAGTATCTAGGAGCACTAGTCATACACCAGGACTCCATTGTGCTAGCATTGTACAAACAGAACAAAAAGTTAGTACCTACCCCCCAAAGAGCTTACAAATCCCTCTTTGTAACGTAGCTGAATTAATGTTTGTAATATGAGGGTTTGGGGAAGCTCCTTTTTCTAATTATGTTAACTTTTCTATAAAGACTATCAATTTTTCCCATGAGTGTCATTTGGCAAATAATATGCATTTTTACCCTCGCCCTAACTGTACAGAATGTTTTAGCAGAGAAGAACGAGGTTTCGGGTGCCATCTGGTGGGAGCCTTATAAATGTCAGTCAAATAATCAGGATTATGATTGTAAATAAAGATGATAGTAATCCGAGCGGTGGGAGGAGGGGGAACAAATCCATTCCCTTGTTTGTGCGTAATGTAGTTTTGTCCTATACAAGTTTGTCAGATGAGAGTGAGAATACGTTTGGTCTGACAAAATGGTGTTAGTGGAGAGCTACTCTTCATGGAGTCCCACTAATTTTGTAGCCAGTTGCAGGAGTGGAACTCTAATTCCTGAAATATATAATCAAAATCCTCATGGGAATAGGTGTTACATACAGCAGCTAAATTATAAAATCTCCCTCTGGGAGGTAAGGGATTGAATGGGCAGAGAGGGCATTTCAATGTACCTGATCCCTATTGCAATATGATTTTGTGTAACTACAATGGAAAAATGTAGGTAACTTTTACAATTGTTACAAATCATGAGCTTCTTGGTGATATAACTACAGGCTAATTATTTACCACTCTCCTTTTCCTTCCACATCTCTGTCTATATATTTGTATTAAAAAATCATTTAGAAATAAAAGTGGTCAGCTCTCTGGGCAGGAAACAGTAAAGGTTTGAAGGTAGCCAACTCAGTTTCAGTTTGAATGTTTCATTGCTAATGTAATGCTTTTAAGGTTTTAAATAATGGGCCAAATTCTGCTCTCCTCTATACTAGCAAAACCCCATTCAAGTTACAGGAATTGCCATGTGATAAATTAAGTGAGAATAGACTGTGACCTAATATATTTTTTGTCTTATGGTTTATAGTCAGGTCAGAAGCTTATTTTATAATATGGCAATTTCACATTGTAAAAAATCTTCATTGTGTACTAAAAATATCTCTTACAACATCCTTTATGTTAAAGGTATTCAAAATTAAGACATGCTGATTAAGCTTCCTATGCAGGGAGCATACGTGACCTTACAGAGAGAGAGAGAAATACGGGGATAAGTTTGCTGACGTGTACCAAGTGAGGGTTTGGAGCCAAGCAAAACAGCTTGTGTTCTTGGATGAGGAGGGTAGTTAGCTTCTCCCTGTGTCGTGCAGTTTAGAGAGCACAGATGGGAGCCTCAGCAGAAAAGTTTTTCACTCTGCAGCTAGACAGAAATGCTTTAATCAGACCAGTGTGGGCTGAAACTGAGCAACTGGACAAGAGGTTGTGCTTAGCTAAAGTTTTATTATGTTGGGGTTAATCATTTTAAAATTTATTTATTTGGTGAGTCTGTGCATTTTAGAGCACTCTTGGTAGATGACTTTTGTATGATTGTCACAACTGTAGCTCAGGTTTCAGAGTGGCAGCAGTGTTAGTCTGTATGAGCAAAAAGAACAGGAGTACTTGTGGCACCTTAGAGACTAACAAATTTATTTGAGCATAAGCTTTCATGGGCTAAAACCCACTTCATCGGATGCATGCAATGGAAAATACAGTAGGAAGATTTTATATACACAGAGAACATGAAACAACGGGTGTTACCATACACACTGTAACGAGAGTGATCAGGTAAGGTGAGCTATTACCAGCAGGAGAGAAAAAAAACCTTTTGTAGTGATAATCAAGATGGGCCATTTCCAGCAGTTGACAAGAATGTGTGAGGAATGGTAGGGGGGAAAAATAAACATGGGGAAATAGTTTTACTTAGTGTAATGACACATCCACTCCCAGTCTTTATTCAAGCCTAATTTAATGGAGTCCAGTTTGCAAATTAATTCCAATTCAGCAGTCTCTTGTTGGAGTCTGTTTTTGAAGTTTTTTGTTGTAATATTGCGACTTTTAGGTCTGTAATCGAGTGACCAGAGAGATTGAAGTGTTCGACTGGTTTTTGAACGTTATAATTCTTGACGTCTGATTTGTGTGCATTTATTCTTTTATGTAGAGACTGTCCGGTTTGGCCAATGTACATGGCAGAGGGGCATTGCTGGCACATGATGGCATATATCACATTGGTAGATGTGCAGGTGAACTAGCCTCTGACAGTGTGGCTGATGTGATTAGGCCCTATGATGGTGTCCCCTGAATAGATATGTGGACACAGTTGGCAACGGGCTTTGTTGCAAGGATAGGTTCCTGGGTTAGTGTCTTTGTTGTGTGGCGTGTGGTTGCTGATGAGTATTTGCTTCAGGTTGGGGGCATGTTTATTCCCCCCACCCACCACTGTTCCTCACATGTTCTTGTCAACTGCTGGAAATGGCCATCTTGATTATCGCTACAAAAGGTTTTTTTTCTCTCCTGCTGGTAATAGCTCACCTTAACTGATCACTCTCATTACAGTGTGTATGGTAACACTCATTGTTTCATGTTCTCTGTCTATATAAAATCTTCCTATTGTATTTTCCACTGCATGCATCTGATGAAGTGGGTTTTAGCCCACAAAAGCGCACGCTCAAATAAATTTGTTAGTCTCTAAGGTGCCACAAGTAATTGTAGCTCAGAAGCCAATAAATCTGATACAGAGCTACACCAGTTCACAAGGCGAAATAAACATTTTACATTCTGGGGTTCTTGGAGGGTGTTGGAAATTCCCATAGTCACCAAAATATCTCACGGGCACAGGGAAAGCTAAACCAAATTCTTTAGAAATCCTGGCAGATTTGTAAGTTCTATTTTCCTCTTACTGGTTTGGGGTTTTTCACTTTTTTTAAGGAGAGGTAGAGTTAGTAATCCATAAAAGACAGTCAGGCATATATTGTGTAAAACATATGGCATATGTGTCTTTTTAAGCTGGCAGCCACCTCCAGGGATAGAAGACTCTAGGCTTTGATGAATCATTTGTTGATGGATATGGAATTCATTTCCACTAGAGGTCACTATGTGCAAATGATTACGTCTTCCTTTTCATATCAATTACTTTTATTGGTTTACAGGAGAAAATTTGTCACACACTTTGCAATTCAAGAGGTTAATGGGGCCCATCTGCATGAAATGTAGCAATTGACTGAAGACATGACATTTTTTATGTGCCCCAATTAAACCACAGATTATTTCATTTTAAAATAAGGGAAGTTGGCTCAGCCGTGTACATCTTATATTCAAGAGTGTCAAATTCATTTCAGCCAGAACCAAACCCCTACTAACATTGCCTGACTTTAGGAAATTTCAGATCCAAATCCAAATGTCACTGATAGCCTCTTTTTTTATAATGATCTGAGCCATTGTTTCTGCTCCAAGTATCCAGGTACTTTGGGAAAGATTGGATTTTTGGGCCCATCTATTTAGACGGTAGCATGTGGAATGAAAGCTATTTTGATGCAGTTCTCATAGGACCAAATGCTGATGCCACTGAAGTTAATATCAGTAGAAGCAGTATTTGGCTCATAGTGAAGTTATGTGGAAAAAAACCTCCTTCACCCTTATAAAATTCCAGTGTGTTCCTACAGTTAGACAGAACCAAAATTCTGGCTAGAGGAGTAGATGCAGTATTTCTCCATCTTATTCATCAAAACAGTTCAAATATAACATATTTACTTAATGGTGCCACAGAGGCCATTTACTTATCCAAATTAAATGAGACATACTGTATATTGAGTATAGAAGCTTATACTTGGTTCATCATCATGGTATCTAAGTTCCTCCCAATGATGAAATAAATAGACAAGTAACATGTTCTAGGATACATAAAAGCTCATTGAGCAGGGCACAATGGAAAGATATTTTAATAGGGATTTGACACATCCATTTTTTTAGTATTTATTGGATATAAAATATGATTCTTCACTGGTGAGGAGTGGGATGAAAGGGAGTTGCGCCTCTGGGGAGAACTTCATTGGGAGGGAAAAAATAGATAGAAAAATGTGAATGAAAATTGGGAGTTCATTAAGAATAGTTTATTGGATTGCCAAAAAGCCATGATTCCACAATCAAGAAAGAGGACAACTTTGGCTAAAAGCCCATCTTGGTTCAGTGGCAAAGTGAAAGCATCAATTACAAATAAAAGAAGCAACATATAACAAATAGCGGGGAGGGGAAAGGAAATAGCAATCAATATAAAATAGATGGTATGGAAGTGTAGAAAATTTATAAGGGAAGCTAAAAATATCAGGGAAAAATCCATGCTGGCAGGACTAAGGACAATAAGGACTTATTTAAGCATAAGAACAAAAGAAATCCTAGCAGTAATACAGAACAATTGGGCGTGGAGATGATGAAATTGTTAATAATGATGCAGAAAAGGCATAAAGATTCAAAAAATATTTCTGTTCTATATTTGGAAAGAAGGAAAATGTAATCCTCTCACATGAAGTATTTCACAGTCCATTCGTAACTCAGGATGAGGTTCATTATCACCTAAGGATAAATATTTTTAAATGAGCAGGCCCAGATAACTTGCACCAAAGAGTCTTAAAAGAGTTGACTATGGAGATCTCTGGCCCACTGATGTTAAATTTAATAACTCTTGGTCTGAAGGGACACACCCTCCCTCTAGTGGAAAGTATACTAACAAACTCTTCTGGGCCTGTACAGCACTAACAAGGTGCTTCTTCAAGGTTGGCTCTGCCTGGAGTTGTGGGGGGAGAGCTTAAAAAGGGAAAACCTGCCACAGGAAGGAGTGGTGAACAGAAGGACTGCTCCACTTCAGAGACTGCTGACAGAAGACAGGTTAGCTGAGAAGGAGACAGTCACAGGCCACACCACTCCTTAAGCTGCAGGGACCAGCTGCAAAGCAGTACACCTCAGGAAAAGGGTCCAGAGGTAGATCCCACTAAGGGACAATAGACCCTGATAGACCAAGCTCAAAGAGTTGCTTGAGAGACAGACCACCTTTGTTTTTCTATATTTTCACTCAGATTCCCCTCTCTCATAAGAGAAAGAGAGGACCTTTCTTTTGTCTGTTTTACTCCAAGAACTCCTTGTGTGCTACAAAGTGGGGAGGACAGTATACATGCAGTAGTGTCTGGAGGGGCTTGACTATGGAGCCCCTGCCTCGCACACTTGAAATACCAGGAAAATTTGAGAAGACTAGGAGAGTGCTAAAGTTGTCCCCATATTTTAAAATGGCTGCAGGCTTACCCAGGAAACTATAGGTCAGTTACCCTGTCATCAACCCTGGGCAAAATAAAGGAAAGGCTTAATCAGGTTTCAGCTGATAAAGAATTAAAGGATTGGAATATAAGTAATGTCAGTCAACAGGACTTTATGGAAAATAGGTCATCAGACAAACCTGATTTCATTCTTTGATGAGATTACAAGTTTGATAAAGGTGATTGCACAGATGTTATATACTTAGACTTTTGTAAGGCATTTTACTTAATACTGCACAACATTTTAATTAAAAAATAGCACTACAGAATATCAGTAAAGCACAGATTACATGGGTTATGAACTGGCTAACTGACAGATCTCAAAAAGTAGTTGTCGATGGGGAATCATCATCAAATAAGAGTGTTTCTAGTGGGGTTCCACTGGGATCAGTACTAGGTCTGACACTATTCAACATTTTGATCTGGAAGTAAATATAAAATCACCGCTGATAAAATTTGCAGATGACACAAAATTTGGTGGTGTGGTAAATAATGATGAGAACAGAGCAGTCATACAGAGCAATCTGGATCACTTGGTAACTTGCGTCCATTAAACAAATTGTGTTTTAATACAGACAAATTCAAATGTATACATCCAGGAACAAGGAATACAGACCATACCTACATAATGGGGAACTGAAATGGAAAACAGTGACTCTGAAAGGAATTTAGGTCTCATAGTGGACATGTAACTTAACATGAGCTCGCATTACGATGCGGTGGAAAAAGGGATATGTGATCCTTTTTTGTATAAACTGGGGCATTGTGAGTAGAATAGGGAGATGATTTTACCGCTGTATATATGGCATTGATAAGACAGATACTGGAATACTGTGTATAGTTTTGGTGTCCATATTTTTAAAAGGATGTTGAAAAATTCAACAGTGCAGAAAAGAGCCACAAAAATTATTTGAATGCAGGAGAAAATGCCTTACAGTGAGAGACTTAATGAGTCCAGTCTGTTTAGTGTATCAGAAAGAAGTACGAGTGGTAACTTGATTACAGTGTATAAGTACATTTATGGTGAGAAAATATCAGGTACTAATGGGGTTTTTAATAAAGTGGAAAAAGGCATAATAAGAACCATGCTGAAGCCAGAAAAATTCAAATGAGAAATAAGGAACAATGAGGGTGATTAGCCATTGGAACAAACTACCAAGGTATTGGTGGCTTCTCCATCTCTTGATGTCTTCAGATCAAGAGTGAATGCTTTTCTGGGAGATACGCTTCAGTCAAACACAATTAGACTTTAGTCAGACACAAGACATTTGGCTCAATACAGGGGTAGTTGGGTGACATTTAATGGCCCGTGATATACAGAAAGTCAGACTTGATGGTCTAATGGTCCCTTCTGGCCTTAAACTCTATGAATCTATGAGCAGGAGGGTGTGTGGAACTGAAAGAGTATGGGAGGAAGAAATATAATGGAGAGGTCTGGTAGTTGGGAGGAGTGCGGGAATGAAGCTGGGCCACTTGGAAGTAGCAGAGATGTCACCAGAGAAAGAAGGCAGGAAGAGCTGTGTTACTGTGCTGGGCCTATCTGATAGAGTGAGGGAGTTGCCTCTGATACCAAAAAGGCATGATGGAAGGGAGTTTGCTTAGCCAGAGGAGTGCCTACCATACCCTAGTTTGTGGATCACTAGCAGAGAGGGGTACCCTTCTGCAGCCCAGGTTTAGGTGACAAACTCCAAGAGAGGAGCTTAGCATAAATGCCTCTCGCCAGTATCTCTCATTGGCTACCTTAGGCAGCTCCCTGCCTAGCATGCTGGCTTTGTGGATCTCATTCTAAGGAGCTATCTCTCCCCATTCATTGTATAGGGAGCATAGGTCCCTAACTCAGGTTTTATGGATCCTGGTGGTGTTCCTGTGATTGTCTAGGCACCTAAAAGTTAGGCATTGCAACAGTGAGTCATCACAATCTTTTTTGTGGATGTGGGCCTGAGTATTCCTCTTTATTTTCCTCCCTATTTGATCAAGCATAAGTACTGGCCAATATGAATAATGGCAGTACTTCTGGCCTTTGAATACTAATCAAATATGGGGTACAAATTCTTCACATTCTTCATATTGTATGTCCCCTGTTGAAAAAGAATAGCCATGGGGACAAATAAAAAATTTGGCATCTGACTTGCATAACCGATCCCCTGGGTCAGTATTCACAAAGAGAAAAACCTTGCCCCTTTCTTTGCAGGTGTGAAGGCCCACAGCAAAAACAGTGCTGATTTGCCAGGAGGAACAGGAGTCCAGGCAGCTGGTGCATATTGCTTGTGTGCTGCCAGCCAATAAGGATCTGGGACAAGGGCAGTGGAGACAAGCATTAGGCTAGGAGAGGAATTGGTAGGGGAGAATTTGGCATCACCAGCAATTTCTGCTTGTGTACAGAGACACAGGCTCTGCCAAGGATATTCCAGCCTTCAATCTGAAGTAATGGCTAGATGCTGTTTAGATTTGGGAGGAGGATTCCCCAGTCATCAAGGAACTCCCCAGTGTATACCCTCACTTCAGACTCATTTCACCTGTCCTTCATACCCTTCTCCCTTGCACTGTTCTTCCCCCCATCTCCTCCATGTCATCTTTCCCTTCCCTTCTTATCCATTTAGCTTATCCCATCCTCACTAAAAGCCACCAAATAAAATAAAATAAAAATAAAGAAATATAAAAATAACTGAGGCACTAACATGCTGTTTGCTGCCATCACATTGTTCACTCTGTTTCTGTCTGTCTTGACTAATTAGATTGTAAGCTCTTTGGGCCAGGGACTCTCTGTCACTCTGTGATTGTACAATGCCTGTTGCAATGGGTTCCTATTAGGGTTGCCAGGCGTCTGGTTTTCAACCAGAACACCCGGTCGAAAAGGGACCCTTGCAGCTCCGGTCATCTGTGCTAAAAGTCCAGTTGGCCACACTGCCAGCAGGGCAGGCAGCCTCCATGAGACTCCTGGAAAGTAGCCAGCATGTTCCTCCAGCTCCTAGGTGGAGGGGCAGCCAGGGGGCTCTGTGCACTGCCCCCGCCTCCAGGTGCTTCCCCGAGCGCCGGCTCTGCAGCTCTCATTGGCCGGGAACTGCTGCCAATGGGAGCTGCAACGGTGGTGCCTCCAGGTGGAGGCCATGCACACAGCCCCCTAGCCATCCCACCGCCTAAGAGGCAGCAGGATATGCCAGCCGCTTCCCGGGAGCCGCATGTACTTCCTCCATCCCTGGGAAATGCTGGGTCCACCTGAGGTCAGCACCACCTGGAGCCAGCACCCCACACCTCCTCCCACACCCAAACCCCCTGTCCCAGCCTGGAGCCTCCTCCCACATTCCAAACCACTCAGCTACAGCTCAGAACCCCCTCCCACACCCTGAACCCCACATTTCTGGCCCCACCCCAGAGCTCACACCCCCAGCCCAGAGTCCATACCTCCTCCACACCCAACCCTCCTGCCCCAGCCTTAAGCCCCCTCTTGCACCAAAACCCCTCATCCCCAGCCCCATCCCAGAACCCACACCCCCAGCCAGAGCCCTCACCCCCTCCTGAACCCTCATCCCTGGCCCCACCCCACAGCGTGCACCCCCTGCCAGAGCCCTCACCCCCTCCCGCACCCCAATGTCCTGCCCCAGCCTGGTGAAAATGAGCGAGTGTGGGACAGAGCGAGCAATGGAAGGAGGGGGGATGGAGTGGGGGCCTCAGAGAAGGGATGGGGCAGGGGCGGGGCAAGGGTGTTCAATTTTCTGCAATTAGAAAATTGGCAATCTTAGTTCCCGTGATGGGGCGTACCAAACCCTCTGAGGCATCCTACTGGAGGTCTTGTGGCCCTGCCACACCTCGCCCCAGAAAAGGGCAGTGGAGAGGATCCTCCAAGCTGCCTAGAGAGGCTGTGTGGGACACAGCCAATCAGAAAGGGGCTGCCAGGAACAGCCAATCAGTATTCAGCAGGTTAGTATAAGAAGAGCTGCAATTCTAGTGTGAAATCAGTTCCTTGTTGTAGTTAGAGGACTGTGGATGGTGTGTCTGGTTGACTGAGGGAGGTATAGGACCTTGGACAGAGTAGTGCTGGCAGAGATTGTGGGAGCAAGAAGGAGCTCTTGGGGAAGCTCCTGGGACTCCACCACAGCAAGGCCCTGAGCTAAAGGTGAAGATGGTATAAGACCATGGGGAAGTGCCCTAGGGAATCAGAGCAGTGATACAGTTTAGATAAAGGGACATGGTAGATGGCTGCTATCTGCTGGGTTGTTGGGCTGGGACCTGGGATAGTGGGTAGGTCTGAGTCCCCCTGTGGCACTGCACTGCATATTCTTCATAGTTGTATGATTGTGATATAACTATGATGCATCTGGTACAAGATATGTCTTGTGAAGTGTCATTGGAAAAGCTATGATTTGCTAAATATGATTTCCTATTTGTGTGCATGTGTCATTTTTTGTATCTAAAGTTAGTCAATATTCATATGTGTGTGTATTTTTATATATATATATATATGACTGGAATGTTTTATGCTACATATGCCATGTAACATATCTGTAAAGGTTATGATCTAATGAATCTATTCATCCTATTTGTATGCATGTATCACTCTTTGTATTTTCAATTATGAATATTGGCTGTGTACTTGTTTGATTTTTAAGAAGCCTTTGTAAAGCATTTGGTCAGCTTCTTGTGAAAGGAATGGGCAAATTAAGTGCCCAATCAAGAAACACTTAACAAACAATGGAACTTGGAAGGTTCCAATTCACATAAGAAGTCCTCCTGGAGACAGTCAAGATAGCATGTGGGCAATGGCTGCTGCCTGTAAAAATTGAGTTGTGCATGGACATGTGACTTGCCCATGTGACTCCAAAACTCCATTTTAGAGCTGGACTTTGCATAGAAGAGCGGGGGTAGTCTCCACAAGAGAGTCTACTTAAGCCCATGGGAGACCCCTCCATTTTGTCTTCAGTTGGCTCAAAAGATAGCAACTCCACCCCAAAGGATATCTGAAAGAAACTTTGACAAAGGACAGTAACTACAGGGGGTGTGAGTGATTGCTGGACCCAGACTAGAAGGAGCCTAGTCTGTAAAAGGAAGCTTACTGGAAAACTTCTGAGGGTAAGGTTTTCTGTATTCAGTTTTCTTACTGTATTAGGCATAGACTTGTGTTTTATTTTCTTTTGCTTGGTAGTTCACTTTCTTCTGTCTATTACTTGGAACCACTTAAATCTTACTTTCTGTATTTAATAAAATCACTTTTTACTCATTAATTAACCCAGAGTATGTATTAATACCAGGGGAGGGGAGGAAACAGCTGTGCATATCTACCAGTGTTAGAGAGGGCAAACAATTTGAGTTTACCCTGTAGAAACTTTATACAGGGTAAAATGGATTTATTTGGGGTTTGGACCCCATTGGGAGTTGGGCATCTGAGTGTTAAGGACAGGAACACTTCTTAAATTGCTTTCATAGATATTTAGGTCAGAAGGGACCATTATGATCATCTAGTCTGACCTCCTGCACAACGCAGGCCACAAAATTTCACCCACCCACTCCTGCGATGAACCTCTCACCTATGTCTGTCCTATTGAAGTCCTCAAATCGTGGCTTAAAGACTTCAAGAAGCAGAGAATCCTCCAGCAAGTGACCTGTGCCCCATACTACAGAGGAAGGCGAAAAACCTCCAGGGCCTCTTCCAATCTGCCCTGGAAGAAAATTCCTTCCTGATCCCAAATATGGCGATCAGCTAAACCCTGAGCATATGGGCAAGATTCATCAGTTAAGCCTGCAGCTTTGGGGCACGTGGTTCAGACCTGGGTCTGTTTGTGGCCGGCAAGCATGTCTGGCACAGCCAGGCAGGGTTCTGGAGTCTGAAACTGCCAGGGCAGGAAAGCAGGGGAAGAAGTAGTCTTGGCACATCAGTTGGCAGCCCCAGGTGGGTTTCTGTGATCCAACCCATCACAATGTATCTGTATTTCAAATGTGGTTATACCTGGGTGACACCCACTAGGAAAAATGCTTCTAGTCTAGACATCTGGTTGTGAAGGGCCTATTCAAGATAATTGGCCCTTTGGGAGAAACAATAGGTCTTAAGAGAAGCTTATCCCCCTACCTGGTGAGGCTTCCTGAGAGCACTCCAGGCAGCCTATGAATAATGGCTGCTATGACTGACAAGGGCATCTGACCAGACTACATGATGCTGAACTCCATGTTGGTACCTGTATTTTTCCACAAACTGGACTAAGAACTGAGTTAGGAACAAAGGGTTCCCACTACATGGTAAAGCTATGTAAGGTGGAGAGTGACACTGTTTTTGGGCCTCTCTCCCCACATGAGAACTCCTGGAAACACCTGAGGAACAAAGACTGAACTGGGGGAAGTGCTAGTCCCAGGTTAAAGGGATTTCTAGCCTGTGTATGGAAATTTAGGATTTGAATTAGTAATTATCACCCTGAGTGATGATACAAGCAGGCCACTATCTAGTGTATATTAGGGTAGCTTGCAGTTTGGTCTTGGGTTTGTTTTGTTTTTGTTTTTTGGCTAGGTAATCTACTTTGATCTGTTTGCTATCACTTATAATCACTTACAATGTATCTTTCTGTAGTAATAAACTTGTTTCCAGTGAAGTGTCTGGAAAAATCTTAGCTCTGTTAACAAGGGCTGGTGTGCATATTCTTTTGCACATTGAGGGAGAGGCAAACTGGGTAATAAATTCATATTGGTCAGGTTTTTGACCAGGGTGGGACAGTACAGTTCTGGGGTCCTAGGCTGCAGAGTTGGGGATATTTTGGCTGTAGCCCTTCTATTTTTTCATGTAGTGACTGGCCAGAGCCTGAATGTAACTGCAGCTGGGTATGTCCCTGCCCATGTAGATGCTGGTAGGAGTGTAGGACTGGGAGTAGTCTGCAGCTTGTCACAGCAGCACAGTGTGAGAGAGAACCCGACTGGTGAGTTAGAGGGCTCAGTGGTACCCTAGTTCCAGGTCGCACCAGGGAGGGGACACCTCACACCCTCCACTCCCTATTAGCCACTGCAGGAAGTGGCCTAGACTTTGCACTCCAAAAGAGAAACTGAACTCTTTAATGGCCCAGTAGGAGAGTTGGGGCCTGAAAGGCCCCGAGAGGTCAAGGACATTTCTTCTAGGGGAAGCCGTGGAGTATGGTCTCAGCCTTTGTATCAAGCCATTTATAGGCTGTGGGACTAATTAAGGACTTAAGCCCCACAAGGGCTACAGAGAGAGCGTGCAGGCGCACACATAGTTGACCGGGGCTGCTCATGAGAGGTGAGTGCACCCTATTTTGGTCCTATTCTTGGTTGGTCCCTAGTCACTGCCATAATATAGAACCTCAGTTGTTCGGGATGTGTGCTAGAGCCTACACACTAGATCCTCTTCCCACTACACCAGTTTTAGGCCAATGAAGTCAACAGAATTTTATTGGTGTAAACTGGCCTAATGGAGTGGACAGTCAGGCCCAGCCTCTGGATTGAATGGGAGACAAAATATAAAATCTCTATCTTTGAGTACAGATAATTTGAGATCATTCAGCTTTTACAAGATTTACTTCTTACAGTGCACTGCCTCTCTTAATATACCTGATTGTGTACACCAAGTGTGCAGATGCCACATTGCCATGGATTTCTGAATCCTTACCAATTTCACAGCAACAGACCTCTAACTAATGCTGCCTGAATGTTTAATTGCTTATCAGCTTCTAGAAACAGTACCAGTTAGAGTACAGAAGGCTTTTATATATCCAGATGAATAAAATCTAATCCATTTCTGATTGTAACATGGGATGATAGAGATCTTTATTTAAATTGTATGGTGTATTTGCATAGAGTAGAAGGGGAATAGACTAAATACTGTTCTCTTGACTAATCTGGTGAAATTATCACGAAGAATTTCTTCCTCCTAGGAACTGTGGGTTGTTACTTTCTCATCTGCACTGGTGTGATGTGACCCAGGGGCGGCCACATTTCAACAGTGATGGAGGTAGGTAATTGTGAAGTGTTTTTTTTTTATTATTATTTTAATCATTAAATATCTATATAAATGTGAAGTATTATAGTTGTTCACTGTGATCCTTTCTCATTCCAAATTACCTTTGTGATGGTATGCAAAACATACCACTAATGTTACCTGATGTCCCCTTTGGAGTATAGATAATCTAGTAGAAAATCGGAACTTCAAAGACTGCACGACACTTTACATCCAAAGTGAGGTTGAGCAGAGGCCCCCAATGTAGGGGTTAACAGATTCACCTAATTTATCTTCTCAGTTCCTAGAGTTCACTGATATATTGTATGTATACTAAGACAGTAATTTATTTCTGCCTGTATGCCAAGTACATGGTATATATGGTCAAGCAATAACATGTATTACTGTCTATCATGTCTTGAGCGAACAGCATTTAAAAGAATTGGCAAGAGGCAACTAGTACTGACTCTAACTTTATATAGTATTTGTGAAAGTGACTATTTTGTTCCTGCACAAAATGACATGGTGGGATCAATTATGGGATCCTTTGTTCTTGTTGCCATGGCATTTTGTATAAGCACAGTAAATGTCTAAAATGGGCTTGTAATCAAAATTCTTACAAAAGTCTCTGACTTTTGTTTTCTCTTCAGATGCGGTGATTGGCAGCTAATCTACTGCAAAATCTGACAATGGCAACTGCAAACCAATCATGCATGATAAAACTCATTGGGCCAAAATGAAGCCACTGGAGTTGACAATGGACGTTTATGCCATGAGTGAACTTGATTCATTTTCAAAGAATATTTTCAGCATGTTTATATTGGATTTTAGCTGGTTATTTCTGTAGAAGTTAGTGAGCCAAATTCAGCAGTGATGTAAACTACATCTAAATTTACATATTGGATGTAATCTTGTCATAAGTGGCAATTGCACAAACTTTTGCACTGAATAGTTTAGTGCAATGAGTGGGAGTTATTGCATGCTACCGAGACCATATTCAGCCTTGAAGTCAGTGGGAATGACTTATACCATGGGTGAATAAAACCTTGGGAATAGTATGAGCATAAGGAGCAGAGGAAGGCTTCATTTTCATTTTACACCTTTGTGCTAGTTGTTTTTCCTGCTACCACCCTCACTTCAGCATGTAGGTTACACTTGTTATGCACACCCACTGAATACCAAATCAGTTGTATAGAACTAAATCTTAAAGCCACTATAAATTGGTGGGTGGGGGAAGCAAATTGCAGTAGCAGGAGTCCTATCTAAATAAAACCAGACTTCCAGCCTAAGGAAGCAACTGAACAAATAACACAATACATATATTTAAGTCCCTGATAAAAACCATATTAGATTCAGACTACAAAAACTCACTTTCTTAAAAACAACCTTTGTTTTTCTAAAATGTCATTTATTCAAAGCAATTAGAATTTTAACTGCATGGCTGTTACATCCAGTATACTTTTCAATTTGCCTTTGAGGTAAGGAAAGAATTAATACTGACAAGGTGTCATAAATATAAAGGGAAGGGTAACCACCTTTCTGTATACAGTGCTATAAAATCCCTCCTAGCCAGAGGCAAAATGCTTTCACCTGTAAAGGGTTAAGAAGCTAAAGTAATCCCACTGGCACGTGACCCAAAATGGCCAATGAGGGGACAAGATTCTTTCAAATCTGGAGGCCGGGAACAAAGGGTTTGGTCTGTCTGTGTGATGCTTTTGCCAGGAACAGATCAGGAATGCAGCCTTAAAACTCCTGTAAAGGTAACAAGTACTCTAGCTAGACAATGTGTTAGATTTTTTCTTTTGTTTAATGGCTGGTAAAATAAGCTGTGCTGGATGGAATGTATATTCCTGTTTTTGTGCCTTTTGTAACTTAAGGTTTTGCCTAGAGGGATTCTCTGTTTTGAATCTGATTACCCTGTAAGGTATTTACCATCCTGATTTTACAGAGGTGATTCTTTTACTTTTTCTTTAATTAAAATTCTTCTTTTAAGAACCTGATTGCTTTTTCATTGTTCTTAAGATCCAAGGGTTTGGGTCTGTGTTCACCCGTACCAACTGGTGAGGATTCTTATCAAGCCTTCCCCAGGAAAGGGGATGTAGGGCTTGGGGGAATATTTTGTGGGAAGATGTCTCCAAGTGATCTCTTTCCCTGTTCTTTGTTTAAAACGCTTGGTGGTGGCAGCATACGGTTCAAGGACAAGGCAAAGTTTGTACCTTGGGGAAGTTTTTAACCTTAGCTGGTAAGAATAAGCTTAGGGGGTCTTTCCTGCAGGTCCCCACATCTGTACCCTAGAATTCAGAGTTGGGAAGGAACCTTAGAATCATAGAATATCAGGGTTGGAAGGGACCTCAGGAGGTCATCTAGTCCAACCCCCTGCTCAAAGCAGGACCAATCCCCAACTAAATCATCCCAGCCAGGGCTTTGTCAAGCCTGACCTTAAAAATATCTAAGGAAGGAGATTCCACCACCTCCCTAGGGAACGCATTCCAGTGTTTCACCACCCTCCTAGTGAAACAGTTTTTCCTAATACCCAACCTAAACCTCCCCCACTGCAACTGGAGACCATTACTCCTTGTTCTGTCATCAGCTACCACTGAGAACAGTCTAGATCCATCCTCTTTGGAACCCCCTTTCAGGTAGTTGAAAGCAGCTATCAAATCCCCCTTCGTTCTTCTCTTCCACAGACTAAACAATCCCAGTTCCCTCAGCGTCTCCTCATAAGTCATGTGTTCCAGACCCCTAATCATTTTTCCTGCCCTCCACTTGTCCTTGTTGAACCTCATCAGATTTCTTTTGGCCCAATCCTCCAATTTGTCTAGGGACCTCTGTATCCTATCCCCACCCTCCAGCGTTTCTACCTCTCCTCCCAGTTTAGTGTCATCTGCAAACTTGCTGAGGGTGCAATCCACACCATCCTCCAGATCATTTATGAAGATATTGAACAAAACCGGCCCAAGGACCAACTCTTGGGGCGAACAGCAGAGCGGCTAACAGAGGGAGTTTGCCTGGGATCTGCCTGAGAGGAGGTACGCTAAGGGCTGCATTAAGGAGGCTGTGTTGGTGAGTATCTGAGTGTTTGTTGTGGGGACAGTTTGACAGTTTGACCGTGTGCTTGATTGGTGGTTTGAAAAGTGTGAATTGGGAGTGCTTTGTTCCAGGGGAGCCTTGAGTGGGCCTGACTGTATAAACCTTGACACAAGGCTTCCAAGTGGTCAGGAAAAATTGGAATCCAGGGCCCATACCTTTATCTCTGGAGGGTTATCTATAAAATGGAGATAAATGCCATGATTTTCAAAAATTGAAGACAAAAATTAGGCTCCCAAATTCAAGGCATATTTATTATAGCTCTCATTGACCTGCTGGGTGCACATAAATTTTGAAAATAAGGCGGCTACTTTAGCTGTGTAAATATGGATTTAGGAGCTGTCAAGATTCCTCCCCCACTCTGAACTCTAGGGTACAGATGTGGGGACCTGCATGAAAAACCTCCTAAGCTTATCTTTACCAGCTTAGGTCAAAACTTCCCCAAGGTACAAAATATTCCCCCCGTTGTCCTTGGACTGGCCGCTACCACCACCAAACTAATACTGGTTACTGGGGAAGAGCTGTTTGGACGCGTCCTTCCCCCCAAAATACTTCCCAAAACCTTGCACCCCACTTCCTGGACAAGGTTTGGTAAAAAGCCTCACCAATTTGCCTAGGTGACTACAGACCCAGACCCTTGGATCTTCAGAACAATGAACAATCCTCCCAACACTTGCACCCCCCCTTTCCTGGGAAATGTTGGATAAAAAGCCTCACCAATTTGCATAGGTGACCACAGACCCAAACCCTTGGATCTGAGAACAATGAAAAAGCATTCAGTTTTTTACAAGAAGACTTTTAATAAAAATAGAAGTAAATAGAAATAAAGAAATCCCCCCTGTAAAATCAGGATGGTAGATATCTTACAGGATAATTAGATTCAAAAACATAGAGAACCCCTCTAGGCAAAACCTTAAGTTACAAAAAAGATACACAGACAGAAATAGTTATTCTATTCAGCACAATTCTTTTCTCAGCCATTTAAAGAAATCATAATCTAACACATACGTAGCTAGATTACTTACTAAAAGTTCTAAGACTCCATTCCTGGTCTATCCCTGGCCAAGACCCAGCATACAGACAGACACAGACACTTTGTTTTTCTCCCTCCTCCCAGCTTTTGAAAGTATCTTGTCTCCTCATTGGTCATTTTGGTCAGGTGCCAGCGAGGTTACCTTTAGCTTCTTAACCCTTTACAGGTGAGAGGAGCTTTCCCCTGGCCAGGAGGGATTTCAAAGGGGTTTACCCTTCCCTTTATATTTATGACAGGAGCTTTCAATTAAGCTCCTATTTCTGAAAATCTTGGCAAATATTCACATGGCTGTGTAAAAAGTTATTGTTTTTAAAGCACTTTGAAGATGAAAAGTGATCGTATAAATCTAAGTATTATTCCAATGAAACTTAATTTAGTACCAACATAGCAGTAACACTAGAGCACAACACTATAAACACCCCTCTCAATACACTCTGAACCCTGTAGTCTTCTGTTCAATGAAGTTTTATATGCTAGTGTGACACCATGTTATTAACCATAAATCCTATGCACAGGTAGGAGATATTTAGTGATATTTTCCCATATTCCCATAGGAGCTCTTAAAATGTGGCAATTTTACCCAAGAGCCCTTCAGTACAGTATGCCCAAAGGGCATGAGATTAAAACACACAAACTGTCTCGAGAGAATTGTTTAGTTTCCTCTGAAGAGGAGGAAAAAACTGAAATGAGTTAATCTGTTTATCCGGATTCAATTGCTTCAATAAAAAGCTAAAATTTGTTCAGACTGTAGTGCCAGTTGATCCTGAAATGAACTCTAATTTATATCAAGTTTCGAACCCATGTAAAAGTCCCAATTAAGTAGAAATAACTGATCTTTTTTTGTGATTCACCACTAATTAAATATTACTATATAAGCACAAAGTAGCAATATTAGTATATGCAGACTTCCCATGATTCCCCTTGGAATCTGATAGATGCTACAGGGGAATCATTGTAATATATACTTTTTCAGATCCTCCACGATACATAGAATAAAATCACAGGTACAGTGGATTGAGTTTGTGATCTTCATAAGTGCTTCAGTTTCTAGAGAACTTCTCTATGCTGTCTACTCATCTTCTCCCACCTATTATCAAGTTCTGCCTAATAGCTGCTGTCAGAAGTGAATAACAGTGCCAGAAAAGGACTAAATCCTCCTACTGCACTAAAAAATAGGCTGAATGTCAGAAATATTTGGTTAGGAGCAATTCAAGCAAAATCATTCCCATAGACCAACAGAAATGAAGTGTCTAAAATATCACAAATGTAACCAAACAAAGTGATAAATTTACAGAGAAATGTAGGGATATGAAGCACAGTCCAGAAAAAATATTAGAGCAGTGATATATACATAGAGGAAAAATCTATTGTAAAAATATATGTATGTACGTTCATTACATTGAGTTAAAATTATTTAATCAAATTAAATCATGAAAAATGATTTACATATAGGAACAGTTTCATTTCTGTGAATTGTTTTATTTCTGAAAATGACAACATTTGGAAATATACAGATGTTAATATTTCAAAATATATAACTATGAATGTCATTTTCAGTATGTATCACATTTTCTTCTCACTAGATGACATTTATTTAACATTTATTGCATCTCTTCATGTGTTTAAAAAAAACAATTCATATAAGAACATAGGAATGGACACATTGGGTCAGATCAATGGTCCATCTACCCCAATAGCCTGTCTTGTTACAGTGGCCAGTGCAAACTGCCTAAGAAGAAATGAACATAACAGGGCAATTATCAAGTAATCCATCCACTGTGGTCCAGTCCTAGCTTCTGGCAGTCAGATTTAGGGACACCCAGAGCACGGGGTTGCATCCCTCGACATATTGGCTAATAGCCATTGATGGATCTATCCTCCATAAACTTATCTACTTTTTTTTAACCCCAGTTGTACTTTTGGCCTTCACAACATCCCATGGCAATGAGTTCTACAAGTTGACAGGCACTGTGTGAATGTCTTATGTATGTTTTTTAAACCTGCTGCCTATTAACTTCATTGGGTGACCCCTCATTCTTATGGTATGTGAAGGGATATATAACAATTCCCTATTCACTCTCCACACCATTCCTGATTTTTATAGTCCTCCTGTAACACTATCTCTTTGTTTGGAAGCTGTTCCATATCCCTAATTTTCATTGCCTTCTCTGTACCTTTTCCAATTCCAATATATCTTTTCTGAGATGAGGTGACCAGAACTACATGCAGTATTCAAGATATGGGTATACTATGGATTTATCTAGTGGCATAATGGTATTATCTGTCTTATATATCCCTTTCCTAATGGTTCCTAACAGTATTTGCTTTTTATTTTATTTTATTTTATTTTTACTGCCTCTGCCCACTGAGCAGATGTTTTCAGAGAATTATCCACAATGACTCTAAGATCTTTTTTTTTTTTTCTCTTCTTGAGTGGTAAGAGATAATTTAGACACATCTCACTGCATGTACAGTTGGGAGTATTTTTTCCATTTATCAATATTGAATTTCATCTGCCATTTTGTCACCCAGTCTAGTGAGATCCCTTTGTAACTTTACTATCCTGAGTAATTTGAATATTTGCTAATTTTGCCACCTCACTGTTCACCCATTTATCCAGATCATTTATGAATATGTTGACCAGCACAGGTCACAGTACAGATCCTTGAGAAACCCTGCAGTTTACCTCTCTCCATAGTGGAAAACTGACCATTTATTCCTGCCCTATTCCTATCTTTTAACCAGTTAATTATACATGAAAGGACATGGATTCCCTCTCATCCAATGACTGCTTAGTTTGCTTAAGAGCCTTTGGTATAGGACCTTTTCACAGTCTACCTGGACTCTTAGAAAGCCCTTGTGTACATGCAAAAAAACCGAGGAGTACTTGTGGCATCTTATGTTTCCACTGTTAATGTATAATATTTCCACTGTGTATGTTACCATCCTTGTTTAATGGTTCTAGGGCTTTTTTCCCTTCTTGAGTCTTGCACAAAAGGGTGTTTTAGCCTAAGTCAACAATGAAATATTCTGCACTGGCTTAGGGTATATGATTGATATTTTTTCGCCACTTAGACAGTAAGGTAACTTCACCAATTTGCTCTGGTTTGCATCCACTTGCCGCATGGCTGCGCCTCAAAGTTTTAAGTTAGGCTAAAAAAAACACTTCTGCTCTGTGCAGATTGAGTACTTTGCAATCCCATTGTATGATACCATTAAGCCTTATTCCTGTACATAAGTGGAATTTGACTCACTTTCTAACTTTGTACACTTTCTCCCACTCAATGATTTTTTTTTTCAGTTTAGAAATGCCAGCACAGAACATTAGCACTTCATAGAATGCTGCCTTCTTCAACCAGAGAAGAAAAAATACACTAAAACCTTAGCGAAGGGAGTAAGAGATATGCAGATGCAGACACCATTCTTTAATGCTGTACAGAAGGTACAGGGGTATCACCTTCATGGAGCATACTGGGGCAGGCTCTCAGCAAGCAAGAAACCAGGACAGGGGAAGACAGTAAATTAACTGTAGTTAACGAACATAGGAAAGAAAAAGCAATTAAAAGAACTTGTATGATCTTTGATATTCAAGACCTGCTCCTACTATGGTTTAAAAAAAATTTTAGGGTGAAATCTTAGCCCCACTGCAGCCAATGAGAGTTTTGTTATTAACTGAATGCGGCTAGGATTTCACCTTTTGGAGTATGTTTGCACCTCTATTTGGAGAAAACATTTCTGGGAGAATAACATACGTGCTGATGCCACTGAAATATCCAGCTGTATATCAGAAGGCACAATTTAGCTCATAAAATGAGAGATGGGGATTAGAAAACAAGAGTATGAGGGCGACCCCATTTTTCAAGGAAAGCAACACCGATCTCAGGGTATGTGTCCACTACAAACTCTACATTGGCAGCAAGCTCTGCAGTGCTGTAGCGCCATATTATAAACACAAATGGTAGGGCTACTTCTGTTGCTGTAGTAAATCCTCCCCTGCAAGAAGAAGTGGAAGCCAGGTTGACAGACGAATTCTTCCTGTCACCTAGCAGTGTCTACAGGAGGCTTACGGTAGCTTAAGTATGTCTCTGAGGTCCCCGTGCACCAATTAGGTCAATTGAAGTTTTAGGTGCAAACCAGGGCTCTCACACAAAACTTAAACAACTCTGCCTCCTAAACTAGTCAAGATGTTTCTCCTCCCCAGCAGGAAGAAGGAGATTGGTATCTGTAACTATGTGGGTGGCACTTGGATACTACAGTAAAACCTTAGAGTTACAAACTGACCAGTCAACGACACACCTCATGTGGAAGTACACAATCAAACAGCAACAGAGACAAAAAAAATAAAATAAAGCAAATACAGTATAATACTGTTTAAACATAACTACTAAAAAAAAGATTTGACAAGGTAAGGAAACTGTTTCTGTGCCTGTTTCATTTAAATTAAGAGAGTTAAAGCACTTTCTTATGTGTAGTAAAGTTTCAAAGATGTATTAAGTCAGCATTCAGATGTAAACTTTTAAAAGAACCAGAACATTTCATGCAGAGTTATAAACATTTCTGAGTTATGAACAACCTCCATTCCTGAGGTCTTCATAAGGGTGAGGTCTTGTTAGATTATGTGCACCATGCCTCACGTGGCACGTGCCCAGGATTCATCACCAATTTTGGGCTGCTGCTTAGATCATTAGCTTCCCTGGCCTGGGTCAGGCACTAAAGGGGAGGGTGACATGAATACTGATCCAGTCTCCCCCCCCCCCATACTGAGGTTCTACTGTATATTGATGAAGACCAGGTTCGTACCTAAATAAAGCTATTACAGAGGAAGCCATGAACTACTCACTTGTACCAGTCATGTACCTGCCCACCTGTGTTTCTGAACAGACAAGCCTGGGAAAAACAAGTTGCACTTTATTGTATCTATTTGTCTGTCCCACCAAGCTCACGGACACTGAAGAGCGGACGTGAGTTCCCATACCACAGCCTTCCTGGGTGGCTTCAGTTCCCCCTCAGGAAAGTGATGCTAGGATGCACTGATTAATATTTGGGCAGGCACTAGGAGCCCCAACTGATGGGAGTTATTAAGTACTGGAGATCTGTGGAAAACCGGGCTCTCGGGCTCTCTCTCTTCAGCCCTCTCTCAAGGAGGCATTTCAGCGCCACAGCGAATCTCTGGAGCCTCAACTTCGGGCGGATGCAAACTGCACCGTCTCCCTTTGGAGGCAAGGGGCCGGAGTTCGCTCCCACAGGCTTGTAACGCGGCTAACGCCTCTGATTCCAGCGTGTGGGCGCGGAGGTGGGAGGGTCCAAACTTGGCCAGGGCTGGGTGAGGACGTGTTGTGCCTCGGGCTGGCCGTGGCAGGTCACGTTGCACCGTCCCATCTGTCCTGCCCCCAGCGGTTCCCAGGCCCGCTCTCAAGGCCCAGCAAGTGCAGTAACCTGCGGCCGCCTCCCTCTCTCGCTGCAGGAAAACACGCAGCGCGACTCTGCCCCCCCACGCCCGGGCCCCGCCGCACCGGCTCTGCAACGTCCCACGCACCCCGCCGCTCCCCAGCCTGCGCCGGGGCAAAGCAGCTCCCCGGGGAGCGGGGGCGGGAGCGCGGTGAGTGGCAGGCGGGCGGCCCCTGCGCGAGGCGCCGGCTGGCTGCGGCTGCAGCTGCGGCCGCGGCGGGGAGCGGTGGGCGGGGCCGGCAGCTTCCCTGGCTAGGGCTGTGGGGCCGCGGGCGCCGCGCGCTGAGTCTGCGCGCAGCCGCGGGAAGAGTCGGAGCCCAACTTTGCCGGGGACTCTGCCCTGCCGGGCTCTGGTGAGTGTTTGGAGCAGCAGCCGGAGCCTCCGGCAAACAGGGGACCCCCCCACCCCTCGTTCCGCTGGGCACGACCACCCCTGCGGGCTGGGTACAGCCCTCTGCCCGCACGACTCCGGGTGTTGGGTCTCTCCGTCCCTGCAGCTCTTGGGGGGGGGGATCCTACTGCCTGGCCCCCAGTAGCTTCCTTAGCTGTGCGCACCGCCCTGCCCACCCCCCTTCCCGAGCAGTGCACCCCTCTCGAGAGCAGGACTCACTGCCTGCGTCCCCCTAGCTGTGAACCCCCCTCGGGAGCAGGAACCCCTCTCCAGCTGTGCGCATCCCCCTCGGGAGCGGGACTCACCGCCTGCCACCCCCTTTCCCCCCTTCTGAGCAGTGCCCGCTGGGACCTTGGACCCAGCCTCGGGCAGTGCTGTAAGTTGCATTGTCATGTCCAGCTTCTTCTCTATGAGCAGAGATCCATGATCCTCCCAGCTTCATCCATTCCCGGGGTTGCTGCTCACTGCGGAAACCTGCCTCCTAACTCTCTAGCCTCCCCCACCAGGAGGAGGCTGTGGGAGCCAGACGGTGGCAGCCCCTAAGAGGCTCTCAGTTTTGTTTCAGGGGGTGCACCCAAGAAACTGTTCTGACTGGGGCAAGCACAGCATCTGCTCTTCCTCGCCCCTTTTGAGATAGTTGCGCTGGCTCATCAGAGCTGGCTCATCAGAGAGTGTGCCAAACACCCTTTTTTGGTAGGGAGTCCCAAACAATCCAGCCCAAAATTCTGTTCCTTGCATTTGTGTTCAGTATTTTACACTCCTTCCTGTCCTTTGCAGGATCACTTATTAATGCTTATTCAGAAAGTATTCTGAACATATACAAGGCTTTATACATGCTGGTTTTTTACTTGTCTTAGGACCTTTTTTAAAACTTGACCCTAACCACCCATCCCCTTTTCAGGATTTCACAGGCAAATCACAGGATGGGTATTGTCACTGGGTTTGTCTGTTGCCGAGGACTTTTAACATGAAAAGACAGTGAGAGCACATGAGAGACTGGGTCACTGAATACATACTTGTTATGTTTTGCATTTTTAAAAGGCTGCTCATGTTATAAATCACATGTAAACAAATTTGCCTATGCTACTCGTAACCCTTTAGGTCATAAAAGTAAGATTTGTTTTAAAAATCCAGTTCACTTGTATCTATGCTCTGTTTACTTTCTGTATTTCTTTCAGCTTGGACAATGAAGTCAGTTAAACTTTTGTTTATACCCAGTTTCACAGTCAGATTCTTGGTGCTACAATGGCTGGGTTTTAATCACTTCAGATGAATGTTTACTTGTTTAAACAAGTCTTCATTAATACTTTTAATTTAAAAACACTTGCATTTTATAAAAACTTTGTAAAAAAAAGTTTTAATATTTGGCCTAATTGAAGATGGCAATGTCTCTTTATTTTTTTTATAGTAAGTTACGTTTTCATCCTCTCTTGGAAATGCTGGGGAGATGCTTTTCTCACCTGTTGAAGTAAAGAACTAAGAGGAAGCCCCTGAATCAGTTATGGAGAATTTAGTTAACTGGGGCCAGGGAAGAGGATTCTTTCTTACTCCTTACTGTCAGGGATCTTATCTTCTGCCTTATTTTCCCCACCCATGTTCCCTTTTAAAGTAGCAGGGTTAAGTATGAATCCAACTAAGAGAGAACTTTCGTATCATAATGATTAAAAGTAATTCTGCTGCTTTATTGGGAAAGGTCATTTTAATCTCTGCATTTTTGTGCAACTGTTAAGGCAGAACTGTTTTAGTTATTTGTGATATGAAATAGAAGTTATAATACAGAAAGCAAGTAGTCACCCTTACTGTAATCTTTTCTTGATTTAAAAAAAACATAGCAAGTGAGTTGTTTAAATTACTTAGTACCTTACAAGGTAAATATTAATCATATACATGTTTGTTGCTTTATGAGTTAGGATTTTTAGTTATCACTCTATAAACAGAATTTAAGTTGTCAGCCCAAATCATTGAAGTCAGTATTGATCTTTGAGACTATAATACTTTTGGGCTATGCGTTCATAGCTTATTTTTATTACACATGGGTATGCATGTTTTTGGAAAATCAAGGATTAGAAGAGGGCGTTTAATAGGCTGACTGTGTTAAAGTAGCTTCTTCAAAGTTTGTTGTGCTCAGGCTTCAAATTCAGCTAAGTCAGTTTCAGACATGATATGACTTATCACACTTCCTGCTATGAAGACACACATCCTTCTGCTTCCAGTCCTGTAAAAGAAAAAGTTCAGGTAACTTTTTTTTGTAAAGGTTACATATTTAAGGAACCTTTTACAAAATAGCAGTGACCTTTTGATCTTCATGGGGGGAGATTGTCAATGGGAATTTTGTTCCTAACTGCCCTTTATGCCTTTCAAAATGCACCCCTTAAAGATTTTGGCAAATGTTTTTCTGTAAAACAGTGTTTACTTTGGGGATGGGCAGGGAGGCAAAAGGAGTTTGCTCATTTTGGATGAAAGTCACGCCTATATATGTAAATCCGAGTTCTTTGGTTAAAGGACTGGAGTGGGGGAGTTGGAATTTTTCTTCACGACCATCTCATGGGTATGCCTCAGGGTCTGCAGCACATCCCTTTCATGATTTGAATACGAAGTGCAGATGGACAGCCACTGTTTTTTGTATAGATATTTGTACACTGACACAGGTCAGAGAGTGGATTTGGTAGTCCCATCCTCTGATCTGCATTTCAATCAACTGTCCCATCTGCATTAAACTATTTAGAGGCAGCAGAGAAGCACTAGCTATTCCTGAATAATTCTATGCGTAAAAGATGCCTTAGCAAGCTTGCCAACACTTTTATGTTCATTCTGACTTTTTGTACATATTATCAGAACAAGAAACATAACATGTATTTGGACTTAAAGAGGTTTGCACTCTGGTTTTACATAAGATGCATGCCACGTAATTATTAGTGTGTGCTTTTTTTCTTAATTATAAATTTAACTTTTTTGCCTGCAGCTGAAATGGATTCAGATCCTGATCCTTCTTCAAGTCCTTCTCACCCTCAGCCACAGCAAGTAAGGTCTCAGCTAAATGCAGCTGCTACTGTGAGCCATAGTGAGAGTAATCAGAAACCTGGTTCACCTTCAGGAGATTCATTGTCCTCTGCAACTTTTTCCCCATTAGCTACCAGCCATTCTAACAGCAGGGAGAGAGCTGAAAGAAGCGGTGAGTCTGAAATACTAATTATGCAAGATTGGCATATTCTAAAATCAAGACATTAGAGGTATTGTTGCAATAAACTCCTATACTTGAAGGGACATCTTCCTTACATTACATTCCTGTGTGAATTTTTTTATGTGTTATAAGATGGAAGATGAGAGACATTTTTTCTTTTGTTTTGTGTATAATTGTCTGTTTTCCCTGTGTATTTCTCTTTGTGTTCACACAGCAACAAGAAAGAGAGGGAGGTTTTTAACCACAAAAACTAATAAGGGGATTCAAGCACAAAGGCAATACAATACCAGAAACTGCTTTTAACTGACTTCTTAAAATTAACTAGATTACACATTAGAGCGACAATGAGGGTGAGACAATATCTTGTATTGGATCAGTTTCTGTTGGTTTTCCTCTCGGGGCCAAAAGACCAAACACATCAAGACACTTGATCATAGCCTTTAATAGGCTGAGAGGCTACTTACGCTTTATCTTAGCTCCGAGGAGCCAAGTGAAAGAGACAAGATTTCGCGCTTACACAGAGCTCTTTTTCAGGTCTGGGAAGGGTACTCCGATGTCACAGCTATATACAAGATTAAGTGTAAGGGGTTAACACATGTTGCAAGAAACCATTCAAGGTGAGGTGGGCAGTTAACAACTCTGCCTTTGTAGGACAAAGGAGGGTTAGTGGGTTACAGATTGTTGTAATAAGCCACAAATGCAATGTCTTTGAGTCCACGATTTTTAGTGTCTAGCAAAGTTATGAACTTAGGCTCTCAGGCTCATCTTCTTAAGGTGTTGTGCAGGTTTCGGTTGAGGATGAGTTTTGAGAGGTCCAATGTGCAGTGATTGCTCTGTGAAAAGTGTTCACCCATGGGCAATATGGTGGTTTTGTCTCTTATTTTTCTGTATGGGTTCATCTGAGAGTATAGTGATTGCCTCGCTTCACCCACTTAGTTGTTGTTGGGGCATTAAGTGCACTACAAGGAGGTACATCACATGTTGTGATAGGCATGTGTGGGTGCCCCTATGCTCTTGAATGAATTCACATGGGAAAATGTGGATGGGTCAGTAGGTATGTAGGAGTTTTGATCAGAATTCATTGATAAATTTTTAAAATCAAGATGGTGCTTTCAAGTTGCATGGAGAGAGTCTTAATTTATTAAAAGTAATGGAAAGTGAAGGTGCTCTCCTCATAGTTCCTGGAATGAGACATGTGTCCATTTGCAATATTCTGTACCCCTGAAGTCAGATTTTAAACTTAGTCTGGGATCTCACACCTGCATACCACACCTCTGTGTTCCAGACTTGACCAGTCCACTGTGGTTTTTTTAAGCTCTTTTAAGTATTTGTAGGACTTGGGCCCAGATTTAAAATTTTTATTAAAGCTAATGTTAAAAAAAAAAAAAAGTAATACATAGGTTTAGAAAGGAGTGTCTATACATCTGGGTATAGTCACTCCTAATACATAGATTGAGAAAAGAGTGATTATCCCAGATGTACAGACATTCCTTTCTCACCTATGTATTACATATATATATATTTTTTTAACATTAGCTTTAATAAAAATTTTAAATCTGGGCCCCAGTCCTACAAATACTTACATGCTTGCTTACCTTTACGAAGTGAGTAGCCCTATTGAAGTCTCTGAGATTATTCATAAGCATAAATCTAAGCACCTATATGTGTGTATGATTGGGTTTCCCGGTAGGGCCTCAGTCCTACAAACTGCTGCTCTTTCTTGTTCTGGGTTTAAGATAGAATTCCATAGGAAATTGGAGTGATTTAAGTGTATTAATAATCCAAGCTCTAAAATAGTCTTGAATTTATCATATAGAAGTTCCTAGAGGCCTTAATCAGAAAACAGGGACCCATCGTGCTAGGTACTGTACACACAATAACAAAAAAGACCAAAGAATCTGTGATCCATGTAAGAGTTTACAATCTAAGTAACTAACCTTTTGCTTCTCTAACTTCTAATAATTTAAATTATTGGTTCCCCAGAGTGCCACAAAACATAATTTTAAACAAATATATCTTTGGTTTTATGTCAATAGTTTTCAGATTTACAATTTTCACCTAATTAGGGAGGGGCAACTCTGGAATTAAGGCAGTTCCCTTGAGCCAATGAGCAAATTTTGGGGGAAAAAATGATTTGTTGAATTCCTGACTTTCTAATTGCATCCTTAATATATCATTATCAGCTTTCTAATCTCGCCCACTAATAAAGTAGTACAGAGCTGTTGAAGAATTGACGCTTTTGACGTTAATTACATGATTATTAAGTTAGGATTAGAGCTAGCAGATACTTGTTTCCCCTCTCTCTCATCCCCCAGTTTCCTAGTACTTTTCAATACGAAGAAGAGAATAGCAACAATGTGAGAAATGAGGCATTGAAATGTATCATGCTTTGTTATAGTATCATTTTAAAACAGAAACGCATGGCTTCTACTCATGAATTATGCAAAATTATGAAAATATATACCTGCTATCAATCTACTGGTACTCTGTATAAAGGATGCTGGCAGGTATGATATTCTCCCTTTCCAGTCAATCTGGGTAGTTTCTGATTCTGTATAAATGTCTACTTTTTTAAAATTCTACTAAACCCTTTGTCTCAATTACATCTCTTTGCAGGCCGCTCAGTATGTTGACAGTGCATTCTGTTAATTTAAAAAAAGCATTTACTTTTATTTTAAATATGTTGCTTCTCCATTTTATTGAATGTGCCCTTGTTCTTGTATTATGAGGATAAACAAAAGCATCTGAATAACCTGTATAATAATCATTATTTTGTATACTTCTATCATGTTTCTTCTCTAAATTATGTATGTTAATCCTTTTAACTCTCCTCATTTTTGAAGTCCTTTTTCAATGCTTCTAATCACTTTAGTCACCCTTTTTTTTTCTCTTTCTTTTACGATTCTTGAGATATGAGTAAAACTGAATACAGTATTGAGGGTACGGGCATACCATCAATTTATACAGTAGTAGTATGTTTCGGTATGTTTCTTTATCCCTTTCATAACTTACCCCAATATTTTAAACATTGCTGAAGATTAAGCATCTGTTTCCATTGAACTGTCTGCCATGATGGCTGGGTCTTTTTCCTGCATGATTGATTACGTTTAATTTAGGCAATGTGGCTGTGTATGTCAAATTATTTCATGCACTATGCATGACTCTGCATTTTTCTACAACGAATACTACCTACCATAATACTGATTCCTTGGATTTTGGGGAAGGAAAATCCCCCGCCTCCTCCAAAAGTACCACCAAACATACAACAAAACCCAACCTAGAGCCTTATTTGAAACAGGGCAATAAAGTTCCTCTTCTGCCCCAACCTTGACACATTCAAGTTGAAACATAAAATAGGGATATGGATAGAGTTTTAAAGAGATTCTGGTTACAAAGAAGAATAGGTTACTCAAGACGCATTAATGTTTTTTGCAAAGTAGTAGCACTGAAAGAGAAGGTATTCCCAGTGGAGAATGATGGAAATCAGAATATCTTAAAGTTGTTTTTAAGTGGAGAGTTGCTATGTTGCTGATGGGCCAAGGAAGAATGAGGAATCCAGGCTGTAAGTAGCAATGTTGAATTATATATTCTTTCTGTTTTTGAAAGGAAAAACCCAGGATAGCAGGCTCCTCATGAGGTGGGCAAAAGTTGACTTTTTACTTGAGTGGATTAAGGAGTCGGTAACTTGGAGCAGCTGCTGTGTGTCATTAATACCTTTTTTGGTGGTGACTGAAACTGTGAACAGGTAGAGGAGAATGGAAAAGTCCACCAAAGTGTCATTCAGAAATATATGTGGAGCTGTTTATTGTAGATAACTTTTAATAATTTCAGTGGATTGTCACTGTAATTCCAAATGAAATACAGTTAGAATTTGCAAAATATTAAAGGTATTGACCACTTTCAGCTGATTCATTACATATATTTTACATATTTCTGTCAACTCTACAGACTTAAATTTGTAGTTGGAGTGATTTAGAAGCAGTAATTTCTATGAGTGGTAGTTACCTAAAGACTTATTTTGAGGAGGAAGAATTTATATACTCTGGTTCTTTTAAGAATGCTATCTTAAAACATGGTTACAGTATCTCAAGCTCTGTATACCTTGATAGTTTGGTATAAACATATTTGCACTTGTCTGGGATGGCCTACATAACTCCCTTGTGACTCTAGCACTTCCATATGCTTGCCAGTAAAATTTTAGAGCACATCTATTTAGCTTAAAAAGAGAAGATTATGAGATGACTTGATTAGTCTATAAGTGTCTGCATGGGAAACAAATATTTGATAATAGACTCTTCAGTCTAGCAGAGAAAGGTAGAACGTTATCCGGTGGCTGGAAGTTGAAGCTAGACAATTTGAGACTGGAAATAAGTCATACATTTTTAACAGTGAGAGTGAGTAACCGTGGAACAATTTACCGAGGTCATGATGGATTCTCCATCACTGACAATTATGAAATCAGGATTGGATGTTTTTCCTAAGAGATAAACTCTTGGAATTATTTTGGAGAGATTCTGCAGCCCATATTATATAGGTGGTCGGATTAGATGATCACAGTGGCCTTGGAATCTATGTATCTGTGTAATATATTTTCCCTAACTTCATGTGTATATGCTATGATTAAAGGTATAATAACCTTATGGAGATGTCAAGAGAACTTGTGTGTTCTGGGTAACCTCTTTCTCTTGATCTAGGGGACACTCCTGCAAGGTGCTGAGCACTCTGCCCCACTCCAACAAATACTTAACACGTACTTAACTTTGAGAATACAAATAGTCCCATTGGATCAAGCTCCTGTGTTGAGGGATTTTGCATCAACAAGTCATGCAATTTCTCAGTTCTTTTATTAACCTGCTGTTACGGAATCTGTTTGCTTTTTGAAGGGTTTTGAAATAGTTGATTTCACAGTAGGTGGTAATGATAACATGAGGTTTCTTTATATAAATCAGTACTGATTTGAATGTAAACCTCAACATGCAACTGGCAGAGACTCAGCAAACCTAAAGCATAGAGTCTGTTTTCAATAGAGTAAACTTTCTCGTCCCACCTCCCCCTGTCAGGAATGGTTAAAGTCTTTCTGGAGAGCACCTGCAGAAAAAGGTTTGTGTATAAATTAGGAGTGGGGGAAATGGTACTGCCTGAATACTAAATAAAAATCAGAGTAGTTAACTTTCTATCGATTTAGCAAAAAATGTGCCTTGACAGGAAATTTGTCAGTGAATGATGTGCGTATGTGATTGATTAAGGCTTCTGGAGCTTGGAATCAATGAGTCATCTGTATACGTGTCTGCAGTATACAGGAAAGCTAGTAATTGCTTAAAGCAAAAACAGTCCTGGCATTCCTCAGAATTGCAAGAGGCGGTAAAAGTACACAATACCTTGGAGAACATGGGAATTGGCTACAAAGACCAGTCTGGACCCTCCATCCCACTTATGATAACTTTTATGTGGTAGCTTGTAAATCGCTTTTGACCAGTTAGTACAGCCATCTCTCCGAAAGGATGTTGACTGATAACCTCCCTCCCCATTAATGATAGGGATAGGACATTAATGATAGGGCTTGAAGAAAGCCAGAGAATGGAGTGAAGCAGACTGTCTTTGTGCATATTCCCTTGCACACAGCAGAAATACTTACCTGCCATGCCCATTGTGTTCCACCGCTCAGCAGGGTTTGAGGGGTCTAGTGGGCAAAGGGGTGGGGATCTGAAAGCAGTTTGTCTGGGGAGTTTGAAAGGATTTTGAATACATTATGGCTTTAGGGTTTAAGAATTAGGTGATGCTTCATTCGTGTATTTGGTCTTACAGGCATTTTGTTTATTACAAGTCTATTAGAGAAGAGAAATAGGGTTCTGGAATCCTGAGCAGTCAGATGAAGTCAAGACTATAACAGGCTTCAAAAAAGAACTAGATAAGTTCACGGAGCATAGATACATCAATGGTTATTAACCAGGATGGGCAGGGATGGTGTCCCTAAGCCTCTGTTTGCCAGAAGCTTGGAATAGGCAACGGGGGATGGATCACTTGATGATTACCTGTTCTTTTCCTTCCCTCTGGGGCACCTGGCATTGGCCACTGTTGGAAGACAAAATATTGGGCTAGATGAACCTTTGGTCTCACCCAGTATGACGTTCTTAGGTAGTGTTTGTACAAATTGAGAACTCTGTAAATGGGAGTTATCTTTTACACAATGCTTGTACATATATTTGGGGTTCTACACATCCTTGGAGGAGTCTAGTTATTGTGTATATTTTACAGAAGAGTTAACTTTATAAATTGTTGTGACAGAGGCCTGGGCTACACTTAAAACTTAGGACAACATAACTACAGTACTTGGCAGAGTGAAAAATCCACATCCCTGAATGCTGTAGTTATGGCCGACATAACCCCTGGTGCAGATGCAGCTATGTCAATCTAGCTACGGTCACTTGGGAAGCTGGAGCCCCAGGCCCTTTAAATCACTGCTGGAGCCCCGGGGCTCCTGGCTGCTGCTACCGCTACACCAGAACTCCGACAGCAATTTAAAGGGCCAGGGGCTACGGCTGCGATAGCAGTGGCTGGGAGCCCTGGGCCCTTTAAATCACTGCTGGACCCCAGTGGTAGCAGTAGCACGGTGGCGGCCGGGGGCTCTGGTGGTGATTTAAAGGGCCGGGGCTCCGGCCACTGCCAGGAGCCCTGGGCCCTTTTAAATTGCCGGGCCCTGGGCAAGCTGCCCCTTTTGGCCCCCCTCATCAGTGGCCCGGCCGGTATGGTCGGCTGTGTACCAGCTCTTATGGGTATACCATACTGGATAGTACCGACTTACTTTCACCTCTGGGACCAGGATTTTAGACCTGGTAGTGTAAATGTCAGTGGCTTAATATATATTTGGAGGATAGCATCTCCAAATTTAGTTGCAGCCATTTTTCAATTATAAAATTTATATTAATTCCTCTGGTAATTCCCGTCCCAAAAGATACTTATGCTTTTCATTTGTAGAGTTAAGTATCTTTGACAACTATAGCATCTGGAGGTAATTTTATAGAGTAAAACTTTAAAATGTTGGGTTTTTTTGCAAAGGGTGCGGGGGGAAATAAGTTTCTAGTGTTTCTTTGTGTTCCTCTGTCTGCCCTACAAAATCTTCTCATTACACCACAAAAATTAAAACATGGGGAGGTTTTGAGACTGGCTGATGCAAGGAGCACCTTCAAGACAGGGATAGTACAAATGTTTTAAGAACTGTCTATTTGAAAACTGGATCCAAATATTTGCCAGTGAAGCTGACTGAGAATACTTTCTTTCACTGCTGCCAAAACAGCATCGGCTACTCCTCAAAAGTGAAATGAAATTCCAAGGTCTTGTTTTTTGTGGTGTGTGTATTCTGAGATTTCTGGTAACTGACCCAAATCAGTACTATTCTTTTAAGGTTGTAATCTAACCATTAATCATTAGGGTGTAATAAGTTCCAGTGACTTGAAGTTGGAAAAATCAAATTGGATGTGACGCAGCTTTTATCCATGAGGGTAATTAAGTGGTGGAACTTACCACATTGATCATCATGTGGAATCTTTAAAATGAGTTTGTGTGTCTTTCTTAGAAAGATGCTCTATTTCAACTGTAATTCAGTACTATTCACTTATGTAATAAGAGAGAATAATTCCCTCCATTTCAGGAATTACTGAAATTGTGTGTTGTGCAGGAGGTCAAACTGGATCATAGTTGTCTCTTCTGGCCTTAAAATCTATGAATGTATGAGAGGGATGTCAGATTTATGATCTTAACTATTCAAGTGTTTGGATTTCTTAAATTCTGTAATAAATTGCTAAGTAAAAATTATCCCTTGTTTTAAATATTTTGTTTTATGGGCTATATTAATGACTTATCCCAACCCTAGAATATAGAGATCAAGAGTTTGGTGAGGGATATTTCTGCACAAAGAATCTTGTGCAGAAAAAGAAGGCATAGCTGTTTTTTATAATTATAGTTGTGTGTGTGAATTATTTTAAATGATTTAAATGTTCATTGTACAATAATAGCTCCACTGGAAAGAAATGCAAATTTTTCTTGTAATGCCTTTAGAATCTTGCTTTTTTTGATAACTTTTAAAATATGTAGACTATATGATATCACCGCTTTCATTTTTCCACCTACACACCTTTGTACTGCTCTCCATGATTTATCCTCACTTTGTGGGGATGAAGAAGTTGCTCCCTTTGGAGCTTAATATGATCTGATGATTTGCAGTTGTGGTGTGACTAAGACTCTTAACATAACTACAAAGACACTACTGCTCCTGGAGAAAGCGGGACTGAGTTTCTAGAGTTTTAACAGCCCTGTCAGTGTGCCCCTACATGATACTGAAAATGGAATATCTGACAACATTGATCATGAAAATACTTTATTCACAGTATTTTTTAAAAAATATTCCAAGCTTCATTTGCCCAACAAATTGAAATGCTGCTTGAAAGGTTACACTAGCCATGCATTTTATGGTATTAAAAGGCTTTATATTACATTTTATTTACCGGTATGGTTAGTATTGTCTGTTAAGCTGCTTTCCTTGTGCTTTGACCTGGCTTCTGAGACTCAGTACTATGGGTTTAGTGTAAACTGTAGCCCATAGAACTAGCTTTCACATTTTATTTTACTTAGTAGTAATGCAAGAAACCAACAGGCCCGTTTCCTGTAAGACATTGGCTTAAGCAAGTTAGCATAAGGCTTGAGACCTATGAGCTTCAGCATAGATAGATGGCCAAACGGTTGCCCCAAGGTTTTGGGGAACTGGGAATAGAGTGTTTAAGAGGGAAGTTTGTACATAATGATACCAGGCAACAGCAGAAACATTAAACTGATACCAGGCTTGGATATTTTAGGATAAAATTGTTGGCAGATGCCCACCACAAATTTGCTTTAGTGATTAATTGACATCTGTGGTAATAAGGGAAAGCCATTAATATGCTAACCTATAAGATAAAGGCACCCCAACATTATTAGAGTGAGGAAGTTGGATGTGGAGATGGGAGGCTGGGCGTCTGCATGAATATTCCTGACAATCATCCATAGACTCTATAATAGACCAGGCCACCATGTAGAGGGAGTCGATCTTCGGTTATCAGGTAGGTCATTCTGGATCTGGACCACTGGACTTGATTGGCATGCCAGGGACAGAGCGGGTCTTTTCTCTCTCACTACCATATCCCCAAGGAAGCATGTGAGTATATAGGTATATGAGCATATGCCAGGAATGATATCAAAGATATCACTAATTCTGTTTTACTGCTATTTGTTTATATGGTTTGGAGCTTTCTTGTCTTCACTAATTGTGCTGATTGGGCTTGGCTTTGCCCTCAGTATGAGTGTTGTTGCTGTACACGATGGGGCTCCCCACCAAATATTGAATTTGTTAATTTTAATTCTGTTGTGTCTGTTTCCGGGACTAGAACTGTACTACCCCAAGCTCATTAAATCAGTATTAATCAGCAATCAAGAATAATTATTACCACTAAAGAATCAAGCTACAAAACGTATCCTACATGTGCTGCAGTTACACCCTCCAACTGCAGTGTGGACATACCCTACCCTTCGTTTGCAGTGTAGATGTACCCTAAGACCACGTAACATGGAAGCTGAATTTGTGGAATTGCAATATGATAGTGCACCTTTATATATGGCCTTGATATTGCAATGAGATCTGCACTGACAAACCCGTGCCTGCACAGAGCTCAGTTGAAACCAATACTTTTTTTGCATGGGTGGGTTCAAGAGTCTACCCTCATGAATGAGCAGCTAGTGCAGAGGTGAGCAAACTATGGCCCGCGGGACCGTCCTGCCCGCCCCTGAGCTCCTGGCCTGGGAGGCCGTCCCTCTTCCCCCACAGCCACGCCGCCGCGTGGCTCAATGCTCTGGGCAGTGAGGCTGCTGGGCCCGGCCTGACCCGGTGCTCTGTGCTGCGTGGCGCTGCTGCCTGTCCTGGTGCAGCCCTGCCGCCAGCCACTGGTGGTCCAGGCAGCATGATAAGGGCGCAGGGGGTGGGGGGCGGGGGGGCGGGTTGGATAGAGGTCAGGGGAGTTCGGTGTGGGCAGGGGTGTGGAGAGGGTTTGGGGCAGTCAGAGGGCGGGGAACGGGGGTTCAATGGAGGCAGGGGTCCCGGGGGGCAGTCAGGAAGGAGAGGAGGGGGTGGATGGGGAGGGTCCCGGGGGGGCAGTCAGGAAGGAGGGGGGGTTCAATGGGGTGGGGGGGGCAGTTAGGGGCAAAGGGTCCAGGGGCGGTCAGGGAGAAGGGGTGGTTGGATGGGGCAGGGGTCCTGGAGGGGCAGTCAGGAAGGTGGGGGGGGGGTTGGATGGGGCAGGGGTCCTGGAGGAGCAGTCAGGGGGCCGAGAGCGGGGGTGGATGGGCAGGGGTCCCAGGGGGGCTGTCGGGGGGCGAGAAGTGAGGGGGTCTGATAGGGGCGGGGGCCGAGCTATGCCTGGCTGTTTGGGGAGGCATAGCCTCCCCAGCCGGCCCTCCATACAATTTCAGAAACCCAATGCGGCCCTCAGGCCAAAAAGTTTGCCCGCCCCTGAGCTAGTGAGTTCAAGGCTAGAGATAACTGAAGAACAGCAGTAATGTTTTGCAAAAACAGGTTGTGAGCATCTTCAGTCAGGGCCTATGTCTATGTGCATGCTTTCCTTGTTCTATAAAGCGTAATGCTTAAGGTCTGCTTTTAAATAATTTATTCCTATATAGGCACAATGCAGAACAGTAGAGAACTTTTTGGAACTTGTGGAATGTGAGTAGGAGTATTTCTCCAGGGAGGCTGAAACTGGCTCTTCTGAATGCTTAATAGTATGATCTGATGACACTTAAAAGCTATTAGAACACCAATTTTTGTTACAGAATGTACACATTACTCTTCAAAAAGTGCATTGGTAATAGTCTAAATCTGCACCAGAGAGAACCATTTTAAATCATACTTCTAGCAGTCTCGCCCTCCTAAGGGGATATATGCCAAACTCCTTACTTTTACATATATTTTGTAGCTACGTTTTCCAAAGCACCTGTTTGTAAAGTAAATCTTTTATTTTGTCATATGTTTTTATCTGCATCTAGAATCCGGATGGGAGTTTAAAAGTAGCGTATGTCATTGCTCAAGCCATCCCGATTAAAGAACCACAGACTGTTACTGGGTAGAGTGTGATGCAGCATCACTTTGTAATTCTCTCTTTCTCCTCCTGAGAACTACTACTTCCCATCCCAAACAAACACACGCTATTTTTGTTTTTGAATTCTCAACATGCGGGATGAGAGAGGTTGCCGTCTCTGCTCAATATTATTATGAGGGGTAGCTGATAGTGACCCTATACTTAAGGCTACGATTTGGCATGGGTATTTTTGTTAAAGGTCATGGATAGGACACAGGCAAAATAAACAGTAAATCACAGATTTATTGAAGCCAGAGTCCTTCCGCCACAGGGCTGAATTATTGGAATTTTCAGGAAGTCATGGAGGTCTTGTAAAGTCACAGAATCCGTGACTGACTCATAGCCTTACCTATACTTAGACTGCCTAGCGCTTTCCATTATAAAATATTCTTGTGACCTTTTCTTTGAGAAGCTCTTAGCCCTCCATTGTTTGCAGCAGGCCTTTGATGTTTGGCAAAGGAAACTCCCAGGAAACAAAAGTACCTTTTCTTGTCCCATTAAATTACATTCAGCTTTTGCTGACCGAGAAAGTGTTAAACAATTCCCATTTCCTTCTCTTGCTTACGTTCTTCAGGAAACTCCTGGCTGCCTGCCATAATAACTGAACACAAACCTTTTAAGCTGTGCTGATGCTATCCTTAAAGCAACAGCAGCAGACGCTGTACTAGTAACACTTGGAAGCTGTCACAGCAGGTGGTAGGGGTGGAGGAGGACGACCATAAGAACAGCCATACTGGGTCTGATCAGTTGTCTGTCTCATCCTGTATTCTGTCTCCCGCAGTGGCCAAAGCCAGAGATTCATAGGGAACAAACGGAACAGGGCGATTTATCGAGTGATCCACCCCGTCTTTCCCTCCCATCTTCTGGCAGGCAGCGGTTTAGGTTGCCCTGAGCATTGGGTTGCATCCCTGATGCTCTTGGCTAATAGCCATTGGTGGATCTATCCTACATGAACATCTTTTTGGAACTCAGTTATATTTTTGGCCATCACAACATCTCAAGGCAATGCGTTCCACAGGTTAATTATGCATTGTGTGAGAAAGTACTTGGTCTTATTTGTATTTCATTGGGTGACTCCTGGTTTTTTGTATTGAGTCAGAAAGGGCAAAAAACACTTTTCTATTCACCTTTTCCACACCATTCGTGACTTGACAGACCTCTGTCATATCCACCTTAGTCGTCTATTTTCTAAGCTGACCAGCTCTAATCCTTTTAGTCTCTCCTTGTTTGGAGCCGTTCTGTACGTTTGATCACCTTGGTTGCCCTTCTCTGAACCTTTTCCAGTGCCACTATATCCTTTTTGTCAAGGGTTGACCAGAAATGGACACAATGTTCCAGGTGTGGGCATACCATGGATTTATATAGTGACATGATGCTATTGTTTTGTCATTTTCTTTCCCTTTCCTAATAGCTCTTAACATTCTGTTAGCCTTTTTTGACCGCTGCTGCACATTGAGCTGAAGTTTTCAGAGAACTAGCCATGGTGACTCCAAGATTTCTTTGTGTTGTGAGTTAACAGCTACACATTAAGAGTTAATGCATCCTGTACAACTCTTATTTGACCCTCTTGCTTGCGCGTTTTATCAGGGCAAGTGCCAGATTTGTGGCAAGCATCTTTGTACATGATGCAAAAACACTCATATTTACATTTTTTCTAGCTATGTATTAAATAGACTAGAAGCTAGTTACTATTGGGCAAGTGTGAACTTAACTTGCATAGTTACATACACAGGTGCAATTGATTTCTTGGCTCTCTCTGACTATTAGAGAGCGTTTCTGAAGTATCTGCTGTGATGTTAAAATGTGAATCTAGTACAAAAAATTTCATATTTGGCCATCTAAAATTTTTCCAAACACTGATTTCTTCCTCCTCCTTCTACAAGCCTTGTCACTTTCTCTCCTGAGCCCACATACGATGCTTGTAGTCGTGATCATGAAAAATGGGTATGCCAAACAGGTTTCCCTCATACACTTAGTGTGGGTGTCACCTAATGCATTAAGATCTTTTGTTCAATAGTATTTTCCATGCAGTTTTAACATTCACTTGTAAAACCTATACTTTCTTTTCAGTTATATATATAAAAAATACTGCAAATGAATATTTTGCCTCCCTTATTGCTTCCTGTTTCAGAAGCTTCTTTAGTGCACAAGTTGGTGCTCATGTCATCTAATTATTTATTGAAGTTTCCAGTCCAAAAGGACTTGAGGTCCTTGACCTGTGTTTGTGTAATACACTTGCCTAGTATGTGTGAAAGCATGACTCCCTCTAGCCCCACTGACTCTACAGCTGATCACGTTCTCACAGCCAAACAAAAAGTTCTTTAGCTCAAATGGTAAAGGCTTATGACTTTTGATTTCGAAGGTTGTGGGTTTTACACCCCTCCCACTCCTAGAAACCCCTCCACCCCATGTGTAGGCTGCTATGGTTGGTAAGTAGGTGCCCAATAAACATTCTTATTTCTCCTTCCTTTGTTCTGTGTATGACATTATCTCTCTGTGTATGTTAAATAACTTTAATTTTAAAAATGACCTGGAAAGCTTTTTTCTTGTCCTGGGAAGAAAGGGTTGTCTAGTGGTTAGAACTGGGATTGGAGGCAGTTGTTGGAGTTATTTCTGACTGCCACGGATTTATTATTGTGACTTTAGGCACATCACTTAATCTCTACCTGTTTCCTTACCTGTAAAAGAGGAATATTAATACCTAACCTTTTGTAAAGCACTTTAAAATTCACAAATGGAAGGGACTCACATGCTACAGTGGAGGGCAACATATAAATACCTGTAATATAAAATGCAACATGCATTCAAGAAGAACAACGGTAGTTTGTTCTGAAGTATATCTTAATATGTCTGTCTTTGTAATATACTTTCTGCTGTTCTGCTTAAATTGATGTATGTGACTAGAGTCAGTTTAGTTACTGTTACTGACTTACACTTCCATCTTGCCCTACAAGTGGGGATGGGCAAATCTGGAATTCCGCTGCCATTGACTTGCACTGTGATATTGGACAGGAGATTGTATAACGTATAATCGTAGGTATTTCTGCCTTTTTTAGTTTTGGTGAACCTTGGGAATCTTTTATATCTTAGACTCTTGTATCAGAAAGGCTTGCTCTTTCCAGATGTATAATCTTTTTTTTTTTTTTTTGGACATTTATATAGTTTAATCTCCCGAGTGCTGTAATACTTTGGTCTAATTGTGGTGGTTGGGTATCGTGTGAAGGTGTTCAGTGGTCTGTGCTATACAGGAAGTCACAGTAGATGATCTGGTGGTCCTGTCCTGTCTGGCCTTAAACTCTGACGTTGTTAATGCCGAAGAGGATTATCTTGCTGTCTCCCAAAGATGGTGTTCATACACCGTGCTTAATCAAAGTTTTCTCTCCATATTTTTTACTTGGATGTTATGCAGTAAAACATCACAAGCTCAATCTGACGAGGAGACACATAGACTTCTGACTTCTGTAAATTAGCAAATAAATGAACAAATATGGGGGGGAGAGATCATATTTATCATAATTAGGCTTGGAAGGATTAGATTTTTATTTGTAAATGTTGGTAAATGTCAATTTCACCCAACACCCACAAACCCATGACAAAATATTTCTATTGATAATAATTGAAATTGACTGATAGGCAAAATAAGAGAAAAGCTGCTTGAGAATTTATTAGAGTTTGATTTAAGGTTATTTACTCTGCACGTTTGGACAAGTGATGTTGTCAATTTGTGTTTTAATGGCTATAAAGCTTGAACTTTTTGAATCTCTGTCTACTCATATTAAATAATAATGGTCTTTGCCCCATAATTTCCTGCAATTATGAAAATTTAAATAAACATCTGAAAAAAAGCTTAAAAATAAACACAGATAATTATCTATCAAAATTATAACAAATCAAATTCTGCCAAGCCTAATCAAATTCTGCCAAGCCTAATAATAATGTGCTTTTCATTTTCGCCAGTGTAGTTTAGTTACCCTTAGTATTTACTAGTAAATGCAGTGTAGTATTGTTTTTAATACCTAAGACTTTACTACTGCATTCTCTATTAAATTTTGCAGATAAGTGGAATGGGATGGCTGGGGGATAGATACAGTAAAAATCAGTACCTGCTTCCACTGAAGTTAAGGATAACTTTCATAGAATTGATTGTAACATGTTAGAGTGCCACTCCGCGTTAATCTTATTAAGGCAGGTTATAGTTAATGGATATTTAACAAATATATTTTTACATAGTTGTTTTGTAAATGTAATTTATGGCTCTGTTTTCACCAAAAGGTCTTGTATTATTTTTTTCAAGTAAATACCATATGTGAAGTACTGTATAAAATTCTAAAAACCAAATAAGGTTAATGGTCTTGTAGCTTTGCTCTTATTTTATTATATCAAAAACTATATTTACATTTAGCTTGTATTTTGAAAGTCTTTTATGAGGATTTATGTAAACATGTATTTACCATTTGACAGAAATTGGTTTGATAGCCATATCTCAATAATAGCTTAACATCTGATTTCAGATAGTTTTATGAAACTTGGAAGAGTTAAAAAAAAATTGTACACAAAATTCCTGATATTTTGAAATATACAGTCTCTGATAGGTTTCATTATGGGGGTCTTTCAGTAGCAGTTAACAGTGCATTTCTGATTAAATAACTGAATCCTCTTCCTGAAGCATATTTGATGTGACAGCTTTAACCTTTAAATGAAACACTTAAATGCCTACAGTAAATACTTCAGCAGCCATCCAGGGATCAAAATATCTTTTAGTAACATGAGGGCATAAAAGCAGCAGAGTGGAAAATATGCATCTGCTCACTCCCATGCACTTCAGAAATCATTTCTATTTGCCTCAACTTCTACACACTACTTTAGTGCACAAATGAGGTGAAAAACTAGTAGCCTGTATTTTGGACCCAGTTCTTTAGATCCTTCGGGGTGTTTGTTTCCACTTGGATTGTGCAATATTTGAAATAATTTTCTGAGGAAGTCTTTTGATGTTTGTATACAGCTTAGGGGAGTTCATGAAATAAAACTGGCTTCCAAATGGGAGCAGAATATTGTAAGTAAATATTTACTTAGTATAATGTGGATTTACCATTTGACAAATTACTGTGACAGATGCTGTCCTTCTATAGACCAAAAGGGTAGATATGACCTGATAGCTTTCTGTAGCAGCCTGCAGAAAAAATGGTGGTCATCTAGGTTAGTGACTGCTGTTTATTGTGTTCCATTGCAGTGGCAAGTGAAGAAAAACAAAAAAGTGCTTCACAAAAAATGTTCTGCCTGAGAACTGTACTGAGCTTTATGGTTGATTTGTTAAAGCACCTGTTATGCATCGAAAATCAAGTTGACAATCACATTAAATTTCAAAAGGAATTCTCTATCTAAGGTATTTCTATGGCCCCCATCCCAATAGCACCTGAATGCCACCTAATCTTTAATATATTTATCTCAGAAGAGAGAAGTGCTGTTATCCCCATTTTATACCTGGGAAGCTGAGGCACAGAGAAATGAAGTTATTTGTTCAAGGTCATGCGAAGGGAGGAGTCCATGGCAGAGCTGGGCATTGCACCTGGAGCTCTGAAATCGAACCAGGATCTCTCCCTTTCCAGGCAAGTGCCCTAACTACTGAAAACTGTCCTTTCTCCCCGCTTTATCTTATAGGTAGGCTATGAGAAACACGTGCCCAGTTGTCTTCATTTGCATCCTGTCACATGAATGATCATCCCTCAGGCCATTGCTGTTACTTAGAGCAGTAACTGATAGATGTCTCTACTGATACCAAACAGCCAGAAGAATCTGTGGGTGTTATCAGAAAAGATGCATGAAATTTTATGCATGGAGTATTAATTTTTTCAGGAAAATGTTTATATTCAAGATGGAGTGAAATTTGGCATTTAAAAAAATTCGATGTTTTTAGTGAAGCTGGAAACTAAAAGCTTTTACTGACAGCATTCCCATTGTAACACTTTTGTGTGGGAGTAATACACATCAAGAGGTTTTCTAATGAAATGCATGTTAAGGAACAAGGATGATAGATTACAAACTGTCACTTAACCTTTTTAAGATTGGCATAGTTGCTATTGTGTGGTGTTTGTCCTCCCAGTGTTTGAAAATTTGTTGTTTGCATCATCCATCCTAGTTCTCAAATGTTTCTTGGTGCTTTTAACTTCAGTGGTTGACCTAAATTGGCAGCCACCCAACTTGAATCTTACACTTTATCCCTTCATTCAACCTTTTGTGTCAGGCCTGCCAGTAGAAAGGAAAAATATTGTTTCTTCTTTCATATCTCAATAAGGCTAATGTTCTGCTGGTCTTTCTTGCTAATATTTTAAGTCTTGTTCAGTTAGTCTCTCCAGAACATGCCAGATGTGGGCTTTTCACCTCTGTTCTATCACTACAGACCACAGGCTAGAGAGGTAATCTTAATTGTTTATTATACCCACCATTGTTCCCCTCTATTGATGTTTATAGAACATATGTGGAAATGAGATATTTTGCTATATTTTTGTATGAAGTGAGTTCAGAGTGGCCTATTGAGTTAGAACAGGATGCTGAAAATCAGATCTGAACTGTAGTCCCATCTTTGAATCTGGCCTATTGCATGACTTTTGGTAAATCACCTTCTGTGCCTCATTTTGTGATGTGTTTAAAAACAAAACAGAAAATCACCTAACTTTGTAAAGTGTGTTGAGATAATCTAAACGCTGTTCAGACTGTGCTCCCAAACCAGTTATAGTGGTTTTCCCTTTAAAAACTTCCCAATTTTGCTTTAGATAACTAAGTAACACTGCTACAGTATTTTCACTTTATCCAAGAAGTGTAATGAGGGATAGAAAAAAGTTGCAGGTGGGAACTAGGACCAGTGTGGCTGCAAATTATGATTAAACTAAAGCAGGCTTTATTTAAAAAATAAAAATCGGAAAGGGAAAGGCGTAATCTTTACCCAGCTTTTATGACTGAAATAGGTAGGATGAGGTAAATTCCAGTTTCTTTAAACATTATGCTGTTTGTTTTCAGTATTTTCTTTGTTTATAAGTTGAGCCCATGAGTGAAGTGTAGTGGCTGAACATTGCCATCTGGAAAGCCATCCACTTCAGAGTACAGCTCTCTAGGTTATATCTAAAATAAAGGATACTTAGCAGTTCATTTAAGTGGGATGATGTTGACTTCTTTGCACTAATGTATGTATCATGATCTGAAAAGATAAAGAACTGGATGATGATAGTGATTGATGATTAGGTGTGCCATCTAGCCAGATGACATACTATAAAATATTAGAATTCTACCAAGTAGAGCTTGGTAGACAAAACTGTGACATGGTGGAGGAGAGTACTTATTTCATGGTGTGCTCATGTTAAAATATAGCCAGTTAAATGAAACAATTAACTTCCTTCCAGATCTTAATCGTACCAGTGAGATTTAGAGGTTCTGAAATGCTATTTGGTATGATTTTTATTTAGCTAATTTGAAATTGTGTGTTGTCCTCTTATCTCCCCCTTCTTTGAAAATAACTGACATGATACAGTGCCTCATTTAGATGGCATGCTTGCTGAACCCTGTTAGACAGAGGCTGAAGTCAGTTTCTTTGAGTAGATGCCAGCATGTCTCTCTAAATCACTTCCTATGATTATGAAACAATTACTAACCCTATCTTCTCATTCTGCTTATGCCTTAAATATGAACCTTACCCAGTATAGTGCAGTGCCTGCTGACCTTGCAAGATTGTGTGGTGCAGGTGAGGTTTTGGAATGAGCTTTTGAACGTGCAGCTCCCTCGTGGCTACGGTAGAGCTGGTTGGGAATCTTTTGACAAAGCAGGGTTTTGGCAGAACTTTTAGCGGGAGCATATCATGGAGTATTAGTTGGTATCTGCTACAGGCCACCAAATCGTGCTAGGGAACAGTATGAGAGGGGCATAAGGAGACTATGTATAATATGTAGGGGGGAAATGCTGTGCAATCATGGGGGATTTCAATCTGAGTGACATTTGCTGGAGATCTCTTGCTGGCTATACTAAAAAATCCTTGTAATTTCTAAATTCTATAGATGGCAGTTTCCTAACTCAAAAAGTGTTACAGCCAACCCAGGTGACTTCTTTCATAGAATATCAGGGTTGGAAGGGACCTCAGGAGGTCATCTAGTCCAACCCCCTGCTCAAAGCAGGACCAATCCCCAGTTAAATCATCCCAGCCAGGGCTTTGTCAATCCTGACCTTAAAAACTTCTAAGGAAGGAGATTCTACCACCTCCCTAGGGAACGCATTCCAGTGTTTCACCACCCTCCTAGTGAAAAAGTTTTTCCTAATATCCAACCTAAACCTTCCCCACTGCAACTTGAGACCATTACTCCTTGTCCTGTCCTACCACTGAGAATAGTCTAGAACCATCCTCTTTGGAACCACCTCTCAGGTAGTTGAAAGCAGCTATCAAATCCCCCCCTCATTCTTCTCTTCTGCAGACTAAACAATCCCAGTTCCCTCAGCCTCTCCTCATAAGTCATGTGTTCCAGACCCCTAATCATTTTTGTTGCCCTTCGCTGGACACTCTCCAATTTTTCCACATCCTTCTTGTAGTGTGGGGCCCAAAACTGGACACAGTACTCCAGATGAGGCCTCACCAATGTCGAATAGAGGGAAACGATCATGTCCCTCGATCTGCTGGCTATGCCCCTACTTATACATCCCAAAATGCCATTGGCCTTCTTGGCAACAAGGCACACTGTTGATTCATATCCAGCTTCTCGTCCACTGTCACCCCTAGGTCCTTTTCCGCAGAACTGCTGCCTAGCCATTCGGTCCCTAGTCTGTAGCTGTGCATTGGATTCTTCCGTCCTAAGAGCAGGACCCTGCACTTATCCTTATTGAACCTCATCAGATTTCTTTTGGCCCAATCCTCCAGTTCGTCTAGGTCCCTCTGTATCCTATCCCTACCTGTCACCGTATCTACCACTCCTCCTAGTTTAGTATCATCCACAAATTTGCAGAGAGTGCAATCCACACCATCCTCCAGATCATTTATGAAAATATTTAACAAAACCGGCCCCAGGACTGACCCTTGGGGCACTCCACTTGATACCGGCTGCCATCCAGACATGGAGCCATTGATCACTACCCGTTGAGCCCGACAATCTAGCCAACTTTCTACCCACCTTATAGTGCATTCATCCAGCCCATACTTCTTTAACTTGCTGACAAGAATACTGTGGGAGACCGTGTCAAAAGCTTTGCTAAAGTCAAGAAACAATACATCCACTGCTTTCCCTTTATCCACAGAACCAGTAATCTCATCATAGAAGGTGATTAGATTAGTCAGGCATGACCTTCCCTTGGTGAATCCATGCTGACTGTTCCTGATCACTTTCCTCTCGTGTAAGTGCTTCAGGATTGATTCCTTGAGGACCTGCTCCATGATTTTTCCGGGGACTGAGGTGAGGCTGACTGGCCTGTAGTTCCCAGGATCCTCCTCCTTCCCTTTTTTAAAGATGGGCACTACATTAGCCTTTTTCCAGTTGTCCAGGACTTCCCCCAATCGCCATGAGTTTTCAAAGATAATGGCCAATGGCTCTGCAATCACATCCGCCAACTCCTTTAGCACTCTTGGATGCAACGCATCCTGCCCCATGGACTTGTGCATGTCCAGCTTTTCTAAATAGTCCCTAACCACTTCTTTCTCCACAGAGGGCTGGCCACCTACTCCCCATGCTGTGTTGCCCAGCGCAGCAGTCTGGGAGCTGACCTTGTTCGTGAAGACAGAGGCAAAAAAAGCATTGAGTACATTAGCTTTTTCCACATCCTCTGTCACTAGGTTGCCTCCCTCATTCAGTAAGGGGCCCACACTTTCCTTGGCTTTCTTCTTGTTGCCAACATACCTGAAGAAACCCTTCTTGTTACTCCTAACATCTCTTGCTAGCTGCAGCTCCAGGTGCGATTTGGCCCTCCTGATTTCATTCCTACATGCCCGAGCAACATGTTTATACTCTTCCCTGGTCATTTGTCCAATCTTCCACATCTTGTAAGCTTCTTTTTTATGTTTAAGATCCGCAAGGATTTCACTGTTAAGCCAAGCTGGTCGCCTGCCATATTTACTATTCTTTCGACACATCGGGATGGTTTGTCCCTGTAAGCTCAATAGGGATTCTTTGAAATACAGCCAGCTCTCCTGGACTCCTTTCCCCCTCATGTTATTCCCCCAGAGGATCCTACCCATCAGTTCCCTGAGGGAGTCGAAGTCTGCTTTCCTGAAGTCCAGGGTCCGTATTCTGCTGCTTACCGTTCTTCCCTGTGTCGGGATCCTGAACTCGACCAACTCATGGTCACTGCCTCCCAGATTCCCATTCACTTTTGCTTCACCTACTAATTCTTCCCGGTTTGTGAGCAGCAGGTCAAGAAAAGCTCTCCCCCTAGATGGCTCCTCCAGCACTTGCACCAGGAAATTGTCCCCTACATTTTCCAAAAACTTCCTGGATTGTCTGTGCACTGCTGTATTGCTCTCCCAGCAGATACCAGGGTGATTGAAGTCGCCCATGAGAACCAGGGCGTGCGATGTAGTAGCTTCTGTGAGTTGCCGGAAGAAAGCCTCATTCACCTCATCCCCCTGGTCCGGTGGTCTATAGCAGACTCCCATCACTACATCACTCTTTCTGTTAGGACAAGGTCTAATAAAGAGGAATGATCACAGAACTAAAAATTAAAATTAACATTCTCTGCAGACTTCTATAAGGCCTAAATATGCCTCCCTTCCCATTACTTCCCACCATGAAGCCATAGACTCCTTTCTGTTTTCAGCAAAGCCTGTATTTCATATACATCTTTTTTTTTTTCCAACTGCCTAACCAACCTCCTATACTTTCAAATCAATGCACTGAACACCACGATTAGTATGGCTTGCACAATTACAAAGCCCATTGATATCATTTATATCCACAAATGTTCCCTCAGTATTGTATGCTAACGCATCTCGCAGTGTATTTATGTCACTTTTTGAATATTTCAACTCTCCTATCTTAAGGTTAATTAATGTTCTGGATGTCTGCTCATTAAGGACTGCACATTTAAATGCAATGGTGGGAAGTCTCTGCTTAGCTGTACCACAGAGTCTAGGGCAGCATCAGCTTCAGCTGATACATTGTGGATTTCATGCTGGGGAATTGGAAAAATTACCTTATCCACTATTCTGGTTATCTTTCTTGGAACTAAGCGGAACAGTGGCCAGTCATAACAACATGTTTGTGTCCCATATTAGAAGTATCTGACCCACTAGGTTATCCAATATTTGGCTTCTCCAGCCTTTGCTGGACCTTGTTCCCTATTGCCTCAGCCATATTATGCAATTTCAGGTTTCTTCATCCTAGGTGAACCTATGTGCTGGAATGCACTCTGCAGTACATCACGACATAACCAGATGTACGACACCTCTTGGAACAACATGAGGAATCTGGGGCTTTCCCAACTCCCCTAGCCCATCCTTAACAGTATCTGAGGGTGAGACATATTCCTTTAACCATGATAGGTTCCAGTATATCTATGATCTGAACACTATACACGCTTAATGCCTCACTTGGTGCTGCTAGTACCCTAGGAATGATCCATGATTCGTCTAACTTGCATCTTTTCTATGCATAATAGACTCTTGATTAGCGCCTAATCTGGCACCAATCTACTCCTTTTTTCTTTTTTCTTTTTTTTTTTTTTTTTTTGGGGTCCATTGTTCCTACATCTTATTTGTTATGAACCCAGGCATTTCCCCACCTTGAATTTCCTTTAGTCAACCTATAGTTCCTGTATTATGAAACATGTCTTTGCCTTTGATATATTAGGATGATTTGTGATCCCCTCCCCCCCACACTATTTCATTGCTAGCTGTTTCTACTTCCCTAATCAGATGTCCTGTTATACTAGCTTCCTGAACATGCTTTAAATCCTTCCCTATATACTCATTGCTTTGTTTAACTGTAACAGGTTTTGTAATTTGAACTTTTCATTTTCTGATTTTCTTCCCACAATGCTGTAGTACTCATGTGATTCCATGCTGATGTTCCCAATGCCCCAACTCCTAGTACTGTTCCTATATCTCTTCTATCTTCCCCTGAATAAGACCGAGATGCTGTGGTAATTGGTTAAATTCAATACTACAGGTATCATTTGGTACTGAACATTATTATACATAATCTAATGTTCACGATTTATCATTAGTCCATTGTTAAGTTCTGTTTCTGGCCATGGGTAATCATCTTGCTTCGATTCCGGAGCAGGAGGCATTTTTACTCCAGTACGTTCAGTCAGTCTATCTCCTCTGATGAAAATTTTTAACCTTCATCTCTGTACATGTACAACCCCGATTGTTTGGACTGTGGATGTGAATTATAAGTGCCATAGGGACAGCTTTAGAGTCCAGATTGCTTAAGGAAGGAAAAAGTGTAATATAAGGAGGTGGTGGAGCCCTAGATAGTACAGCACTGTCCACATTAATGATTTCTCCGTCCAAAAGTCTCGCTGATTGAGTTCCTGTCAGTTCTATATTCTCCAGTGGCACTGTTTCCAGCAGTACTTGCAGAATCCTGTTCTGCTTCTCATGTTCCTCAGCTTCCTCAATCAAAGCCTCAGCTTATACACTGTAGCACCCCATAGCTCAGTGGCCTTGTCTCTCAGTTCTTGTGTCTCACCCTTCTGCATTTCTTTAACTTGCGTTTTATTTCTTTCTACCTTCTAGTGTCAGTGTTTCATTTTGCTTCACAAAAGCTCTGGCTGTCATTACCCAACCCTGAGCTATTGCAGCTTCTATCCTTTTCTTGGCAACCGTTTGGTTGCCAGAAAAATTGCTTTCGAGCACGTCAGCCACCATTTCAAACAGATTCTGGCTTGTGAGAATGTCCACCTCCTTAAGGGGACCCCTACCGTGTCTGGCCAGATATTCATTTACATATCTCCCCAGCAATTCCATCGTTGCTTAAACCCCATCAATTGCCTTAGGTTGTGGTTCCTTGGATACTGGCTGTTAGCCCAATCTGCAAACTGCCTGGTTTGTTGGGATGTTAGCTTGAGACTCCCAGATGAGTTAAACTCATCTGCTAATAAAGATTTGTTAAACAAAACTCAGCAGATGAGTTTAACAAATCTTTATTAAGGCAAACCTTTCAGGAAGTGGTAATCAGTTACTTACAAGTGGAAGGCTCATCAGGACGATCTCAGTAACCTCCAGCACTGGACAATACAGCTTCAACCTCCCTTTTGTTACACAAAATTTATAACTTTTTTTTGTTATCTTTTCTTATACATCTGTATTAGTGTCTCATTTGCATGTTAACATTTTTCCCTGTCAATACAGGTTTAACATTATTTCAAACTCATCTTTTCTAGCTTTGTAACGACTTTATTTATTTTTAATTCACAGACATGATTACTCTGCAATTTCTTAATGTGCAGTTTTACCTATGTTTACTCTGTTAAATGTTATCAGAACAGTTTTAACATTCACAGCAGTCTTCTATAAGCCAAAATATGCTTTTGCTCTCAACAGTAGGTTAGGTACAAGTGATCGTGACTTGATTGCATTTATAATAAACAAGCAGAATAAAGTCCAGAGCAATAATATGTGGTGCTTGAATAGGGCCAATTGTACGGAGCTAAAAACAATTGAGAGTCAAATCATCTAGGAGGAATAACTTAAGCAGAAAAATTTGAATGATAATTGGAAACATTTAAGAACCTTACTAAATACCCAAAAAGCTACAGTCCCACAATTGAGAAAGGAGGGCCATGTTGGTTAAAAAATTGGCCTGATTTAGAGAGACAGTGAAGGCAGCTATTGAAAAATATATAACAAAGGGGAAGTTAATAGCTATGAGTATATATCAGGAGTTAGGAATTTTAGAAAATTGGTAAGGGAAGCCAAGAGACATAAAGAGAAATCTATGGCCAGCAGAGTTAAGGACAATAAGGAGTTTTTAAAATACGTTAGGAACAAAAAGAATCCAGCAGTGGTATTGGTCTATTACTAGATGAAAATGGTGGTAGAATTTTTGATGATAATACTGAAAAGACAGAAGTGTTCAATAAACATGTCTGTTCTGTATTTGAGGGGAAAAAAACAGAGTATGTAATCTAATCATATGGTGATTGCACTTTCTATTCCACTAGTATCTCTGCAGGATGTTAAACAGCAGCTACTGAAGTTAAACATTTTAAAATCAGCAGGTCCACTGCATCCAGGAGTTTTAAAAGAGCTGGTGGAGGAGCTTGCTCCACCATTAATGTTGATTTTTAATAGGTTGTGGAGAACTGAGGAATTTTCTGAAGACTGTAAGAAAGCCAGTGTTGTGCCAATTTTTAAAAAGGGTAAATGGGCTGACCTGGGGAATTATAGGTCTGTCAGTCGAACACTGATCCCTGGCAAGCTAATAGAGTGGCTGATTTTAGGACTCAATTAATAAAGAATTAAAGAAGGGTAATGTAACTAATGCAAATTATGGAAAATAGATTCTGCCAAACTAACTTGATTTTGTGGGGGTTTTTTTGTTTTTTAAATAAGATTACAAGTTTGGTTGATATAGCTAATAGTGTTATCATGATATTTTCTGTAGTATCTTGCTGATGAATATTGCCCATATGCTCAGGGGTTAGCTGATCGCCATATTTGGGGTCAGGAAGGAATTTTCTTCCAGGGCAAATTGGAAGAGGCCCTGGAGGTTTTTCACCTTCCTCTGTAGCATGGGGCACGAGTCACTTGCTGGAGGATTCTCTGCTCCTTGAAGTCTTTAAACTACGATTTGAGGACTTCAGTAGCACAGATATAGGTGTGAGGTTTTTTTGTAGGAGTGGTGGGTGAAATTCTGTGGCCTGCGTTATGCAGGAGGTCAGACTAGATGATCATAATGGTCCCTTCTGACCTAAATATCTGTGAATCTATATATTTATCCTTCTCCAAATATTTGACTTGGTATCACACAACATTTTGCTTAAAAAAACAAGAATGATATAAAAATAACATGGCAGACATTAAATGGATTAAAATTTGGCTAGCAGATCTCAAAAAGTAATTGTAAATGGGAAATCGTCATTGTGTGGGTGTATTTCCAGTGAGGTCCCACTGGGATCAGTTCTTGGCCCTACACTATTTCAGTTTTAACAATGACTTGGAAGAAACTATAAAATTTGCAAATGAGACACAAGTTGGGAGAGTGGTAAATAATGAAGAGAACAGTTCACTGATTCAGAGCGATCTGGATCATTTGGTAAACTGGGCGCAAGTGAACAATATGCATTTTAATGGATACATTTACATTTAGCTGCATCTAGGAACAAAGAAAGTAGGTCATACTTAGCGTCCCCCATCCTATATCCTGAGAACCAGTGACTCTGAAAGAGATTTGGCAGTAATGGCGGATAATCAACTGACCATGAGCTTCCCAGCATGATTCTAGCCAAAAAAGCTAATGCAATCTAGGGATGCATAAATGGGAATCTTGAGTAGAAGTAGAGGTTATTTTGAAACTGGTGTGACTGCTGCTGGAATACTGTCTAGTTCTGGTGCACGCAATTCAAGAATGATTTGATAAATTGGAGAGGGTTCAGAGAAGAGCCACAAGGACTATTAAAGGATTAGAAAACTTGTCTTAGGCCTGGTCTACGCTGCCGCTTAAATCAATGTAAGTTACATCACTCAGGGGAGGAAAAAAATCACCCCCCTGAGCGACATAGCTTACATCGACCTAACGTGGTTTCTACACCGTGCTGTATTGGTGGGAGACGCTCTCCCGCTATCTTACCTTCTGCCTCTTGGGGAGATGGACTACTGAAGTCGATGGGAGAGTGCTCTCCCATCGACTCATCACATCTTCACCAGACCCGATAAATCAACGCTGCTGCATCAATCGCAGTGGCGCTGATTTAGCATACAGTATAGACAAGCCCTTAGATTGAGGTCCTAGAGTCTGTGTATTTAGCTTAACAAAATATGGTAAGAGGTGACTTGATTACAATCTATAAGTATCTACATGGGGAACAAATATTTGATAATGGGCTCTTCAAGCTAGCAAGGAAAGGTATAACACAATTCATTGGTTGCTAGTTGGAGCTAAACAAATTCGGGCTGGAAATAAGATGTAGATTTTTAAGAGTGAGGGTAATTAACCATTGGAACAGTTTGCGAAGAGTTTTGGTAGATTCTTCATCGCTGATGATTTTTAATTCAAGATGGAATGTTTTTTTCTAAAAGATATGCTCTAGGAATTATTTTGGGGAAGCTCTGTGTCATGTGAGTGCAATGGTCCCTTCTGGCCTTGGAATCTGTGAACGAATTTCTACAAAACTTTCAACAGGAAGGCTGCTTGGGTCAGGTGGCGAGAGAGCCCCCAGAATAGCCAATAGCCTAGTGGCTAGGGCACTCACCTGGGTTATGGGAGATAACCCAGGTTCAAGTCCCTGATACAAGTTAGGTAAAGCAAGGACTTGATCCTTGATGTCCCACATCCCAGGTGAGTACCCTAATCACTGGGCTATTGGCTGTTTTGCAGGGAGGAGGGGAAGGTCTCTTTCATTTGTCATGACAAATGTTGAAAGGTCTGTTTCATCCCACTGAGTAACTAGAAATTGTTTTGGAAACTCTTCCCACCCAGTTCTAGGCTACAGTTCTGAGCTGGCTAGTAAAGGTGCTTTACTTCCCGTGAATTAATGGTAATTTTTCCAACTCTTTCTCCCCTCCCCACCCTAATCTCTCACTCACATGCATATTGAGCGTCTACTTTTTGATGCTTGATATTTGAAATCAAATTAGTGAGAATTTTTAAGATGCATCCTCACAGAGTGTTCTCAATTCTACCAAGTTTCAACTTTTCCAAGAAACTAGAAGGCTGTAGCTCATCATTCACAAGATAAATCAGGTCACGGGATTCCTAATAAACGCAAAATAAGTTAAGATCATGCAGAAACCTGATTACCTTGTTTTTGGCTGGGTTACGTGGGCAGCAATGTTTTTCTTTTTAGGAATGAAAGCTAAAAATCACTTTGATCTGGTAAATATGGAAAAGAATGGGGAGGCAAACAGAAATGTGAGACAGGATACAAAACAATGAGTTCTTTAAAAAGAAAAAGACATTGATACTGGTGTTTCATTTACTCCAAGGATTAAAAAACTGACCTTTCAAATGCACTGAATGTGTTTTTGAAGAGTAGCTTCTCATTCCTCAGATTCATAACACTCTAAAAGGCCCTGTTTCTGCCCATAACAACAAATTTCCTAAGGGCTCAGGAACTTTTTTTATTTTTTTTATTTTTTCTTACTGGGTTTGAACAGTGACAAGCCATAGTAGTATTAAATACAAATGCAGATGCTTATCATATATAATGAAAACTTTTCTAATTGACAATTTTATCCTATATAAGTAGTTGGGATAGTGTTACAAATATGGGTTAATATTTGTAAGGGATGCCAAATAACACTTATATTTTCTGAGACACTTCTTGGTTAACATAATAATTGAATTTCATATTATCTTAAAAGATTTTTTAAATGAAAATTTTGCATCTTGGGTAGCATTCCAGTGAAAATTATTAAGGTTTGAGTAATTGCAGCTATAAATGTAATAACTTGGTAGAACTGCATTGCTGTTTCTATAAAACATCAAGCTCTATATTTAGATGTGCTCCTTGAATTCTCTAGCCAAATGCACTGAGGACTCATGAAAATCATTGAATATTGCTAATAAATCAGTTTTCTTCTTGGGTTGCTTTGTAGAAGCCATGAAAGAGGAACCTGAAGTACTTTTTGAGGATCTGCTTGAAAAGGCCAAAGCTGGAGAACCAAAAGCCCAGACGGAGGTAATTTTATACATTGTCGCTACTTTTTTTTTATACTCTTTAGAGGCCATTTATTGACTATGAATAGATAAAATAAATGTTTGTTAGCTCTTTCTGAAATCATATCTGTAGAGAGCACTGGAAAGAGCTTTGAACATCTCTGAACATTGGCGAAACTTCATCGAGCATTGTTGTGGTTTAAATTCAGAAAACGTTACCACACACTTCCAACTCTTGTGGGGTTATTATCTCTTCCAAAAACTGTTCAGTTGAACTACATCCTTTGTTAGAATTTTAAGTTGTTCAAAGTGAGAGATGCCAAATAGCTTCTTGGCCTGGAGGAATGTTCCTTACTTAGGAAGGATATCAGATTTCCCAAGTTCCAGTCCAGTACCAGCCTTTGGGGTAGATGTGAAAGTTAATTATAGATTGTAAGCATCTAGGGGCCGGGAATGTCATTTGTATTTTGTCCAGTGTCTAATACAATGAGAGAAGAGGGAAGTGTCCATATAGTGACTGTTGGATACTGTTTTGATTTTAATTTGTTACCATTGGAACAAAATGCAAACCTCATTCAGCACTAAGGCTCCTAGGCACTACGACTATACAAAAAATGAATAATACTAGAGTAATGTAACTGAGTTGTTTCAAGGTTTGCAAATGACTCAACAGCACCAACCTTGGGTCATTTGAAAATGTACAAAGTATGTTTCCTGGTATGGTGGATTAGTAAGGTCATTCATGTACACAGGGTTGAGATCTTTCTATAACTTTCCTCATCTATGCTGAATAAATGCATTTAAAAAACCCTCTAGGTACTAGCTACCATTTGGCTGTTCAGTGGCCTACGAGAATTGAGTTGATCTTAATTCTGTCCCTGAAGAAATTTGTTAGCAGTTTTAGGGCTTTTCTATACTAAAAAAATACATCGGTTTCATTAGATCAGGTTAAAATTCTAACTAAACCGGAACAAGCACCTAATGGAGTTGCACTTAAACTAGTTTAATCCTCACTTTAAATCACTTCAGCTAAACTTGTTAAATTACTGACTTTAATTAAATCAGTAGAAACATATACATGGTCAACCAGATGTGCTAATTTAGTATAGACAAGGCCTGAACGACACTGAGACTGTACTGTCATCTCACCCTCACAAATGGCCCTTCTAAGCTGAGAAGTAATGACATTTGAGAAAATTGGAGATGGGGGTCAGGAGTGAGAATATCTGAGTGCTGCTGCACTGTGGGAGATATCCCAACAGAATAGTAAAAAATAATAATAATAATAGTAATAAATAATCTCTAGAACTGGTGCAAACATCCTGCATACTTCACCCATGTTCTTCAGCCCTGGTATTTGAGGGCAGCCTCAAGAAGGGAGCAGTCTGAAGAGTTCCTGGCCTTTAAAACAGCCAAACACCTTTGTGGGTAATGGTATTTTGAACTTGGAGGATCCTTGCCACCAGAACCCTCAATTTGGTTCCAATTCCAGCAAAGAACAAAAACCTGTAATTTCTAGTTGATTAAGAAATATGTAAGATAAAATGGTAGAACAAAGCTTGTGGAGACACAGAGAAAACTAACGTGTGTTGATGATTTGTCCATTTTGGCTGACAAGAAAGAGGAATTGGTAAATATGGTATCAGAGTAGACGTTGGTTTGAAGATTATGATTTGAAGGTGAACCCAAAGAAAACTGAAATTATGCATGTAGGCAAGATGGAAGAAGAGATGCTGTTAACTGAAGTTTTAGGAGAGAAGCTGAATCAGAAGAATTTGTGTACTTGAGAACTATACAGTGCCATCCCGAAGAGATCTTGAAAACTGAAAAGAACCCAATGTCCGAGGTGACAGTGAAAAAGGTGGTAGGAGTACTGTAGGACCAGCAATTAAGTAACAAACTGAAGGCAAAATTGTATCTTGTGTGTGTTTATCCCTGCCTGCTGTTTGATTTGGAAACAGTAGGTCTTATGGAGATGGGGGAAAAAAGAAGACACCAGTAGTAGAAAGTAATATATTGAGGAGAATGGCAGGCAAGCAGAGGGTAGACAGTGCACATGGAAGAAATTAGAGGCAATATAAACTTGGGACTCCTAGTAATAGGCTGGACATGTTATAAGAATGGGAGAAGAACAAACATTAAAGAAAGCGTGGGAGGAGGAGGACAGCAAGAAAGGATATATTAGACTGACTTTGGAGAGACTTTAAGGGAAATTTGAAGAGAGAAGACTGGAACTCCAAGACAGGACACGCGGGTTTGGAAGGAGTGATAGAGTCATGGGCACTGCTGACCCTGTGTAAACGGGAAAAGGGATCGTGAAGTGTAAGAAATATATAAACAGAACCCCTGGGTTACTGCTGGAAAGTCCTTCTCTGTTTTCATCTATAAAATCAAAACCTGTTTAAATAACAGTAAGCCACAGTCCCGGTTAATGATATTCTGGACTAATAAATTGGCTATTATCTGAGGAGTTTATTAACCTAGAATATGATCTTTGCATTCTTGTCAGGAAGACTTTACTGTTGCACTGCAGCTTTAAACATTTTTAAATGAAAGTTGAGCAATAACAAGCAAAATGGGCTGTCAAAACACGGAGAAGATAATTGGTTTAAAAAAACCCCAAACCTGACATCTCTCTACCCTTCCTGGTTCACTCCACCCTTATACCCCCTCCTCTGATGCCTACGTGTCAATAAGGCTCTTGTCTTAAAGATCACAGTATGTTTTCAGGTTTAATTATGTTCATCTCAAAATAAACAAAAAATCAGTTAGGAACCTGGAGCCCTACTGTCCTGTGGAGAGGGACAAGAGGAAGGAGGAAAACAAGATTTTAAAAAAAAAATCTTGTTTAAAATATTTAAATAGATTTTTCTCTTGGCAGTTTGATAGCCAAGAGTGTGTCCATTGTGAGGGTGGGGAGTGTGCATCTTCAGCAGAAGTGAGTGAAAAGCTGAGGTAGTGATATTTGTAGCTTGCTTACAGCCTAAAAAATTGACTAGAGAAAAAATCACTCAAAATTCATGAACTTGGACAAATCACTGTAAGTATTATACTGAAATAATCCTGCACTCTGTCTCTCTCAGACTCTGTTCCAGGAATTTGCGTACAGTACTTTTATGGAAAAATAACTGTACAGAATTATGCAGATGACACCCACAATCCGAACTGCATAATGGAGAAGAGGCAGTGATGTGTCTGTTACTGTACAGGGTCTCTGCACTCTTGATTGGTTGTGACCACTCTGTTTTAGTTAGCAGAGCACAGCAGTATGAGGGAGTGTGTGCTCATGTTATAGGAAAAAGAAAAGGAGTACTTGTGGCACCTTAGAGACTAACGAATTTATTTGAGCATGAGCTTTCGTGAGCTACAGCTCACTTCATCAGATGCATACCGTGGAAACTGCAGCAGACTCTATATATACACAGAGAATATGAAACAATACCTCCTCCCACCCCACTGTCCTGCTGGTAATAGCTTATCTAAAAGCCATTTCCAGCACAAATCCAGGTTTTCTCACCCTCCACCCCCCCACACAAATTCACTCTCCTGCTGGTGATAGCCCATCCAAAGTGACAACTCTTTACACAATGTGCATGATAATGAAGTTAGGCCATTTCCTGCACAAATCCAGGTTCTCTCACTCCCTCACCCCCCTCCAAAAACCCACCCCCATACACACACAAACTCACTCTCCTGCTGGTAATAGCTCATCCAAACTGGCCACTCTCCAAGTTTAAATCCAAGTTAAACCAGAACATCAGGGGGGGGGGGGTAGGAAAAAACAAGAGGAAATAGGCTACCTTGCATAATGACTTAGCCACTCCCAGTCTCTATTTAAGCCTAAATTAATAGTATCCAATTTGCAAATGAATTCCAATTCAGCAGTTTCTCGCTGGAGTCTGGATTTGAAGTTTTTTTGTTTTAAGATAGCGACCTTCATGTCTGTGATTGCGTGACCAGAGAGATTGAAGTGTTCTCCGACTGGTTTATGAATGTTATAATTCTTGACATCTGATTTGTGTCCATTTATTCTTTTACGTAGAGACTGTCCAGTTTGACCAATGTACATGGCAGAGGGGCATTGCTGGCACATGATGGCATAAATCACATTGGTGGATGTGCAGGTGAACGAGCCTCTGATAGTGTGGCTGATGTTATTAGGCCCTGTGATGGTGTCCCCTGAATAGATATGTGGGCACAATTGGCAACGGGCTTTGTTGCAAGGATAAGTTCCTGGGTTAGTGGTTCTGTTGTGTGGTATGTGGTTGTTGGTGAGTATTTGCTTCAGGTTGCGGGGCTGTCTGTAGGCAAGGACTGGCCTGTCTCCCAAGATTTGTGAGAGTGTTGGGTCATCCTTTAGGATAGGTTGTAGATCCTTAATAATGCGTTGGAGGGGTTTTAGTTGGGGGCTGAAGGTGACGGCTAGTGGCGTTCTGTTATTTTCTTTGTTAGGCCTGTCCTGTAGTAGGTAACTTCTGGGAACTCTTCTGGCTCTATCAATCTGTTTCTTTACTTCCGCAGGTGGGTATTGTAGTTGTAAGAAAGCTTGACAGAGATCTTGTAGGTGTTTGTCTCTGTCTGAGGGGTTGGAGCAAATGCGGTTGTATCGCAGAGCTTGGCTGTAGACGATGGATCGTGTGGTGTGGTCAGGGTGAAAGCTGGAGGCATGCAGGTAGGAATAGCGGTCAGTAGGTTTCCGGTATAGGGTGGTGTTTATGTGACCATTGTTTATTAGCACTGTAGTGTCCAGGAAGTGGATCTCTTGTGTGGACTGGACTAGGCTGAGGTTGGTGGTGGGATGGAAATTGTTGAAATCATGGTGGAATTCCTCAAGGGCTTCTTTTCCATGGGTCCAGATGATGATGTCATCAATATAGCGCAAGTAGAGTAGGGGCTTTAGGGGACGAGAGCTGAGGAAGCGTTGTTCTAAATCAGCCATAAAAATGTTGGCATACTGTGGGGCCATGCGGGTACCCATAGCAGTGCCGCTGATCTGAAGGTATACATTGTCCCCAAATGTGAAATAGTTATGGGTAAGGACAAAGTCACAAAGTTCAGCCACCAGGTTAGCCGTGACATTATCGGGGATAGTGTTCCTGACGGCTTGTAGTCCATCTTTGTGTGGAATGTTGGTGTAGAGGGCTTCTACATCCATAGTGGCCAGGATGGTGTTATCAGGAAGATCACCGATGGATTGAAGTTTCCTCAGGAAGTCAGTGGTGTCTCGAAGGTAGCTGGGAGTGCTGGTAGCGTAGGGCCTGAGGAGGGAGTCTACATAGCCAGACAATCCTGCTGTCAGGGTGCCAATGCCTGAGATGATGGGGCGCCCAGGAGTTCCAGGTTTATGGATCTTGGGTAGTAGATAGAATATCCCAGGTCGGGGTTCCAGGGGTGTGTCTGTGCGGATTTGATCCTGTGCTTTTTCAGGAAGTTTCTTGAGCAAATGCTGTAGTTGCTTGTGGTAACTCTCAGTGGGATCAGAGGGTAATGGCTTGTAGAAACTCGTGTTGGAGAGCTGCCGAGCAGCCTCTTGTTCATATTCCGACCTATTCATGATGACAACAGCACACTAAACTTTCTAAACTACTACATGCTACAAGGGGCCACAGCAATGGTTCCCTCAACCCACCTAGCAATATTGTTAACCTATCCAACTATACTCTCAGCCCAGCAGAAGCAGCTGTTCTATCCCGGGGCCTCTCCTTCTGCCCCTCCACCCCCACGAACATGATACAGTTCTGTGGTGACCTAGAATCCTATTTTCGACGTCTCCGACTCAAGGAATATTTCCAAAATACCTCTGAACAACATACTAATCCACAGAGGTCTCCCTACCAACACTACAGAAAGAAGGATTCTAGGTGGACTCCTCCTGAAGGTCGAAACAGCAGACTGGACTTCTACATAGAGTGCTTCCGCCGACGTGCACGGGCTGAAATTGTGGAAAAGCAGCATCACTTGCCCCATAACCTCAGCCATGCGGAACGCAATGCCATCCACAGCCTCAGAAACAACTCTGACATCATAATCAAAAAGGCTGACAAAGGAGGTGCTGTTGTCATCATGAATAGGTCGGAATATGAACAAGAGGCTGCTCGGCAGCTCTCCAACACGAGTTTCTACAAGCCATTACCCTCTGATCCCACTGAGAGTTACCACAAGCAACTACAGCATTTGCTCAAGAAACTTCCTGAAAAAGCACAGGATCAAATCCGCACAGACACACCCCTGGAACCCCGACCTGGGATATTCTATCTACTACCCAAGATCCATAAACCTGGAACTCCTGGGCGCCCCATCATCTCAGGCATTGGCACCCTGACAGCAGGATTGTCTGGCTATGTAGACTCCCTCCTCAGGCCCTACGCTACCAGCACTCCCAGCTACCTTCGAGACACCACTGACTTCCTGAGGAAACTTCAATCCATCGGTGATCTTCCTGATAACACCATCCTGGCCACTATGGATGTAGAAGCCCTCTACACCAACATTCCACACAAAGATGGACTACAAGCCGTCAGGAACACTATCCCCGATAATGTCACGGCTAACCTGGTGGCTGAACTTTGTGACTTTGTCCTTACCCATAACTATTTCACATTTGGGGACAATGTATACCTTCAGATCAGCGGCACTGCTATGGGTACCCGCATGGCCCCACAGTATGCCAACATTTTTATGGCTGATTTAGAACAACGCTTCCTCAGCTCTCGTCCCCTAAAGCCCCTACTCTACTTGCGCTATATTGATGACATCTTCATCATCTGGACCCATGGAAAAGAAGCCCTTGAGGAATTCCACCATGATTTCAACAATTTCCATCCCACCACCAACCTCAGCCTAGTCCAGTCCACACAAGAGATCCACTTCCTGGACACTACAGTGCTAATAAACAATGGTCACATAAACACCACCCTATACCGGAAACCTACTGACCGCTATTCCTACCTGCATGCCTCCAGCTTTCACCCTGACCACACCACACGATCCATCGTCTACAGCCAAGCTCTGCGATACAACCGCATTTGCTCCAACCCCTCAGACAGAGACAAACACCTACAAGATCTCTGTCAAGCTTTCTTACAACTACAATACCCACCTGCGGAAGTAAAGAAACAGATTGATAGAGCCAGAAGAGTTCCCAGAAGTTACCTACTACAGGACAGGCCTAACAAAGAAAATAACAGAACGCCACTAGCCGTCACCTTCAGCCCCCAACTAAAACCCCTCCAACGCATTATTAAGGATCTACAACCTATCCTAAAGGATGACCCAACACTCTCACAAATCTTGGGAGACAGGCCAGTCCTTGCCTACAGACAGCCCCGCAACCTGAAGCAAATACTCACCAACAACCACATACCACACAACAGAACCACTAACCCAGGAACTTATCCTTGCAACAAAGCCCGTTGCCAATTGTGCCCACATATCTATTCAGGGGACACCATCACAGGGCCTAATAACATCAGCCACACTATCAGAGGCTCGTTCACCTGCACATCCACCAATGTGATTTATGCCATCATGTGCCAGCAATGCCCCTCTGCCATGTACATTGGTCAAACTGGACAGTCTCTACGTAAAAGAATAAATGGACACAAATCAGATGTCAAGAATTATAACATTCATAAACCAGTCGGAGAACACTTCAATCTCTCTGGTCACGCAATCACAGACATGAAGGTCGCTATCTTAAAACAAAAAAACTTCAAATCCAGACTCCAGCGAGAAACTGCTGAATTGGAATTCATTTGCAAATTGGATACTATTAATTTAGGCTTAAATAGAGACTGGGAGTGGCTAAGTCATTATGCAAGGTAGCCTATTTCCTCTTGTTTTTTCCTACCCCCCCCCCCCTGATGTTCTGGTTTAACTTGGATTTAAACTTGGAGAGTGGCCAGTTTGGATGAGCTATTACCAGCAGGAGAGTGAGTTTGTGTGTGTATGGGGGTGGGTTTTTGGAGGGGGGTGAGGGAGTGAGAGAACCTGGATTTGTGCAGGAAATGGCCTAACTTCATTATCATGCACATTGTGTAAAGAGTTGTCACTTTGGATGGGCTATCACCAGCAGGAGAGTGAATTTGTGTGGGGGGGTGGAGGGTGAGAAAACCTGGATTTGTGCTGGAAATGGCTTTTAGATAAGCTATTACCAGCAGGACAGTGGGGTGGGAGGAGGTATTGTTTCATATTCTCTGTGTATATATAGAGTCTGCTGAAGTTTCCACGGTATGCATCTGATGAAGTGAGCTGTAGCTCACGAAAGCTCATGCTCAAATAAATTCGTTAGTCTCTAAGGTGCCACAAGTACTCCTTTTCTTTTTGCGAATACAGACTAACACGGCTGTTACTCTGAAACCTGTCATGTTATAGGAGTAACCTGAAGATGTACACTGTTAATTTGGTTCTAAGTACCTCTTTCTTCCTCCCAGTTTTAGCTCACGATCTAAACAAAGAGCATCCTCAAGTTAACATTAAAACTACCTGACAAGCTGGAATGAGCAGGAATGGATATTCTATAATCAGCTCAAGTCAAAAGGGTTCTAGCCATTTTACATTTTGGTAACTTTAAAATGAAAACATTTGTGCAAAAGTTTTATCACAAATCTCATTTTAAAGCCACTGTTGCACAATACTCATTCAGAAAGGGCAGATCACAGCCTAGCATACTGCATCTATCAGTGCAGTTTCATGGAAAGGCTAGGTATAGGTTGGTCTGGTTTTCTATTAATTAAAAAAAAAACCCACTAATTCCAAGAGCTTATGTATCTTTAGAACCAAAATAAAGGTAAAATGTTCTCTTCAAAAGGTAGCTACTTACAGATGCTGTTACTGTACCTTACACAGAAAGCTCTGTCACAAAACCCAAGTCTTGGGCTGTGGTTCCTTGTGCAATAGTCATTCTTATGGCTGATTCCATGATTTGTGTTGGCAGATATCAGTTTCTGGGACTATGGGATATGTGTAGAAGAGCTGTATTAAGTGTTGCTGTTTTGGGATTTAGTCAAAAACGTGGTGGCTATAACTATAAACACACTGTAGGAATAGCTGTTCTTGGTCCCAGGTTTTATTGCCACATAATTTGTTCAAAGCAATAACTTCCATATAAATCTTGCTAACACTATGTCTGCGGTGATGACAAATTGTCAGTGATGGTACTTGTACCTAAGCTACGTTCTTGACTTTCTGCCATTTACTCTTCTTTCATCTGTTCCTGCATCAATGTGCTTTTCCATTTCATTGAGTTGAGGTATGCCAGGGTAGTAATTGTACACTGTCAGTTTGGTTTACTTGGTCTGAGTTCTCTTGCCTATTTGCATTTTTTTCTGGTAGCTTCAATTCTATGAAGTGTACATTTAATCCCAAAGGCCCTGATCCTGCAACTGGATTTGTGTGGATTGGTCGTGTAAGAATCCACCTGTGTGCGTCCAACCTGAGAATTGGGTCCCAAGTCAGACCTGCTAACCTTCCAAGAGAAGTTCAGGTTTTTTATAAGGTGGGGATGTTTAGTGCTGCAGAATCATTCAAAAGGATAATTAACAGTTCAGTTCTACAGCATAGATTCACTATTTTGGGGTTCATAGTGGTATGATACTCTAGGGGGTCGCGTTAGTTTCCTTTCATGTGTAACCATCATCATGATGATTCCCCAGGCACTCAGCTGTCATGATGGTGGGTACGCCAAATTTGAGCAAGTGGCACTGCGGCCACATAAGCCAGGTCACAACTCCGCTCACACAGAGTCCAGTCAGCGGAGCGGACATGCGGTGCAACCCCGGAGCTTGCAATGCCCAGACTGGAGAGCCAAGCCCAGCCAGCCACACAGCACAGGAGCTGCCACTATGAGGACCTGACCGAAACCACCCCAGAGCCTTCACCCCCAAATTATGTACCGGATCACGACAGGCTGTAAATATTTTCAAATGCGTCCTGACTCCGAAAAGGTTGAGAACCACCATATCAAGGCCCTCTACAGAGATTACTTCATCTAAATTCCTGTCCATCACTGATGCCTTGCTATGGCACTTCATTTTGCATTTTTAAAGTTGATCTAGCAGTACTGTATAAAAATGAGTACTTGTGGCACCTTAGAGACTAACCAATTTATTTGAGCATAAGCGTTCGTGAGCTACAGCTCACTTCATCGGATCACTTCATGCATCCGATGAAGTGAGCTGTAGCTCACGAAGGCTTATGCTCAGATAAATTGGTTAGTCTCTAAGGTGTCACAAGTACTCCTTTTCTTTTTGCGAATACAGACTAACACAGTACAGTAACACAGGCTGCTACTCTGAAACCTGTATAAAAATGAATTTGCTTAGCATCTGCTCTTTCTGTCTAGCATTACTAGCATTCACTGCTGCATTTAGTCATGTACTACCTAATGTTACCTCCTTTGTTGACTTCATCAAATGTGCCAGAAATCAGTCATTGCTTCTGCTTGCATCTTGTTCTGGAAGTTGATCTTGTTCTGGAAGTTGTTCTCCAGCCAGTTTGCTGAGGACAACTTATAGCTGTGTGCCTCAGTGTTGGAGTCAGCTTATTTGACCTTCTTTTTCACAGATAAAGCCTTCACTCGCTGAGATAAAGAGAACAGAAGGTATTTAAATAGCTAAGGAATTTTGTTTGTTCGCCATTCTTTCTAGATGGGAAAACACTACCTGAAATTAGCAGAAGACCAGGATGAAGAACTCAACAACTGTAGTGCTGTTGACTGGCTGATTCTTGCTGCTAAGCAGGGTCGAAGGGAAGCTGTCAAGCTGTTGCGGAGATGCTTAGCAGACAGAAGAGGTATGGGTTCTTTAGGAGCTTTAACTCTTATATTTTTAGTCTATTTTAGCTACAAATAATCCTCCATTAAAATATTGGAGAGACAGGTTAAAATATACTTTAAAATCTGGGTATATTTGGAGCAAAATTACTTGAACAGCTGCTGATCGAATGTTAGAGTAGTTTAATTAAAAGGACAACATAGGACTTTTCATATAGAAATATCTGTGTCAATCATGTACTTGAATTCCTTCATTAGATTCTTATTTCTTACCAAAACTCATTGAAATTCTTTATCCTTGCCTTTAAGGTTAATTTCACACTCCACCTACATATCTGCTGTTTTTCTCTTCTCCTGTCCCTCTCATTCTCCCTTTATTCTTCTCAATCCTCTTGCCTAATTGGTTCCCTGTACCATATTCTCCCATTTCAAAATTCACGCCTTCCTTCATCCCACTTCCTACGCTTGGAATAGTCTTCCTCATGTCTGCCAAGTATCTGATCTCTTCTTGAAACCCACTTCTTTACATAATACTTCCTCATCACCAGTGCTCTATCCATGTCATCTTTTACCTGTACTGTTGTCCTTGTGTCTTGTCTCCAGGCAAGATTACAAACTCTTTGTGGCAGGGAACATATCTTATGCAATCCGTAAAGTGCACTGTACATTTTAAGATATGTATAATATTTGTTGGTAAGCCCTGGACACAGAACAATATAGGAAAAAATTAGTTAACTTGAGAAGATGACGTGTGAATCAACTTGTCCAAAAACTTAGAACTAAAGTGAAAAAAAAATAACAAATTGTGGACATGTCCATCACTTCTTCCTGAAATGTGGGATGATAATATCTAATACACTTTCTTTTCTTGAGGCATTACTTCTGAGAATGAGCAAGAAGTGAAGAAATTATCATCTGAGACTGATCTGGAGAGAGCTGTGAGAAAAGCAGCCTTAGTGATGTATTGGAAATTAAATCCAAAGAAGAAGAAGCAGTTAGCAGTTTCTGAACTGCTGGAGAATGTTGGGCAAGTTAACAATGAAGGTAGGTATCTAGTACCCCAGAAAAGAAACTGATCCTGTCTAAAACACAAAATTAAAAGCAGAACACAACTTTAAAACCTAAATGACTATATATAAAAATAAAATAAATAAGTGTGTAACCCATTCATGGAAAAATAGTTGTAATGACCTTTTATCAGCTGCTCACTCTAACTCTTTAAAGCTGATTCATATGCTGTCAGGAGTTTTGCTTATGCATGGTGACTCACTTAAGTACCAATGAGAACCACCAAAGATTAGAAATGACTAACTTTTTAATCAAAACTCAGTGTTTTTGAAAAATATGCTCTTATTTACTTTAATTTTATCGGTAACAAAGCACTCTGAGTATCTTGCCAGATATTTGAAGTTACTAACTTAAAAATGCATCACAAAGTAAGCATATACTAATGATCTAAACCAGTGGTTCTCAAACTTTTATACTGGTGACCCCTTTCACACAGCAAGCCTCTGAGTGCGCCTCCCTCCAATAAAGTAAAACCACTTTTTTTATATATTTAACACCATTATAAATGCCGGAGGCAAAGCGGGGCTTGCGGCAGAGGCTGACAGCTCACAACCCCCCATGTGTTAACCTTGCGACCCCCTGAGGGGTCCCGACTCCCAGTTTGAGAACTCCTGATCTAAACACTATTCCTCTTTTTAACACTGTAGCTGAAAATCAAAATGTACTATTACGGCCACTTTCTCTACTTTCAAAAAGTACATGATGAAATGAGTTCTGTTTTTAGTATAAGCTTTGTATTGCCACTCAATCTATGCAGTTCTTTCAAGGAATTCAGCAGATTCTCACTCAGTGTCCTGTTGTTGCAAATGGGTGGTAGACCCTAAGGATCACAGCTGCTCTGGAGGCAGCTTTGCTTGTCCCTAAGTAGAGCCTTCTTAGAGGATTTCTGCCACAGTAGGACTTGGTAGCATATGCCCTTGTGTAAACTTTTATCTCATTGGTTTGAGGTGCTGCTGTCTTCTATATTTTTGCTGCTTTAGCTCATGACATTTGTTGTCGGTTGTTCGCTTAATGACTACTTTGTGAACTTCTGTTGTTGAGCAGATGGTGAAAAACAACCTGGCCCAGTTCCAAAGTCTGTACAGAAGCAAAGAAGAATGCTGGAACGATTAGTAAGCAGTGAATGTAAGTGCACACATCCTGTTTGAAATGTAATGACCATGATTTAATTTTGCTTTGTTTTGCTAAATAATTTTGCACCAGCTGTAAGTTTTTTTTTCTCAACTACAGTGTGTTAACCTAATACGTTTTTATCTTCTGATTACACAGCATTTAAGCTTAGCATCTAATGTGCACAGCTCTTTAGCCTCTGTTACCTTGCTGTAACTGTTAAACCACACCCCCTCACTGTGGATTTCTCTCTAATATTTGTCTCCTACATAAATACTTGATTTAAACAGACCTTCCGTATCCCACAAGCCCCCTAAAAGCTGTCCTTGTGATTAGCTGTCTTCACCTATCACTCATGAGACCCAGGCTTAAATTTAAGGAAGAAACGTCTCTTCTTATGGCCAAGTAAGATACAGTTTTCCTGGCATCTAAAGGGCACGCCATCCAGCCCTCCCCAGCCAAGAGAGGTCACAGTGCTATTCGGCTCTGAAAAGGGAGGAGCAGCTACTAAAGACACATCAAAATTATTGCTATCTTGGCCCTTGCTGAGGAGGGAGAGCCTCATTGACTTTTTAACTGGTAAAAATGCTACTGCTGAAAGTAAGCTGTATCTTCTATAGGTTAAAAAGTTCTGTCTCTGCTCTTATGACACCTGTACAAGAAAACTAACAGGTTTTAAAATAAAGATAAGCTTAAGCTTTAAAATTCTGATACGGGGCATGAAGATTCCAAATTGTTGGGAAGGAAGAGGGAAGGACTGGACTCCTAACTAGTTCTCAAAATCAGGACTACTACTTGCTTAGTAGGTGAGATAGAAAGGTAGATAAAAATGATTGATGTAGAGAGAGGTGCTCTGTTTACCTTCCATGCAGTACAGGAACAAAGAGATACCTGACTGTGAGCAGCAAATTTTAAAACTGATGAAAGGAAATACCGTCCTCACTCTCATCCATTTATCCCCACAAAGCATTAAGCTGTGATACTTGCCACCACATGATTATTGAGGATGGGGCATCATAGGATTGAAAAAAGGATTAAACATTTCAGATGGGAAATAAAAATTCCACTAGCTAGGATTTAAAAACAAAACACATTTTATAAGGGATATCAACCTTCCTCCTTCAGGATGCAAGTCAACAGTCCACTGCTTGGTGTTAAAAAGATAATCCCCTCCCTTCATTCCCCTTCACGGTATGTAGGTATGTTAATGCATAATTATGAATTATGTGGTTTACCTCTTCCTCTGAAGCTTCAGATATGGGGACTGTCAAAGAGGATACCAGACTACATGGAGTATTGGTATTGATCCAGCATGTCAATCCTGTATTCCAACCATTGATCTGCAGCTGCTAATCTTCATATATATCACCTATTTTTTTGAAAAAGGAAAACATGAAGAAACGATAGGAGGATTTAAAGACTGAAAACTAAGATGGCGAAGGAACATAGTGACAAACAATGCATATTGTACAGAGAGCAGTGTAGTTAAACCTAAACTTCGGTTAAGGCCATGTATAGAACAATTCTAATTCCTTTTTCATGCTACTATATAAAATGTAAAAATTCATATAAAGTCAGTCCCACTCTTCTTTATGGCTGTTTTAGATGTCCTGCAGTTCAAAAACTAGTTCTATATAATACTAAAACTTCCCGAAAATTCAGGTTGAGATTCAGTCAGGGTCACTGTCGTCCTCTCCTTCCATGCAGCCTGTGGCTCATCAGATGTATGTGAGACTGCACTGAAAGTAATGTTCTCAAGACGAACTGGGGCTTTTTGCTGGTTTTACATTAGCTTCTTAAAGGACAATACTCTGGTTAAGGCAAAGGGTGGGAGTCAGGCCTGAATTTTATTCCAGCCTTGACAGACTTTTCATATAGACTTGAGCCACACAGCGCTTAGTGTGACCCAATTTCCACTTCTTGAAAAAATGTTTAGGGCCAAGACTGCCACATTTTTTTTTTCCTCTCTCTCCATTGGAAAGCGTTCTGTGGTTTGAGTTCACTGGAGAATCTTCTGCTTTGGCACATATTGGATGATGCTATTGCACATTCCATCCCTTAGCTGCTGATCTTCTGAATCGGTGCTTCTCCTTCATTCTGATTGCAAATAAATGCAAAATAAGCCACTTTGTTCTGAATCCTTCAGCAGCTCATAGTGTTGGGGGAGGGAAAGGGGGTCAGTAATTTTCTGAAGGCTTAAATGGCAGATGAAATAATAGGGTAAATGAACCTACATGTAAGTGTAGGCAGAAATTGATGTGCACATTTCTTTTTTTACTGCAAATGGGGGAGGCAGGGAATTTGTCATAACCAAACTGAAGAAAAATCTGAATAATAAAGTGGAACCTACAACATATGCTTTTAACATCAATTGAAGAGAAACTTGGGTGTCAAGTTACTAATGGCGTTTAGAAATGAGAAGTTTTCATCAAACACTTAAAGTAGGAGGTTGGCTGTTCTCTCCTCTCCAGAGATGGAGTTGGCTGTCCGTGCTTGAGCAGAAGCAGCTATTACTAGCTAATATTCACTTCCCTGACCCAATCAGTTTCATTTATGCTGTGCATTTTGCCAGAGGCAAGTTTTCTTCTGATTTAATGCATTGCCAACACTTGGAAGCCCGATTTAAGCCTGTTAGCAAAGATTTGAGATGGGGTGAACTCAGTAGGACGACATATAGACAATTTATAGGTGACATTGTCTGTCTGTGGACAGTGGCCACAATGCCTGAGAATGTAAATGTCATTGTATTTGATTTAACATGCCAGCCATGTATTACAAACTAAACTCTCCCCATCAGCATATCACAGAAGTGCTGTCAAAGAATTTTTCTCTATTCCAACCCTCTCCTCTTCTTGAAAGCTTCCAGAGAAGGAGATTGCAGGACTTCCCTAGGCAATTTTTTCCATTTCCATTGTCCTTTCTGTTTCTAATTCTACAACTGAGAAGAGTCTATTTTATAAACGTCTCCATGTATGTCCTGACAGAACAAGCTGTGTCTGTTCAATGGTCGTTGACCTTATGGAAGTCAGTAGAAAGACTCCCATTGATTTTTGTGGGCTTTGGATCAGACCCTAAATCTGTAAGTGAGTGGCAAGAAAAAGGTGATCTGAGAATAGGGATGAAGAGGAGTAAGGAATAAAACTTAACACATTTCTTGATGGTTCCTTGGCATGCACAGTGTGGTGCAAGATTAATTATTTTAAAATATACACTTAAAATATGCAAACAAATCAACATATATCCTTGTGAGACTGAAGATTAAAGTATATGATGCTGCTTTTTTGTTACGTTCCTGTACCTTCTCTTTACACTTAGAGTGCCCAGAATGCTGCTAGTAGGATTTTATGTAGGAATGTTTTAAAATTACAGTAAGACCACAAATCAATACATTAAATCCTGTCCTTTAAAACTCAGTCAATTGTTTCAATTTCCTGTGTGTAACTAGTGCTCAGATAAGAATTAAGCAGACGAGCGTTCGTATCTTTGTCAGCTGACTCTCTAAACTTACTGTGTGGGAGGCTTGTTGTAGGTTTTTGTCATTCAAAAGTCTTTCATATTTGAAGCAATATCAGGTGCTTCAGTGTGTGGGGAAAGTTGGCATTAATTCTTCCTTATAATTGATATCAAACTTGTTTACCATGGAAACTGGCTAATCTACAGTGACTGGGACAAGCTGTAGGAGGCGATTGAGACAATTGTGTACATGATCTTGTATCCCAGTACTCCTCAGGAGGTTCACAGGGGTTAATCGAGGCCCTCCATTCCATTCATAGGGCTGGAGGGGAGTCTCCTTGCCCTCTTTGTGTTGAAGGAGTCAAGTAGCAGCCCATGGCAGCCCCCACTCATTGAACTCCCCTGCAGCAGGGCTTCAGGAAGTTGTAAGGAGCATAACATTATAGCAAATTCCTGAGTTAAAAATATGAATTTTTGTACTTTATATGACTGGTTATTCTGGCCTCCAATCACCCACTATCCCACACTGCAGCCAGGGCCTCACACGTGCTCTACCCTCAGTGTTCCTCTTCATCCTGCCCCTCCCATGATAACTCTCTTCCTCCATCCTTTTCAGCTTTCCTTTTTTAGAAACTCATTTCCCTCCCCACCATTTCTCAGACCCACTCTCTCACTTTACAGGCTCACACCCGCATGTGCGCTCACTCTCTCTCGTTTCAAAAAAAGATAACTCATGGTGATGCAATTATGTTACTATTGTCTTCTCTGTTTCTTTTAGTGCTATCTGAGATTCAAAGCTCTTCATAGCAGGGAACATGCCTAAAGTGTCTGGTGTACTTTGGGTGGACACTTCTTGAAAGAGTAGTAAGGGATTTGTTTCTCAGGGTCTTTAGCCAAAATCCTTCTCCCCACTATTGTATGCAGCGGCAGTCTTGTGCCACTTTGTCCCCAACGTGCCTAAATTTAAGTAGTGGCATATGTAGTGTATTTAAATAATTAATTTGTGCTCATCTGTATTTGGAGAATTAACAAATAAGCAAACAGACAAGATGACAAAATCCTGCTACTACGCTATGTAAATCAGCAATGTTCAATTTGGTGTCCGTTCAGTTTAGATCACTTCTAATGATGGTTCATAGCATGCTGATAAATATACTTCAATATATTTGGAAAAAAGTATATAATATCCAGCCTCACATCATATCAAAATTATTAGATAGAGGGAGATTATATGGGGTCGTGTGTGTGTGTGTGAATTATGAGGCATTGCTCATTTTACTGAGTTAATGAGGTTTCCTAGATATTATAGGAATTTACGCAGTGTATTCACCAGAGAACTGACTTCTGACTCAGTGCAGACTTTCAGTTAGACTTTGAGGAGTTTTTTTTCTGTGGCTCTTTGTGTCTTTTTTAACACAGCAGAGCTACTGAACATGTAATTATTTTTACCCCCAAAACGTTAAAAGGGAGGGGAAAGTCATAGTTGTTTCAGATAAATAATAACGTGATCTGAAACCTGATAAAATTGCAGTGCACTAGAATAAGCATACAAATATCTTTGACAGGTGAAAATATCTTTACTGTAGCTTTAATCCTGATGAAACTTGGACACAAAATATGAAATAGATGCAGTCTAATCAAATGCAATATAATGTATTTCATACTGTTCTCAGATAAACATGTTAATTCACTTTATTTCTTCTTTCTTATAATTTGTATATTATAGTAATAAATACTGGTCTGAATATGACCCACTACACTTACAAGATGTATTGTGTCGGGGGTAGCTATGTTAGTCTGTATCCACAAAAACAACAAGGAGTCTGGTGGCACCTTAAAGACTAAAAGATTTATTTGAGCATAAGCTTTCATGGGTAAAAAACCCCACTTCTTCAGATGCATGGAGTGAAAATTACAGATGCAGACAAAAATATACTGACACATGAAGAGAAGGGAGTTACCTCGCAAGTGGAGAACCAGTGTTGACAGAACCAATTTGATCAAGGTGGATGAAGTCCACTCCCAATAATAGATGAGGAGGTGTCAATTCCAGGAGAGGCAAAGCTGCTATCTATAACAGATTTGAAAGTAGCTATAATTGAACAAAAAAAACTTCAGAAACAGACTTCAAAGAGAAACAGCGGAACTAAAATTCATTTGCAAATTTAACACCATTAATTTGGGCTTGAATAGGGACTGGGAGTGGCTGGCTCCTTACAAAAGCAGCTTTGCCTCTCCTGGAATTGACACCACCTCATCCTATTATTGGGAGTGGTATGCACATCCACCCTGATCGAATTGGCCCTGTCAACACTGGTTCTCCACTTGTGCGGTAACTCCCTTCTCTTCATGTGTCAGTATATTTATGTCTGCATCTGTAATTTTCACTCTGTGCATCTGAAGAAGTGTGGTTTTTACCCACGAAAGCTTATGCTCAAATAAAGATGTATTGTGACCACTTATTACCACCAAAATTAATTTGCTACCTCTGAACAGGTGACAAAATAAACACCTGTTAACAAGAGTTTAATTTCTCCATAATACAGCCACAAAGTTTATTTGAAAATAATTTCCACATCAGTCCTAGAAAGGCTGGTCCATGCTTTGTAATTAATGGGATGCTAGTACTGTAATTTTTGAGCTCTTTTTTGTTATCTTCATTATAACTTGCAGCTAAGAACTATATTGCTTTGGATGATTTTGTTGAAATAACCAAGAAGTATGCAAAGGGAATCATCCCAACTAACCTGTTTGTGCAGGAGGATGATGATGATGAATTGGCTGGAAAGAGTCCTGAGGAACTACCACTGCGACTAAAGGTGAAAACTAGTTAAGCACCTATTGTGTGATATATGTATTGAAGGACTCTTAGTTAATTTATTTATGGCCAAAATAGCCTACCTTCGAATGAGCTACCTTCAAAACTTGTATCTAGTCACCAAACAGTATCATTGATGCAACTTGTGTGAGTGTATAGTTGTGTATATATACACATACATTGTATGATGTTTTTGTACATATGGCATAAATTTAGAAGGAAGATGTACTGAAAACATAAAAATTGTTCTTGGAAGATGACAATACATCTTCATACTCACCTTGCAGAGGACAACATGCCTCTCTTTTGCCATATTTTGTATTTAGATGTATATCTGCATTTATTAATTACAGAGACCAGTTGTCAAGGTTCCTCCCCCACTCTGAACTCTAGGGTACAGATGTGGGGACCTGCATGAAAAACCTCCTAAGCTTATCTTTACCAGCTTAGGTCAAAACTTCCCCAAGGTACAAAATATTCCACCCGTCGTCCTTGGATTGGCCGCTACCACCACCAAACTAATACTGGTTACTGGGGAAGAGCTGTTCGGACGCGTCTTTCCCCCCCAAAAGATACTTCCCAAAACCTTGCACCCCACTTCCTGGACAAGGTTTGGTAAAAAGCCTCACCAATTTGCCTAGGTGACTACAGACCCAGACCCTTGGATCTTAAGAACAATGAACAATCCTCCCACCACTTGCACCTCCCCTTTCCTGGGAAATGTTGGATAAAAAGCCTCACCGATTTGCATAGGTGACCACAGACCCAAACCCTTGGATCTGAGAACAATGAAAAAGCATTCAGTTTTCTTACAAGAAGACTTTTAATAAAAATAGAGGTTAAATAGAAATAAAGAAATCCCCCCTGTAAAATCAGGATGGTAGATACCTTACAGGGTAATTAGATTCAAAACATAGAGAACCCCTCTAGGCAAAACCTTAAGTTACAAAAAAGATACACAGACAGAAATAGTTATTCTATTCAGCACAGTTCTTTTCTCAGCTATTTAAAGAAATCATAATCTAACACGTACCTAGCTAGATTACTTACTAAAAGTTCTAAGACTCCATTCCTGGTCTATCCCCGGCAGAAACCAGCATATAGACAGACACAGACCCTTTGTTTCTCTCCCTCCTCCCAGCTTTTGAAAGTATCTTGTCTCTTCATTGGTCATTTTGGTCAGGTGCCAGCGAGGTTACCTTTAGCTTCTTAACCTTTTACAGGTGAGAGGAGCTTTCCCCTGGCCAGGAGGGATTTCAAAGGGGTTTACCCTTCCCTTTATATTTATGACACCAGTAAATAAATGAATGAAGTCTGTAAACTTGCATATACAAATGGGAAAACACAGCAATGGACTAGATGTGTAAGAGAGCTCACTTTCTGTTTTGAGGGAATTAAAGGATGAAACTGGCTGGCAATGGTTTACGCAAACCAATGCTTCACTGTTAAACAGTACAAACAAAATCTAAACAGGAGAACTGAGACACACATGCGTACATGGATCTAAATTTCAAAGTGGCAGCAGTTAGGGAGCATCATGCTCCCTATCAGCAAATCAGTTCTTTACTTGTCCTCCTTGGACATTATGTCAAATGTTAAGGGACAAGAAAAGAACTATATCTCCTCGTGCTTCCAGGTAACTGACCTAATGTTCTGAAGATGATGTACTTGGAAGGGACACTTCACCAGTGAAAAACCTTACTCTTAACTTCCTGGGCTTTCTGCCCCAGTTAGTATGAAATATAAATCTCTGTTGAAAGCTTCTTGGCCTTTCCCTTGAAGTACTTGATATAAAGGCATATGTTTGGCACACCATGGAAACTGAATTTTTTTGTGGTGTTTTGAGGCTGTGAAGCTACACTCGCCAACATTTTTAGTTCAACATTTGCTTGAGATGTGGTCTCTTTCTAGATGGTCCTTTCCATCTGTCCTGCAGAAAGGCAGTGTCTTTTCTTACAATAACTCCAGTGTTGTTTGACAAGTCACCCTGCTGGGCAGGTCATCCCCTGCAGGATAAGTGGAATATTAAAGGCTCTTTAATATGATTGATAGTGGGTTAAAGGAATAATCCTAGATCTGTGCATAGGGAGGGAGATGAAATAGTACTAGCTGCTTATAATAATAAAGAGATTGAAAAGGATTAATAGTTTTTGATAGCTGCTTGCTTACATACTTGGGAAGGAAAATTTTGGAAAAATGCAAACTACCTGTAAAGATTTATGGCTTGTCCACATGGCAAGTTACTGCATAGCAAGCCACAGTGTGAATCTACTGCTTGGCAAGCACCAGCTTAATGTCCTGTGAGAACACTGCTACAGCACTGTGAAAGTTCTGGAATGTGGCTTTGTGTACAGTTTAGCATGCTTTCACTGGGCTGTAACAATGTCCAAGTGGGACAGTACTGTGCGGCAAGCCAGCATGCCACAGAGTCACACCCTGGCTTGCCTTATAGTAACTTGTCACATGGACAATTGCTTATGGTAAATCTGTATAACAATGCACGGTGTGTGACAGAATCACTGGAGAAGCTGACAGTTACAGCTGAAGGAATGGCACACGATAGTACAGAATTGCAGCCCTGTAGTTCATCTTTATAATACCAATGGGCACTTCAGTAGGAACCTAATTGAGCAGAATGCTAGATTAGGAAGCTTTTTAATAAAAAATGATATAACCTATTGATGATGAGATTTGTGTTCCTTTCCGAAAACTTTTTAGATATCAATATGGGGAGGTAAAGTAATCTGTGCCTCATCTGATGAAGTTAATATAAAAAAATGGTCACAGAGAAAATCCTATTTTGTCGTGCAACACCTCTTGAAATAGAAGTATTTCAAAACAAGCTAGGTTTGACTTATGGCTATTGCTTTAACATGAATATATATACTGTACATGTACAAAAGTGTTGTTAAATAAACTGTTTTCCTTTCTTTTCAGGTTGTAAAATATCCACTTCATGCCATTATGGAAATTAAAGAGTACCTTATAGATATTGCATCTAAGGCAGGAATGCACTGGCTGTCTACTATTATTCCAACACACCACATCAATGCCCTCATCTTCTTCTTCATCATCAGTAATCTGACAATCGATTTTTTTGCCTTCTTTATCCCATTAGTCATCTTCTATCTGTCCTTCATTTCCATGGTGATTTGCACACTGAAAGTCTTTCAAGACAGTAAGGCCTGGGAAAACTTCCGTACCCTGACTGACTTATTGCTTCGTTTCGAGCCAAATCTAGATGTTGAGCAAGCAGAAGTGAACTTTGGGTGGAATCATTTAGAGCCATATGTTTACTTTTTTCTCTCAGTTTTCTTTGTCATTTTTTCCTTCCCTATAGCAAGCAAAGACTTCATACCATGCTCAGAGATGGCTACCATCTCTGTTTTCTTCACAGTGACAAGTTATATGAGTTTAAGCACTTGTGCAGAACCCTACACGCGAAGAGCTTTAATGACTGAGGTGGCTGCTGGCTCCCTCTCCCTATTGCAGATACTACCTATAAATTTGGGCTATTTGAAATTCTTAGGTAAAACCTTCTTTACCCTTCCTATAGGCCATTTCTTCATACTAAATGTGAGCATCCCATGCCTTCTCTTCCTGTACTTGTTCTATCTCTTCTTTAGAATGGCACAACTGCGGAATTTTAAAGGCACCTACTGTTACCTGATTCCCTACATGGTGTGTTTCATGTGGTGTGAATTCTCAGTGGTTATTCTGCAAGAGTCCTCCTGTATTGGTCTCATTCGTGCATCAGTTGGCTATTTTCTGTTTCTCTTTGCACTCCCAGTTCTAATGGTAGGCATTGCACTCATGTGTCTTGTGCATTTCATAAAGTGGTTCATATCTTTGGAGCTCATGAAGATTGTGGTGACTCTTGTGTTGTGTGGTATTCCTTTGTTTTTACGATGGTGGACAAAAACTAACTTCTTCATGGTTGAAATGATGAGATCCCTAACCAGAAGTTCTATTGTGAAACTCATTTTGGTGTGGATTACAGCTGTAGTGTTGTTCTGTTGGTTCTATGTGTACCGATCAGAGGGAATGAAAGTCTACAACTCTACCTTGACATGGAATCAATATGGCTTCCTCTGTGGACCCCGGTCATGGAAGGAGACTAACATGGCACGCACCCAAATTATATGTAGTCATCTGGAGGGACACAGAGTTACATGGACTGGGCGGTTCAAATATGTCAGGGTTACAGAAATTGACAATAGTGCAGAATCTGCAATAAACATGCTTCCGCTTTTTATTGGTGATTGGATTAGATGTTTGTATGGTGAAACCTACCCTGTGTGTGACCCAAAAAATGTTACCATGGAGGAGGAGGAACTGTGTCGTCTCAAGTATCTGACAAAGCATGACTGTCACATGAAAAAGTTTGATCGATACAAATTCGAAATAACTGTGGGCATGCCTTTCAATGGCAAAAATGGAACTAAAGCTGTAGAGGAGGAGGATATAACGAAAGATATTGTGCTGAAGGCAAGCAACGAGTTTAAGAAAGTGTTGTTGAACTTGAGGCAAGGAAGTATAATTGAATTCAGCACAATTCTGGAGGGTCGTCTTGGCAGTAAGTGGCCTGTCTTTGAACTGAAAGCAATCACTTGCTTAAATTGCATGTCTAAACTTACACCCGCGGGAAGGCATGTGAAAATAGAGCATGACTGGAGAAGCACAGTGCAAAAAGCCATTAAATTTGCTTTTGATTTTTTCTTTTCTCCATTCCTGTCAGTTGCATATTGAGCTCCTATACTGGTTCAATGGTATCTTCAGTGTATACTGCATTAACACTACCAAAGGTTTGGCTTCTTAACAAAACCTGCTGTAACGATGTTCAAAATGTATGCTATTCCGGAGTATTGGTTGAGTTTTTCTGTAGATGTAAACACTGTACCCAGTCCTTGTATCCCATAGGATTGAGGTTATAAATTCTATTTAAGTATTACTATACATGAATGCACAGAATTGCTGCAGAGTAGATGCATGAACTGTTTGTTATCCAAAATGAACTCTTTTTCTGTGGTACAACACTAGGGTATATTCATCTGCTTGATGTTAAAAGCACTTTACTCGTGAAATATTCACGGCATTGCCCTTATGTACTTTCACATGTAGAATGGATATCTTGTAGATAACATAAGATGTAATGTTTCTTGTATTTATTCAGTGGTTTCTAGAGAAGTATTAAGTGTACAACTAGGTTGAATCTGGTGCCGTGTGATTGGTGTGTATAGAACTGAAATTCTTTGCTATTTATTAGATTTAATTTCAACAGGTCTTTTGGTGGTGGACACCACTTCACACACCAGCAAGGTTGCAACAAGAGCTCTAGTTTCCATTTCAGTTTAAGTGTTCTTCTTAAAATGAACATGCTGTTCACTGTAACTGGCTACGATAGCTACAAATGAGACTATCAGTTATAATCCATGATAGCATGTGAATGATGGGCACCAGTTAGTAATTGTGGTGGTACAAGTAATAGGCAAGCCAAATCAATTGAAAAGCACTGTATAAAAAAAATCTACAATGGAGATGAAATAAAATGTCTGGTTAATAATATGTATTGTGCAAATATATGTAAATACAAACTTGAATTAAAATGGGATTCTACACTCATTGCTTATGCTTTGACATTGTGAGTAGTTACTTCCAATCTAATGGTAACAGCTTTAAATTATAAACCATATTACATTTTAGTATTTGGTTTAAAACACATTTCCAGTTTTGGAGTGCTAGAAATTATAATTCATATTATTTCAAGATACAACAGTAAAATCAGAATATTACAAGCTGTGAACTTCTTTTAGCTAAATGATCTGAATAATACACTTTCCTTTTCTCTCCACTTTATTCCAATTTGTACAGTTCAGATTATATAGCATGATTATTTCAAGAACATATTGCAGTATTTGACTCTCAGAAAGCCCTCTTCTTGACCCAATCTTTCATTCCTCTATCCTTCCCTTCTTTTAAACATCTACTGCTTGCAAGGCCTATTAACCCAGTCCTTCTCTTCAGAGCACTACCTATCTAGACTCTAAGTTGTTCCAGGCAAAAACATTGTCTTCATACCTGTTTTTAAAGCCCCTATCGTATTGCTGAGGCTGTACAAATAGTAATGGAACTAATGACTTTGATCCATAATTCAGTAAAATTAATGTCACATAACAAAAAAAAACCACCAAAAACTTTGCCATTGTTTTGGTGTAGTTGGACCCCCTTTTCTCTCCCTATCTTCCTCCCCACCCCCGCAGTCCTATTCTTTGATGTGGTTACCGTAGTTCCCGTATATTCAACAATCCATGAGTGAGGTCATCCAAAATCATTGTCTTAAAATGTCATGAGACTGGAAAATACTTGGAGGGGGTGGGTGCGGGTTGTTGCATTTGTTATTTTGAGCTGTGGGAAGCCATCTGCCTCAAAGTGCGTGTGAGGCAAAGCTCAACCAAAAAGGCACATGCAAAAATGCAGGCCTCTCTGCTGATATCCTTTTATCCTCTCCTAACCCGTGGAGCAGAGGAACTGCCACTCTGTCCCTCTGCATGCCCTCTCCCCTGCCCTTATCGCTGTTCTGTCTCCTTCCCCTCTCCATCTTCCTCTTTAACATACTCAGACTCCGCCCGTACTCACTCACATTTTCCCTTCATGCTCCCGCTTTCTCCACCCCACCCCACCCCCCTTAGATATTTCCTTTCTGCCATGCCATATTCTCCAAGACCCAATCTCTTCCTTCTTCCTTTCAGGCTATGTCCTGCTTCAGCCTGTCTCCTTACAGATGTTGGGCTAGCGAGGAAACTGGAGTCAGAGGTGGCATCCATCTTCACTGGGTAATCTCACTTCTACATGCAAAGTCCAAAGTGAATGGTGGCTGTCTTGGCTGGGAGGCAGTTTTGCGTTCACTCCCTTGTGGCCATTTTGAATAGGGAAACCTCATGAGTTTGGAAGCCAGGATTCGAAGATCATGTGAGACTTTACCTTGACTGTGGCAGGTTTGCTTGTTTTTTAAAATCACAAAAGTTCGCAACACGGTGCTTGTCCCTGTCCTAATTCCTGTGTGTCCTGTTACGAGCCAATGGGCAAAGGCCCTGGCAGTTCACTTTCACTGGAACTGTTACAGGAGCTAGAGGAGAGCCACAAAGGAGAGCTGGTGGCACAGGGCTTCTGTGTGGTGGCTCTGGCCTCTGGCTTAGGAGCAGAATCATCTTCTACCAAATAAAAGATGATGGTGAGGGATGCTGCCAGAGAGACTACAAAACATCACAAGGTTCCTATATGAAAAAATCTGGCATGAGGCACGATGAGCCTTGATTTTGAAACTGGTCAGTTTACCTGTTCTGCTGGGGGGGGGGGGGTGTTCGTTCAGCTCCTCTGCAGGAGAGAGGGAAGGTCAAACCATGTTCACACTCTTTTAAAATGTCCACACTTTGAAGTTAAGTACTTGCTTTTTTAAAAAAAAATCATACACATTTGAATGTCTAGGTTCTTTTCAAATGTTTGAATCAAGAAAATTTGTATTCTCACTATTCAATAATGTTAAAGAGCCTGCTGTTTTTAGCTTTTACTCAGGCAAATCTGTTCCCTTCACTGGAAGTTTTGCCTGAGTAACAGAAGTCAGGCTAATGATTCATGTGGGCTGTATCTAAGGAAAGCTATTTAATAGAGCACAGACAGATGTACGGAGCATGGCAACAGGAGTTAAAGGTGGTTCTATTCCTGATTCTGGCAATAATGCTCTGTGATGCTGGGCAAGTGATTTAGTCACTTACTGGATCCCAGAACACACAGCTGTCATGAAGAGGGGCTCAGACCTCTGCAGTACTCCCCTATATCCCAGCACATGGGCAGAAGGGGAGAATTCATGGCTGATAACCCTCCCACTTCCATTCTCCAGCTCCTCTGCTACTCTTCATATTCTCCAGTCCTTCTCCTCTTCTCCCACATCCTTCTTTTCCATACCACCCTTTCCAATTTATTCCCCCTCCCCTCCCAGTGAGTGTAATTTATTTTCTTTTCCAAGAGTTTCAGCTCATTCTGAATATTCTGTTGTACTCAGATTATATCTCCTAAATAAATAATCTTGAGAGAAGCAGATTCCCCCTCCCCCATGTTTAAGGTTGGTTTTCAGGTTTCTGCCCAGGCTGGATTTCAAAGTTCAGATTTTCAGGAAGTCCATTGATCCATTCATTTTCATGAAATGTTCTCAGCTGAAAGCAAATACTCAATGGTGCTAAGTACAGCCTGAACCAATTGCTCTGAGATGTGCAAACCACTCCATTCATGTCTGTGGATGTTTCCTTTGCCCCTCCCCATGGCTGGAGTGTCTGATACTAGTTGAACACACCTGTTGAGAGGCTCCTCCCCCCAGTGTCAGCTGTGTATGTTTTTAGGGTATGCTCTTACCATGCCTGTTGTTAACTTCCCACCTAAAAATAACAGGGCTTCTACAATCCTGGTTTGGGGGGGAGGGGGTGAGAAAGAGGGGCTCTCAGACACCACTGATGGGACAGAGAGCCCCCAATTACATGAAGGGGTAGGGAGAAAGGTCTGGTCCAGTCCTTCTCTCCGTCCGTCCGTGTCTTGCAAGGGAGGTCAGACCATCATCGATGGACAGAGGGCCCTCTAGCTCCTGGTGTGCATTCACATAGGCTGGGGAAAGGGCTCAAACACTCCCAGAAATGGAAGCGCCCCCCCCCGCCATCTGGCTTACATGGGGGTGGGGATGTCAGATCACCATGGATGGTTAGGGACCCCCGGTGCACAGATGCGGGGGCAGCACTCAGATACATCCAATAACAACTCTCCAGAACCTGGTTCTCATGGAGGGAGGTTAGGGCAGACTCCTATACATGGGCAGGGTCTCCCTAGCTCCTGGCGCACACATGGTGAAAGGGAGGAGGGGTTAGACATCCCAGATCTCAGCTAATGTGGTGGTAGGAAGAGGGACTCAGACACCTTCCAGAAAGGCAAGGTGCCTCCAGAAGCAGGCTTCCATGAAGGGGAGCAAGGAGGGTGTCAGGCCCCCAAGGGTGGCTAAGGGCCCCCCCCCCAGACCCTGGCATGTATATGGGGAGCAGGGGTGGGGATCAGAGATGCCCAGATCCCAGCTCACGTGGGTATAGGGAGAGGGGCTTGGATGCCCCAGTTCCTTGTGTGCACATAAGAGGGGACACGTCAGGCTAACAGGCACACTGCCCTTATTCTCCCACTGCCACTCACCCTATGTCCCTCCCTTCCTCACCTACCCTACTACCCATCTCAATTTCTAACCCTTCCCTTGATGCAGCCCCAAATCCCTCTCATCCCATTTCCCCCCCACACACACTTCTTCACCACCTAAATTGCCCCTCCCCTGCCAGCAACACTGACACATCTAATTTTGTTTTACAAAAATACTTTGATGGTGTTCCCCAAAAATAACAAAACAAAAACCCATCACCCTGCTCGAGACAGATTTTAGCAATATGCTATTTAATCTTTTCCAAATTTCTGCTCCAGGTGGAATGTAATGTTGTGGTAACCGTCCCAGAGTAGGGGGGGAGAGAAGGTAGGTTAGTTAATATCTTTTATTGGACCAGCTTCTGCTGGTGAGAGACGAGCTTTCGAGCTTACGCAGAGAGGAGACCTGGGTGTAAGCACAGAAGCTTGATTCTCACCAACTGAAACTGGTCCAATAAAAGAGATTACTTCACCTATGTTGTCTTTTCAAGGTGGGGCCTCGCAGTGACCCTGGCTGGGTGTGTTTAGAATCCAAACACTCCTGCTTATCTGCTTGAGCTATCCAGCTAGTGTGAAATTGTGAAAGTAAACAATCCTGTTAATTCTTCTGCCCCTTCATGTCTCCTATAATTCCTCTGGCACTTCAATTTGAGAGGCTTTTGAGACACTAAAATAATTTGTTAGTCTCTAAGGTGCCACAAGTACGCCTTTTCTTTTTGTAAAATGAAGTAGCAACACCTTTTTCAAATAAAGTTTTAATTTGATTTCCCCTGAAGGGCTGGTGAATACCAGGCTCGCTGTTGGGGGTAATCCTCAAGCACTGGACATGCTGATAGGATGATCTGAGCTCTTGTTTGCTCTGTGTCTGTGAGCAAAAGTCAGTTGTCAGAAGGAGGGCAGGGATCAGCATTCGCTTCACGCTCCCTGTCAGTATCCGGCCCAGGCCAGGGAAGCTATTAATAATCCCAGTGGGCCAAATTCGGTGATGAATCCTGGTCATGTGCCACCTGGGGCACATTACACATATGCTAAGAAGAAGCCTATTGTTTTTTTAAAAAAAAAAAAAGGTGGGGTTTTTTGTTTTTTTTTTTTTGGAGGGTGGGAGCTGTAGCTCAGGAACTCCTTTGTCAAATGGCCCCAGATTTGGATCAGTAACAGAACCTCACCCACCCACCCCTTGAGGTCCACCAGATTTCAAGGCACTCTGAGTCACCACATAGACTTAGAGCACTTAGAAGAACTGAGCTTTGATTTGAAACCTGGCTTGGACCTTAACTAGAACAGGGTGATTGCCCTGTTATGATACAAAAGCTTAGTCCAGTCTCTGCAGCCCATTCAGTTTACCTGGGACAGCAGAACGTGGTGACAGCTAATATCCATCTAGTGTGTGAGGGGTTTTTGTGATTGGGGCTCCTATCAGGCTGGGACAGGAATGAAACCACCTGTTCGTTTCACATCAGTCGTTGGGCAATAATCAGGGAATGACACCGAAGCAGGGACAGCAGGAGAAGGCTACTGCACTTCTTCAGGAGCTGCTGGGCAGTGCTTGCCCTTGGTACGCGCTGGGACCCTAAATTGCACCCTCGCTACAATGGTTCCAGAATCGCTGGGAGAAAAGAATTCCCTGGATGCACCTCATGGTCTGCCCCAGAACATCCCCTACACCAGCGACTTCCGTGGAGGGGGCACAGAGCTGGTAAAACAAGCGCCATGGCTCTTGCAGACTGTATCTTCTCCTAGGGGCCTACACAGCTGCATCAATCAAGCCTTCTCATTTTCACTACCAAAGTGTTGCCAACTCTGACGATTTTATTGAGAGTCTTGTAATATCTACCGTCTTCCTTAGAGCCTCAACCCCTGGACTCATGGAGTTACATGACACTCTCAGCTTTCATTTAAAAATGTGAGTTTCTACACATTATGGTCACAGATAAAAGTTTGAAAACATGATCTGAGCATAAGCTAGAGGCTCAAAACCTAGAAGGCAAACTAAAAGAACCCCAGATTTATTATTAGGTAGAGTCTCATGATTTTTAAGCCAATTTCATGATGGGAGCGGGGGACGGATTCATGGTTTTTGAACACTTGGGGTACTGACACCACCTGACCAGGACTTTGAACCAGTAATGTACCATATGCATTAAAAAGTTTGTATCCAGCTGTTAATTACCTGCACCGTCCCACCCCACATCTACAATTTAGCATTGTAGCAAATCAATAATTTTACTGTATCCAAATCACACCTAAGAGAAGGAGATGTTGTGTTCCTTCAATATATGCTTGTAAAAAAGCCAGAAAAGAGAATCCAAGGTAAGAACCTGCCACTTTTGTACTGATTTATGTTCATTTGAGGATTTGTCCATAAACTGTACACATTCCAGTAGCTGCCATCTGGTACATATATAGATCTACATCATCTTTTGTTTTTACTAGTAGCTCAGCAAATTTTGCAGAAACATAATGCAATTAGGCATATATTTTCTCTTGTGAGGCTGTCATAAATATAAAGGGAAGGGTAAACCCCTTTGAAATCCCTCCTGGCCAGGGGAAAGCTCCTCTCACCTGTAAAGGGTTAAGAAGCTAAAGGTAACCTCGCTGGCACCTGACCAAAATGACCAATGAGGGGACAAGATACTTTCAAAAGCTGGGAGGAGGGAGAGAAGCAAAGGGTCTGTGTCGGTCTGTATGCTGTTTTTGCCAGGGACAGAACAGGAATGGAGTCTTAGAACTTTTAGTAAGTAATCTAGCTAGGTATGTGTTAGATTATGATTTCTTTAAATGGCTGAGAAAAGAATTGTGCTGAATAGAATAACTATTTCTGTCTGTGTATCTTTTTTGTAACTTAAGGTTTTGCCTAGAGGGGTTCTCTATGTTTTTAATCTAATTACCCTGTAAGATATCTACCATCCTGATTTTACAGGGGGGATTTCTTTATTTCTATTTACTTCTATTTTCTATTAAAAGTTTTCTTGTAAAAAACTGAATGCTTTTTCATTGTTCTCAGATCCAAGGGTTTGGGTCTGTGGTCACCTATGCAAATTGGTGAGGCTTTTTATCCAACATTTCCCAGGAAAGGGGGGGTGCAAGTGTTGGGAGGATTGTTCATTGTTCTTAAGATCCAAGGGTCTGGGTCTGTAGTCACCTAGGCAAATTGGTGAGGCTTTTTACCAAACCTTGTCCAGGAAGTGGGGTGCAGGGTTTTGGGAAGTATTTTGGGGGGAAAGACGCGTCCAAACAGCTCTTCCCCAGTAACCAGTATTAGTTTGGTGGTGGTAGCGGCCATTCCAAGGACCACGGGTGGAATACTTTGTACCTTGGGGAAGTTTTGACCTAAGCTGGTAAAGATAAGCTTAGGAGGTTTTTCATGCAGGTCCCCACATCTGTACCCTAGAGTTCAGAGTGGGGGAGGAACCTTGACAGAGGCCAATCATTTATTTGGTCAATTACCAGTGACAGTTTCTTAGAAATTAGAATTTAAAGTTATTCATTGTCTGCTTCAGAATAATAATAAAATAACTGGTTGGTTTTCATCCATGCCATCAGATGGCACTCAAAGCCTGCACTGTATTCTCTTTCCTTTTAATGTTTTCTCAAGAGGGAAACACTAAAAGGAGACACTGCTTTTACTACTTCTGAGAGAGAAATGAAAATGTAATATAAAAATCTCCCTTAGAAAGAACATGTAACCATGTTCCCTGTTTTTGTCCTGGGTAACTCTACAGTGAGAGTGATGAGCAGACTAGTTATGCCTATGGTTGTTCCCACATTGAGGTCACAGCCATGAGATAAGCATTTGCTCCAGTTTGTGGAACCCTGTGATGAAGGCACATATAAGAACCACGGAGTACGTAATGCAGCTATACACAGTGAGGCTGTATTAAACATGCTATCCAGACAATTTGCAGACTAGCTACTTTTTGAGGGGCTTACACACCTCATTAACATTGTTTTAACGTAGGTTTTAGAGTTTAATTTGTTTTTGGTGCTGTTGTAACTTTCACTGCTGTACAGCTCAGTCCTGATGTCACTCCAGGCAGGAACCATATTTTCTTCTGGGCCTTGTTTTGCATCCAGCACACCATCAACACTTAAAAGATAATTAATAAAACTTGACTCTATAATACCTGAACAATAAAGCTATGTACAGAGGCCAGCTTACAATGGTTGCAATTAATTTAGCAATGAAGTATTAAGGCTATCTTTTTGTTTATGGGACATTGACAGCCTCTCTTACTTTAGATCTATGTTAAATTCTCCAAAGCCTCCCTGTGCAACATAAATCGACTGGCATTTTGTTTGACAAGACGGTAGCTCAAGCAAAAGGCCCCATATGGTGACGAGTTCAGAGTCAGCATTCTGTCAAACAGATTGCAAATCAAATGGAGATACTGTAGCAGGTGTTTTATAACAGCAGTTTGTTACTAGTCTTTTGGCTTAGTTTGAAGATGGTAGGCAGAATTTTCTGACAATAATAGCAAATTCAGCAACACAAAGTGCCTTGCAGATGCTGCTAAGTATGGGAGATGCCAGTTCTTGGCAGCAGTAGCTTAGTGTCACTTTACATTAGAGATAGCCCTGAACCAAAATCCTGGCTCCTAATACCCTTGAACTTTGGGTGGGTTGGAACCAAAATCCAGATCTAGCTCTCTGTCTTTTAGATGATTTCTTTGCTTTAAAAAGAGAAACATTGCAACAAAGCATTTCTTCTTTAGATCCTGCTTCACTTCCTCCCTCACTTTTCAAAAGGATCCCATGCTTGTGACAGCAGAGATGTTTCCATGACAACAATCCATTATGTAGCCTCAGGCGAAGAATTATAACTTCAATAAATAATTACTAAAATAAAGCTTCAAATGACCAATTGTTTAGATAATGGAAATATTGTTTTAAGAGGGTTTAGCTGCTTAAGGATGTAGCCCCCAAACTCAGGTCAGAGACAGAATCTGACTCAAATGTAGTCCCAGCTTTGTTTGTGAAATGATCCCAGTAATAAGGTGAGAAGTAGTTTACAAATGCTTTAAAGAGGTAGATGCCTGAGATTAGCGCTCCACTTTAGCTTGGACTGTGTGGGTTTGGTTTTGTTTTTTTCCCTTGCGTAATCTTTTTCATCACAAGAGTGAGTTCTGATAACTTGTATGGTATGTTCCACTCTCAGGAATCCTGCCTCTTCAAAGAGCTATAAAGAGGTTGTAGTGGACAAAGGTAACTTGACTCTTGAGTTCTGATGTTAAGGTCTGCTCTATTCCCTAGTCTGATAAAAATGGCCATGTCTGTCTACAAGAGCAACCATTCAGATTAACCTTGGACAGTAAAGTGACAGCTTCCCTTGCAAGTAATGTCAGGACATTTTACTTAGAGCTATCATAGAAAAGTCAGAAATTAACCTTTGCCAAGTGACATGCTGCTGAAGTGCAGAGCATAATTATTCTGTGTTTGTCGACAAATTGCTATTTGTGGCAGGGACAAAGTTGCAAAGGTGACTTAAGTTTCTTATCAGTTATTCTAATATGCTGCATACACAGTATACTTATGATTGTAGGTTAATAAAAGGGAAAAGATACAAAAATCAAACCAGGGCTGTGTAGAATATTCAGTGAAATTTGCGTATCTTGAAATATGGATTTGGACCAATTTTGGAAAACACTACAGATTTCATGGTTGTTTTTTTTTCTCTTAAGAATGGTACCACAATTTTTTGAGCAAAACCCTCAATTTTAAAAATTTCAGGGTTTGAAATTTGTAATTTCCTTCCAGTAAAGATTTTTTTAAATTTCAAAACATATGCAATTTCAAAACCTTGATAAGTTCAATACAAACACTGACATTTCATGACATGTTGAGGTCACAAAATCGTGCAAAATGATATTGTGAATATTTTCGGGGAAAAGAGAGATTTTCCAAAATGTACTAACTTTGCATGGTCTTGTGAATGCAGTTAATATATAACACAGATGTGCATGTTGACGTGCATCTATAGCACTTAATTGGGACAAATAGTGGTCCGATGATGATGATGATTCATAGTCATATTTGCAGTAAATTGATTCTTCAGCCTTCCCCTTGCGAAAAATCCTTTCCTGTATTTATAAATGTCTGATTCATAAATCTCTCCTAAAGGTACTTCTGATAATTGCTCAAGTGATCCTTATTTGTGCTATGTTAAATGGGGAGTCTCAGTGGAAATATTTCAGTCCTTTATTCTGAAAACTCTTTATCCTGGGATAACTGATCTTCTGATTCCAGCTGAGATGCTTATGTTAAAATATCTTTCTGAAGCACTTTGAAATCTGGGGATGAAAACGAGCTATATAAATACTGATTGTTATTATCTCAGAGGCTATGCAAAATGTGACTCAATTGTATTCTGGATTCAGGGTTTGCTCCTTGCTACACAGGGTTTGGGAATGGGTAAATATCACAGGAACAGGTCATGCCTTCCTAAGGAAAAATCTGTGGGACTGGTTTCTGGGATGAGGAGAATTTTGCAAGGTTCTTCTTGTGGAATTTGTCTCAAGATCTCCTTGGGGGATTAGGGTTGACACTTCATCCCCAAATACCTAGGGTCTATGCAGGAAGCCAGTACAATCTCTGTGGAGAGCTTGTACCTCTGCACTGACTCTTATGTCCCCTGCCTCCCCAGCCTGTTTCTAGACAGCATGACTCAGATAGCTATGAATAGCTTGTCCAACAGAAATTATATGAAATTCATAGTTAGGGCCTATGGGGAAAGAGAATAGATTCCATTGTTCAGACTCATTTTTGAGACTGCATTTGTATAAGACAATTGTGTTTCTGTATAATTGTGCATGGTACATGAAGGCTGCCTCTCTGTGGTAGATTTAAATTAAAAATTGAAACAGTCAAACTGGGTTTATAAGCATCTGTGGTTGCTAAGATACAGTCACTCAAATCCTGTAAATCTTCTATTTAGAAAATATTCTGGCAAAATTGGCCTTTCAGTGCTGGCAGCACAGGAAAGAAGTATAACTTTCAGAAATGGACTATAGAGATGCTCACCCATTTAGCCTCCTTTTGGATAGAAAAGCATAATGAATTAGAACCAGGCATATTTGTTTACATTACATATATTCAGTACAGTGATGTTGCAAGGTGCTTTTGGTTGTTATCGGGTGAGTCTGTGATCCAAAGACCGTAAGGGTGCATCCACACAGCCGGCAGTTCACAGCAGCGAGGCTCAGAGCCCGGGTCAGTAGACTCGGGCTCACGCTACGGTGTTAAAAGTAGCTGTGTAGAGATTCAGGTTCAGCTGGAGCACAGATTCTGAAGCCAAGAGAGGGGAGCCCGAACATCTGCACAGCTGTTTTTAGCCTCGTACCATGAGCCCGAGTCTGTCGACCCAGGCTCTGAGATTTGCTGCCGCTCTCTGTGTAGATATACCCTAACAGACCCCGTTAAAGTCAATGGGTGTGCCAAGCATTCTTTCAGATTCAACAGAAGGAGGAATTAAGTCACTTTATAGAGGAAGCAACAGCCAATGCTCCTCCAATGCCTTTCTCACTGTTTCCCCAGCGAGACAGACAAGTTCTCCTGCAATGGACACAATTGACCAGGAAAGAATCCTAGCGTGTCCCAGCACAAAGGCTATGCCCCTACACATGGGCAAGGGCAGAAGCTGTGAGGATGCAGTAACATGAGTAGGGCTTTGCGGTGAGGACACTCACACCTGAGTAAGGCTAATCCAGGTGCCAGTCACCTAGGTTAACTCTGCAGTGTAGACACAGCCTTAGGGCCTGAAAGCCTGGAGAAGCAGATGTGACTGTGACTCTGAGAGGAAGTAGAGAGACAGAACTCACTCAGTAGAGTTGCACACCTGGAGATTTCTGAGAAAGGCAACTGCATGTTGTTGTTCCTGCTCAGGAAAACAGGGCTCTGTGTACATTGTTTATAAATAAACAAGATTACACGAAAGAATGTACCTGGCTCACATCAACTATTCCTCCTCCGAATGGAAACAAACCTGTAAGGCCTTAAACGTCGGCTAATGTTGGGCCAAACAGAGAGCAATACATTTACTTACCTATTCACTTACTATTGCTGATTAATTTATTTGCTTTTGATGTTTAGCCTTTGAAATCTCTTTTTATTTAAACTTTGTCCCCAGTTGGCCAATTTTTCTATTGCTTTTAAGTTTGACGAACCAAAGAATTTGCAGGATGGTGGTATCTGGGGTGAGAGCACAGACCCAGAAGTCAAGAGTTTGGTGTTCTGTTCCTGTATCTACTGCTGACTCGCTGTATTAACTCAGTCTCAGGTGGCCTCCAGATTTTAGATATCCCTTTTCCGCATTATGGGCGGCAGCAGGCAGGCGGGTAGACACCGTCAGGGTTACCAACTGAAGACTAAATGGGGCCCAGACCCCTGAATACAAAATACTGTATATTTTATTGTAAAGATTTTTTTCAGCTAGATGAGGTGGTCTGAAGTTTGACATGTCCTCAGAATTCATATATCCAATCTGTGATCCTCGTGGACTGCCATCTAGGCTGGTAGTGTAGATCACTAGCCTTTGTGAAACTTCTGCCAAAGTTTGTGAAACTTACACCCAAGAAATGCCACTCATGATATAAAGTGAGAGCCTGGGCTTTCTCATTATTTTTCCCATTACTAAAAGTGCCCACTATCTCATATTGCTCCTACTGGGAGGCTAGTGAAGTCAAACTGGGAGATTTTAGGCTGCTAAAAGTCCGGCAGCACAGTGGGGCTAAGGCCGGCTCCCTGCCTGCCATGGCCCCGTGCCTCTCCCAGAAGCAGCCAGCATGTCCCTGTGGCCTCTGGGGAGGGGGCAGCATGTCTCTGCGTGCTGACCCCAGCCTGAGCGCCGACTCTGCAGTTCCCATTGGCTGGGACCGGCAGCCAATGGGAGCTGCGGGGGCACTGCCTGCAGGCAGGGGCAGTGCGCAGAGCCTCCTAGCCGAGGGGTCTCAAACTCAAATGACCACGAGGGCCACATGAGGACTAGTAGATTGGCCCGAGGGCCACATCACTGACTCCCGGCCCTGCTCCCACTCCACCCCTTCCATGAGGCTCTGCCCCACCTCTTCCCAGCCCCCATTCCAACCCCTTCCCTGAAATCCCCACCCCAACTCCGTCTCCTCCCTGCCCCCAGGGGCTGCAGGAGGGGTGCAGGATGGGGCAGGGGGTTGGGGTGCAGGAGGGGTGTGGGGTAAGGCAAGGGGCTTAGGGCAGGGGGTTGGGGTGTGGGAGGGGTGCAGCAGAGGGCTCAGGGCAGGGGGTCGGGATGCGGGAGGGGTGGGGCAGGGGGTTCGGCTGCAGGAAGGGTTCAGGGGGTGGGCTACAGCCCGGCACGCACCGGGAGCAGGGCAGGCTCCCTGCCTGCCTGCCCTGCCCCGCACCGCTCTGGGAAGTAGCTGGGACCTCGGGGGCGGGCACAGGGGTCTGTGTGTTGCCTTGGCCGTGCCTCCAGGCACCGCTCCCCGCAGTTCCCATTGGCTGGGAATGGGGAACTGCGGCCAATGGAATCTTTGGGGGAGGTACCTGGAGGCACGGCCAGGGCAACACACAGACCCCCTGTGCCCCCCCGTCCCCCATGTCTCGGCCGCATCCCAGAGCGGCGCGGGAGCAGGGCAGGCAGGCGGGGAGCCTGCCATGCCCCCGGTGTACGCTGGGCTGGCCGGAGCCACTTTAGGTAAACCCTGGCGGGGGCGGGGGGCGGCCTGCTGCGCTGCCCATCGGGAGCCGCCTGAGGTAAGTGCAGCCCAGCTGGAGTCCGCATCTCTCACCCCCTCTCATACCCCAGCCGTGACCCCCCCTTCTGCACCCAAACTCCCTCCCAGAGCGTGCACCCTGCACCCTTTCCTGCACCCCAGGCTCAGCCCAGAGCCCAGTCCCACACTCCGAACCCCTTGGCCCCAGCCCAGAGCCCGCACCCCAACCCAGTGAAAGTGAGTGAGGGTGGGGGAGAGCAAGTGACAGAGGGAGGGGGAAACAGTGTGAGCGGGGCGGGGCCTCGGAGAAGGGATGGGGCAAGGGCGGGGCCTCGGGGCAAGGGTGGGGCAAGGGTGTTTGCATTTGTGTGATTCAACAGTTGGCAACCCTATTCAAGTCCCACCAAGGTTGAGCCAAATTCCAGGTTGAAGCTCAGCAAGACACATGATCATCTCTAAAGTAGCTGCCCAATCTGCTGTGAGTGGTGTTTCATTTGGGTGACGTGCTTGTTTTGTGGGTGGAGCTTGGAAGAGTACCAACCTTCCTCCCCCCCTTAATTTGGCCCCTGATTCCAGGTTAAATTATTCTTTTCTTTTTGTTTGTTACTTACATTGACTTTTTCCAGAACAGCTCCTTCTTCCAATAGTTGAATCCATTGATCTAAAGAAGGTTATGAGAGATTTATTTTTTTAAGGATATTATGGGCCCAATCCTCAGCTGGAATACCTCATTGGCATTGTGTCAGTTTACACCAACTTGAGGCATTTGTCCCTGCAGTTGGAGCCAATCTGTCTTTGGGTTGAAGAAACATTTGGTTCTGACAAGGTCTTTTCAGATAGGGCTGCTATTTATTGCTGCGTTAGAAATTCACATTCTACTAGGTATGAAACCAGTGCTCTCTCCTCTTTCCAGATATTAGTTATTTTTAACAAATGTGATGGCTTTTCACAAAAATGCTAAAAAAGAGCACCTCATATATAAAAAAGATACATTCTTTTATTTACTTAGGTCCTATTATTCTCACGAGCAGTAATGTTACATGAAAATAAAATATATGGTCACTGTTGTAATTAAAACAATTATTTAATGGAAATGTGATCAGTTACATGCCTTGTACCTTCTATTGATTGGCTGCACTTAGCAAATGATAGGACGAGTCATTATCAATATTGTGACTGCTTAATCTGTAACCATGGTAACACTTATAGATCTCAGAACCCAAGTCAGTCTGCTGAGGTCAGTGATACCTGGCCTGAAAGGGTCCTCACATTGGGCCACAATGTGGAGTACGTCTTTACAGTGGATAAATGCGTAAAGAATGCTCACCCACAATGACTTTCTGGCCCAGCAGCTGGGACTGAAACAAGAATACAAAGGAATAAGGTTTTTCTGCATTACAGCCATGAGGAAAGTATTTTCAGCACTTATTATTCATTGTCATTTGTACAGCACCCAAAGCATTGTATGAGTTTTGAAGTACAAAGACAACATCTACCCTGCCCCAAGGAGTCCAGTCCTACAAAGCTTCAGAGGGGTAGCCAGGTTAGTCTGGATCTGTAAAAGCAGCAAAGAGTCCTGTGGCACCTTATAGACTAACAGACGTATTGGAGCATGAGCTTTCGTGGACGAATACCCACTTCGCCGGATGCAAAGAAATTTCCAGAGGCAGGTATAAATATGCAAGCAAGAATCAGGCTAGGGATAACGAGGTTAGTTCAATCAGGGAGGATGAGGCCCTTTTCTAGCAGTTGAAGTCTGAACACCAAGGGAGGAGAAACTGCTTTTGTAGCTGGCTAGCCAGACACAGTCTTTGTTCAATTCTGAGCTGATGGTGTCAAATTTGCAAATGAACTGAAGCTCAGGACTTTCTCTTTGAAGTCTGGTCCTGAAGTTTTTTTGCTGCAGGATGGCTACCTTTAAATCTGCTATTGTGTGTCCAGAGAGGTTGAAGTGTTCTCCTACAGGTTTTTGTATACTGCTATTCCTAATATCTGCTTTTTGTCCATTTATCTTTTACGTAGGGACTGTCCAGTTTGGCCGATGTACATAGCAGAGGGGCATTGCTGGCACGTGATGGCGTATATTACACTGGTGGACGTGCAGGTGAATGAACCAGTGATGGTGTGGCTGATCTGCTTAGGTCCTGTGATGGTGTCACTGGTGTAGATATGTGGGCAGAATTGGCATCGAGGTTTGTTGCATGGTTTGGTTCCTGAGTTAGAGTTACTATGGTGCGGTGTGTAGTTGCTGGTGAGAATATGCTTCAGGTTGGCAGGTTGTCTGTGCGCGAGGTCTGGTCTGCCTCCCAAGGCCTGTGAAAGTGAGGGATTGTTGTCCAGGATGGGTTGTAAATCAGTGATGATGCACTGGAGAGGTTTTAGCTGAGGACTGTATGTGATGACCAGTGGAGTTCTGTTGGTTTCTTTCTTGGGCTTGTCTTGCAGCAGGAGGCTTCTGGGTATACGTCTGGCTCTGTTGATCTGTTTCCTTATTTCCTCATGTGGGTATCGTAGTTTTGAGAATGCTTGGTGAAGATCTTGTAGGTGCTGGTCTCTGTCTGAGGGGTTGCAGCAAATGCAGTTATACCTCAGCGCTTGGCTGTAGACAATGGATCGTGTCCAGGGTGGAAGTTGGAGGCATGAAGGTAGGCATAGCAGTTGGTGGGTTTTCGGTATAGGGTAGTGTTAACTTGACCGTCACTTATTTGCACCGTGGTATCTCGGAAGTGGACCTCCCGTGTAGATTGGTCCAGGTTGAGGTTGATGGTGGGGTGGAAGCTGTTGAAGTCGTGGTGGAATTCTTCCAGGGTTTCCTTCCCAGGGGTCCAGATGATGAAGATGTCATCAATGTAACATAGGCAGAGAAGGGGCGTGAGTGGACGAGAGCTGAGGAAGCGTTGTTCCAGGTCAGCCATAAAAATGTTGGCATATTGTGGGGGATTGCAGATTCCCATAGCGGTGCCACTGGTCTGGAGGTATATATTGTCACCAAATTTGAAATAATTGTGCGTGAGGATAAAGTTACAGCGCTCAGTAACCAGTTGTGCTGTGGCATCATCAGGGATACTGTTCCTGACAGCTTGTATTCCGTCTTGTGTGGGATGTTTGTGTAGAGAGCCTCTACATCCATGGTGGCTAGGATGGTGTTTTCTGGAAGATCACCAATGCATTGTAATTTTCTCAGGAAATCAGTGGTATCACGGAGATAGCTGGGAGTGCTGGTGGCATAGGGTCTGAGTAGAGAGTCCAAATATCCGGACAGTCCTTCAGTGAGATTACCAATGCCCGATATGATGGGGCATCCAGGGTTTACGGGTTTGTGGATCTTGGGTAGTAGATAGAATAACCCCGGTCGGGGCTCTAAGGGTATGTTGATTTGTTCCGGTGTTAGTGTTGAAGGTGTCCTGAGTAGATGGTGCAGTTTCTTAGTGCATTCCTCAGTGGGATCTGAGGAAAGTGGCCTGTAGAATTTGGTATTGGAGAGTTGTCTGGCAGCCTCCTTTTGGTAGTCAGACCTGTTCATGATGACACCAGCACCTCCTTTATCAATCGCTTTTAATATAATGTCAGGGTTGTTTCTGAGGCTGTGGATGGCATTGCGTTCTGCACGACTTAGGTTATGAGGCAAGCGATGTTGGTTTTCCACAATTTCTGCCTGTGCACGTCGGTGGACGCATTCTATGTATACGTCCAGACTGTCATTTCAACCCTCAGGAGGAGTCCATGTGGAGTTCTTCTTCTTGTGCTGTTGGTGGGAGGGTATTTGTGTATCAGTGTGCTGTTCAGTGTTATCTTGAAAGTATTCTTTGAGTTGGAGATGGCGAAAGTAGGCTTCCAGATCACCGCATAACTGAATCATGTTTGTGGGGATGGCGGGGATGGGGGAAAGAGAGTCCCCGAGATAGGACAGACTCTTCTGCCCGGCTGAGTGTATAGCTGGATAGATTGATGATATTACTGGGTGAGTTAGGGGTACCACTGTTGTGGCCCCATGTGGCAGGTAGGATTTTAGACAGCTTACCGTCCTTTATCCTTTGTAGAGAGGTGAAGTGTGTAATGTAGATCTCCTGTCTTATTTTAGTAAAGTCCGTTTGTATGGAAGGTTGGTTATTTATGAGAGTCTCCAGGTTGGAGAGCTCCTTTTTGATGTTTTCCTGTTTGCTGTATCGGATGCTGATCAGGTGGTTCCTCAGTTTCTTTGATAGTGTATGGCATAATCTCTCATTGTGGTCTGTGCAGTCCTGCAAACTTTTCCTTGCGGTAGTAGTCCTGTTGCCTTCTGAGGGCCTATGTAAGTGTGTGCAGGATCAGAGTCTAATTTTAGATATGACACAATTAGTGAGAAGAATGCAAATGGACAGGGGATGTGATTATGGAATCAGGAGGATGAGGGAATCAATAACATAGGCTGAAACTAGGAATAAAGTGGGCATAGCTCTTGTGCTGGCCTTCTCTGCGGAGGTGAATTTCATCCTAACAGTGATGTTGAAAGGTTAGAAATGTCATCTTAATCTCACTAGATAGGGGAACTAGCCTCAAACTGAAAACTGGAGCAAAGTGGCTGCACTGACTGCAAATAGCAATAGTAGGTGGCATTGCACCAAGAGAAGCAGCTCCTGTTACCATTGTTTTTCACTAATCAATAGCATTAAAACAGGTTATCATGTGCTGTTAATAAATATGTTTGCTGAACTTTCTAGAGCAATGGAGGTTGCCATCTGGTTTATGTTTATCCTGCTGGGCACTATGGATGAGGAGAGAAACTGCAAAGGGAAATGGGCCTATTGCTTGACGTGTTTATTTGCAACTGAGTGTTATCCCACCACTATCTACTCATATTTGATAAGCTAAGTGAGACTAGGTAGTTCAAGGACTGGAAATGTGCCAGGTGAGGGGAAACAAGAAACGAGAGGTAAACTAAGGGAGAGGTGTATAAGACCATGCCGGTCTCTCCTCCCGCCCTTTACACATAAACATACAGATAGGTACAATCTAGCTGTGTATCTGAAGAAGCTTCATGCTAAATTCTTTTGCTCTCTCGGCATTGCTGAGTGCAGAAGTCGCTCTGTGGGTCAAATCAGTCTGACCTAGATGAACTCATTTTTTTCAGTGGGCATTTTGCCTCACTGTAGGATTTGGCACTGCAGGTTTAATTTGTATCCCCACCACATAATAATACTGCTTCTTCGAGGGATTTGTCCGGCCATGTTGTTTTCATCTTGACACGTGACTTGTTTCCCAATTAAGTATTAAGTCTCCCCTGGAATGGCTCGGTGCCACTGTTTAACCATGAATCTTTTCTTGCCGGGTAGCTCTAACAGAATTTCTGCTTCTTATATTTGATGTTAGCTGCTGTTTTTTAAAAAAAATGAGAAAACTAAATATTTGTGCCTCTTTTCTGATGGCCAAGGCTCCCCCTTCTCATTTTATAAACCCATACAGTTCTTCTGTCAGGTGTTAAAATAATTAAAAATGTGTTGACAGACACAGACACATTCCCTCTTCTGACAGAACTCAGGCTCCTCCTCAGATGAATGTAACATTTAGGAATTACGATATTCTGTTAATATTTTAATGTGTTTTTCAAAACTTGAATTATCTGCTCTATCCTGCCCTCTTTACAGTGCAAAGTTCTATTGACTTCAGTGGGAGCTTTGTCTGTATGCAAGCTGCATAGATTTAAAATGTTTTCTTCTTTGTTCTCATTTATCTATCATAATTTTTTTTCTTTGTTTCTTTCTGATATGGGGTGATTTTAAAACCACCTATGGAATTTAGGAGTCTAAGTACCATTTTCAAAAGTGACTTAGGCCGTTTTGTCTACACTGCAAAAACAACAAAAAAGGCCTCCCTAGCTTCCGTAGCCTGCGCTCCAGCCCCAGACGGAATATCTACACTGCCATTTTTAGTGCTGTATTGTGAGCCCGATGAGCCTGTGTGTGTAGACCTGGGCTCTGAGACGCTCTGCTGCATTTTTGTTGTTGTTTTTGTTGCTGTGTCAACATATCCTTAGTCTTATTTAGGATTTAGGCTCTTAAAGGCCTGATTTTTAAACGTGTTTAAGCACTTGAAAGATGTGGCTAGGTACCCAGTGGGATTTTCCAAAGCACCTACATGCCTAACACCTAGCTTAAAAATAAGGTACAGCTCAGAGTCATTTGTTTATGCAGTTTTTATAGTCATTTTATTGAAAAAGCTGGTATTAACATATTTATATTTTTATTCAACAACAGTTAGCTAATTTGTGCAACACAAAGGATGCAGCCATGAACAACAGCTTTCCAAACAATCTGATTTACCAACTTTACCATCATTTACTCTACACCACTGAAAGCTCAAACCAAAACGAAAAAAAGTTTTAAAAGTTTCACAATGACGATGTCAACTTTCTTACAGTCAAGAAGACCAGGAAACTGAATCATAGCAGTGACGTCAGAGTCATGAATGTGATACTGGTCTTTAAAAGAATTTCCATATTTTCCTCAGTAATCACATCATATCATTTTGGTCTGGAAATCAATAATTTTGTAAAGCTCCAAAAATGTATTTTATTAGTTAGTTATTTTAACAAGATCTTTTTGGTACCCAAACCTGAAACAGAATACAGTACTTGAAATAAAAATAGTATAACTGTGGTATTAAGATCTGCTTTATAATAAGTTACATATTGACTCTTACTTGAGGATGTGAGAAGCTAAATATGTGGTACAGTACTTCTAGCAGTAAATGCCAGTATGAGCTGTTAGCATTTTTGGGCTACAAAGGTTAATGGAGGCGGCCAAAAGTCAAAGAAAGTGTATGACATCCTTGAAGCAGTAGTTTGGCATTAACAAGATTTCTATACAATTTACCACATTCTTAAACCTTTTTACAAGAAAAAAATTGATTGTTAACTTTAATTAGAATAAATATGTACATATAATACTGCCCATGTCTTCTAGCGTGTACAGTATTTTATAAACAAACATTCCTCATTCCCTTTAAAATTAACCTACATATTTCATACTGTATGTGTATAGTTATGGCTGGAAACTGATGCACATGTGTTTGTGCTTCTACACATGGAATAGACAGTATCAATCTAAAAAATTTTAAACATACATAGTTCATGTGTCATGTCAAGACTTCATATAAAAAGTTGTTACCTTTTTTTGTAAACCTTGGAAGTAGATTTTTCCCCCAAAATCATAATATAAAAGCATGCAGGTTCATTTATTAGTTCATTCTCCAAAAAGTCAGTGAAGAACGGGGTAAGGTTGTTAAAGAACCTTTTCAAAGTGAGGGATTTTTAACAATAGCAGATCAGCCAAGGCATCTGAGTCAGTTACACTCCTTTACTCATGAGTTGAGAAGAAATCATTTGGGGTAATAATTTTCCATAGATTTTATTAGTCATGCGGAAAGATTTCCCAGATTAAAAAGCATTTCCAAAATGGTACACCATTTCTATACACTTCCTAAAGGAAATATCTTCCATTTACATTGAAGTTCAATTGAAGAAAGAATGGTATAAACCAATTTAAGTAGAATTTTAGTTTTCCGTTTCAACCAGGAGTCATCCTGTCATTTTACAGTCATTTTAAAATTCACTGAGCCATGCTAAACTCTTGAGTTACCATTCATAGTAGTTAAACCTGTATTTCCTGGGGATTCTGCAAATACCAAGTTTAAAGTAATAAGTGTGATGCAGTAAACATCACCTGTGGGATTTTCAAAAGGGATTAGCACTGACTTAACTCAATGTTTGACTTCAGTGAAGCAGAGTTAGGACAACACTTGAGGGTTTCTGAAAAATCCCATCTCAAAATTGTAGTAGCACATGTGTATATGCATTAACCAGTGTATCTTTATATGTATTGAATAGTCACCTTGGAGTGGCAAATCCTGAGTTTTTAAATGGCACCCACTGTAATTTGTATTGTCACATTCCACAGTGTGATTGGAAATGTACCTGCAGAACAAGTTGCCTTTTTAAACTAAGGTAGCTGAGATTATCGACAGCACTCTTCATTTTTTGACTCAGAAAGTTGAAATACAAAGTCAGGATTTATAGCAGAAGTAAAAAATTGTAAACGTGTTTGTGAAACTCCATAATGAGGGCTCAATGCTAGGGACGGGGAATGTCATAAGGGAAATAGGGACAACTTGTCACTTGTTAATAAACAGAAGAATTTCTTTTGCTTCCATCTTACTAACTGTCTAGGGCCTTCCTTCTGTATGCAGCAATGTACGGGGGACATAGCTAGTCCTACACTCATAAATAAGTCTACTTGTCTTTGAAAGCCCGGAAAGCATTCTTGCAAAAAATCAAGGGACCAATGTGAAAAGCTCTAATAATGTGGTAAACACTGCAGCCTGTGAAAGAATGCCGCACAGCAGGATGCTGGTCCTGTGAAGCATTGTCCCTTCAAGAGTCAACTGGAGCTTAGGGTACTCAGCACCTCACAGGATCAGTCCTGAAATGAATACCCCTGATTGTTTAAAAAACGGACATAGACCACAGTACTGACTTCACAGTAGTGCCTTTTTACTGAGACAATTATACAGTTGCAGTGATTTAAAACAGTTGGTTGCCACCAACCATGATACAGACTGAGGGGTGAAGGGAGGGAATCTACAAATTCCACCACAATGACCATGCTTTTGTGAAGATCATGTCCTTCTACAACTCTCAAAAGGCTGGTTTATAAATACAGAAAGATATGGATAGGTCTAGTGCATTTCTGAGTTCACTTTATCCTGAAATATGTACAGATTGTTTGTCGCTGCTATAGCAATTATGTTCTCAGTTGGGTGCCAGGCTGTGTGCAAGATCTTCTTAGTAAAGTCCAAACTATCGACACTGATGTCATCCTTCCTTCGCTTGCCCCCTACGCAGACTCGGCGAGGTTTTAGAATGGCTCGTGGCTTACTGCTCTCCCGGGATGCCTCCAAGGTAACATCCCGCTTGGTGTTTCGATCAAACATTCGAAAGAAGTTGTTATATGCACCTGTCATAATAACACTGAAGAAAGAGAAAACAAAAGCAAGAATAAATAGCAGAATGCACTAACTCTACCATGAACGGGAGTGGATCGGTACAGTACAATTACTTTTCCCTGCCATGTAATTGAACTCTATGGAGTTCAGAAACTTGTGTTACTGTGCAGTTTAATATATATGAACTTCTGAGTTTACATGGTCTCTCATTATCTCATGGCATTTAATAGACTGTAAGGTTGCTTCAGTATTGTTAATCCCAAGTGTTCAAAAATCATGAGTCAGAACCCCCAAATCATTAGATTGATTAAAAATGAGATTTTAAAATAATAATTCTTGGTTTCTTTTTATTTGCATTCTAATTCTTGGGCCTTTAAGGTTCAAATTTTCAAGTTTTCTCCATAATTATAAAACTTTTATTTGAATGAAATGTAAGCTCATGACTCCAAGAGCTGTGTCTTTAAGAAAAACAGCAGATATTGCATGACTTGCTATAGAATAGCAAGAGTTGACAGCACTGTATACATTCACATTTCTTTAAATGAATGTTGCCAAGAAAGAAGTTTGAGGAGTTACTAGGATCAGGTCAAATTCATTGCATCTGTGAATTCTGTACGTGAAATTCATTTCCTTACAGCCTTAAATTATTATTATTTATTATTTGTATCATCATAGCACCTACAAGCCCCGGTCATGGACCAGGGCCCATTGTGCTAGGCACTGTACAAACACAGAACAAAAAGACAGGCTCTGCCTGGAAGAGCTTACAATCTAAGTATAAGATGAGAGAAAACAGATGAATACAGATAAACGGGGGAGTACAAGAAAACAATGATACAATATTGTTTAAATAGACAAGGCAGAAACAGGCTGGTGGAAGGGGTAGAACACACGTACAGGGTGAACAATGTGATGGTAGCAAATGTCAGGTTAGTGCCACAATTTTTTGGGGGTGGGGGTGGATTTACTTAGGACAGGATCAGCTAAATGGAAAGAAAAGAAGAGAGGGGTGAGAGGAACAGGGCAGGAGAGGAGAGGGTAGTCAGGTATGAACCTGAGGTGAAGAGGCTGTGAGAAGGGACGGGGGTTGGAGCAAACAGCGAATCAGTGCAGGGCAGAGGGACGTCAGAGAACGTTCCAGAGCTTTGACTAGATGTCCAAAGGTGCCTGCTTGGTCTGCTCCTGCTTCTACCAGGTGGAGTCTCTGGCTGGCTCCTCTCTGCAGCTCACGTAGGGTGGTTGAGGGGAGGCACCAACTGGGTCCCTAGTGTCCCCAGAGTATGTGTGGGGTCCCCCCTCCACATTCTAAATCCAGGGGAGGTGTGAAAGGGGAGAAGGGGTGACCCTGGTTAGGTCCTATTTTACCCATCCCCACCTCCAGGGCAGCAGTCCCTGCTTTGGACACTGTTAATAAGTTTAGAGAAGCAAGCGCTATCAGACCATTTATCCCCAAATACTTTTAATAAAAAGATGTTTACCAATAAACTTGATGTGACTGTATTTGATCTACTACACAATCACAAAAGGAGACATGTACCCTCTCAGTCCTTCCATCCCTCTGCACAAAGCCTAAGTAGTCATGCTTTTTTGCAAGACTATCTGCAGGGGCTGGAGAAAGAGGGATGGAATTTATCTTCTCCTCAAACATAAGCAGACTCCTAATACCAGCCCATAGTCTGAAACAGAGATTGTGTCCTGCTCCAAAATCCTCCACCGCAAGGGGTGATAGTCTGGCTCCACTGAAGTCAGTGGGTCTTTGGGTCACTAGATCCACATGGTCATGGATCCTATGGCCTTGCCTATAACCGCCCACTAACACTGACCTATTGCGGGCCAATGCAGATACTCCCAAGCGGTGGCCAGGGTGTGGAGACCTTTCTGCAAAGCTCAACAGTTATACTCCCCCCACACACACACTGCAGCCCCAATGTAGGGTTTCAGTGGTGTGGAGAGCATCCCATTGGCTCTCTGCACTAGGGAAAAATGTCACCCAAAGCTCATATGGTCTTTAAAGGAGGAGCTATAGAATCATAGAAATGTAGGGCTGGACGGGAGCTTGAGAAGTCATCAAGTCTAGCCCCTTGCATTGAGGCAGGACCAAGTAAACCTAGACCATCCCTGACAGGTGTTTGTCTAGCCTGTTCTTAGAAACTGCCAATGATGAAGACTACACAACCTCTGTTGGGAGCCTATTTCAGAGCTTAACTGTCCTTCTGGTTGGAAAGTTTTTCCTAATATCTAACCTAAATCTCCCGTGCTGCAGATTAAGCCCATTACTTCTTGTCCTACCTTCAGTGGACGTGAACAACCACACGTCACATTCTCAATCATGGTCTTCCTTTCGCAAGACTGACCATGCCCAGTTTTTTTTTAATCTGGCCTCATAGGTCAGGTTTTCTAAAACTTTTTTCAGTTTTGCTGCTCTTCTGTGGACTCCGTTGCCTCTCTTCCACACGTTCCTAAAGTGTGTTGCACAAAACTGGACTCCAGCTGAGGCCTGACCAATGCCAAGTAGGGCGGGACAATTACCTCCCTTGTGTTATATACAACACTCCCGTTAATACACCCCAGAATATCTGCCTGTTTCACAACTGCATCACATCGGTGACTCATACACAATTTGTGATTCACTATAACCCCACCTCCTTTTCAGCACCTACCCAGTTATTCCCCATTTTGTAGTTGGGCATTTGACTTTTCCTACCTAAGTGAAATACTTTGCGCTTTGCTTTATTGAATTTCATCTTGTTGAATTCAGACAATGACTTGAGGGCATTTTTGAATTCTATGCCTGGCCTCCAAAGTGCTTGCTACACCTCCCAGCTTTGTAGCATCTGCAAATTTTATAAGGATGTGCACCACTCTATCATCCACATCACAAATGAAAATATTGAATAGTACCGGACCCAGGACTGACCCCCTACAGGACGTCATGAAATACATCCTTCCAGTTTGACAGCAAACCATTGATAACTACTCTTTGAGTATGGTCTTTAAATTGTGGGTGCACAACTGATTGAATCTAACCCACACTTCTTGAATTGCTTCTGAGACTGTCTTGTGGGACTGTATCAAAAGCCTTACTATAATCAAGCTATAGTACATCTACTGCTCGCCCACAATACAACAGGCCGGTAATACTGTCAAAGAAGGAAATTAGGATCGTTTAGCATGACTTGTTCTTGCCAAATCCATGCTGACTACTCCTTATAATTCTATGATCCTCTAAGTGCTTACAAATCGATGGTTTAATAATTTGTTCCACTACCTTTCTAGGTATTGAAGTTAAGCTGACTGGTCAATAATTCCCTGGGATCCTCCTTGTTCCCCTTTTTGAAGATAGGTACTATGTTTGGCCTTCTCCAGTCCGCTGGGACCTCATCCATCCTCCATGAGTTCTCAAAGATAACAGCTAATGGGTCCAAGATTGCTTCAGCAAGTACCTTATGATGACATTCATTAGGCTCTGCTGACCTCAATACATCCAACTTATCTAAATAGCCTTTAACCTGATCTTCCCCTATTTTAGCTTGCATTCCTTCTCCCTTTTTGTTTATATTAATTGTTTTGAGTATCTGGTCTCCAGTAACCTTTTTAGTGATGACTGAAGCAGCCTTCTTGATACCATCAGTTATTGTCTCCTCTTCCCTGCTAAATAAAAGACCTACATTTTCCGTTGCCTTTCTCCTGCTTCCTCATGTATTAAAGAATCTCTTCTTATTACCTTTTATGTCCCTCATTAGGTGTAACTCATTTTGTGCCTTGGCCTTTCTAATTTTGTCCCTACAAGCTTGTGCTATTCTTTTGTCCTCCTCCTTCGCAATTCGTCCATGTTTCCACATTTTGAAGAGTTCCTGGTGGAGCCATACTTGCCTCTTTCGATTAGTCTTATCTTTCCTTCATATGGGGATAGTCTGAAGTTTTGCCTTTACTAATGTCTCCTTCAGATACTGCCAGCTCTCCTGCATTACTTTTTCTCTTTGATTTTCTTTTCATGGAACCTTACCTAGCAGTTCTCTGAGTTTATTAAAGTCTGCTTTTTTGAAGCCCATTTTCCTCCTGCTGCTCTCACTCCTTCTTTTCCTTAGAATCATGAAATTGATCATTTAATGATCACTTTCACCCAAATTGTCTTCCACCTTCAGATTCACAACCAATTCCTCCCTATTGGTCAGCATCAAGTCTAAAATTACTGTTTGCCGGGTTACTTAATCTACTTTCTGAAACAAAAAGTTGTCCGACACAATACTGTGTTATGCTGTAATTCTCTTCCAATAGATGTCTGGGTAGTTAAAATCCACAAGTATTACCATGTCTTGTGTTTTGGATATTTCTGTTTTTTGTTCTAGAAATGCCTCATCCTGCCCCTCCTCTTCCTGATTTGATAGTCTGTAGTAGACCCCCTACCACAACATCACCCCAATTTTTACTCCTTTTATTTTTACCCAGAGACTTTCAGCTGCTCTGCTTCTCACCTCCTTCTGGACCTCAGAATAAGTGTATATATTCTTTATGTATAATGCAACACTTCCTCCCTTTTTATCCCGCTTCTCCTTCCTGAACATGCTGTACCCCTCTATATCAATATTCCAGTCATAAGACTTCTCCCACAAAATCTCCGTGATATCAATTAAGTCATAATTTAATTTATGAACTAATACTTGCTGTTCGTCCTATTTATTCCCCATACTCCTTACATTTTGTATAGACAACAAAAATGTTGAACTGATGCCCCTCACCCCCATTTCCTTCTTGTTAGTCCTATACCCTATGTCTCCTGCCTGTACAGTTCCAAGCTCATTGTTGGCGCTCAGTAAACAACTCCAAGTCTTTTTAATGCAATCCAGCAGAGTATATTTCATGTGCCCCATTCCAGAAAATGAATAAAAGTTATTGTGTTTTAGCATTGTGTCACTAAGTACAGTTGGTTACACTATTTTTCTGTTGCATTTTGTTTTTGAGGATACACCATAGTCTATTGGACTGGGAATCAGGAGTCTTAGGGCCTATTCCCAGCTCTGCCCCAGACCTGCAGGGCAAGTGACTGTATGTAAGTCACTTCACCTCTTTGTTTTCTTTGTCTGCATTGGCCACGTCAATTATAAGCTCTTTGATGAAGGGACAGTGTTTTACTATACATACAGCGCCTAGTACAACGTGGCCTTTATCTCCATTGGGGCCATTAGTTGCTATGTAATACAAATAATACACTAAAAAATAATTAGGAACTGTGCAACTAAATGACTTTGCATCATGTCTACTGAGTCATAGTTGCCTAGCTCACCATCTTCACTTCAGAAACAATACAGAGAAGCTGCAGAAACTCAGGCAAGCTATATTCTGCATCAGGAATCATTAGCAATATTGCCAGCTATGTCCTCATTCAACGTAGCTGATGATAGCCTAGAATTTGACACAATAGGATTTTATTTTATGTAGCCCTTTTCATAGAGTAGATATCCTGATCTGCTGAAGAAAGCAGCAATGAGTCAGATATTGGTAGTGTAGGGACTGTATAGGACACAGCAACCACTGTACTCAGCAATAACTTGCATACAGATTTGGATGGGTTGTCACGGTGCTTCCTAGAGTTCCCAGACATGAACTGGGAGTGTGATTTGCTCCACCCTTCAGAGGGTGCAACATGCACTCCCCTTCCAGAGCCATCCAGTTCTGCTGGCTAAGGTGGGGGGGGGGGCGGCAATGCTCTTCCCTTTCACACCTACAGCCACCCTTACAGGAAAGTCTCTAAACTCAAGAGCGTGCAGGAACAGCAGCTGTAGCCAGCTGCTGTATGGGGCCAGGGTTCTTCTCCTCTCCTCCACCTCCCCACTCTCACCCATGTAAGGGTCAGGCACAATCTCACCTTTATGCAATAAACTAATAGTAAAATAAAAGATGCTCATGTGAATAGCTTTATAAACTGTATCCAAGGAGCCCCATAAGCCTATTGATCAAGATTAGGTTTGTTTCAGAAAGTGAATCAGCAGCAGTAAATCTGACATTGCGCGCCTTCCAAATCACCATGTCTTGTCATTAAGACTCCTGCTAGTCACAACATGAAATAAAAAAGGGTATTTCATATCTCTGTGCTAACACACAGTCTTTCATTCTAACGCTCTTATATGCTAACTGTGGCTTCCTCCCATGAGCAAAATTTTGAAACTGGTTTGTAATGATGGGGCATCATGGACTGCAGAGCTGTACATGTCTGGAACACATTTCCCTCGGGAATAAAAACCCTCCCTCCATATGAATCCAAAAATAGCATGGGGAGCAGTTTTCACACAGGCAATGTGCCAGCTGAACTGCTCTCAGTCATGGTCAAAAATCCTCTGGTTTTCCAGTAATGTTTTGTATGCCACAAAGCTGCCTCTGCAGTCCATTTGATTTGTTATTTCTTGAACTTTCACATGTTAAAAAAGTCTATTTTCTTTGGCTGGCTCATTTAGAGAGACAGTGCCATTTTTTAATATAAGCATCCCTATTGCTTTGTATGCAGATGATTACTGTTCATGCTGGCCCTCATTTCTGCCATTTAATGGCACTGTAAAAATAGCATTATGTAATGAAAAGGGGCCATTCTTGTTGAAGGTCACAGACAGAGATGAATTATAAGCTTACCTGCTATTTACAATAATACGAAAAGAGGGAGCCGACCTTAACGTTTCTATTATTCTTGTTCAGAAACACAATTCTATATCATATGATGACAACATGATGAAATAGTGTGTATGTGATAGGGAGGTGAAATAGATTCCATATTATACCTTGCATAATGACAGGTTTCAGAGTAGCAGCCGTGTTAGTCTGTATCCGCAAAAAGAAAAGGTGTACTTGTGGCACCTTAGAGACTAACAAATTTCCTCACACGTTCTTGTCAACTGCTGGAAATAGCCCACCTTGATTATCACCACAAAAGGTTTTTTTTCTCTCCTGCTGGTAATAGCTCACCTTACCTGATCACTCTCATTACAGTGTGTATGGTAACACCCATTGTTTCATGTTCTCTGTGTATATAAATCTCCCCACTGTATTTTCCACTGAATGCATCCGATGAAGTGAGCTGTAGCTCACAAAAGCTTGTGCTCAAATAAATTGGTTAGAGTCTAAGGTGCCACAAGTCCTCCTTTTCTTTTTGCATATTATACCTGGCAGCCATATGAGGTGAGAGGGGAAACACGTGTGTGCGTGTGTGTGTGTATCTATCTATATAGCTCACTTTACAAAAGTGTCCTCTATATTCTTAGAGAGACAAAGTGGATGAGGTAACATCTTTTATTGGACCACCTTCTGCTGGTGAAACAAGCTTTCAAGCTACACAGCTCTTCCTATATTCATAGTTTTAAACAGTTTTGTTCTGCACAGCAGTGCTATTACCAGCATATAGACAACATTCTTGCAATTAGTGTTCATGCTAGTTAATTTTTCATATGTGTGTGCTCTGAGCAAAAACTGCGGTTAATTGTTCTACCTGGTTTACTCTGTTTAAGTGCTGCATTACCAGTGTTACTGAAACTCTGTGTTCTCTATGCATGGCACAATGATCGACTACTGTAGACAAAGCCAGGCATTTCTTAGTCTGTATTAGCACTGCAACATAGAACATTCTAGAAACTAAAGGGAGACAAACCCATTCAGCTACCTTGTCTCTCCTCCTGCCCAAACTGGAAACATTAAAACACTGATACTTTGCCCTTCCCAGGGTCACACTTGGCCAGAAGGTTCCTCCACTTCTGGAATGCTGTCAGCCAGATCTTCCCTCTTTAGCGTCCCTTTGCAAGAAGGAAAATATAATACAATGTAGGAACTCAAGTGAATTATCTACAATGTGTACTTGTGTTTGTTTTCCTCCTTTTGTTTTCCTGCTTCCTTCTTTTCTTGCCCCCAATTCTATTCTCTATTTCCATCTCTTCCCCCAATCTCCCACTTTCATTCTTTGTCCCTATTTGCAGTTAGGTTTTGTTCCTTCTTTTTTTCATTGTTTTTCTCTTTTTCCCCCTGCTTCACTCTCTATTAAAATAACTGCCCCTTTTTCCCCTACCTTTCCCTCTCTTTCTTTGTACTCTTTCCTGTTGTTTGCTATTCCCTAATGTCCCTCCTTTCCCCCCCATGTTCTGTTATTACTTCTCAACTGGTTTCCCCTCATGTCCCTTTTCTGCCCTGCCCTGTTCCTCCATCTTGGGTCTCCCCTTCTTCCCCTTCAGTTGTCTGGCCACTCTTGCTTACCATCTGCCCATGAAGTCCTTACCTGCTCTCACAGCCTGCCTCTTGCCTTTTCCCAATGCTTAATTTGTAATGGAAGAGGGGCCGGGTCTCAAGCAATTTTTTTACATTCATTCACTGATGCAGCAAGCCCAGAAGTGCCCGGGCTATGAACTGCCAAGCCTAGAGGTGCCAGGGCTCAGGCCTGGCAAGTCCTGGCACTGCCTCTTCCACTAGGAGTTTCCTTTTTTCCCTCCTCCTTCCTCTCAAATGTTTCTAATTTCCTTTCTCTCCTTTCCCTTCGGTCTGAATCTAATTCCTGCTGAATAAAATAACTGATTGGCAGACTTCCCCTCTTATCTTACATAGAGACCTAGTTTCTGTGCTTATGAATTGGCATGAATATAGGCCTCTGCACACGACTCCTCAGCCTTGGTCTACTATCACAGTGGACTTCATTGTAGAAATGCCACATCCCCCGGATACTTGGTAATTGTGGTTGTTGTTGACCTCCTAAGAAAGATGCCAACACTTCACCCATACCATATTATTCCTACTGCTTAGAAGATGGCTCAGATCTTCTTTGAAAATGCCTTCCACTATCACAAGTTACCATCAGGCATTGTATCAGACCAGAGTTCCAGTTCATCTCCCAGTTCTGCTGGGAATTTCTCAGCCTCCTTGGTGTCGAGTCCCTCACCTCTTCGTAGACTAATGGGCAACAGAGAGAGTAAATCAACTCTTGGAGCAGAATCTGTGCTGCTTTTTGAGCTACCACAAGGATGTGCTATGCCTTCTGTGCTATGCCAAATTTGCATATGACAACACAATCCATGCCTCAATCCAACATAGCCCATTCTTTGCAAACTATGCCTTTACCCATGCTTCCACCCAGCTTTGCATGTGAGTTCCCCAGTACCGGCCCCCCTGCATTTACCTTCCCACCTACACCAGATACACTGGGAGATCAAGGAACACTTGCAGTCTGCCAAACAGGCCTATAAGCACCATGCAGACCCAGACCATCAGGTTACCTCAAATCTGGCCATAGGGGAAAAGGTGTGGCTCTCTGCCCAGAACCTTAAATTGAGCTGCCCAGCCACCCAACTAGACAACCAATGCCTGGCCATTACAGAATGGGTAAAGCCACTGGCCTCAGTTTACAGCTGCACAAGTCTCTGAAGAGCCACCTCATCATTCACATCCAACTCTGAACACCCTGCACCAAGAACCCATACCCAAATCATGCCAATTCACTGTCCCCTACCATAACATAACATGGACAGGAGGAATACTTGGTACATTAACGCCTCAACTCTCACTGAGTTGGGGAAGGCTCCAGTACCTGGGGAACTGGGAAGGCTGTGGTTGAGGTGAGCAGTCTTGGGAACTGGTAGAGATCATTCATGTCCTAGAATTATTGTGAACACTCCATTAAACGTATCCTGAGACACCAGGCCTTACTTTCAAAAATCAGGGCCTGCAACGGAGCCAGTCTGGAAGCCAGGCAACCTAACAAGCACAGCCAGCCTGTAGTGGGCTGCCTGATTGGGTGGAAGAGTCAGCAGACCATCCTTTGAGCCCAGCAGCAGTTGCTCAGCAGCTGTTCAAAGCAGGCACCCATGGCTGCTTGTATCCAGCATCAGATCCAACACCACGCCTGCCTTGGATCCATCCCTGCTCCTGCATTGCCTCACTCCAGATAACCCAGTTCTGATCATTGGCTCTGACTCCTGTGATACATGCTCTAACCATTGGCACAACTGCCCACATCCCCATCACTCACATGCCTGCCCCTAAATTCACACATGGAGGGTGCTTTCCAGATATGGCTTTCCTATTTCCTGCAGTGTATGGTGTGTTGGATGATTCCCCCTCCATGGCACTGTTTTTCTCCTCTCACACAAATCTGGACCACCTGGAAGCATCTGCACCATGGGAAAGGGCAAAGTCTAGGCAGAGTTAGGGGAATAGTGCTGGGATGGCTGGATTACCCTCTCTCTCCTCTGGACTGCAGGCACAAAAGATACACCTTGGTTCTATATTATCTTTTCTGCAGTGCCCACCCTGGTGCTCACTGTTGCCAGACCACCTCATCACCCTAGTATGTGATTGCGAAGGAGATGCGTAGATTCCAAGGCCAGAAGGGACCATTGTGATCATATAGTCTGAGCTCCTGTATAACATCTTCCATAGAACTCTCACATAATTCCTGGAGTACATCTTTTTAGAAAAACAACCAGTCTTGATAATGGTCAGACTCTACCACAACCCTTGACATATTGACCAATGTTTAATTACCCTCACAGTTAAAAATCTGTGCCGTACTTCCAGTCTGAATTTGTCTAGCTTCAACCTTCAGCCAATGGATTCTGTTACTGGGGTCCAAGCCAGTGTGGAGGTGAGGGGGTTCTTACAGATTTTCTTCCTCCATGGCTGCTCCTGCAGATTTTACCATGGGAAATGGCAATCTAGACTTTTCAGGTGCTCAGCAAGAAGAGGGTATGGATGCTGCCATCATGGCAAGCTGGTCTTTTCAAAGGAAAGGCCAGTGACTTTCTGTTGCTTGGGAGCAAATTATGCAGTTTTCTTAGGGAAAAGGAGGGAGAAGATCTACTGCACTGAGTTTCCCAATCCCCATACACGCAATTATGTGTATTTCTCAGGGCAGCCAGTCTTCACCTGGGAACCATTCAACATGGTTCGGTGGTGGTCGGAAACTGACTGGCTTGAGACAGAAGGTTTCATGACTATAAAGTAGATGGTGCATCGGTGGGGAATCTTAGCATCTTTGCTGATGGACAAGCTTGGATAATAGGCTCAGGAGCTATGGGACACACATATAACTGGTCTGGATGGGACTGGGAATGAGAAACAAGGGACTCCCAATCTCCTCAGAAGTAAAATTTGAGATGCCATCTTTTGTCTTGATCTGCTGAATGATGTCTTCTACATTTTAAATGTGGATTTTGCTATCAACCCACCACTGCATCATACAAGACTGGGGTAGACAAGTGTACAAAACCAAATCTTTATTAGAGCTGTCATAAGTAAATTAGTGGTTTAGTCCACTGGAACTTGCCACTTACGCAGATTTAGAGTAGACTCAAGAAGCTAACTGGATGAAGACATAGGACTCTTTGATAGTTGTATGTGATTTTATTTATCTACTTGTATGGCCCTCACCACCATGGTAGCGGAAATACTCCTTTGAAGGCTTCCCTCCAAGCAATTACTTTTTAATTTTTTTTAAATGGTATTAATGTACGTAGTTCTTAATATCATCTAGAATGTACAGGAGGAGGTCAGGTGAAACAGAAATTCAACACTGTAATTCACAGATAACCTGTTCAACTGCTGTTAATTCCAGGACATTTGAGATAAAACCTGAAATAACAATGTGTGCATATTTGCATTCCAAGGTTGGCGATGGGAAGGGGACACTGTTTTACATGTTATTAGTTAATTCTTCTATTCACTTGCACTCTCAAATCTTTAAATAAAACAGCTATATACAGTAAAGCTTGCATGTTCTGAAGTCATGTAAGCATACATATATATATACACACTATACATGGCATGTGTTTATTCTAACACAGTCAACTAACATAATATGTGCTCGGCTGGTTGCATTATTTTTAAGACCCCCTCTTTACCTCCTGCAACTGCTGTTCTTGCCCAAGTATATAATGATTAATGTGTCCTTCGGCAAATGCGATTGGATTTGTCTGATTGTATTAGTTCCTGTTCATTGGAGTTACTGAGCATCAATCACGTTTTAATCAGAGCTTGTGTACATTGATTTTTTTGTAAACAGCCTCAACAATGGGACTCGTGATCCTGAATTAAGTCCTTAATGGCAACAAAAACTAAATAAAAAGATGACAACTTTCATATATAATCATGATTTTAATTTTTAAATGCAACCATATATGTTTCTAATGTGCCACTAAACCTGTTGAATACCCTAAAACTAGATTAGCATTTTTAAAGAAAATGCCATCCTTATGTTTGTAATTATTTTTATTAACACAAATATCGTTATGGGACTCCCCATAAAATTCCCAAGTGCTAATAGGCCTGTCTTACCTTCTGCAAAAAGCTGTATTTAAAATATATATTTTAACTTATCAGACCATCTATCTTAATGTGTATTTTTTAGAAAGATAGGAACTCTTCCTTAAAAAACACTGGTACAGAATCCATATTTGTGCACTGAAACAACAAAATAATTGCCACTTATATGAGCAAGATCACATCTCCTTGTTCAGGAGTGTCAATGCAAGTGTCACACTAATGATGAAAATTGGCAGTGATGTATTTAATTCTCGTTCAGACTGTTAAGAGGAAGTGTTCTAAGTTTAGAAAAGAAAAACTAAACTAAATAAAATAAAATGAATGTTGTCTTTTGTCAAATGACTGACCAAAAGTTGTGCTCGCTGGTTTCTTAAGATCATGCCGGGTATCCCATCCATTTTAATAAGCAGTGTTTAGTGATGGATTCAGAATTGTGCAAGATTAACTATCCTCCCACAAATAAACAGTGTGAGAAATTAAGCCTTTAAAAATGGAATGCTCCCACTTAATGAGGCTCAGTTGATTTCATGCTATGTTGATCTTTCTGATCTGTCAAGTGAGGATTAGACTGAAACAATTACTCTCATTTGAAACCCAATATTGAATAATTCTTGTATTATTAACATGTAGCTATCCAGATACTTTGAGGATGAGAGCATCTACTGAAGGAAGTACCTGAGAGTGCAAATGCATGGCTAGCTACAAGCATAATGTCTTAGAGCTCCCATTTAAGGATGGATGAAATGGTTTTGAAGATGTTAGGAAACTCCTGAAGCTTTGTGATGGTTTTGAAATGTCTGATTAACTCCCCTCTCCTGCCCATACCCACACTTTTTTGCAGTTCTGCACTCCCAGGTTCTGGCTGGGATAAGTGTCAATATTCCCCACAAAAGGCTATTTAGGTGATCTTTCCATCCCCTGACTGGAAGCAAGTAGTACTGGGACTCTCATGAGAAAGCCTCTTGTTCTGATGTTTCTATCTCTTCTCTGCAGGTTCAAGAGATTCAGAGAAGCACCCAAAACTCTGGATGCTTATCCAAAGCTGAGCCAATCCTAATTTTCAAACATCTTGAGTCATGCCCACCACCAGCAGTCTTCTCTAGGACTGGTTAGCCCTGGCACAAGAGAGCCTACTCCCAGGGTGTCACAAGACACTGTGGACGATTTTACCCCAATGTGGTCACTGGCTGGTAGTCCATAAAATAGAAGAATTTACGCAATGCTGAAACAGAGCCAGTTCCCAGGATAAAATAAATTAAGCTCAGGTAGAATATCCCAAAGGCAATGGTCTTGCAACTTCAGTTGACTGAGTAACTTAAAACTAGGCTGGATGAAGTACTTGGGAATATGCTATAGGGAATGTTTTTACATTAACAGGATGACCCAGTAAGTCTTTCCTGTTTCTAATTTCCATGACACTCTGGGGAATTCTATGAATTGTGGGTCGGTATATCTGTGGAATTGTGGAACATCTGCGCACCTATTGGGCTAAAGAAAGGTACTTTATAGCTAGAGAAGGAACCATCAACTCAGTAGGGCAGTTCCAGGTCAGAGATTACAGAGGAATATAGTTTCTCTGGATGAAGAATATGGTGGAAGGTTGTAGCACCTCAGTAAAGAGAGAGCCTCTCTCCCTGGAGTAAAATAGGAACTGAGCAAAGGCAACTATAGTTCAAAGAAAAGAATGTATCTAACAACATTCTAAAGCATTATTTTGTATCTCTATGTGTGTATGAGATAGAAAATCGGACCCATTTTTAGATGTATGAGGGGATGGATTTCACTTATATGGATGGTGAATATTATGGGTCACATACGCTACACAGTCCTCACAAGGACCCTCCATTCATGTCAACGGGAATGCTGTGCAAGGAGTGAGGGCAGTATCTGACAGCTAGTTGGTTCTTAGAAAAGGTAATCTTATCCTTGTTGTTATGAAGGAGGCAGTGGTATTAATTATATTAACTTGGCATATCATAATATAGAGATAAGTTATAACGTTATGGACAAATCCTGCTCTGTTCTACCAGAATGAAGCTAAAGTCTAAGAAACAAATGAATAGAATTTGGTCCCATATCTATAGTTCCTCCACACAAAAAAATTACATGACATTAGAAGAATGTTTCACAAACGGTGACCAGTGGTCTGCAAAGCTGTGACTGGTCACATGGCACTGGCTCTTCCTCCCTCCTTATTTTCAGCTGCTAGATTGGATTTAAAAGGAAGCTACTTTGTTAACTTGCCCGAGCATGAGTTTCCTTAGCAACCCCCCCCATGAAGGTGTTTGTGAAAACAGTTTTCTTTTGATTCTTTCAGCCCATTTTGGTGCTTTTGGTGGAAATGAGTGGAATTTGATTTTCTCCCAGTGGCTGAGTGCAGAGAATAATGATTCTTAAATTTCAGAGTAGCAGCCGTGTTAGTCTGTATCCGCAAAAGAAAAGGAGGACTTGTGGCACCTTTGAGATTAACAAATTTATTTGAATATAAGCTTTTGTGAGCTACAGCTCACTTCATCGGATGCACTGAGCATAAGCTTCCGTGAGCTACAGCTCGCTTCATCGGATGCATTCATTTAGACTGAATGCATCCAATGAAGTGAGCTGTAGCTCATGAAAGCTTATGATCAAATAAATTTGTTAGTCTCTAAGGTGCCACAAGTCGCCCTTTTCTTTTTGCGGATTCTTAAATTCTGGCTGAGGGGGTGAAAAGGTGCAACAGTAATAACAGACTGGACACTGATATGGAGAAATGTAACTTGATATGTACAATAACCCCAAGTCACAGATGATTTATTGATTATACTCCATCCTTTGGCAGCCCCTTGGTGAAATTAAAATAGTGATGAACATAAGGATGGGTTACCTGTCTGATCCATTCCATGCACATTCAAACTTGTCAAAGATGCAGTCATTTTCATAAAGGGAACACAGCTTGCTCCTAAGGTAATCATGGACCTGTTTAACCGAAAAAGACAGTGCAGGTTTTACAAATCATTATTTTAGAAATGTTCTATACTATTGCTCTTATAGGTTGGTAGATTTTACAAAGATAGAGAGTACTTCTATCTCTTAAACAAGAGATCTGTGCTCTTCTGTAGTTCAATTAAAAGAGTGCTATAGAACTAATGGAGCAGGAAAGCTTTGGCTAGACCATGCTCTTTTGAGCATACTGTAGATTACCTTTCTCAAACATGGTTGATTCCTGTTAGTGTGAATTTCTGAACTCTAGCCTGATTCCAAAATGGATCTTCCCCGTTGATACAGCAGATGTGCTAATGAGAGAATGAATCGTCTAACTTAAATAATAAATAATAATAATCCAAGATCTATATAGACTTTCACTTACAATATAGGGTTCAGAGAGAGGTCCCTGCTCCATTTATAAAAGCTATAATCTGCGGTATTACATTATACAGCAATTCAGAAATAAAGTATAGTATAGTGGTGTCTTATTTACATAGACTAGTACCCAGAATTCTCTCCCGCTCATAGCTACTTCATATCAGTGATGATGTCTGAGATCTGAAAACAAACCATGAGTTCTTATCTTGCATGGTTTGAAAGTAAGATTCACAGAAGACCTTGTTTTAGGCTGCATACCTCTATGGAGTGTGAGTTTATCATAGAGGACATAACTCATGTGCATTGCATCAGTCCTTTAATTAATTCAATTTTTTTCTTCTATATGATGTTCTTCACCCCCACATTGAAATAAGAAGCCAGAGAATTCCTGCCTGCACAAGGCCTAATAATCCAACACCTCCCTCCGATATGAATGTTGTATAGATGACTTCTGAGGAAGTACTATATCAATGCAATGTAGCATAAGGACCAAATTTAGTCCTGGCGTAAGAAGGTACCCCTTCCACTGAAGTTCATGGAAACTATGTCTGTTTATGTCAGAGATAAATTTGGCTCTCTTGACTGTGGCGTTTTCAGCATCCTCCACTGGTCGAAGGCCTAGAATCTTCTCCAACAAGATACTTTAATACCAGTTTCACTGCTCTGTCTAGCTAGTTCACTCAAGCATTATTAAAACTAGAACTGTTTGCTACAGCTGCACTGTACTGTACAGTGAACAAACTTGCAAATTAACTCAATGTTTTATGGGCTATAAATTTCGGTCCTGGATCAATTTTCAGAATCAGATTAGTGAGCATCCTATACTATATATGATCAGTTAAAGTTTGTCAGCTGAACACGCTATTTACTTAATAGCTAATAAACATGTGGGAGATGTGGGTGGAATGTTTCCCAGTTAAATGCATTTACTAAATGTTGCACTTTGTGGTGCACGTTCATGGTGGATGCTTCGTGTAACCTTCATAATGAGAACATTCCATCTTCCCTTATTGATGGGCACCAGATTTTTTCAGGAGAAATTGGCTGGGTTCCCTAATTGTCACTCATCTCCGAGGCGACGATCATTGTCTCATTTGTTAATATTTTTAATTGTATTACAGGATTGAGATTATGTATGTTTATTGTGTTAATTTATGTTATAGGAGTGAGGCCCTTTCATCAGTATCCTGATTGCCTAGCACAAAAATCAACACATGAAAGAAACTGACAAAAAAGGACAGGGCAGGATGAAAGGATGAAGCAGCAGTAAAATGATATGCGTAGTATTCAGTGGTCTCAGACCTCCACCTGCCTAGCCATTTTCATCTCCTCATGCTCTTTTTTCTGCTATCTGTTCCATGTGCCACATGACCACTGTGACTAATGCTCCCTTGGAAAAGTGCGTTCAGCTCTACAACTTTTAATCAGCTATGCAGTGCTTTGTGTTTCCTCCATTTTCATTCTTCCTTCTGAATTTCAGAAGCTCCTAACTCCTCGTTATCAAGGTGTTGATGCTCTGTCCACAGGCTTTCATAAATGCCAGCGCTCATTTGTCGGCTCATCATTCTGACCTTTCTTTTCACTCTTGCTCACACTGATACCCTCCAGGATAACTGTGAGAATCTTCACGGTTAAAAATTTGAACACCTGCCCTGTTTTTCCATTGAAACCTCCCACTCATGGAACGTTGAACCATCATAAAGATGAGGTTATCAAATCAGCTTCCATTGCATCAGTAAATTAAACAATGACTAGAGGCAACCGTGCACCAACATTACCAAGATCACTGCTGTGTTGGCCTCTGCAAAGGTGGCACAGCAGTTGTGTGGATGATTCCAGATGTTGATTTCATCCCTTCCTGCACCAGTCAGCAGAGCGGCTGTGGAAGGGAGCACACATTTCTACCTCTAAGACTGGCACAGGAGTGGCTTTCTCTGGGAACTGTTGGAAGCTCCACATCACTTCCATAGTGGCTCAGGGCTATAGTTTTGCCCTCTCTCTCCTACCCTCGATGCAATGGATTGATGTGACTGACCATTTAGAAACATGGTTTCAATGGGATAATCTGTGGTCAGTGGCATTGCATGAAAACACATTTTTTTTATAAAAGTCTAATACCACAAGCAATAAAAGTACTTTAGTTTGTACACTTAGGTTTTTCATTATTATTATTATTATTAATAATAATTATTATTATTATTAATTATGATAAAATTCATCCACTGCTTAATGAATTCTGGAAGTAAAGTCCACACTATCATGGTTTGATGATAAAACTGGATTTTATTGTCCAAGTATTGCTCATATGTGCTATCTCGCCATCTATGAAAAATGTTCCAATTTCCATAAAAACTGTTCTTAATGAATTGCCACCAGAATTTTCCTTTCTGGAACCATGTTCCTCAGTTATGTAAGCCCTTGACAGAATTATCCAGACATTCTACACTCTGGGGAAACACTGGGGAGCTATTTTGATGGAACAAATTATTTCAGGCAAGGATTGTCATGACAAAAGGCACATTAGTCTGAATTATTGTCATTTGGCCTTGCCCACTTTGAGATCACACTGATACTAACCACAAACATGGTCATGTTTGGTTATTGATAACAGAGTTCTGTATTGTTCTGACCTCAAGGTGATGAGGCCTTAGAGAATTACATAGAGATCTTTTTTAGAAGATGTCCAAGAAACTAAATTCTGTCAGTGGAGCAGTTATAAAACTTGTCTCTTCTTGACCCCTATGGAAAATCTCCTATCGTGACCCTTCATGGAAGCAATCTCATCTAGCTTTCAAAATATATACATTACATATGTGCACATGGCACTTCACAGCAGTCTAAATTTAGACATCCAGTAATGTACAATGATGACTACAACAAGGGAGGACCAGGCACAGTGCATTAAAAAGGCCAAGGGTTGCAATAATATATCATGTTGTTGTTTCAGTTAGGAATATGCTTAACAGTTCTCTGAGAGCAAGTCATATATGAGTGACATAAGGAGTAGGAGGAAGGCAGATAAAATTATGAACCCATCAGAACAACAGAGAGGAAGGGAAGGTGGAAAAGGGCACAGGCAGCAAAAGAAAGGCAGAAGGATGGTTCTGTAAAAAGGAGAATGTGGTGGGGGAACACAGCGAGGGCAGGACGTGGTAAGCTGCCACAACAGAGCAAAGTCAATATGAGAGAGTTTTAATATTAGTTAACTGGGCTGACTATGGGAAGCAGTGAGGGCTTCCCCCTTGCTGCTAGTGCAAGTGCCATTTGATTCCAGACACCTGAGACTTTTTGTTGGCCACCCCCTTGAGGGGGCAGGCGGCTGGGTGCTGAGCATGACATGGAATCATGTTATGTGGATTCCTTCTAGCAATTAAAGGGGAAACGGAGAAGAGAAATAGGGTGCAGTTCAGAGCACATCAGAGGGATATCATTTTTCTCTAACTTTATTTAGCGGCAATAGGCTCAAGATAATGCAGTTCAGAGTCCTGCACAGGATGTATTGGAAGTCTACATGTCTTTATAGTTGTGCCTTATGAGAACTTGGCATTTGTGAAAGTAAGTAGTCCTAGTCTGAGATACATTACAAAGATTAGTTCAAAATACAATAGAATATTGGGACTGAGTAATGAATATTATCGATGGGATGTGAGGATAAAAATTGCCCCGACCTTCAGTTACTTAATGTACATAAGTTCTTGTTATGAAGAACACATTTTTACAATGGTTGTCCATAGCACTACCTAGTGTAAAACAGGAGAAAATTTAGACACAAAATAGTAGCAACATGGGGAGACTGATACAGTTTTTCAGTAGTTCTCAATCAGGGGTTCGAGGCCCCCAGGGGAGCCTCCAAGTTGGGCCAGCATTAGACTTGTTGTGGCCCGGGGCAGAAAGCCAAAGTCCCACTGCATGGGGCTGAAGCCCAGGTTCCTGAGTCCTGCCACCAAGGGTTGAAGCTGAAGCCTGGGCAATGTAGTTTCATGGGGGCCCCTGTGGCATGGGGCCCCAGGCATCTTCCCTGCTTGCTACCCCCTAAAGCCGCCCTGGCTTTTACATGAGAAAACCGGTTATTGCAGCACAGGTGGGCCGTGGAGTTTTTATAGCATGTTGGGGGGGGAGGGGAGGCCTCAGAAAGGAAAAGGTTGAGAACCCCTGCAGTAGATGACAAAGCGAGCCTCTTAACAAGTATCTTATATCCTGAGTACATGATGATCCACCACATTTTAAAGCAATATTAATGTTATAGATGAGAACTCTTTTTACCCTACAGTAAATAATTGCTACATGGGTTATGAGGCATTAGATGAAATGATGTAGCTCAAATATTCTTATTTATTTTGTTTATCATCTTATGTTTCACTTCCCTTTTTTGTATGGAGGCTTTTCTTTATTTGTTTGTTTGCAGCTGGAAAGGCATAACCTGTAGATACAGTCCACCAAGCCCAGATTTTCAGAACTGTGTATGAGCAAATACATGTCCAATTTGCACCCACAGTTATTGTGCTTACATGTGCAGTTGTAGCAATTAGATGTGCAAATATCAATATATTCAAAAATGCACAGTTCTGAAAATCTGGGCCTTAATTGCTGCCTTCTGAGTACATGTCAAGGTGCATAATAATATTTCTTTATTAATTTGCATTTGCTATCCAGACATTCGTGTGTCTGTGGCCTGGTGGACATAATATTTGCATGAGAAAAATATATTTTAAAAAGTATAATTTTTGAACATTTTCTCTTTTCTATAAAACCCAGAACCATCTTTTCCAAGGAGAAGAGGACAAAAGGCTGCAGAAAATAGCCTGAATTTGTTGAATCCTAATCACTGATGTTATACTGTCCTATGAGGCATCCTCTCATAAATCACTCGTGGTCTTCCTTGTTTTGTCATCTGCAAAGGATTTATTTATATCAATGGCATCACTATCCTCTCTACAGTGGGTAAGTGTTTGAAAAGCAAAGAGAATCTATAGTTTCATGGAAGGCAGCAAGACCTAGTTTTAGACTTTCCATCTTTTTATAAGCTTCTGATTATTGCAGTCAGTAGTGAAAAATTTACATTTTACTCATTCCCCACATCTCTGCATGGAGAAATATAACTTTTTAATTGGCCCCACTGCTAGGTGTCAGGTTGATTTAAAGGTGGCCGGCTTATTTCAAAGATTCGTACATGAGGAAATAAAAGCAGATGTCAGACTCAAGACAAACAGGTTGGCCTGAGTATCTCTTTCCCTCTAGGGAGAAGGCTGCTTACCACATTAACATATATGCAAAATAACACATTACCAGAGGTCCCAAAATCTTAGACATGGATGTAACATACCAAATACTGTTTTATTTCCCTCACTTCTCATCATGTTTTGCATAAGAACCAAAATCTCTAACACATTTATCACTATCAGGGCAGTTAAGTTACTGAAGAAAGTCAGTTTGTGGCTTTACAAGAATGTAAATTGACATTTTCAAAGGCTAATATGGGATTTAGCTACACAGCTCCTACTGAAACTAATGGGATGTGTCCCTGAAACCTGAGTCTGTATTGGCTGCTTGTACAGTTAAAGAGAAAAGAAAAAGAAGACCCTAAATACTGTTATGGTGGGATTTGGCCTGATAAACCAGACTCCTGAGTTCTTAGTAAATGTTACCAGGAGTTCAGGGAAAATAATTAAAAAAAAACAACAACCCAAACCCCACAACCCTATTCCCACGGCAGGGAACACTGAGCTTTACCTCCACGGACCTAAAATGTGAGATATATACAGCAGAATATTCATTTTCAACTCCTGATCTCCTGCAGGGCTGTCTATAGCTAGGCATTACTGACCAGCCCAACTGTACTTTTAAAGATTGTCATTTTACATATACTTATGCAGAACATAGTTTTCAACAGCTTTTTCCCATTGTATTTTTGCAACAAGGACGTTCTGAGGGCACACTTGTCCCACTTTGAGTGATCTTAGAATATTTTAAACTCAGATTGTTCTTACCAGATGGCACAGACTCCAAGGCCCAAATTCACTATTGGCTGAAGTCAGCAGAATTGCATGCTCCAACACTGAATTTGTCACCTTGTGTGAGTTTGACTGGCATTAGCCAAACTCCCACAGTGATGACAATATTTTGATTTAACAAGGGTTTCTTTTGTGATTAGGCCAGTTCAGAACTCTAGGAAGAAATCTACATGTGGGATTTTCAAAAGCACTCAGCACTGGCCTAATTCTGCTCCCCCTAACTTAATGGTGCAGCTCTCATTGATTTCAATGGGACCAGAGTTAGGCCAATGCTGAGCACTCTTGAAAACTCGAACCTACATCTTTATTACAACCATTAAATTGTGGAGTTGCATAATGAATATATTGATGCAGAACTGAAGAGATGATTCCCCTTGATATAGACAGCAGTTGTTTTAAGGGCCAAATTCAACTTTGGTATAGCTCCATTGACTCCAGAAGAGGTAATGCTCTCTCACCCGTGCTCAAGTGAATCATATCTACTATTTATTTTAAAGTGACTCTTGTATAACAGTGATCTCAGAACAAGCACTGCGGATCTACAGTGCCCTATGAATGTGTTTGGAATATGGAGATGTTTTTGCAGCATTGCACTTTAAGACATAGCAAACATCTACCTGATATGTTTCTATAGGCTTTGTTTCCATGTTCAGATCCCAGACTTTGACAGTGAGGTAATCCCTTGTTAGCATATATCGGCCACTGTGACTGAATTTAACATCCGACACTGAAGAGATAATTTCTGAAAAAAACGATCTGTTACTGGGGTCTTCCGGTTCTTCAAAAACTGGTTAAAAAAAAAAAGAGAGAAAAAGAAATTAGAATATCATAAAAATGTTTCTTTATACAATTCTTTATTATGTGCTTCTCTTTTGAAATAATATGGTTCAGGGTACAAATCCATTCCATATAAAATGAATGTTATGGCTGCTAATTTCTTCATCATAAGAATACAAGATTCACATTCTAAAAGATTCATATTTTAGAACATGGGCTTTGACAGTTTTGGAGGAAGCAAACATGTTGGCTCAGTTAAATTGACTACAGATGATGTCAGTTTAGAATTGAGTAACAATGATAGCTTAGAATTATCATTTATTATTTGTATTACACTAGAGCTTAGGAGCCCCAGTCATGGACCAGGACCCCATTGTTCTAGCTGCTGTACAAACAAACAACAAAAAAGACAGTCCCTGTCCTAAAGAGCTTATAATGTGATTAAGCATGTGTGTTACCTTTCATTCAGCATGATTCCAGACTGCTTTACAAAACTATACACATAAGAATCATTTCATCCACCAATGAAGTACAACCACCCCTGTGTTTAAAGACAGCAGCTATTGATACTCTTTTGGGGAAAAGACTATCTTTTTGTTCTGTGTTTGTACAGCCCTATGAAAAAGTTGAGGACAGAAAATGAAACAAATTTTCCATTTAAAACTGGTGAGGGAAGGTATGTATTAAATGGAAATTAGTCACGATGCTGCAAAACACGACAAGGGATTGTTCATATCCACAAGAGAGTCAAGAACAGAATTGTGTAAATAACTGATTTTTCAGTTCACTGGCCAAGCCAAAAACTAAAACTGAACTGTTTTGGGTCAACCCAAAATGATTTTTAATTTTTTGGCAAACCGAAAAGTAAAAAAATAAATAAAAATGTTTTGGGTCAAATCAAATGAAACAAAATGTTTCATTTCATTTGGCCAATGTTAACTTTTTTTTAAATTGCAGCAAGTTTCAAAACTAAGTTATTTCAAATAAAAAATGAAAATGTTTCATTTCAAAAATGACAAAACAAATTTTTTTTTGACTGAAACAATCTTGTAAACTTGACAAACTTTGGCAAAATGTTTTGGTTGACCCAAATCTGCATTTTGGCCAAAAAGAGGTTTATCCAAAAAACATTGCCCAGCTCTAGTGAAGAACTTTATTTTATGTAATATTTCTAGAAGCAGAGATCCCGCATGACGTGACGGGATCAGCTGGTTCAGTACTGGCACAGTTAGTGAATCCCCATCGCTATTCTTGCACCCTATTTGTCCTGGAAGGGCTTCCATCCCATTACTGACCAGCTGCAACCCTGATTACTCTGGGGGATGTATTTATTATTAATAATTTTTTTTTCTTAAGAAAAAAGCCCTCTGCATCCTCTGCCAAGGCATCTGGGGTGCTGTACAATATAATAAAACATTAATTATGGTTGAGATTTTCAAAGGAGCCTAAAGGAGGTAGGTACTCAACACCTATGAAAATGGCCTCTCTGAAAAATTCTGACCTAAAATGAAGAGTTAAAATTAGTGAAATATAGTATACGCTACAGTATACAACAACAACAATAATAATGCACTCAGTCCTTTAATCTGAAGAGCTCAACATTATTTTTCAAAAGGAGAATTATCATCCCTATTTCACAGATGCAAAAACTGAAGACCTGTAGCTAACAATAAAAGATATCAGGTATATTTCAGATATCAACATGAAATATAAGTATTAATTAATATTCTAACATAGGCCTCAGGTCTATAAGACAATAGCTTAGCTAAACTGAGGCCTAAGGCCTAGAGACTTAACCACTAAGTGACCCTAGATCATAAGTTGTCACAAGATAGCAATGACCTTACATCACAAGATGTCATCAGGTAGAATATTGCATTAAGCAAGTGTTCCTAAACTGCTGATATTTAGGAAACATATATTGCAAAGTACCAGTTAAAGCCGGTTAGAATACTGTGGAGATTTTTGCAAACATAGGGAGTCAGCAATGTGCCAACCACAAGTTGTTATAGTGATTGAGTGACATAAATGTTAATCAGTACAAGGAGAACTAATAGCCCAAGCACCCATCAGGGTCAGAAAGAGACATTGGGACTCTTGACTCCCAGCCCCCTTTGCTAACCACTTAACCATGCTTTTTCTGCATGTTAAGTTCACAATCTGAGGTGAAATGTCTGCAAGTAACTGAGGAAAAGAGTTTACTAAGTATTTAGATAAGTAAAGTGGCTTTCTCCCCCACCGCATCCTTAAAGCAAAATACATAAAATGCATCTGTGCGTGATTACTTTTTGTAGTCCACCAAGAATTTACTTCTCACTAAAATTCAAAGTATCTAAGTTACAGCTTCAGAGAATCAAAATAATGTTATGCTGAAAAATAAGAGAGGTGATTATATGTGGGTTAACTCAGAAAATGATGGGCAACTTTCTCTGAGGGTGGTGCATGAAACGCAGCCATGCTTGCACACGAGAATAGACTCTCTGTATTTAAGCACATACAACAAATCTAAATGATAATTAACTACATCAAAAGAAAGAAAGAAAAAACTTTTCAGCCTGAGAGTAAACGAACACCTTTAAACAGCTCTCTGAAAATGTGCGGAGACATTCAGTAAGGTAGATATTTTGTAATTATCCTGTCAAGTTTTCAATAGAAGTCTGATGAGCACAAAGCAATTATCATCTCTCACACCTCTTCCCTTTAATCTGTCCAAACCATGTATTGTGAATGACAGGAATTTCATCCTCCTAATTATGATGTAAAGTTGTTATTAAAACCAGGAAAGAAAAAAGCCACTAAAATGCTCTTTCATTTATGGCAGTGATGAGTTTTCTCTGTGTTTCTCAGCTTAAAAGCTCAACAGTTCTGGTTGAGTTCTGCCAATGATTTCAACAGCAGTTAGATCAGAACTGGTGTGCTCTCTATTTCATTACATAGTCATAATGGTCATATACAATAGCGGCCCTTATTTAAGGGAAATAGATAGGGTTCTCTCATCATCTGCAGTATTCCCTGTTGTTTTCCTATATTTACTACAGTAAATACCTTGAATACTATAAATCATGAGGTTATTTATATTCAAATATTAATTTAGGTATTAAAGTCAAGGTTCACTATCTTTTTTAAAAGGTATTTTCTTTCTTTATGTGAGAGAAAATGGAATTTAGTAGCCCTGCTGTAAGCAATTCCTTTAAGCAGAGTAGCTAGCCCCAGGAAGATCGCCTCAGTGTAGGGAGCATCTTTGGGTGGTTTTATGACCTCTATAACACCCCTGTGTGCAGCAGACATAAGAGACGTGCTAGGGAAAAGGGGAGTAGCTAGGGCATCCCATCACCCTGGGCATCTCTGCCTGCTATAATAGTTTGCTGGAGTCATTAGCATCAGTGTAAGGTAAAGCAGCCTTTGGTCTTCACTAATTCACACTGGGAGACCAGTATAGCATACAGTAGCCCAGGATCAAGAGAGTGCAAAGCTGCTTTAATTTTATATAGCAAGAGAAGTCTCATTTGACTGGGATCTGGAACTAGAGTTTTGCTGAAAGCTGCTTAAAAAATAAGTTATAATTCTCTAGCAATTACTAAATAACTTTGATAACTGTCTAACTGTCTACCTTCAGTTATGAAAAAATGGATTTCATACTCCAAATGCAATTGTCCCTTCTCAACGTTAGTTACCGGTATATCAAAATGCTAAAGCTAATTGTCCAATTGCAAACCATTGCACAAGCTGATGAACACAATCATCAGTAATCGTGTGTCATTTGAATTTTCATTTAACAGAACCTAGATTTAAATATGGTCTTGATGGTAGAGGCAGTGCTATCATTAGCTATGACTTTATCTGATGCAGTTATATGGATTTGCTGTAACTTGTGTGAAACAAATATTTTACAGAAGTTTGAGTTCCTATCTTTGTGACTCTGTAGGTTTAAACTCAATAATTTCCCACTGCTTTCTTTTGTTTCCACCCTACTCATCTCACTGCCTGACACAGTGGAGAGGACCATGTGCAGGAACAAGTAGGGAAAACAGCATGTACAAGGGAGACCAGTGGGTCTGTGGAATAATCTCCCATCTGTCAAGCTCTGCAGCTTGTAAGGGAACTGTTATGTGAAAATGATAAAGACAGACAGAGACAGTTATTTTCTTCTAACACTGCCCAAGGACTTTATTAGAATAAACAAAGAGCATTAGCTCTTAAATTTTGCTTCACTGCAGAACTTCTGCCTTGAACTTCTTCTAGCGTCCCTCCGATCCCACTGGCTTCTTGCTACAGATTTAAAACTAGTACCTATTTTCACAGAAAAATGTCTGAGTGCGGAAAGGAGAAGATTGGGTTGATGGATGTGCTCCATGATATTGCTCCCCTAAAGCCTGTAAACAATTGGCAGCCTAAAATCATATTGCTTCCTTCTAAGAAAAATCTGAAGGAAACTCCATGAGTTGAAATCCAAATTTCTTTGCCTTTACATATGTTTCTTAATGTAGGAGAGGAGGAGACAGTATAGGTCAGTGTGTGTAACATAATGCTGCTTCCACCATTTTATCTTGGGCCTGATTTTGCAACTCCTTACTCACATGTCAGTGGGCTTACTCATATGACTAGGGACAGCCTGTGCTGGTAGCGTTTGGAGGATCAAACCCTATAGAGGCAGCAGTTTTGTCAACAATACACATTGTCATTCAGTCAGACGGATCCTCATTTTGAATGCAATATCACTGCTATGTTGATAACACTAATTTACTGTATCAAGACTATTTTAAATACAATCATCATTAGTTACATGATCACATACTATTTCTTAAACTATATAATACATGACAAGTTTTTTTCCCTACATCCTTGTAAGACGCATCATCTAAAGTACATAGTGAACAAGACACTAGTGCTGTATATAAGTAATTTGTACAGACTCTTTGTGTGGCATACACTGAAGTACAATGGAGCAGAGCTCAGGTTCCATGTGAAATATTGACCTTGGGAATTTCCTGACTTAAAAGTCCTTAACTGCAACCTTAGTGTTTCTTCAACATATTGTTCCATGTGGAATTATATATTATGTAAAGATATAGAGGGATGTGTAGGGGCAGATTTTCAAAGGCACAAGCTGGAGTTAGGTGCCCAAGTCCCATGGATTTTCAACCAGAGTTCAGTACCTAACAGTCCTTTGTGCCTTTGAAAATCTCCCCTATAATTACATCATGTGTATTCAATGAAAAAAATCTAATTTTTTTAGTGGCGGCGAACCAGCTGAGCAGCGGGGGACAGCAGAGCAGCACACAGCAGGAGTTTGCCTGGGATTGGTGAGTATCCGAGTGCGTGTTTGCTAAGTAAGTATCCGAGTGTGTGTTTGCTGGGAGGGCAGTGTGAGAGCCTGAGCGAGTGCCTGATTGGCTGGTAGCCTGCAGGGGGTGGGCACTGGGGCTGTCTGTTTGTTTGTTTCAGGGAAGCCTGGCTGTTTAAAAATAGCCAGAGCTTCCCGAACCAGCTGAGCAGCGGCGAACCAGCTGAGCAGCAGGAGACAGCAGAGCAGCACACAGCAGGAGTTTGCCTGGGATTGGTGAGTATCCGAGTGCGTGTTTGCTGAGTAAGTATCCGAGTGTGTGTTTGCTGGGAGGGCAGTGTGAGAGCCTGAGCGAGTGCCTGATTGGCTCGTAGCCTGCAGGGGGCGGACACTGGGGCTGTCTGTTTGTTTCAGGGAAGCCTGGCTGTTTAAAAATAGCCAGAGCTTCCCGAACCAGCTGAGCGGCGGCGAACCAGCTGAGCAGCGGGGGACAGCAGAGCAGCACACAGCAGGAGTTTGCCTGGGAGTTCGCCTGGAGTGAAGGGGATATGGAAGGGGGGGGTTCAGCTGTTGTGACCTGCACTGGATGTGCCATGTTTGTCTTTCTTCCACAGGACAGAAGTGACTTTGTGTGTACAAAGTGCAAGCTGGTCTCCATATTGGAAGAGAAGATTGAAGGTCTGGAGCATCAGATAACGACCCTGCGTTGCATACAAGAAACGGAGGATTTTCTGGACAAAAGTCAGGATATGCTTCTACGGGCACAAAGCTCTAAAGATTTAGAGCAGGTTGCACAGCGGAGCCAAGAGGCCAGTGAAGAAGCTTGGCAACATGTGACCTCCAGAAGAAGAAGGGGGAATGTCCGGGTTCCAGCAACGCAGACACAGGTAACTAATCGCTTTCATGTTCTCTCCACAGGTACCATTGCGGAGAGTGGACCAGATGATATGTCTGGGGGGAGAAAGCAGAAGGAGACTCCGCTGGTTGGAAGGCATGAGATGCACTGTCCTGAGATGGGGGGTTCCACGACCACCACTCCCAAGAGAAGGAGGCGGGTGGTGGTGGTCGGGGACTCTCTACTCCAGGGGACTGAGTCATCTATCTGCCGCCCTGACCGGGAAAACCGAGAAGTCTGCTGCTTACCAGGGGCTAAGATTCGCAATGTGACTGAGAGACTGCCGAGACTCATCAAGCCCTCGGATCGCTACCCCTTTCTGCTTCTCCACGTGGGCACCAATGATACTGCCAAGAATGACCTTGAGTGGATCACTGCAGACTATGTGGCTCTAGGAAGAAGGATAAAGGAGTTTGAGGCGCAAGTGGTGTTCTCGTCCATCCTCCCCGTGGAAGGAAAAGGCCTGGGTAGGGACCGTCGAATCGTGGAAGTCAACGAATGGCTACGCAGGTGGTGTCGGAGAGAAGGCTTTGGATTCTTTGACCATGGGATGTGTTCCATGAAGGAGGAGTGCTAGGCAGAGACGGGCTCCACCTTATGAAGAGAGGGAAGAGCATCTTTGCGAGCAGGCTGGCTAACCTAGTGAGGAGGGCTTTAAATTAGGTTCACCGGGGGAAGGAGACCAAAGCCCTGAGGTAAGTGGGAAAGCGGGATACCGGGAGGAAGCACAGGCAGGAATGTCTGTGAGGGGAGGGCTCCTGCCTCATACTGAGAATGAGGGGCGATCAGCAGGTTATCTCAAGTGCTTATATACGAATGCACAAAGCCTTGGAAACAAGCAGGGAGAACTGGAGGTCCTGGTGACGTCAAGGAATTATGACGTGATTGGAATAACAGAGACTTGGTGGGATAACTCACATGACTGGAGTACTGTCATGGATGGTTATAAACTGTTCAGGAAGGACAGGCAGGGCAGAAAAGGTGGGGGAGTAGCACTGTATGTAAGGGAGCAGTATGACTCCTCAGAGCTCCGGTACGAAACTGCAGAAAAACCTGAGTGTCTCTGGATTAAGTTTAGAAGTGTGAGCAACAAGAGTGATGTAGTGGTGGGAGTCTGCTATAGACCACCGGACCAGGGGGATGAGGTGGATGAGGCTTTCTTCCGGCAGCTCGCGGAAGCTACTAGATCGCATGCCCTGGTTCTCATGGGTGACTTTAATTTTCCTGATATCTGCTGGGAGAGCAATACAGCGGTGCATAGACAATCCAGGAAGTTTTTGGAAAGCGTAGGGGACAATTTCCTAGTGCAAGTGCTAGAGGAGCCAACTAGGGGGGTAGCTTTTCTTGACCTGCTGCTCACAAATCGGGAAGAATTAGTAGGGGAAGCAAAAGTGGATGGGAATCTGGGAGGCAGTGACCATGAGTTGGTTGAGTTCAGGATCCTGACACAGGGAAGAAAGGTAAGCAGCAGGATACGGACCCTGGACTTCAGGAAAGCAGACTTCGACTCCCTCAGGGAACAGATGGGTAGGATCCCCTGGGGGACTAACAGGAAGGGGAAAGGAGTCCAGGAGAGCTGGCTGTATTTCAAGGAATCCCTGTTGAGGTTACAGGGACAAACCATCCCGATGTGTCGAAAGACTAGTAAATATGGCAGACGACCAGCTTGGCTTAACGGTGAAATCCTAGCGGATCTTAAACATAAAAAAAAAGCTTACAAGAAGTGGAAGGTTGGACATATGACCAGGGAAGAGTATAAAAATATTGCTTGGGCATGTAGGAATGAAATCAGGAGGGCCAAATCACACCTGGAGCTGCAGCTAGCGAGAGATGTTAAGAGTAACAAGAAGGGTTTCTTCAGGTATGTTGGCAATAAGAAGAAAGCCAAGGAAAGTGTGGGCCCCTTACTGAATGAGGGAGGCAACCTAGTGACAGAGGATGTGGAAAAAGCTAATGTACTCAATGCTTTTTTTGCCTCTGTCTTCACGAACAAGGTCAGCTCCCAGACTGCTGCGCTGGGCATCACAACATGGGGAATAGATGGCCAGCCTTCTGTGGAGAAAGAGGTGGTTAGGGACTATTTAGAAAAGCTGGATGTGCACAAGTCCATGGGGCCGGACGAGTTGCATCCGAGAGTGCTAAAGGAACTGGTGGCTGTGATTGCAGAGCCATTGGCCATTATCTTTGAAAACTCGTGGTGAACGGGGGAAGTCCCGGATGACTGGAAAAAGGCTAATGTAGTGCCAATCTTTAAAAAAGGGAAGAAGGAGGATCCTGGGAACTACAGGCCAGTCAGCCTCACTTCAGTCCCCGGAAAAATCATGGAGCAGGTCCTCAAAGAATCAATCCTGAAGCACTTACATGAGAGGAAAGTGATCAGGAACAGTCAGCATGGATTCACCAAGGGAAGATCATGCCTGACTAATCTAATCGCCTTCTATGATGAGATTACTGGTTCTGTGGATGAAGGGAAAGCAGTGGATGTATTGTATCTTGACTTTAGCAAAGCTTTTGACACGGTCTCCCACAGTATTCTTGTCAGCAAGTTAAAGAAGTACGGGCTGGATGAAAGCACTATAAGGTGGGTAGAAAGTTGGCTAGATTGTCGGGCTCAATGGGTAGTGATCAATGGCTCCATGTCTAGTTGGCAGCCAGTGTCAAGTGGAGTGCCCCAGTGGTCGGTCCTGGGGCCGGTTTTGTTCAATATCTTCATAAATGATCTGGAGGATGGTGTGGATTGCACTCTCAGCAAATTTGCGGATGATACTAAACTGGGAGGAGTGGTAGATACGCTGGAGGGCAGGGGTAGGATACAGAGGGACCTAGACGAACTGGAGGATTGGGCCAAAAGAAATCTGATGAGGTTCAATAAGGATAAGTACAGGGTCCTGCACTTAGGACAGAAGAACCCAATGCACAGCTACAGACTAGGGACCGAATGGCTAGGCAGCAGTTCTGCGGAAAAGGACCTAGGGGTGACAGTGGACGAGAAGCTGGATATGAGTCAGCAGTGTGCCCTTGTTGCCAAGAAGGCCAATGGCATTTTGGGATGTATAAGTAGGGGCATAGCGAGCAGATCGAGGGACGTGATCGTCCCCCTCTATTCGACATTGGTGAGGCCTCATCTGGAGTACTGTGTCCAGTTTTGGGCCCCACACTACAAGAAGGATGTGGATAAATTGGAAAGAGTCCAGCGAAGGGCAACAAAAATGATTAGGGGTCTGGAACACATGACTTATGAGGAGAGGCTGAGGGAACTGGGATTGTTTAGTCTGCAAAAGAGAAGAATGAGGGGGGATTTGATAGCTGCTTTCAACTACCTGAGAGGTGGTTCCAGAGAGGATGGTTCTAGACTATTCTCAGTGGTGGAAGAGGACAGGACAAGGAGTAATGGTCTCAAGTTGCAGTGGGGGAGGTTTAGGTTGAAAACTAGGAAAAACTTTTTCACTAGGAGGGTGGTGAAACACTGGAATGCATTGCCTAGGGAGGTGGTGGAATCTCCTTCCTTAGAAGTTTTTAAGGTCAGGCTTGACAAAGCCCTGGCTGGGATGATTTAGTTGGGGATTAGTCCTGCTTTTGGGCAGGGGGTTGGACTAGATGACCTCCTGAGTCCCTTCCAACCCTGATATTCTATGATTCTATGATTCTAATATTCATGTAACTCTGATGAGAAATCAACCATTAAAAAGTTAATGAGTTACAGAAGCCAATGTTGAATATACAACTTTAACTCTTCCCATTTGTGTGTTTGCTGTAAACATGTTTTTATTTTATATTAATTGCCAAAAATAGATGATAATATGCAAATTGGACTTGTTTATTCCACCTTATATTCAATATACATATATTTTAGGTGCCAGGGAGTACTAGTGCAGAAGTTTTCAGTCTGTGATGTGGCCCACAGGTGATCCACAGATGCTGTTGGTGTGTGGAGAGATGGCCAGTCATCTCTGGCACCAATTCTTCCTCCTTATTCCCAGATGCTAAATTACCGTAAAATACAGCTAAAATACTTTGTTTCCGAATATTATTTTCCACATAGGCAATTGCTGTAGATGTAACAGGGATATGAAGCGATTGGGAATCAAAGGGAGGTGGTCCTACAAAACAACACTGATATTATGCACTCTCCACTATGGAAAAAAATATTTGAGAGTCCCTATTCTGCTGTGTAAAACAGATAGGAACTAAGTGGATATTTTAGAAGTCATGTGTCCTCTTTCCCAAGAGCAGCCAAAACATAATTTACACCTGATGAAAGTATACTTAAAAAGGTTACATTCCTGCAGAATGTTTTCCTTTGTTTGGCTGGACTGATTTTCTGAGCCAGTGGGCACACACAATTTTTACTAGACTCAATGGAAGCAAAAGGCTATTCTGCACCACAGAAAATCAGCCCATTTTTGTTTGGTTGCTTAATGTTAATCATTCAGGTGTCAAAATTTTAGCCTATCTGTTCATGATTCTTAACACACACACACACAGAGTTCACAGTATAAGGATGCAGTATTGCTTCAATGCAACACAGCACAAACAACCATGTATCCTAACAAACAGTTGAAAAAAAACCTCCATGATACTTTATATCTCATAAAAAGACTTGGTGTAAAACTTCAAACTTTCTGAAAACAACCACTTTCTCCCCCAAGATAGAGAGTTTCTGTCCTCGATACTTCTGAGCCGATTGACATAAAGCACAGGCTCATCAAGGCATTGCTATAGGACAGACAGTTTCAAAACAGAAATATTAATAATGCTACTCAAAGAGCCGAGTGATCTGTTTTAAAGTTAAAACAATAACAACCCCTTAAGATATAATGGGTGATGGTGTTAGAACAACCATCTATTATCTGAAGCTATGCTACACAGTTATAAATTCATACAAAAGAAATAGTATATTGGTAGGATAAAAGAAATGTCAACTGAACACAGTTAAACTAGGTTTCAGAGTAGCAGCCGTGTTAGTGTGTATCCACAAAAAGAACGGGAGTACTTGTGGCACCTTAGAGACTAATAAATTTATTTCAGCATAAGCTTTCGTGGGCTACAGCCCACTTCATCGGATGCATAGAATGGAACATATAGTAAGAAGATATATATATATCTTCCATTCTATGCATCCGATGAAGTGGGCTGTAGCCCATGAAAGCTTATGCTCTAATAAATTTGGTAGTCTCTAAGGTGCCACAAGTACTCCTGTTCTTTTTACAGTTAAACTAGTCTTTCATAGAACTAAAAAGGAGAGACCTAGACAGCACAATCTCTGAAAAGAGCTGTTATCAAGACCCAGGAACTCTGTGGTAACTGCCAGGCTTTTCTACAGTTGAAATACCAGTAAACTAAAACAAGCAAACAGTAAGGTTGATGATAATGTCACATAATTCTAGACAACAGAGAGGTGAGCCTTGGAACTTGTGTTACCGCAGACCAAGAGTAGGATTATAGACAAAAACAAGTTTCTGCTATTTCAAAGTGGAATGGATTCAGGGTAAAGCTGAATCATGCCTACATACATTCTATAACATGTAGTATCAGAAAAATATAAAAAACAAAAGTAGTCCTGTAAGATGATAGAGACTCCATATAGATGACATGAGATTCTACTGTGTAAAAGATGAATTCATAAATGACATAAAAGGATGTTCCACAGAACATGCAAATGCAATCTCCTCTGACTGGACTTATGGAAAGTCATGTCATAAGTATGGTGGTTCTTCTGATTCAGCTAGGATGACTTAAGCTATTTGCTTCCCTAGCTGAAAACATCTAACTTTTCACTAGCCCAAAAACCAGGATGAAAAACTAAGAATTGGATCCTTAGCTGGCCACTGATGGCACTTTTTCTGGGAGCAACTCAAGATGTGCCCCAGATAAGCACCGTATTATTAAATTTAATTATTTATATTGCAGAAGCATCTAGGAGACCCAGTCATGGACAAGGGCCCCGTTATGCTAGCTGCTATACAAACACAAGACAGATAGTCTTGGAGTTTACAAGGAGCTTACAATCTAAATTAACTCCTTCCTTCTTTTAAATCCTTAAGGGAAGACCTCAGTGATCTCAGAGTAAGGCATACACTGCTACTTGAAATAATGGTACCTTGACATTAATGGAATTTTGAGAGACCAGCCATTGCAAGTTTTCAAACAGAGCTGGAGAATTTATGTACATTCATTCCACTTGATAGGTAATAAAGACTTTTATACATCATTTTATTTTCAGCTGATTAATTGGTTTTTCTAAGTTAAATGCCCCTCCGAAAGTATGACCTTGAGTTTAAAAGCAATATAAATGACTTAAATGTATGCAGGCCAGATCATCAGCTAATATAAATCTGCATATTCCGTATGCTGATTTATAACTGCCGAGGATCTGACCCATAATGTGTATTTACTTCTCTTTCACTAATAAGATTCATTCTATAGGTCTACAAATAATATTTTGATTTAATATGTGGTTAATGAAGAGTCTTGAGCATAGAACATTCATTACATTAGTTCAGCATGGTACTTACTTTAACTGTGCTTAGGTGCAGTGAAACTAGAGCTTAGGGACAGTGCATCTTCAGTTGTGTCAAATTAAATTGACAACTTTTCCAGACAAAGATAGAGAAGTTTGAACTAATTAATGTATGATTTTAAAGGGGCCAGATCCTCAAATTATGTGAATCAGTACAGCTCCTTTCATTGCAATGGAACTATGCCAATTTAGAGAATCTAGTTGAGAATCTGGCTGAGGATTTTACCATTGTTTTAACATTTGGTTAAAGTATTGTAAGGGGTTTTTGTAGACCAAGATTACAGTTACAGATCACCTGTAATTGTACCTTCTTGTGAATTTTAGAAGAAACTAGAAGTATTTTTGAATCATTAAGTGCATACTTGGGTGAAACGTGGTTTTTGGGTGTGCATGTGTGTGTGTGTGTGAGAGAGAGAGAGACTGACAAAAGCTTAGTTATTAATTATTCTTACCTAGGTGTGGTAATTTAGAACTGAAATGAAACTGTGTTATTTGTTAGCAGTGTTATTGTAGCTGAGTTGATCCCAGGATATGAGATAAACAAGGTGGGTGAAGTAATATCTTTTATTGGGCCAACGTCTATTGGTGGAAGGTACAAGCTTTCTTTCTTCTTCAGGTCTGGAGTTGGAAGCAGATGCTTCGTTCCCCAGACCTAAAGAAGAAAGAAGAGCTCTGTGTAAGCTCGAAAGCTTGTTTCTCTCACCAACAGAAGTTGGCCCAATAAAAGATATTACCTCACCTACCTTGTGTCTCTCTACTGTATTAAATAAGTCATGGTTCAAGTTTCTAACTTTGGAATAACTTTTGGTTGAGCTGTCACTGACAGTTCAATAAATTTTTATTGAAATAAAACTTGATGGGCAAATATGCAAGGTCCTGCACGAACTAGCCATAATTTCCATACTGGTACCAAAATCCTCTCCCCAGAATCACACAGAATTATTTTAGGATGTTAAACTGATGCCCATCATCATAATGTCTGAGTGCCTTCCACATAAAATCAATTCCAATGGGGAAAGTCTCCGGCACTTGGCATTGCTTTAACAATTTGTGATAAGATTTTGATTACTAATATTTATGTACTTTAGTTCTTTACATTTTAACTTCTTATATTCACTTCTTATTCTTACTTTGTAAATACTCTCATACATTCAGCTTTGTTTTGTATTTTTAGTAATTTCCTGTTCATCTTTCAAGTAAATATTTATTAATAAAATATATACATTTGTAAGTATTCTTGAGTCTACTTTAGCTAAGAAACATGAAATTCAATGATTTCATAATTAATTAATGACAGCTATTTAACCAATGTGTTTTATGCTATATTAACCCTAATCTTCTCAGATTGCCTATCCTGTTTTAAATCAAATACTTTAGTGAAATGCATAAACATCAAAAATTAGTTTTGAGGGCTGCATGTCCATTTCACTTTCCTGTCATTATCTGTCCTTATGTGATAAAAGGTAAAATTTCTCAAAAAATAATTCCGCCCCCCTTTAGATTGCAAATACCAACCACCAACTAGCACACCTCTGGCCAGTGACCCATCATTAAAAGCAAGATTTCTCATCAATACAGCTAGACAGTATGAATTTTAAATGTAAACCATCAAATCAATATCTAAGAATCTGTTTTACTATCTGGTATTCTACAGTGAGTTGCTGTAACTTGTCACAAGATGCAAGGGACAGTGCAAGAGGGCTGAACTAGGTCAATACATAAAGATCAATGGGGGAGAGCTTCACTGGAGAGATGCTTATATTAAATGTTGCTTCACTAGGGAGTTTGTTAATAAAGAGTGGTGCTAAAGAATCCCATGCAAGGAAATGGGGGAAGGGATGGGGTAATCTTAAAGGCAGAGCATCATTAAACTGCAATCTTGCAAAGATTTATAAACATGTTTAACTTTGAAAACTGAAGTTAATGGGACATGAGACTACCTGGTACGTACAGTTAAGCACATGTATAAATCTTAGAGATTGGGGGCTAAGACTGGGAGAAATAATCCCGTCCCCCCCCGTTGAAATGGCATCTTGAACAAAAAATGGAAATCTGGAAAGACAATGGAAGATGTTTATTTAAATATATTAAATTGCAACAAAAAACAAGACAGCAGTTTTAACTGAATAATTAAAGAAATCTTACAGTAATTATTTGCTCTGACTGGGTTTGTGTGTTTTGGGAGGTTAATGAAATGCCTTTTTAATGATAAATCATTTATGCCTGCTTCAGTACTATATTTTTTCTTACTATTTGATGGCTGCAAGTACATAAATCAGATGATTTTCTTTTTACTTTTATTTAATTTTAATATATTTGCATAATCAAGGGGAAAGATGCATAACAAATAACTGTCTTTCTGCAGTAGCAGTTCCTAATTTTCATTATCTATTTTAAATTATTATCATCACAGAAGTGTTCTACATCAAAGACAATCTTACACTGATGAGGCCCAATCCTGCAGATGGCCCACAGCATATCTCTTACTGAATCCAGGGAGATTTCTGCACAAAGAAGGACCCTTTATAGGATTGGGTCCGCTATGTGTGAAATTGGAGTGATAGATCTGTAGTGACAACTGTAATTAGGAAATTTATGAAAAGTAAAATTACCAAGATGTGGGCACATTTTTATATCTAAGTTTCATAAAATGGGGGATATGATGGAATAATGGATACATGCATTAGCAACACATTCTTAGAGCCCAAGTCCAGACCTTCAATAGGGAAAACAAACCTTTATTAACACATGTGAGTGAAGTATTATGAGAGCTCAGATTAAGTTGAACTGTTTTTTGTACAATGTCACATGACCTCACAGTTCTCACCTGGAGTAGACCTACTTTTACAGCTGCCTCTGAACACACATAATGCGAACATTCCCTCCCCACTCGCCCACACCCGTCTCAGATGACAGACTTGCATGAGGACAGAAGCAGTAATCTGAAGATAATTTCTTCAATGTAAAGCTCACACAAAAGGAACACAAGTTCCCTCTTTTCCAGTCCTACAACAAGCATCATTCATTTGGAACGGTCAATATTAATTAGCAAATCCAGCAGGGACATTCTGTCAGGGTTTGTAGGTGTGTGTATCTGGTTGTTCTTTGTTTCAAATGAAGGATAATCCATATTCAGTTAGAGGTCAGAAAACTGTCACTACTAAGTAATCCCAGTGTCCTTTCAAAGGATGTTAGTTTGATTTTAAAAATCAGTGTGTACCTTTTATTTTCTGGTTTCTTTGTCTGATTCTATGGTTTGGTGGCTGTTTTAGCTTTCTTGAGTTTACTATCTCTAGATTCTACCAGCAAAAGAGAAGGTATGTGATTCTTCTAATTGCCAGACTGGGAGTAACTGGCTGAAGTTCAGGAGAAGTACTGATCATCGTAAAGAGGAAAGTGCATGAAATTTACTGAAAGTGCATCAATCTTACTGAACTTTGTACTGTTGCTTATGGTCTAGATTAGAGGTGGGCAAACTGCAGTCTGCAGGCCACATCCGGCCCGCAGGACCCTCCTGCCCAGCCCTTGAGCTCCAGCCGGGGAGGCTAGCTCCCAGCCCCTCCCCTGCTGTCCCCCCACCCCCGCAGCCTCAGCTTGCCGTGCCGCCAGCGCTCTGGGCAGTGAGCTCCTGCCGGGCAGCACAGCTGTGAGAGCCATCAGCCTGCCCCAGTACTCTAGACTGTGCAGCTGGCTCCGGCTGGGCAGCGCGGCTGCCAGTCCTGGTGCTCTGAGTGGCATAGTAAGGGGAAAGGGAGTGTGTGTGGTGGGGCTGGATAAGGGGCAGAGGGTCCCGAGGGGCAGTCAGGGAGCAGAGGGCGGTTGGATAGGCATGGGAGTCCCAGGGGGCCTGTCAGAGGGCGGGGGTGTGGATAGAATCATAGAATCATAGAATATCAGGGTTGGAAGGGACTCAGGAGGTCATCTAGTCCAACCCCCTGCTCAAAAGCAGGACCAATCCCCAATTATATCATCCCAGCCAGTGCTTTCTCAAGCCTGACCTTAAAAACTTCTAAGGAAGGAGATTCCACCACCTCCCTAGGCAACGCATTCCAGTGTTTCACCACCCTCCTAGTGAAAAAGTTTTTCCTAATATCCAACCTAAACCTCCCCTACTGCAACTTGAGACCATTACTCCTTGTCCTGTCCTCTTCCACCACTGATAATAGTCTAGAACCATCCTCTCTGGAACCACCTCTCAGGTAGTTGAAAGCAACTATCAAATCCCCCCTCTTTCTTCTCTTCCGCAGACTAAACAATCCCAGTTCCCTCAGCCTCTCCTCATAAGTCATGTGTTCCAGACCCCTAATCATTTTTGTTGCCCTTCGCTGGACTCTTTCCAATTTATCCACATCCTTCTTGTAGTGTGGGGCCCAAAACTGGACACAGTACTCCAGATGAGGCCTCACCTATGTCGAATAGAGGGGGACGATCACGTCCCTCGATCTGCTCGCTAGGCCCCTACCTATACATCCCAAAATGCCATTGGCCTTCTTGGCAACAAGGGCACACTGCTGACTCATATCCAGCTTCTCGTCCACTGTCACCCCTAGGTCCTTTTCCGCAGAACTGCTGCCTAGCCATTCGGTCCCTAGTCTGTAGCGGTGCATTGGGTTCTTCCATCCTAAGTGCAGGACCCTGCACTTGTCCTTGTTGAATCTCATCAGATTTCTTTTGGCCCAATCCTCCAATTTGTCTAGGTCCCTCTGTATCCTATCCGTGCCCTCCAGCATATCTACCACTCCTCCCAGTTTAGTATCATCCGCAAATTTGCTGAGAGTGCAATCCACACCATCCTCCAGATCATTTATGAAGATAAATGATCTGGAGGATGGTGTGGATAGGGGTCGGGGCAGTCAGTGGGCAGGGAGCAGGGCAGGTGGTGGATAGGGGTGGGGTCCCGGGGAGGGCAGTCAGGGGGCAGGAAGTGGGAGGGGGCAGGGACCAGGCTGTCTGGGGAGGCAAAGCCTTCCCTACCCAGACCTCCATACAGTTTTGGAACCCCTATGTGGCCCTCAGCCAAAAAGTTTTCCCACCCCGGTCTAGATTTTCAGAATGGCTGGTGATGTGTGCAAATGGTCTGTCAGATGTCCAAGTGATGAGCTGCATGCAAAATTAATGTAATTGTGTATATAAATTAGACAAGCAATATGCCCGCTCATTCTTCACAGTCAAAGTTCTGAAAATCTGTACCACTGTATCTGCATAACATGAAAATCTGGACTACTTGTATACTGGTAACATGCAAACACCTGCAGCAACACCAAAAAATGGGAACTTCAGTGTTTCATTATAATTTAACATTAATTAAGTGAATGCTGTGGCAGCAGAGAAAATAGCATCATTGGACTGACATCTCTTGCTTAGTACCATCCTTCCCAGGCTGTTCTGCACAAGTCTCCTTGTAAATGATGGCTCTTACAATAGTTACAAAACAGAAGAGAAACCTCTAAAGGAAAATTATTGGAGCCAGTAACATCATTAGTACCTAAAATGGTGAAGTTGTTTCATGCCTAGGAAGAATAGGCAGGGCATTTAGGGAAGTAAAATGGATGGTTTGTGGGCCCAGGTTAAAGAAACAGATTCCAAAATAGCAGCATTAAGAGAGCCGCAAGTCTACAGATGATTGAGCAATTATGGGGGTGGGTTTTTGGAGGGGGGTGAGGGAGTGAGAGAACCTGTATTTGTGCAGGAAATGGCCTAACTTCATTATCATGCACATTGTGTAAAGAATTGTCACTTTGGATGGGCTATCACCAGCAGGAGAGTGAATTTGTGTGGGGGGGTGGAGGGTGAGAAAACCTGGATTTGTGCTGGAAATGGCCTAACCTGAAGATTACTTTAGATAAACTATTACCAGCAGGACAGTGGAGTGGGAGGAGGTATTGTTTCATATTCTCTGTGTATATATAAAGTCTGCTGCAGTTTCCACGGTATGCATCTGATGAAGTGAGCTGTAGCTCACGAAAGCTCATGCTCAAATAAATTGGTTAGTCTCTAAGGTGCCACAAGTACTCCTTTTCTTTTTGCGAATACAGACTAACACGGCTGTTACTCTGAAACATTTCCAAGTGGAACATTTCCCAGGCCTCCATGTGGTGGGTGATTTCAGGTTTGCTTTCTCATTTTAAGATCTTCCTCTGTTCTTGATACACCAGGCCATGCATGGGGACCAAACGGGTATTTTTAAGTGGTTCCTGCTTGAGGTCCTTGGTTCTCAACCATGTGAAATGTTTTAGAGTTGAAAGCCTGAACTCTGATGGAAATGTATAAGCCACGAGAGTTATGTGCTAGGGGACTTTGTAACTTCTAAAAACTTCATAGGACACACTGGTATCGCTTATAACTAAACAGATTCCATCTTCCTTGCTTCAATCACTTCAACACATTCCTCCCTCATATAACAAACTTTGCATATTGGCAATGGATCTCTAGAAGAATCTTAAATCAGCTGAGTTAGCTGATTTAAAACACACCATGGAAGAAGTATATATTTTATAGTCTATAGGAATATCCAGAGGTAAAAGAAAATTCAACTTTAGACAAAATATGTAGTTTAAACAGATTACATCCTATAGGGCTGAATTTTCAAAAGTGCATAAACTGTGCCAAGTCTCCAGTGACTCTCATTATTTATTCACTGTGGCATATTCTTTCCCTATCTTTTGCCTCTAGCTGTCAGCCCAATTCTTCATTCTAACATTCAAACACCTGTTAAAGGAGCAGTGGTCTTGCCCAAACCGAAGTAAAACAGCTGTACATTTAGAAATATGTATTGAACTCAGACTAGTAGTTAAAATAGCTTGAGTATTGATATTGCACTTGCTTCTAAATTAAAGCTTTACATTGAAAATGTAGGCCTACCAAAGTAGGTCATGTATAAAGAGAAGCCATGATCAGAGCCAGATTCATGTGGTCCATTAGCAAATGTAGGTGAACATTGACAAGGCTCCAATACGAACACACTTTAATCAACATTTCAAACTTGTTTATCAAATGTCAGTATTTGATGACCTTTCAGTGAGCTATGTAAATAGATCTGCTGGTCTCGGACCCATGCCTAGGACACAGGTGTCCACATCACAACTAACTGTGCTAATTGGCAGCCTATTAGTAGTCCTGGCAGGGGCAACACTATTTGAATGGGCATGAAACCCTCTTGTCCCCAGATTTGCTTCCTTCAGGTCAGGGTTGTGACATATTGTTGGGGGAAAACTTTGCAGTGCTGCTACTGCCCATGCTGGTTTCTATTCTATGAATATACCGAGGACTTTGAACTCTCTGTCTAGCAATGTAGCAGCCTTCAAGATTGTTTACTGTACTGAGTTAATGTACTTAGTGTAACCCATACTAAGTACATATTTGTACAGTACTATATATGTGCATGGTGCTTTATAAATATCTACAAATGAAACGTCCCTGCCTCAAAAAGCTTGAAATCTACATTCAACAACACAGGAAAGGATTAAAATTAAAAGGTGGGGGAGAAAGCATAAGAGAAAGGAGTGTAAAACAGTAATAGTTCATGAGATATGAGTAATAAGCCTATGATCTTATAAAATTTACTCATTGGATTTTGTTTATTTCTAATAATACTGCAATATATTTTAATCTGGGGACAGTGTCTGGAAGAGGGGCTCTGGAGAAGGTCAGTGACTGAAAACTGACTAGAAGAAGTGCATTTTGAGAGGAGATTTGAAGTAAGAGAGTCATGCCCAAGATCAAAAAGACTTTTCTAAATCCAGGGGGATGGAGTAACTTATGGGGAAAGATTGCATAAGGGCAAGCTGAGTTGGCCTGGGGAGGGTATTGGAATATACAGAAATCATTTGTAAAACAGGTGTATACTGACTGGTATAAAATTCATGGTGCAGATATCAAAGAGATTGTCCTGCTAACATCTGAAAGCCTGGCTGATTTATTTTAAGATGAACGCTTTAGACTGTTATAGAGTTTACGGAACTAGTGTTGCATGTCAGGGTGAGCTATAATCAAATCAATCCAATCAGCAGTACTCAGTACTCTTCCTTGTAAAACTCTGAAAGTTCTATCATTAACCTTATCAATTTTTCTGTTGTACATACTCCACACTCAGTTTCTCAATGAGCCTGACTCCAGTTTAGTGCAGCAATGCTACATTAAAGGGCTATTTTCTAACTCACAGATCTGGAAAATAGGGTTTAATCAATGACCATTAGACCTTGCTCTCCCTTCTGGCATAAAATGCCTTCTTTTCATTCAGGGTTCCTGTATTATTGTTTTAACAGGTTATGTCAAGGTTCTCTCCCCACTCTGAACTTTAGGGTACAGATGTGGGGACCCGCATGAAAGCCCCCCTAAGCTTATTTTTACCAGCTTCGGTTAAAAACTTTTCCAAGGTACAAACTTTGCCTTGTCCTTGAACAGTATGCTGCCACCACCAAGTGATTTAAACAAAGAACAGGGAAAGGACCATTTGGAGTTCCTAATATCCCCCCCCCCAAGCCCTTACACCCCCTTTTTTGGGAAGGCTTGAGAATAAACAAGATGAGCACAAACCTGCCTTGGATTTTTAAAACCCAAAAAACAAATCAGATTCTTAAAAAGCAGAACTTTATTAGAACAAAAAAAGATAAAAGAACAACTCTGTAAGATCAGAATGGAAGATAATCTCACAGGCAGTTAGATTTAAAACATAGAGAATCACCTTCAGGCAAAACCTTAAGTTACAAAAAGACACAAAAACAGGAATACACATTCCCTCCAGCACAGCAAATTTACAAGCCAAAACAAAAAAAACCTAACGCATTTTTTAGCTAGATTACTTACTAACTTTACAGGAGTTGAAGGCTTGCATCCTTGATCTGTTCCCGGCAAAGGTATACACAGACGGACAAAAGCCTTTTTTCCCCCCCTGCAGATCTGAAAGTATTTTGTCCCCTCATTGGTTATTTTGGGTCAGGTGCCAGCAAGGTTACCTTAGCTTCTTAACCCTTTACAGGTAAAGAATTTTGCCTCCGGCCAGGAGGGATTTTATAGCACTGTATACAGAAAGGTGGTTACCGTTCCCTTTATATTTATGACACGTTATGATAGGCATTTGGCACTGTGTTAGAGAGGCATACAGGCCCTATTAATAGGAAGAAATGAAAGTATTATGGAAGAAAACAATTTAAGTAGGACAGGAAAACTCACAACGAAGACCCAAATTCTGTCACGCTCTCTTCTTTCCTCACAATATTTGATTTCCCCTCAAAGCACAAAGGTATACAGCTAATAAAGGCAAAATACGGCCAAAAATTATTGTGGAAGGTTATTTTCTAAGAATAAGCAATAAACAGAGACCACATCCTAACCAATTCTAAGCACTTGCTTTTTTCCTTGCATCTGATGGGCTCAATCATGGCGGTTTTACTCAGTGTCTAGTAGCATAGGTGGGGGGGAGCGGGGCTCTCCCACTGAGCAGAAGTGGTGCCTTTTTAATTTTTTGGCGCCTTTTTAATTTTTTTTTTAACCAGCCTTTGGTGGCGGGGGGTGGGGTGTCCTTCAGTGCCGCCGAAGACCGGAGCTAGTGAAGGACCCACCGAAGTGCTGCTGAAGACCCGGAGCACCACCTGACCCACCACCGAAGACCCGGTGTGCCACTGAGTGAGTACAAGCGGGTGGTGCCTTTTTATCTCCGCTCCTCCTGTTTTCTCCACCTGGCTACGCCACTGGGTGTCTACTCCTGAAGAAATTCACCCCGTGCAGAGACCTATCCACCACATACAGTGTATTTACACCCTCAAATGCATATTTCCTATTAATAAGACCTGTCTGCCTCAAAAGACTTCAGTGGGAACTGAGTAGTGCATATGCTTTTTGTGTTCCCTCTACACAAGGAAGATTTGCAGTTACTCAGTAAACCTCCCATTGACTTCAACAATGTCAAGTAGACATTGAAGGCCTGATTCTGTGAAGCACAGAGTGCCTCAGAACGGCTCAATCCCAGGATTTGGCTCCATGAGAGTTAACAGGTATTCATCAAGTTCTCAGCTTCTCATAGGAACTGGCCACATGACAGTAGGTCAGATCTCAGCAGACTGTGAGAAAACAGGTTGTGAGCTCAAGAAAATGTCCCTGTGCCAACCTGCAGCAACAGGCACACAGCAACTCAACAGCTGTTACATTATTAGGAGGAGGACCTCCCCATTCTGCTCCTCCTCCACGTGATGTTTTGGGCCACTTTTCCTCTCGCCCAGTCACAATACACATGTCTGCTGCAGCACTCTCATTTACATTGAATTTTGTGCTCTATGTATCTCAATAGCCAGAACACCATGAAGATACTAGGCATCTCCACTAATATGGAGGAATGGAATAATACAATAATGGGCCCAGTCTTCTTCCTAGTCAAGCAATGGGGATTCTGAAATGACTTCCATGGGACAGTGATCAGGCCCTACATCAGTAGTGGGCCTATCTGAACACTGATGTGTGTGGAATTTTTTATATTTGGACAATATCCAAATCCATCATTTTCAGGGCAGATAGCAATCTATGGTTTCAAACACATACACATGGCAATTGCTACTGAAACAGGAAGAGAATCAAAAAAATGGGAACTTGGGTCTAGATAAATATAATAGTTCTATATGTATTCAAGTATTTTGTGAAAGGCAGGAAGGAAAAAACTTCACAGGCTGGTGTGATCCCACAAAGCACATGTTCCCTTTGCTACAGTAGTAATTATTTCAGCTCATGCACTGTATGAAATGCAGACTGGATTTCATTTTTATGCACCCTATGACTGGATGGTCTAGGCCCTGAAGCCCCCTGTAGGAGACCTCAGGGTCCTCAACACCCTTCCCAGGAAAGGAGTTGTGGAGCTAAGTCCTCCAAGCAGCCTAGAGCAACGGTGCAGGAAAGCAGCCAATCAGGAGGAGGCTATAAGGCGTTAGCCAATTAGAGGGTTGCAGGCTAGTATAAAAGGAGCTACAGTGCAGACCAGTGTCAGCACTGTAGCACCATGGACAGCTCAGTGCTGGCAGGGACTGGGAGAGAAAGAAAGAGCTCCTGGCTAGCTGCTGGGCCTGAACATAGAAGACCCCTGAAGCACTGTGAAACCTCGGGCTGCAGGGAAGTGGCCCAGGGAACTGAAAGCAGGTTTGTTAAAGAGACATGGTGGTCCCTGTGCTAGAACCTGGAGTACTGTGCCAGCCTGGGGAAGTGGCTTACAATTAGACAGTAATAAAGCCCCAGAAGGTGATCTGAACTGTTAAGAGGCCCAGCTGGAGAGCTGGGGCCAGAACAGACCAGAGTGGGCAAGGAATCTCCAGGGTGGAAGCCCTGGGGGCATGGTCTCTACCAGGGCCAGGAGTGCTTAAAAACGTTGTTGGACTAATAACCAAGAAGAGATCTGTTTGAGTTGTGTTCTGTACAGACTGTGAGTGACTTGGCCAGAGGGCTGAGTCACTAGAAACTGCTAGAGAAATTGCCAGAAGGGGGACACCATAAACTCATAAGTGCAGACACACCTGACCAGAAGGGAGCGCTCGCAAGAGGTGCATGCCATGCTGTTACACACCCGTTCACACTGACTTAATTATAAACAAACAATTAAAGATATTCTTTAACTTCTACTTTTTAGTGGCTCCAGCGGAATTCAGAGTCATAGTTAGATAAATATTTGAGGTGCAAAGAGTCTTGTACCATTAATTTTTTTGCACCTGTTTTATTCTTAACACCCAATGTATGGTACTCGCAGTCCATGGTTCGCCTTCTTCTTTATGTACATGTTATTGCCAATATCAATGCTGACCCCAGACAGGTCCAATGGGGAAAGTGATGCAGGGAAACCCTTTTCACCGGTTCCCCCTCTGGGGGTCACCATGGTTTGTCTGTGTACACTCTCTGAACAAAAGGCCTGCAAAAGCACTAGAATTGATAGAACTGCGTAGGGCAGATCATCATAGAATCATAGAATATCAGGGTTGGAAGGGACCTCAGGAGGTCATCTAGTCCAACCCCCTGCTCAAAGCAATCCCCAACTAAATCATCCCAGCCAGGGCTTTGTCAAGCCTGACCTTAAAAATATCTAAGGAAGGAGATTCCACCACCTCCCTAGGTAACGCATTCCAGTGTTTCACCACCCTCCTAGTGAAAAAGCTTTTCCTAATACCCAACCTAAACCTCCCCCACTGCAACTGGAGACCATTACTCCTTGTTCTGTCATCAGCTACCACTGAGAACAGTCTAGATCCATCCTCTTTGGAACCCCCTTTCAGATAGTTGAAAACAGCTATCAAATCCCCCCTCCTTCTTCTCTTCCGCAGACTAAACAATCCCAGTTCCCTCAGCCTCTCCTCATAAGTCATGTGTTCCAGTCCCCTAATCATTTTTGTTGCCCTCCGCTGGATTCTTTCCAATTTTCCACATCCTTCTTGTAGTGTGGGGCCCAAAACTGGACACAGTACTCCAGATGAGGCCTCACCAATGTCGAAAAGAGGGGAACGATCATGTCCCTTGATCTGCTGGCAATGCCCCTACATATACATCCCAAAATGCTGTTAGCCTTCTTGGCAACAAGGGCACACTGTTGACTCATATCCAGCTTCTCGTCCACTGTAACTCCTAGGTCCTTTTCTGCAGAACTGCTGCTGAGCCATTCGGTCCCTAGTCTGTAGCGGTGCATGGGATTCTTCCATCCTAAGTGCAGGACCCTGTACTTATCCTTATTGAACCTCATCAGATTTCTTTTGGCCCAATCCTCTAATTTGTCTAGGGCCCTCTGTATCCTATCCCTACCCTCCAGCGTATCTACCTCTCCTCCCAGTTTAGTGTCATCTGCAAACTTGCTGAGGGTGCAATCCACACCATCCTCCAGATCATTTATGAAGATATTGAACAACCCTTGGGGCACTCCACTTGATACCGGCTGCCAACGAGACATGGAGCCATTGATCACTACCCGTTGAGCCCGACAATCTAGCCAACTTTCTATCCACCTCATAGTCCATTCATCCAGCCCATACTTCTTTAACTTGTTGGCAAGAATACTGTGGGAGACAGTGTCAAAAGCTTTGCTAAAGTCAAGGAACAACATGTCCACTGCTTTCCCCCCATCCTCAGAGCCAGTTATCTTGTCATAGAAGGCAATTAGATTAGTCAGGCATGACTTGCCCTTGGTGAATCCATGCTGACTGTTCCTGATCACTTTCCTCTCCTCTAAGTGCTTCAGAATTGATTCCTTGAGGACCTGCTCCATGATTTTTCCAGGGACTGAGGTGAGGCTGACTGGCCTGTAGTTCCCAGGATCCTCCTTTTTCCCTTTTTTAAAGATGGGCACTACATTAGCTTTTTTCCAGTCATCCGGGACTTCCCCCGTTCACCACGAGTTTTCAAAGATAATGGCCAATGGCTCTGCAATCACAGCCGCCAACTCCTTTAGCACTCTCGGATGCAGCATATCCGGCCCCATGGACTTGTGCTCATCCAGGTTTTCTAAATAGCCCCAAACCACTTCTTTCTCCTCAGAGGGCTGGTCACCTCCTCCCCATGCTGTGCTGCCCAGTGCAGCAGTCTGGGAGTTGACCTTGTTCGTGAAGATAGAGGCAAAAAAAGCATTGAGTACATTAGCTTTTTCCACATCCTCTGTCACTCGGTTGTCTCCCTCATTCAGTAAGGGGCCCACACTTTCCTTGACTTTCTTCTTGTTGCTAACATACCTGAAGAAACCCTTCTTGTTACTCTTAACATCTCTTGCTAGCTGCAACTCCAGGTATGATTTGGCCTTCCTGATTTCACTCCTGCATGCCTGAGCAATACTTTTATACTCTTCCCTGGTCATTTGTCCAATCTTCCACTTCTTGTAAGCTTCTTTTTTGAGTTTAAGATCAGCAAGGATTTCACTGTTAAGCCAACCTGGTCGCCTGCCATATTTACTATTCTTTCTACACATCGGGATGGTTTGTCCCTGTAACCTCAATAAGGATTTTTTAAAATACAGCCAGCTCTCCTGGACTCCTTTCCCCTCATGTTATTCTCTCAGGGGATCCTGCCCATCAGTTCCCTGAGGGAGTCAAAGTCTGCTTTTCTGAAGTCCAGGGTCCGTATTCTGCTGCTCTCCTTTCTTCCCTGTGTCAGGATCCTGAACTCGACCACCTCATGGTCACTGCCTCCCAGGTTCCCATCCACTTCAGCTTCCCCTACTAATTCTTCCCGGTTTGTGAGCAACAGGTCAAGAAGAGCTCTGCCCCTAGTGAGTTCCCCCAGCACTTGTACCAGGAAATTGTCCCCTACATTTTCCAAAAACTTCCTGGATTGTCTGTGCACCGCTGTATTGCTCTCCCAGAAGATATCAGGGTGATTGAAGTCTCCCATGAGAACCAGGGCCTGTGATCTAGTAACTTCTGTGAGTTGCCGGAAGAAAGCCTCGTCCACCTCATCCTCCTGGTCCGGTGGTCTATAGCAGACTCCCACCATGACATCACCCTTGTTGCTCACACTTCTAAACTTAATCCAGAGATGCTCAGGTTTTTTTGCAGGTTCATACTTGAGCTCTGAGCAGTCATACTGCTCCCTTACATACAGTGCAACTCCCCCACCTTTTCTGCCCTGCCTGTCCTTCCTGAACAGTTTATATCCATCAATGACAGTACCCCAGTCATGTGAGTTATCCCACCAAGTATCTGTTATTCCAATCACATCATAATTCCTTGACTGTGCCAGGACTTCCAGTTCTGCCTGCTTGTTTCCCAGGCTTCTTGCATTTGTGTATAGGCACTTGAGGTAACTTGCTGATCATCCCTCTTTCTCAGTATGAGGCAGGAGCCTTGCCCTCTTGCACGCTCCTGCTCATGCTTCCTCCCGGTATCCCACTTCCCCACTTACCTCAGGGCTTTGGTCTCCTTTCCCTGGTGAACCTAATTAGAGACGTGGCTGGGCACCATCCTCCCAGTGTCTCAACTAGTATCAGGTGGATAGCAGTAGGAGAAAGCACACAGTACACTTTTTGTACAAGTATAGTAAGTGCTGCTCCCTGAAATGTCCCATTATGCCTCCCTTCACCACCACTTGGGCATTAGAACTGCTAAGCTTCTCCACAGGTTTTCCCACTGGCAGTCAGAGCTATAATTTAACCATTTATCTTTAGGTTCAATATTTTACCCTTGCCCCAGGCAAGAAAACATATATCAGAACCAAGGTAACGTGAGAGCCATTTATTGGTTTAGTTTTCTCTTTCATTATGTATTAACCTTCGTCTATTTAAAAAGCTTCTCCATGGCAAATGCCCTCTCCATCATATGACCTTGATATCTTTAAACCTATCACACTTAAGCCATTCTCCAGCTGGGTTTCAAAGGACTCCATGTGTCTATGCTCTCCTATTTGGACTCTAAAGAGCTGATAGCCAAATTATTTCATAATGTAATGTATTCCATACCTCACTTCATAGACTCTTCATGAAAAAACACAGCCTTATGGTAATTTATATTCTGGTGCTATCATGAATTTAAGATAACTCCCTTTTTCCATTTGCAGATTCCACATTCCTCATTTGGTCATCAGATGAAATAGCTACAACTTCTTGATATGAATCTCACAAGCTATATACATCCACATTAGGCCAACTACTGAATACTTTTTATAGTACCACAATGTTTTATTCCTTTTATTGTTCAATTTTGAAATAACCTCCTTTCCCATATTACATGGCTTATATATTATTAGTTACTTCATTTGTTTAGCTGAGCAAAAACAATGCGTAGAAATTACATTTATCTGAAAAATTTGGGGCCAAAACTTCAAGTGATACCTTAACATTCATGCACCCTGAAAATGCTTCCCTTGATCTTTTTTTTTTTTTTGTATCAAGTTTGGATTGACAAAATATGCTTGCCCCAAAACTCAAATTTGCACTTCAGAATAGCAGATGCGTATCCATACTAAACAGTACTTTCCTAGTCTCTTCACAAAGAGACTATCTAAACTGTTCAGAACCATCTGTCTATTGATAGCAGGTTGTGGGCTTTTCACTCAGCTGTGTTTGTAGTATGAACTGCAAGGAGGAGGAGTTAGAGAAGTGCTTCCAATCAAGTCCCTAAACAACTCTTGTATAGATTCAATGGTTTGCTCAGTTTTTGTCACTGTTTTGTTTTTTTTAGCATGTTTGTAACTGACAAGCTAGCACATTTGGTAACATCTTGCACTCCAGTACATACACAGAGGTGCACTATCTACAAATGATGAACATTAGCAAGCATTTGCAGCAAAACGTAGTTTAGGAACTTACGTTTGGAATGTTTGTCACAGAGGGCTGATGCCCTCATGTCACAGAGTCTCAAGGATCCTTTGCTGCTGCTGTAGACAAAGAGATTGCAATGGTGGGGATGAAACTCGGATGCAGTAATCACTTCTGTCAGATCCTCCATGTTGGCTGGCTTTATATCTACAATGTCTGAATGGAGGTTTTATTAAGGAAAATTAAATTGTTTACAAGTAAGATATGAATCTTGCCACCTGTTTGAAGGCCGCATGGTTGTACAGACATTTTCCACACATTTACAGACAAATAAATTAGTTTTGAATAAAGCATTCTCATTTGTTTGAGAAGAGACATTCAGCATTATTCTATTTGGCAGTAGCTCTTCTTACTTGATGGTTGCACCACAGAGACAATTAAATTTTCATAACAAAATTAATTTAGGACCACTATCTAACATACCTTACTGTGGATGTCATTAATATGCCTACATTTGCAGTAAAATGTTGGTGATGGAGATATGGCAGTTGAAGTTTTCAGATCCGTTCAGGGATTTGATCACCTATCTTTCATTTAAACTAAAGGAGAATCAGTAGCTAAATACCCTGCACTGCTTGGCAAATCACAATCATCAGTATTTCCCCATAACTGCAATGGCAATTACTGCTGTAGTTCAGATAACACTGATGTATAGATAGCAGTGACTGTACATCTCAACTTTCCCTCCATCCAGTCTATTTAAAATATTGCTGCTAAAATAACTTTCCTCTCCCACTCTTTTGACCTCATCATCCCCTCCTTCACTGGCTTCTTGTCCTTTGCTGTATCAATGTCAAGGCCCTTTTCCTCCGCTTCAGTGCTTCACAGTTTGCCCCAGCCTGCTCTTATTTCCTCTTTCTCTCTCCCCTCATTCCTTCCTCTCCTCTAAATCCTCTCTCCTAGCTCCTCCCTTGAGTCTGCTTCTCCCATTCCCAGCTTTATACCTTTACTCATGCCCCTCCCTGTGCTTGGAATTCCTCCTTACAATACATTCTTTTCCTCTCAACCCAATTCTATGCTATATACAACACTGGGTGGTTAGATAACCTAGAGCAGCGTTTCTCAAATGGCATGCGGCCACCAGAGGCTTTTCTTGTGAAAACCCCTGACCTAGAGGTTGGACGTTGGTTTTATATTGTTTGTACTGCACGTTCTTAGAATCTCAGGCCAAGCAGATGGAAAATTGTGGGATGATATAAGCTCTATGCTGGAACACCAAATGGCATTAGAACCTTAAAAAAACATTCAGAAGTATCATGGACTATAACAAAATGGCAGATGAATGTGAGCCACCAGGATATTTCAGACCTAAAAGATGCTAATGCTAAGGAGGAGGAATAATTGGTTATAACTGACATATATTAGTAGATCACAGAAGCTAGATAGACTGGAAGACCTAACAGGTTTTTTCCCCCCCCTTATCTCCATCAGTGCCAGTGTCAAGAAAGTCTGCCTACTGGTAAAGGATATCAAGGTCACTGACTAGTATAGCTAAAAGACTTTCAGCTAGATTCTGGTCTCATTTACAGCAGATACATCAGTGTAACTCCACTGTGTTTGATAAGTTAATCTTGATTTACACTGGTATGGAAGATCAGAATCAAGCTTGTAGTCTGGACAATTTGTATGGTTGCCCTAAAGTTATGAGAATCACTGTCTTACATCATTATGCAACTTAGGGAGGGTTTTTAAAAAGGTATGTGCATTTCTTCTGCACGTGCAAATTGTACACAAACTCAGATGCCCGTATGCAAACTGATGAGTGTGAATATGTACCAGTCTCAATGCAAAAATCAAGGTCTGTGCATGCACAAGACTGCACGGTTGTGTGCTGCTTTTGAAAATTGCACTGAGGGCTACATTTAAAAAAAAACAAAAAAAAAAACTGGTGCCTCCAATTTTTCATGTCTCACCTTTTCCAAATAGAATTTTTCAAAATGAGTCCAATCTTGCTCCCATTGAAGTCAGGTTTGGGTCCTGCAGTTGTGAATACAAATTGTGTAGATGCCTAACTAATCTATCCACATGGGCAAATGCATTTAGAAAGCACAAATCAGAGTTCTCTGTGTGCCAAATTATAGATGTGAAAATATGTAGACAATTTCAGGTGCTGAGTAAAGGACCTCTGAAAATTTGCCCATTTGGTAAGAAAAAATCATAAACATAAAATATACTGTTAGCTTCACTACAAATTGAAGTTCCAGCAGTGCCATCCATTGTGGAAAATTCCCCATGAAGATAATGCTTATTACTGAAATCAATGTAAATTTCTGTGAAAAAAGGACTGTAGCTCTGAGCTTTTTAATTGTTCATATCTGAAGTATATATCACACCAATTAAGTAACCCATGTACACATCAGCCAGTCCAATCACTATTATTAAAAATTATTGATACGATGCTTAACTTACATGGTACTCCTCAGTCACAGCCATTTGGTGATCTTATGCTCTGGGAAAGACAAGTGAAAAAACCACAAGAGAAGATATGGGACAACAGCTCAGGAAAGGGAAAGTGAGAAGAGAGATTTCTGGTGAGCAAAAGGAGGAAGAAATATTTCCTAGAAGAAGAAGATTTTAAGAAAACAATAGTTGAAGAGGCACTGTGATGGAGTGTTCATCCCCACACCAGCTCTGAAGGGGTGACGGTGGCCCAGAAGGGACCAATTAACCTTCACAGTTGTACCTGATGGGAGGCCCAGGGATTGATAAATACTAATTGCTGATGATGCCCAGCTGGCAAAGAATTATAAAGAGGGGAAGTTTGTAGTACTAGGAGGCTGCAGGGAGAGAGTCTGTAGTCATTCTCTGGGAGCAAGAAACCTAGCAGGGAGAATAAGTCCTAGGATCCTGCCCCTGGAAGAAGGGTCAACCCCAGAGGAGTTGTGGAGAAAGAATGCCTGAAAAGGCAGAGTAGGAAGAAGCTCAGAGAAACAGCAGCAAGGAGGGAGACTGTGTAGACCTTGGCTGCTGGTTATGGGGTCGCTGGACTGGAATCCAGTATAGAGGTAAGGCCTGGATTCCCCTACCAGCCACTGGGAAGTGGTGCTGGACTGTTTGAGGTGCAATCTGGACAGCTAGTCCAGCAAGACTTTGATACCCCAGAAGGGAGGGGTGGGTGGGGGTATATAGTGACCTAGCCAGAGGGATGAGTTGTGAGTAGGGAGCACTGTGAATTACAGGAAGAGAGACCACTGTAGTGACGAAATGACCACTTGGCAGGGGGTGCCATGCAGGAAGAACTGCTATGCCATGCCTGCCCAGGAGGAGGAGCTCTTGTGGTGAGTGAACACCATTACAGGCATACAGTGAAAACAAAGAGTAACAGTATGGCAGAGTATCTGAGTAAGACTATTTTCTCATATGATCCTCATCCTTGTAGTGTCTGCAAACCTTCCAAACACTAATGAATTTATCTTCACAATACCCCTGTGGAAGAGGAAAGTATTACTATTCTATCTTTCAGATAAGGAACTGGGGCAGAGAGAATATGTGGCTTGCCCAAAGTCACACTGAAAATCCACGATAGAGCTGTGATGTGAACATAGATCTATTGAATCCCAGATTGGGGCCTTAAACACAAGACCCTCCTTCCCAGCTGTCATGCTTCCCAGAACATGAAATTTGAATCAATTGGCATAAGAGATAATTTGAACATTCCTGGAGAATGAGATAATAGGAAAATGTTGTTTTATTAATGGCCAGAAAAGTCGCATGTTGTCTTACTAAGCCAGTCCCTGTGCTTGTTGAAGCAGACAGAAAAACTTTAATTGATTTCAGTGGGAGCAGGGTCAGGCCCGTCACAGAAATTACAACTACTCTTTGATCTTTCCTGAGCCTGTAGATTTCAGAAGCACTAAAATGAAATTAAAATTTAAAAGTAACAATATGCAAGTGTAGTTAAAATTATCATAAATTTGCTTGGCTTCACAGTGACCATATCATATATTACGCTGAATTGGTTTTAAAAAGGAAAAACAGCAGTGAAGAATGGGAGTAGCTGGTGACATTTCATAACAAGAGGACATGAATTAATGTTGCATTTCAATGGCATTCCTAAGAAATTACTTACAGTATCACATTTGCATCCATCTCCAGGAATCCATCATCATTAATGTTAGTACAATGAATACCAAGATGTGGTAACATTGATTTGCCACCTATTATGAAGTATGCCTAAATGTTCTTAAAATTCTAACTGGCAGAAATATCCTTTATTTGGTTATTTGCATTTGGTAAATCTGTCTGAAGAAATCTGTTAGTAAAAACAATTGCTTTCAGTGATTGAATTGCTTTCAGGAGATCAGAGGAATTACGGTAACTCGGTGCAAGAATTTCACCTGTTAGTGGAGAAGATGAATAATTGCCGAGTGATGAGAAAGATATTAAATATAAATAGAGTGTGTGAAACAGTCACACCAAGTATCATTTTTCTGGAAGCTGAAGATGGTATTGATGAATTTCCCTTCATTGTACAAAATGAATAGCCCCATGCTGAATAATGAAATTAAATATTCCATTTCCCCAGCTGAAATACATAAAACACTTGGAACAGAAGGCATTTCCAGATGCAATCTCCATTTCCATTGGGACAACGTAGACTTCACTGCCTTTCATGGATCATACATTAAATGTATGAACAAAACCCAAAATTTCATCAGATTGAAGCAAAAATAAAACAAGAGTATAACCCCTACACTAAAGTAAAATGAACAAAAGAAACACAAACTGTTGAAGAGATTTATCCCTCATAAGTTTGTAATATGTGTAGGAGCAGCCCAGTACTTTGAGAGCTACATAACCCAATGTATCAAAAGCAGATTATGTCACACAAAAGAACATTTTTCTCATCTTTTAATTTTTGCCATCCATCTGACAACTATCAAGTATGGCTCGACAGGTGTTGTGTGGGCATTGTATTTAAACTAGTATGACAAGAGAAGGGCACACAGAACAGAAGCATCTCCCATGAGACACTTTGCATTTTTATTTTCCCATTACCCCCTTATGCGGGGTTTTACCTGGTATTCTATAGCAGAGAAATACAGAACAATTGGGCCAGGTTCTCTGTTCTAGATCCAGCCCCTTTGTGCAACCTGAGCAGCTCAAAAGAAGATGGAAGCTGGTAGTAGCAAGCCAAATGAAAAAGTCCTCTGTGGAAGGTGGGGACAGGACTCTATTATGTCACAAAGCTGATGCAAGCAGCTCCTGCATTAACTGCCACCCCCCAATACCAGTGTATGGGGTGTACTGGAGGCAGGGAGGGATGTCTTGTGTAGAACACAACTGTGCCACAACAGTTCACAGCTGGCATATGGGCCCTTAAGGATGATAGCTATCTGGTATAAATGAGAGAAGTGCTTACACTGCATCTGATGCTCTAATATCCCCACCTTCCTCTTGCACCAAGTGGATCTCGATGCAGGAGAGAATCTAGGCACACACGCTTTAGAGAGATGGAAAAGCCATACAGACTGATTCACCCTCGGTAGTTCAAAGGGCTGCAATTCACACTTCCCTGAATAAGCGGAGGTTGCTGCGCTTAAGTGGGAGAGATTCACCCTGGGGAAAAGGCAAGTGGTGTTTACACGGCTACTGTCTTCCCAGGGGCCTGACAAGGGAGATGATTTTTAATTTATGGCAGAGGCCAAGGATGGGAGGGGCGGAGGACTGAATCAGCAAATCCTCAAAGTGCCTTCATTGCCACCCACTTTGAAAACTATGCATGCTCCGGACACCATGTGCTTCTGCTACACTCCCCTTCGGGCCAGGCTTTCCCCATTGGCCTGGCATGCACAGGCAGAACATTGATTCACATGAACATACTATTAAAACAAAGAATTTAAACTCACCAAGGAAATAGTGTCTCAGCCCCTCCTAACTCATTTCAGCATTATCTTGCTCCATACAGGGCTGCTTCTCCAGTGCCTGGCTCAGTGATATGGGATGAGGCTACTAGGGAGCTGATGGATTTTCTAGCAGTTCTCCAGGGAAAGATGGACATGAAAGATTTAACATGCCTGAAGACTATGGTGGAGGGTGAGTTCTCAGAGCTGGATCTGCAGAGCTGGAAGGAGTTAGTAGTGGAGGGAGTATTATTACAAGAGCAGAGAAAGCACACCAAGACCTGTGAAGTTAGTGCTCAGTCTCTTACAGGGATGCCTTGAGTGCCTCCAGGAGCAAGTCACTTGCTCATTACTTTTAGCCCCTTTGTAAGCTATGTGATGGAATACACAGCTACTCCACTGGCAGGACTCCATGAAGCAGGACGTATTCAACCCCTATGTACCCTCTACCAGCAACATCCTAAGTAGCAGGAAAAAGGAGTATTTAAGATGGGGGAAGGAAAGATTGGGTCTCTGGTTACTAAAAGGCTCCTTGCTGATATGAGTGAAGTCAGTGGAAGTTTTGCCATTGGCTTCAGTGGGAATGGATAGGTTCTAAAGCGAGCCTCGGCATTATTCACAGTACAGGACGGGGACTAACAGGATTAGTGCCAACAGCTGTTGTGCAGATGATATTAAAATGAGGACAAACATGACAGGAGATTTGTTCCACTGCCTTTCAGCCACTGCATCCAACAGGAACATCCCCTTCTGGGAGAAAGTATTCAGTAAAGTTTCTTTTTATTGCAGGTTGTGAAGATGACCTGCCCCCAACCCAAAATTTGCATTAATGAGACTCCCTCACTTGATCAGCTAGAATATAAATTAGTGGGTCCACTTTATGCTTGTGCCAAAACATGTATAAAGAGAATGTGGAAAATAAGCAGGGCTCCTGCTGAATGAAAAGAGTTCCAGGATGTTTCCTTTTATGATAATGGGAACATTGCAGTTTCCTGAAAATAGATTATCTCTTTTGAACCGCAGAGTATGTATTAAAAAAATCTAGCTATTTCTCCAGCAGATACCACCAGGGATTCGTACAAGGAACCCGGTTTGGCAGAAAACTTGTAATTGAATTAAATGCACAAATCAAGCTATACCAAGGGTGGGCAAACTACGGCCTACGGGCCAGATCCGGCCCTTCAGGGCTTTGGATCTGTCCCACGGGATTGCCACCCCCATGGCACTGCGGGCCCTGTGTCGCTCCCAGAAGCAGCCGGCACCATGTCCCTGCAGCCCCTGGGGGAGCAGAGGGCTCCGCACGCTGCCCTCACCTGTGGGTACCTCCCTCCACAGGTCCCATTGGCCAGGAATGGGAAACTGCGGCCAATGGGAGCTTTGGAGGAAGTACTCACAGGAGAGGGCAGCGTATGGAGCCCTCTGCCCCCACGTCCCCCCACCCGGGGCCGCAGGGACGTGGTGCTGGCCACTTCGGGGCTAGGGTAGCCAGGGATCCTGCCTTAGCCCCGCTGTGCGCTGCTGCCACCCCAGAGCCACTCCAGATAAGCGGCGCCAGGCCGGAGCCAACACCCTGAACTCCTCCTGTACCCCACACCCCAACTCCTTGCCCTGAGCCCCCTGCTGCACCCCTCCTGCACCCAACCCCCTGCTCTGAGCCCCAAACCCCCTGCCCTGAGACCCCTGCTGCACCCTGCACCCCAACCCCTCCTGCACCCCAACCCCCTGCCCTGAGCCCTACATTCATGGCCCTGCATGGAATTTCCCCACAAAGATGTGGCCCTCGAGCCAAAAAGTTTGCCCACCCCTGAGCTATCCCATGTACAGGACTGAATCCTTCAAGTGTGGCAAGATCTTCCCTGGCTTCAACAGGGATTTTGCCAGAGCAAATATGAGTCAGGGCTGGAGGATTTGGCCCTCAGAGCAAAATGCAGTGGACCCCCATTTGTCCAAGAAGCACAGGGACATGTACTTTGTATAAACAGGGGGTTTGGAATGGTGAGTTTTCCATAAAAGTGATGCACATTTCAGACAAGAACCTAAATTCGGGTAATGGGAATTTTTAGAAACAAGGGAGTCAGCCAGCAAATGGAAACCAAGTGTAGACTTGCTAAAGTTTGTACTGTTTTCATTTTGGTATTTCTGAGAGTTGTTTCCTTAATTAATCATTTGACCACAATATTTTCATTAAAAGAAGAGAGTGGGGAAGATTCTGTGCAATGATTCCAGAAACAGAGCCATACCACCATGCATGCCCCTACACCAGTTATGCCAATCCTATGCTACTCCTGTGCTGAGGGAATTCTCCCCCAGCCTCTTGTGGTTTCTTTACCATGTCTGGGCACTGGGGGAGCACCACATACAGTCGGAAGCCAGAATCAACCCTCAATATGTTCAGTGACACAGTGTAAATTTAATTTTTTTAAAAGTAGTAAACTAATTATCAGACTTTTTAACATGGAATTATATATATATATATAAACACTTTCTTTCTTATTTAAGGAATACTATGTGTTTTCATTGTCTTATCAGGCAGTCCTCTCTTCTGAATCTGTATCTTTCAAACCTGTTCTCGAGTCATAGCTTTATGGAATGGATCATCAATAGGTTAATGTATCTGGCCTTTTCTCCTAATTGCACTGTCTTTCCTCAGGCAGAGAGATGACCCAGTATTTATATTCTAACTACTCCTAATAGCCACAGGGGCAGTCCTTTTCTATCAGTACACGGCCTTCTTCCAGCATTCTGTTAAAAGCATGTAGCATATGGGATTATTTTTAAACCTAGAGTTCCAATTATATCATCTGCACCATTCAGCTCTTCTGAGCCACAGCAACATTGATGGCAGCATAACTGACGCTCCTTCAAGCTTTCTTGTACCTAATATCTGCTAATGCTAGTGATTGATTTAGTGCTTTAAAATGACTTAATGGTACAAGGTCAATGCAATTCACTTCTTTAATTCAATGATTTTTTTGATGTCACATCAGACTTGGGAACTTTGGTGCCAAGTCATACTGCCTGGACTCTTTGCTGGAAATTTAAATCTCAGAAGGCCTAATTCTGTGAAGTGCTAAGTGTTTCCTGCCAATTGCCATCTATCGATGGTACTTATATGGTCCCCATTACCGTAGAATCTGACCACCTCAAAACCTTTAATATATTTATCCTCACACCATGCCTGTGAGGCAGGCTAGTGCTATCATCCCCATTTTACAGAGAGTGAACTGAAGCATAGAAAAGCTAAGGGACTTGCCCAGGATCACACAGGAAGTTTGTGGCAGAGCAGGGACTTGAATGCACATCTCCAAAGTCTGAGGATTGCACCCTAACCACTGGACCATCCTTTCTCAGGGACTTAATTGAGAGTTGGGGACACTCAATGATGATAATACTACCTAGCTCTTATACAGCACTTTTCATCCTTCTATCTCAAAGCACTTTACAAGAAGGTCATGATATGAAACCCATTTTATAAATGGGGAAAACTGAGGCATAGAGATGCAAACACACTTGCCAAAGGTCACCCAACAAGCCAGTGGTAGAACCAAGACTAGAACTCAGATCTCCAGAGTCCCAGGCTACTGCTCTGTCCACCAGTCTACATAGTTTAAGTGCACTAGAATACTCTCAGTTAATTTCTTCATTATACTGGAAGACTCTTCGGTCCTCTAAATACTCATCTTCAATTAAAGTTCCCCATAAGAGTCCAGGTCTCTGATTCTGATCTCCTTCACACCAGTGTAACTCTGTCTCTTGGGCCACAACTGCACACAACTGGTTCTGTGGGAGTGTACTTGTGGGCTGAAATGTCTGACCTCATTTTTCAACATACAGTATTTAATCATCAGGTTGCATGGTCATATATTCTTGATCTATTTGCTTGTGTAATTATGATTGTCTAAAATCACTCGGGATTGCTTTGTTCTCCATTTCCTAGCCCTCTGATAACTGAACATTCATAGGATCATATAAATTAGAAATGGAAAAGACCTATTAAATAATCTAGTCCAGCTCCTCTTAGGCAGTTTTAGTCTGTACTCTGTCTTCTAGCACTCTGTACAATCTAGTGGTAAGGTTTTCAAGGAATGGGAATAACAGTATAAGAAAGAATAGAAAAAGTATAGTATGAAAGATGAAATCAACAGGATGTTTCAGATGAGTAAAACAAGCAGAATTTGGCTCTTAGGACTGTTCTACAACCTATAAGATTTCACTGTCAGGAAACTTTTCCTGATGTCTAAGATGAGGCAGTGGAATTTCCAGTGGATCTACCACTAGACAGATCTACAGGTCTATATTTCCTACATAGGGGAATGCAGGGCCCCTTATCCATGGGGCGGCAAGGAGGAGCCTTTCCTTCTCAAATCCGCTTACATGTTTTGCATAAAGAACTTTGATGCATTTTTTGTGTAATCTAGTTAGAAACAAAGTTGTAGGAGTGTAAACCTATTTTCTCCTATTCTAAGTGCTCAGGTAAGTCAGTGATGGACCCATACATGTGGACGTAGATAATTCTATAAAATAGGTGATTGTTTTTAATTAGTAAAACAAAGCCTATTCTAGATTTGGCTTTTTTATATAGAATTTTTTCATACAGAGGGTAACTGCATTGCTGCATCAGAAAGCACTCGAAAATTAACAATGCAATGGAACTAGATGTCTATTTTTAGGTATCTATGTAAGGCGAATTTTTTTTCTAAAAAGCACTTAAGTGACTTTGGAGAATTCATCCCACTGAATCTCAATAAGGCTCATTCTCCTAAATCACTTAGCCACTGTGGGTGGTATTTCTAAAAATATCTACCATCACAGTATCTAAGAACTACACAGTTATGGAGCACAAGGATCATTTGTTGTCTCTGGTAGTCCAAAGCTATGGGGGGGGGTGCTGGTTTTATTTTAAGAGTACTAATTCTGGGCAAGACTGCAGTTTATATTCAGTATAAGAATGGCAGCATTACATTACAAATAACAACCCTACTGATAATCTACCCTACATTTATAGAGCACTTTTCATCCCAAAAGGATCCCAAAGCAACTGCAACTGCCCATACATAAAGTACCTGAATAGATTGGCGGGTGGCAGCAAGCACTGCACAACGAGCTTGGGAGAAAGAGAGGAACTGTTGGCCATGGAGAGTAGGGTAAATGTCTACTCTCACCAGTTTTCAGAGTGGCAGCTGTGTTAGTCTGTATCCTCAAAAAGAAAAGGAGTACTTGTGGCACCTTAGAGACTAACAAATTTGTTTGAGCATAAGCTTTTGTGAGCTACAGCTCACTTCATCAGATACATGCAGTAGAAAATAGAGTGGGGAGATTTTATATACACAGAGAACATGAAACAATGGGTGTTACCATACACGCTGTAAGGAGAGTGATCGGGTAAGGTGAGCTATTACCAGCAGGAGAGAAAAAAAACCTTTTGTAGTGATAATCAAGGTGGGCCATTTCCAGCAGTTCACAAGAACGTGTGAGGAACAGTAGTGGGGGGAAATAAACATGGGGAAATAGTTTTACTTTGTGTAATGACACATCCACTCCCAGTCTTTATTCAAGCCTAAGTTAATGGTGTCCAGTTTGCAAATTAATTCCAATTCAGCAGACTATCGTTGGAGTCTGTTTTTGAAGTCTTTTTGTTGAAGAATTGCCACTATTAGGTCTGGGTTAGTGTGGTGTGTGGTTTTGTTGTGTGGTGTGTGGTTGCTGGTGAGTATTTGCCCTCTACACCAACATTCCACACAAAGATGGACCACAAGCCGTCAGGAACAGTATCCCCGATAATGTCACGGCAAACCTGGTGGCTGAACTTTGTGACTTTGTCCTCACCCATAACTATTTGACATTTGGGGAAAATCTATACCTTCAAATCAGCGGCACTGCTATGGGTACCCGCATGGCCCCATAGTATGCCAACATTTTTATGGCTGACTTAGAACAACGCTTCCTAAGCTCTCGTCCCCTAATGCTCCTACTCTACTTGTGCTACATTGATGACATCTTCATCATCTGGACCCATAGAAAAGAAGCCCTTGAGGAATTCCACCATGATTTCAGCAATTTCCATCCCACCATCAACCTCAGCCTGGACCAGTCCACACAAGAGATCCACTTCCTGGACACTACGGTGCTAATAAGCGATGGACCCATAAATACTACCCTATACTGGAAACCTACTGACCACTATGCTTACCTACATGCCTCCAGCTTTCATCCAGACCGCACCACACGATCCATTGTCTATAGCCAAGCTCTATGATACAACTGCATTTGCTCCAACCCCTGAGACAGAGACAAACACCTACAAGATCTCTATCAAGCGTTCTTACAACTACAATACCCACCTGCTGAAGTGAAGAAACAGATTGACAGAGCCAGAAGTGTACCCAGAAGTTACCTACTACAGGACAGGCCCAACAAAGAAAATAACAGAACGCCACTAGCCATCACCTTCAGCCCCCAACTAAAACCTCTCCAAATCATCATCAAGGATCTACAACCTATCCTGAAGGACGACCCATCACTCTCACAGAACTTGGGAGACAGGACCGTCCTTGCTTACAGACAGCCCCGCAACCTGAAGCAAATACTCACCAGCAACACACACCATACAACAGAACCACTAACCCAGGAAACTATCCTTGCAACAAAGCCCGTTGCCAATTGTGCCCACATATCTATTCAGGGGATACCACCATAGGGCCTAATCACAACAGCCACACTATCAGAGGCTTGTTCATCTGCACATCTACAAATGTGATATATGCCATCATGTGCCAGCAATGCCCTTCTGCCATGTACATTAGTCAAACTGGACAGTCTCTACGTAAAAGAATAAATGGACACAAATCAGACGTCAAGAATTATAACATTCAAAAACCAGTCGGAGAACACTTCAACCTCTTTGGTCACTTGATTACAGACCTAAAAGTGGCAATTCTTCAACAAAAAAACTTCAAAAACAGACTCCAACAAGAGACTGCTGAATTGGAATTAATTTGCAAACTGGACACCATTAACTTAGGCTTGAACAAAGACTGGGAGTGGATGTGTCATTACACAAAGTAAAACTATTTCCCCATGTTTATTTCCCCCCACTACTGTTCCTCACACATTCTTGTCAACTGCTGGAAATGGCCCACCTTGATTATCACTAAAAAAAGGTTTTTTTCCTCTCCTGCCGGTAATAGCTCACCTTACCCAATCACTCTCCTTACAGTGTGTATAGTAACACCCATTGTTTCATGTTCTCTGTGTATATAAAATCTCCCCACTCTATTTTCTACTGCATGTATCTGATGAAGTGAGCTGTAGCTCACGAAAGTTTATGCTCAGATAAATTTGTTAGTCTCTAAGGTGCCACAAGTACTCCTTTTCTTTTTACTCTGACCAGAAGTGCCACGGGAACCTTAATATGAAGAAAGGCAGCTAGGACCTCAGTTTTTAATGTCACTTTGAAAGAAAGGGATGCACATACATGAAACTGCATGGCACTCCATTTATATACTCAGATGACCAAATCTATATTGAACAATTTGATTACATCAGACATTTTACCCCTTGCACTCCATATACTTTAAATTAGATAGATTTTTACTTATGAGCACTGCAAGTTACATTTTGTGCTGCTTTATGGTTGGCTAAAGCTAATACTCTGCAAAAGATCACATTTTGTAAGGTTAATTTCAAGTCCAAAATCACATGGGAATGAGAATAATTAGATTCATTTAAGAATTCCTCCCTCTGGCAATGCTGATTGAATTATTTATACATTATCTTTTCATATAATTGTACCTAGAACCATCTAAATGGCTTTTTTGTCTAACTTACAGTAAATTAACAATACATGTTTTTTCTACGTGGACACATCTCCTGCACCTGCAACATTAGTGATTAGTACATTTTTAAATCAGCACAATGAGAAATGAAAACAGAGGGGAATCAAAACATAAAAAGTAAAAGCCTCCCACAGGTACACCTAATTGGCAAACACTCATCAGCTGCAGAAATAAAACCAGTGAGACCATGGACCCAATCCTGCAACCCTTTCCCACACAAGTAATTCCACTGACTCCCGTAGCCGTGCTCTCCAGTGTAAGAACTACTCGTGTGATAAGATCTCTCTGATCTCGTTCCCAGTAGGCTATTATCTGGTGCTATATTTCTCAAGTCTCTCTGGTTGAAGGATTTCAGAGTCTGAAAGGGCAGTGAAGATTCCAATGGAACAAACCACTGGACCAGTAGTGTGACCATGATTTTTGGTGCTACCCTCTGCTCACTCATTCCAGTGGTAAAGGACATGAAGAAGTCTGTGCTATTCCAGTATTAAGAAGTATTCTCATGTATAATGGAGCCATTCGCTCATGCTAAACGGAGCGGACCAACTACATGGTCCCTACACAAACTGGAAAATAATTCATTCCAAGCAATCTTTACCAAATGACTTATTGTAAAATGTTAACCCTATTACATAGAACACACACCACCACCTGGAACAAGTACTACAAACATACAAGAAATTCGGTGAAATCCTGGCCCCATTGAAGTCAATTAGCTTTACCTTATAAGTATGGAAGTTTATAGTATGTGTTTCTTTGTGGCAGGTAAAGTTAATATTCTGCAAAAGATTACATTTTAATTTCACTCTATTCTTTTTCTTCTGCCCCAGTCAGTTCCCTTTCCCCCTAAACTGTTATCAAAGCATAATGGTGATAAGGCTTAAAGGCCAGCTCCTGCCACTATGGAAAAACACATACAGGGGCCAGGAAACTCCTTGAGGCTCTTTGTAGAGTTTCCTACATTAACCAGGTGAAAGTGGGGAAGGAGTATGGGGTTTTCTCACCTGCTTTCTGGCCTGTGGAAGAAACTGGAAGCCTGGCCCACAAGCCATATATGTCTTGAGGATCTGCCAGTTTCTCAGGGGAGGGAATAAAACAAAGGGCCCAATCCTGCACACATTACTAGGCAGCATCAACAGGACTATTCTCTTTACTAAAAATTAAGACCAATAGTAAGCATTTGCAGGAGTGAGCTCTTTGTTTGCTCCAACCCCACTGTCTGTGCTTAACAAATACAGTTTAAAAATCATAAAGATACTCCTTTGTCAAATTCATTCCACAGTTCTAAAATCAAAGTGAATATTAATGCCTATGCTTACACTTGTCTCACCACCACAACAACTTAACGAATGGTATGTGTGTCTATTTGGAGGCAACTACATTACAGAAAAGTCTACATGAATGAGTGATAGATAAAGAGGAAATCCATTAAAAGGATAACTTAATCACATACTACTTAATTGTGCATGGACAGGAGTGATAAGTAAGAAAATTAGGTATTTTGATTAACAATTTTTTTTATTAAACAAATCTGCACTGCACTTCTTATCCTAAGGCCACAGCTATAATAAAACCATCTTAAATTAACTCATTCAAAGGCAAACCCTGTTCTTTGCCAAAAATTAGTTAGGCTTCAGTTATAGTTATTCCCAGCCAGGCCCAACCCTTCCAATTTATTTTTTAGAGAGCTAGAGGTTGAATGTTATAACTCTATCCGACATCCCCCATACATGGCCATCCATTACTGCAGCATCATGCCACCTGCTTTTGATACAAAACTTGTTTTAAATTACTCAAAGGATGATCTTAGTCAGGGGCCCAGTGCTAGAATTCTGCACCAGACCTCTCAATCCCCTGATCTACCATATAGATCTCTCTTATCCACTACTTGGCTGTATGGTAGCCATGAAGCAAGTTTTTAGGACAGATTGGAGTTTAAAGTAATGGAGAAGGTAGAGAACCTGCTGATTCTGACAGGGATAGATTAAAAAAAATCACCAAACCAAACTCTTGAGTAAAAACCTTGAATATTAGTAAACTGTAATACACACACATAACAAGAGGACAGCCCCTGCCTTGAAGAGTTTACAATCTAGGCATAAGTATTCAGTTAAGGCACTCAAAGCAAAGTGAACATGGTATAAATGCCTCCTCAGGTGGATTGAGGGCCCAGTCCTAAATTTACAGAACAAATTTGAGTTTTGACAATAATTTCAATAGGAGTAGAATTGATACCCTAATCTTTCCTCATAAATTAACCACATAAATTAGCCCCTTTTAATGAGAATGTTGCATAAATATGGGCTACTTATGTATGTGTTTGCAGGATCAAACCCTTTATATAATTCTAGAAATGCAATAGGGCTTATTCCCCTTTTGCACTTTGCAAAAATAAGATTGAACATTTCTTGCAAATGTCTACTAGTATTTGTGAAAGGTTTTGTTTACAAATTTGTTACAATTGTGAGAAGCCAGGTAGTTAAATATCTTTAATAAATTACTTATTTCATTCTTTGGCTGATGCTGTTAACATTTTCATGTTATTTCCATTTAAAAAAAAGAGAGAGAGAACGAACCTTGCCGGATTCTTTCTAAACAGGCAGTAACAAACTATCCATCAGGGTATCTTTCTGCAACTTCATTTAAAAAATCTTTACTCTGGTAACAGCATGAGATACTCTGTTTCAAGCTCAGAATTCTTTTACTCCAGGAATTGACTGCACAGTGGTTACAAAGAACAGGTATGTCTTATAGGATATTTAATTGCACACCCATGGAGCCAGAATGGTCCCAGGGCCATCAATCAGGAGAATTCTTTATTCCTTTTATATTCTTCTTAATTATTGTTTATCCAGTGTTACATAGCCAATTAGTTTGGGCCCCATGTAGCATCTAAAATAGTTTAAAGAAAAATCAGGCTGTATGCAATAAAGGATATCTAATACTCCTTGCTTAAGGGCTCCATTAAAAAAAATATAGGATTTCATTCTCTCCAAGTTCGAAGTGTTTTTCTTCAATTTAATGCAAAAAAGAAAAGCATGCATCATTTTATTTTGAGTCTGGGCAGATTTGTTGAACCTGTAGGTAAAGTTCTGTATGTAGTAACAATTTGCTGCATAAATAAAATAAAGTCTAGTGATTAATACATTTTGTTGAAGCTACCATTGTTTGGGGGCTTATTTTAATGTTACAAATAGTACTCTGTAAAGTAAATACAAACTGTTTCATGAAGATGTATGACAAGACCAGGGGGCAATATATATTGTTGTTCCATCTTTTCTATTTAAAGATCCACTGTTGAATTTACTCTCAGTAACTATTAAATCAGCTAACCAAGACTTCAATTACCTTTGTGGTCCTTCTACCTGCTAGAGAAATGCACAAACTTACAGTAGTTAGAGACCAAGGCTATCCTGCCCATCAGGTCACAAATCTATACTGCCTTGATTTCCACTGGGATTTATTACTGATACAATCAGCTGGGAACTTCTCAGTACAGTAAGAAATTCAAAGGTCCCTTTCCCAACAACTAATGAAAACAAGAATTGGTTTTACTTTCCTGGAATCTCGGATTTCATTCTAAATAGCTGACAAGAGCAGAATAAAAGTAGAGTTTGTATGTATGTTGCTTAGGATGTGGTATGAGGAAAAACACAAATATAGGGCTTTATCTTGCTCCATAATCACCATAATCTGAATAATTAATACAACCATTTTGTCCATGTCCATGACATTCATAGAAAAAACCTGTAAACCTTGGGGATAAAAACCACAGACCAAGATTTTAAAATCTTCAATGGGAGCTGGGAGGAGCTCAGCACTTTTGAAATACAGGCTACTTATTTAGGTGCCTAAATATGAATTGAGGAGCCAAACTTTAAAATCTTGGCCATATTTGTGAAGCTTCCAATTACTAATACAATAGGGAAATAGTCATTAAAAAAACCAGAATGCAATATGACGGATAGCAGCAAACACTTAATTTAACCTTACAGAACAACAGCCTTAGTTTCTGGGGCATCAGATAAAGAATATACTGACAAGAGACTAGTTCCCAAGGATGAATGATAAAAAGGCTTCTTCCAGAAGTTAAACTGCTTTGCAGCACTTATAGAATTCTCCTGAGTTTCCTTCTGCTTCAGGCCTTATGTCAACAGCCAGATGGATCTGGGAAAGAACTCTCTCCCTATCCAATACACAGTATTGCACAATTGGCTACATGCCCCATGGTGGGGGTTTTCACCTATCTCTGAGGCACAGGCCACAGCCAGAGGCAGGATACTAGATTAGATGCACCAGTGATCTCCTGCAGTATAACTGCTCCTACATATATATGTTCCTAGGTGACACAGCAGGAAGGATTCATAAATGTTGCTAACCTGCTACATTAACTAGATTTCATGGAAACCAACCGGTAACCTTTTATCAAATGCATTTTGGTCCCTAAACTACTGAATGCATGAAAGTCAGCAATTGTATTGGTAATTTCAACACCTTTTTAAAAACACAGCCTGAATTTCAAAAGGTGCTGACTCCTGCAAGTCCTAATGAAATCAATGTAACCTGTGAATTTGCAGCATCTTTGAAAGTTAAGCCACTTTCTTATTGAAAATTATCCATAAAAAATAAATATAATGCTAAACAAACTCCCAGATCATTTTGGAAAGGCGGCTTTTCATGTGGCCAGGGTAAAGAAATTAGGGCTATGGGGGTACAGGAGACAATAACTGAAGAAGACAGCCCTCAAGTGAGATAAAGATGTTTAGGGAGCTGTTGGTCCATGAACGCAGCATGGCATTCCAATGCAATGCTAAACATCAGCAATGTAGCCTCTTATCTTGATCAGCAACAAGACATTTGCTACTTTACTCCATTTAAAGGCTTGCAGTAGTCGCACAGTAACAGTGGGGCAAGTAGAATTCATTTCTTACTGGTACGCTGCACTCATGGGAGGGACACGAAAGGGGGCACCAGCTAAAGGGGGGGGACATGACCTCCCCATGGGACTCCTCCATGCCTCCCCACAGCCTTGGGCCCCCATTCTCTTCCCGTCCCCTCCCCATGATCCATCCCGCTATTGGGGGGAGGGCTCATCTCTGGCACAGCAGGAGGACGACATTCTGAACCGCAGGGCTCTCTGGAACCGCAGCGGCTAAAGTAGCAGAACGTGGGGCCACTGGGTGACCACATCAGCAGCTCCTCCAGTGTGGCTGTACCATGCCCAGCCCTGTCCTCTGGCGGGGCTGCTGTACAGACCCCAGACAGGAGATGCGGCTGCGTGGACAGGCTGGGGGGCGGGACTGGGGGCGTTACAGCCGTGCCAGAGGAGCTGCTGGTCTGGGGTCGCCCAGCGGCCCCACGTTCTGCTCCTCCTGTGTCTTTCCAGTATGGAGTACCAGCTATAAATCTCTTACTGGTACGGTGGACCGGACCAGACCACCATACTTGCACCACTGCATAGAAAACAACATCACAAGTTCCTTCTGCTTGTAGTAGAAACACAAATCCCTGACAATATATCCATTGTTGGCCCAGAAGCAGACAAACAATGAAATATTATTCCCAGCACATCATGACACTCAGTTATTATTTTCCTAGAGCTGTATTGGCTTGCTTTTTCCCAAGATGAATTGTAGTTTTTCTAACATCTCTGCAGTTTCCTTATCTCCCTAGATTCCTTTGTACGATTTCTCTGTCCTGAATGGTTTTCACAACTTCTTCCCATTTTGCATCTTCTGCATGTGGAAGGAATTGAAAGAATACTTGTTCTCACTGGACTTTCAGATGTGGGTTCAATACAGGGTAACTGGGTGAAATTCTATGACTTGTGTTATACAGAAGGCCAGAACAGATGATCTAATGGTCCCTTCTGGCTTCAAAATCTCTGAGAATGATGAACTTGCTGTACATATGCATAAACTGGGACCTTGAATACCTTTTGCTGTCATATGTGTACGTACAGCTTGAAGGCATTTAGCAAATATTTAAGGAGAAAAAGCCTCTGCCCCGAAGAGGTTGCAGTTTCTACAGAAAATGAGGAAAAGTATGTCTCTCAGTGATTAAGTGAGCCATGATGGCTGGTATTTACTTTCTATTTCCACTTTTTTAAATTTGGCTTGGTTTTTTGTTTTGTTCTTTCTCCCCCAAAACGTACTCACTATCACTATTGGTTGGGGGAAGGGAAGCATCACGGGCTCTAGTAGAAATTACCATTAGAATCTGGAAATCCTCCAACTGACAGCCATGCGCATTGGATCAGGCCCCTCGTCTCTGCTGGTTTCTATTGGCAACTCTTATTTTCATTTGGAGGATCAGTAACCTCAGAAAGCAATAGACCAATAGATGCCTTACACTGTTCCAAAACCTAGTTGTCCAGCTGAATTAATTGAAGTTTTTCAACTCAAATTCTACTAAGGGTGCTCCAATTTTGGATGTGTGCCAGACCCTAGGGAATAAGGTGGCTGGTAGGGCCTCAAGTTCTTTACTTCCCAATTATAGCCTTGACTTTTGCCTTGCCGACTGATACTTTCTTATGCTTTGACAGAAAGAGAGTGTATGAGAGAGACATTGTGAGAGAGTGAACGGGAGAAACAGAACAAATAAAAATCAAAATTAAGGCTCAAGATTCAGCCAGCAGCAGCTTTTCTGGCTGAATATCCCATGCTATAGTATGTCTTTAAATGCATGATAGGGTGGCACAGCCTGCCCTTGATTACAGCACTAAAGGAAGCATTAAAAATGGATTTTATGTACTTTCCAACAGCAGATGAGAAATTATTTTTATATAATTATTCCCAAACAAAGTATTTGTATGAGATAAATGATCATGTGAGGAAAGCGGGGCTTTATGACAATGCATTTGTCCATGAGAATAGAAATGCACTGCAAATAGACTGTGCACAGTCATTACATTTGGAGACTTTTATAGAAACAACCTTATCTCATTCCAAGGACACAAATTTGTCAGCACACCGCACCACAAAAATGTCAAGAGAATGCTGTGTATTAGCTTGCATCCAAAGGCATCCAAAAGCACTGCACTGAAGGAAACAAGCCTGGCAGTATTATAAGAGTGGGTATTCCTCAGCCTCGGGGCTCCATTACAGAACAATGTGTATGTATGTGTAGTGTGTTAATGAAGTTTTCAGATGCAATTGTACCTACCACAAAGTAGATCATGCATTTGTGTGCAGTGCTATTTGGGGCTAACTATTTTTGTGCTTTTTTTGTATATTTCCAAAGTAAATTAATTCCCACAAGATACAGAGCCTAATGATGTGACCATCCATGATATGCCTCAAATGCTGGAATACATTAGATTATAAGAAGGGCCTATGGTGATTTGCTAATTAACTTACCCCTTTTGGGACATTAAAGAAGGAATTTTTTTTATTAAAACAGGATAACCCTGGACTATATTGACCTGACTGAGAAATGAGTATTTTAGTCAAGATAAGTACATATAGGAACTGGGGCTGTTGTTACCATAGCAATGCCACGGCAGCCTCTGGAGTGAAATAGCATGCTACCAGGAAATGAAAGGAGTTCAAGTGCTATGATCTGCATAGTTGTGTGAGCAATCCAAATACATGCTCATAAAGAATATTCAGTATGGTTAGATCATCCAGAGATTGCTACTGAAGTAAAGTAAGCCTTATCAGTATGCTTCCAGCAGTTCTATTTTCTTGTTCACCATATCCAAAATAATTTATCTAAAGGTTCAAGCTATAGGCAATACTGCTAAGCCATTTCAGACAGAACATTAACAAATGTAGCAATCTCTGCCTCAGTACTTTCTCAGTACAGAATATGTATAATTAAGGATGCAGTCTCTCTCTCTCTCTCATGCAAACAAACATGTTAAACCTCTTAGCAAAGAAAGAAGAAGATACACTAAATTCCTCTGAGGTATGACTTATTCTGCCCGCACCAAGGTATGATTTGCAAACAGAGAGAAAGGTTTAAAGATGCCTTGCAATTATTTGATGGAAATGTATCAACCAAAACGCAAAACTTACTCAGAACTTACTTGTCTGCCTTTCACCAAAATGAAAATAATGCTAATGAAAACAATTATATTTTACTTACTTGTCAAAAAATTACTTGTCTCAGGCAAGCATCCAAGTTGAATTTTGCAAGATTGGTTTAAAGTATTTTCCAAAATGAAAACAAGCCTAAGATCTACATTGGCTTATGATTCTATTTTCACAGAAATGAATAATTCTCACTGATTTGTAAAGCTGCTGAAATAATGGAGGCAAACCATTTTATGTTAATTTCAAATAAAATTCTACAAATCAAGCCTTCCTACTTTCTTTTTAAAAAACTCATATCAATGCTATGCTGATAGCCTTGATGGAATACCACTGCTTCTCCTGCTCTTTTATGCAGCCCATAAAGATGTTCAGATGAGTGCAAGTGTCCAGAAACTCTTCTGTTATATTTGTTGTTTGTGTCATTGTCACATCCAGCCTCTTGGGCAAACAGAATGTAGTTCATTATATGTAGCAGAGCTGCATCAGAGGGAAAGAGTAAGACATAGGCCTTGTCTACACTACAAAATTAGGTCGAATATATAGAAGTTAGGTTTGTAGAAAGCGTTTTTATACAGTCGATTGTGTGTCCCCACACAAATGCTCTAAGTGCATGTAGTCGGCGGACTGCGTCCACGGTACTGAGGCAACCGTCGACTTCCGGAGCATTGCACTGTGGGTAGCTATCCCACAGTTCCCGCAGTCTCTGCCACCCATTTGAATTCTGGGTAGAAATCCCAATGCCTGATGGGGCTAAAACATTGTCGCAGGTCGTTCTGGGTACATATCGTCAGGACCCCCCTTCCCTCCCTCTCTCCTTCCGTGTAAGCAAGGGCAGACAATCGTTTTGCGCCTTTTTTCTTGGGTTACCTGTGCAGACGCCATACCACGGCAAGCACGGAGCCCGCTCAGCTAACGGTCACCGTATGTCTCCTGGGTGCTGGAAGACACGGTACTGCGTTGCTACACAGCAGCAGCTCATTGTCTTTTGGCAGCAGACAGTGCAGTATGACTGGTAGCCATCGTCGATGTAGTCCAGGGTTCTCTTTTAACCGACCTTGATGAGGTCAAGGGCACCTGAGCAAAAATGGGAGTGACTCAGCAAGGTCATTACCCTTTTACCCTTTTAAATTTCATCTCATGGCGATTCAGTCCTGCTGGCAGTCCTACTGCACTGTCTTTTAATGAGCAGCCAGGAGACGACGATGGCCGGCAGTCATACTGCACCGTCTTCTGCCGAGCACCCAGGAGATGACAATGGCTAGCAGTCGTACTGCACAGTCTGCTGCCAGCAAGATGTATAAAGATAGATGAAGTGGATCAAAACAAGCAATAGACAAGATTTGTTTTGTATTCATTTTCTCCTCCCTTCCTTGCTCCCTCCGTGAAATCAATGGCCTGCTAAACCCAGTTTTGAGCTCTATCCTTGAGGTTTTGAGTTCTATCCTTGAGGGGGCCATTCTGTTTCTCGCAAAGCCACCCCCTTTGTTGATTTTAATTCCCTGTAAGCCATGTTGTCGGTCACCCCTCCCTCTGTCAGAGCAACGGCAAACAATAATTTCGCGTCCTTTTCCCTGGATTGCCCGAGCAGGAGCAGACGCCATAGCACCGCAAGCGTGGAGCCCGTTCAGCTCACCACAGCAGTTATGACCATTGTAAACACCTTGCTCATTATCATGCAGTTTATGCAGAACCAGCACCTGAAAAACCAGACGAGGAGGCGATGGAAGCACTGTGATGAGGACATGAACACACTTTTTTCTAAAACCGCGTTCCCCCACAATTTGGAGATCATGGTGTTAATGGGGCACGCTCATGCCGTGGAACGCCGATTCTGGGCCTGGGGAAACAAGCACAGAGTGGTGGGACCGCATAGTGTTGCAGGTCTGGGATGATTCCCAGTGGCTCCGAAACTTTCGCATGCGGAAGGGCACTTTCATGGAACATTGTGACTTGCTTTCCCCTGCCCTGAAGTGCAAGAATACCAAGATGAGAGCAGCCCTCACAGTTCACAAGCAAGTGGCAATAGCCCTGTGGAAGCTTGCAATGCCAGACAGCTACCGGTCAGTCGGTAATCAATCTGGAGTGGGCAAATCTACTGTGGGGGCTGCTGTGATGCAAGTAGCCAACGCAATCATTGAGCTGCTGCTATCAAAGGTAGTGACTCTGGGAAATGTGCAGGTCATACTAGATGGCTTTGCTGCAATGGGATTCCCTAACTGTGGTGGGGCTATAGACGGAACACCTATCTTGGAACCGGACCACCAGGGCAGCCAGTACATAAACTGCAAGGGCTACTTTTCAATGGTGCTGCAAGCACTGGTGGATCACAAGGGATGTTTCACCAACATCAACGTGGAATGGCCGGGAAAGGTACATGATGCTCCCGTCTTCAGGAACTCTGGTCTGTTTAAATGGCTGCAGGAAGGGATTTACTTCCCAGACCAGAAAATAACTGTTGGGGATGTTGAAATGCCTATAGTTATCCTTGGGGACCCAGCCTACCCCTTAATGCTCATGAAGCCATAAACAGGCATCCTGGGCAGTACTAAGGAGCTGTTCAACTATAGGCTGAGCAAGTGCAAAACGGTGGTAGAGTGTACATTTGGATGTTTAAAGGGTCACTGGCACAGTTTACTGACTCGCTCAGACCTCAGTGAAACCAATATTCCCATTGTTATTGCTGCTTGCTGTGTGCTCCACAATCTCTGTGAGAGTAAGGGGGAGACGTTTATGGTGGGGTGGGAGGTTGATGCAAATTGCCTGGCCGCTGAATACGTGCAGCCAGACACCAGGGCGGTTAGAAGAGCACAGCAGGAAGCGCTCCACATCAGAGATGCTTTGAAAACCAGTTTCATGACTGGCCAGGGTACTGTGTGACACTTGGCCAGGGTACTGTGTGACACTTCTGTTTGTTTCTCCTTGATGAAAACCCGCCCCCTTGGTTGCCTCTAGGCCAGGGTACTGTGTGACACTTCTGTTTGTTTCTCCTTGATGAAAACCCACCCCCTTGGTTGCCTCATTTCCTGTAAGCCACCCACCCTCCCCCCTTTGATCACAGCTTGCTTGCAAAGGAAATAAAGTCACTATCGTTTAAAAAACATGTATTCTTTATTAATTGATTATAAAAATAAGGAGAGAACTCACAAGGTAGCCCAGGTGGGGTGTGGAAGGAGGGAAGGAAAAGGCCACTTTAAAACTTGTTGAATGACAGCCTTCTGTTGCTTGGGCGGTCCTCTGGGGTGGAGTGGTTGGGTGCCCGGAGCCTCTTCCCCCCCCCGCGTTCTTGGGCATCTGGGTGAGGAAGCTATAGAACTTGGGGAGGAGGGAGGGTGGTTAAGCAGGGGCTGCAGTGGCAGTCTGTGATCCTGCTGCCGTTTATGAGCCTCCACCAGACACCGGAGCATGTCCGTTTGATCCCGCAATAGCCCCAATGTTGCCTCATTCCTCCTCTGATCTTCCTGCCGCCACCTCTCCTCATGTTCATCAGCCACTTTCCTGTACTCTGCTATTGTGTCCCTCCACACATTCTGCTGAGCTCTGTCAGTGCTGGACGACTGCATGAGCTCAGAGAACATGTCATCGCGCATGCGTTTTTTCCGCCGCCTTATCTGAGATAGTCTTTGGGACGGAGGAGGGAGGCTTGAAACATTTGCAGCTGCTGGAGGAAAAAAAAGGAAGTGAAGTATTTAAAAAGATACATTTTACAGAACAATGGCTATATTCTTTCACAGTGAACACAACTATTCACATTTACATAGCACATGTGATTTGGGTCGCATTTTGCATCTTATATTGAGTGTCTGCAGCTTTGGTGTTAGAAATCACACATGCAGGGCCAGGCAACAGAATTCAGCTTGCAGGCGGCCATAGTAAGCCACAGTCTTTCGGCTTCTGCAACCTTCATAACAGCAGCGCCCTCCTCTCCCATACCAAGCAAAGCCCGTTGAGTTGGCCATTTAGTGCTGCGGTTTTCCTGTTAATGTGCAGCAGCAGAAACCAAACTAACCCCTTCCCCCATCCAGTTATCTGGGATGATCGCTTTACTCCTCCCCCAACCACCTGGCTGGTATCAGGGAAGATCCCTGCTAGCCAAACGCGAAGAGCCCAGCGCCAATGCCCCCCCTCCATGTGGCTAACTGCGGGGAGGATTTCTTTTCAGCCACAGGCAAACAGCCCAGTAGGAATGGACACCTCTGAATGTCCCCTTAATTAAATTCCCCTATTTCAACCAGGTTACCATGAACGATATCACTCTCCTGAGGATAACACAGAGAGATAAAGAACAGATGTTGCTTGAATGCCAGCAAACACCAGGACCATACACTGCCAGGCTTTGTCATGCAATGATACCAGATTACTTGCTACTAGCATGGCGTGGTAAAGTGTCCTACCATGGAGGACGGAATAAGGCTGCTCTTCCCAGAAACCTTCTGGAGATGTCACTGGAGGATTTCCGCTCCACCCCCAGACACGCTAACAGACTTTTCCAATAGCAATACTGGCCACGAATGTATCCCAAGTCCTCAGGGCTACTTAATCATTAAAAAACACTTGCTTTTATAACATGTATTATATTTAAAAAGGTACACTCACCAGAGGTCCCTTCTCCAGCTTCAATGGGTTGGGAGGGTATTTCAATCAGGGTGATAAAAAGATCCTGGCTGTCGGGGAGAACTGTGTGCTGTGTGCTCTCCCCAAGCTCGTCCTCCTCCTCCTCATCTTCCCCATCTGCAAAGTCATCAGGCATGGCAGAGAGTACCCCATCATCGGAGTCCACGGACAGGGGTGGGGAGTGGTGGCAGCCCCCCCTAGAACTGCATGCAGCTGAGTGTAGAAGCAGCATGTCTGGGGCTCTGTCCCAGAGTGTCCGTTTGATTCTTTGGTTTTCTAGTACACTTGTCTGAGCTCCTTAAGTTTCACGCGGCACTGTGTTGCGTCCCTGATGTAGCCTCCGTCCCTCATGGCCTCTGAGATTTTTTGAAATGTTTTGGCATTTCGTCTTTTGGAACGTAGTTCTGATAGCACGGATTCCTCTCCCCATCCAGTGATCAGATCCAGTACCTCCCATTCGGTTCATGCTGGAGCTCTTTTTTGATTCTGGGACTGCATGGTCACCTGTGCTGATGAGCTCACCTGGCCAAACAGGAAATGAGATTCAAAAGTTCCCGGGGCTTTTCCTGTACATTGGTCAGTGCATCCGAGTTCAGAGTGCTGTGCAGAGTGGTCACAATGGTGCACGGTGGGATAGCTCCCGGACGCCAATACCTTCAAATTATGTCCACACTAACCCTAATTCCAAATGGCGATGTCGATTTCGGTGCTAATCCCCTCATTGGGGAGGAGTACAGAAATCGGTTTTAAGAGCCCTTTATATCGAAAAAATTGCTTCGTTGTGTGGACGGGTGCAGGGTTAATTCGGATTTAACACTGCTAAATCCGACATAAACTCGTAGTGTAGACCAGGCCAAAGATGTATCACTGCCAGATCATTTATTAACAAATGCCATTTCAGGCTAACATATATTCAATTCATTAATTTGATGTAATTGGGCCCTGTGTACATCATGTATTTGATGTGCTCAGGCCACCATATTTTGCTTTGTGTTCATTCACATTCCATCTAGCAAAAAGGTGGGAAACAAACCAATATCTTTAAAATTGTTTGACTTTACTGACTTTAAAAGAGTCTTCTGATGTGCATAGCAGGCGGCATTGAGCCCAGTGGTATTAATTTATAATTTAAACTTTATGCTTGGCAGAATTTCTTCTCTTAATGTGCCTGGTCCTAACTGCATCATGCAACACATCATGCTTTACCAAGACACAATCCACCTAAAAAAACAGACAGTTTTATATCAGAGATGACTGTTTTCTGCAGAATGGAAAGGCAGGCAGAATGACATCTAGTTATTGGTTCCTTACTCCTTAATGTATCAGACCGAAATCTCATGGAGACAGGTGCACCTGCACAAATGCATATGCAGGCTGGGTAACTGTATGGACAAAAAATATTCTCTCTACAGACTGACGCAGATCTAAAACCACCTCTTCCAGTTGTCTTATCCTTCTTTTACCACCATGATGGGGGTCATCTACAGCTAATTCAACTTCATTATGCAACTCCTACCTAAAAGGTACTTCAGAGCAGCCCTGCTCCGAGGCTGAACCAACCAGCTCCCCTTAATGAATATTTCCATCCAACCACTGTCCAGCTGCAGGAGTCAATCCACTATCTGCTGGGACTGTACACTTCAGCTTCTTCCCCTTTCCATTTGCCAGAGTCTCTTCAGTCCCTTTAATCTATTCCCAGCCCAACCACTGCCTAATGTCTCTCACTACCTGTACTCATGCCAGCCTGTCTCCAAGTTGCAAGACCTCTCCCACTGCAACCCATACAAACAACAGTCCCAAGCCATCCTGCCTCCCACATGCAGGAACTTTTCCATACCCCAACTACTTCTTAGAAATGTACTCGGTTCCCCCCACCCCACAAATCGAGTACACCTGGAAACTGGAGGCTCTATCAGGGAATCGTTTCATGTTGTAAGGATTAAATCAATGGTTCAACTAAAAAATCTAAGAACATCATCAATTATCTGTAAATATTTTGCTGTGAGGGTTTGTGGATGCACGTAACACAGCTCTCACAGCAGTAAGTGAATACACAGGAATAGCAATGCTAAACTCCTGAATGATGGTATTAAATCTCAAACAGCCTCGCTTTCAAACTGTTCTGTCTCTGAGACATGCAGGAAGTTATGTCATAAGAACAGTCTGTCTTTCAGCTTTTTCTGATCATTCAGGCACCCCCACAAATACACACACACACACCCCCTATGGATTTTATGATGTATCTTTGGAGGGCCAAGCATTTTTAAAAACTGAAACCAAGTTGTTTTTTATAATGAGGGCAGCTGTACTGAGATTTAATGATGCTGAAATCTAAAATAAGGTGGTCTCTCTTAGGCAATTCACTTAACATTTCTGCCTCACTTAACCCATCTCTAAAAAGGGAGTAAAATACTTTTTTCCTTTCTCTTAGGCTGTTGTGAGGATGAATTAATATGTATAAAGGATCTGTAGATAAAGCTGTACATACATGTGAAATATTATCCGGGACCATACTCGGACCATGTAAGTTCTGATTATATCACTACTTTCATTGTAACGCTTCTATTTTCAGGGATTTACAGATATCTTGGATTTAGAAATTCACTCGGGACTGATATTTAGTCTTCACGCTTTTAGCATGGGAAATCGCCTAAAAAAAATCAATCTGGACATATTTAAATATAATTAACATTTAGGTTATTTTAAAAGTTAACCAAGACATTTGTGTTGGAATTCTGTATCCTTTACACCAAACTTGATGTAACACAAAGGATTGCCATTAGCAATGCAGTTAATGTCTTTCCTACATATTTTTGATTATGCAGAGTAACTGTCCTGAATACTCTACATAAGAACACCAACACCACTATACTGGATCAGACCAGTGCTCCATAACCCTGGATTCTGCCTCTGACAGTGGCCAGAAACAGATACTTCAAAGGCAGGTGGAAAGAAGAAACCACATAACTGGCAATTATGGAATAACCAGGGGTTGGAATAAGGGGGAGCAGAGGACAGCTCTCCTGCAGATGCCTCTGCAGTGGGGGTCCTCACAAAAGAGCCTCCACAGGATTTTAATGGGAAGAGGGCATGCAGCAGGGGACCCAGCTATGCTCTGTGGCAATGTCCTCTGCAGAGCCCCCATTTCCAAATGGAACCCAGGATGGAGTTAATAGAGCTAGGAGTAGCCACACAGGGACACAGCTAATGGCAGTCTAGGTCCTGAAGGAGGCAGGAGGAGAAGGAAACCCCTGATAAGTCCCTGGGATTCAGTGCCCCAAACTCTTGTCCCCTTTAGAGGACTATTTCCAGGAAGTTCCTGCTCCTTTGCCCTCTCACAAGTACAGCCATGAGAGGAAGGCAGAGGGGCTAGTGGCAAAGCTCAAATTTTCCCAAACTTGAGGGAAAGATTGGATGGGCTTGGTGCTGGGCTGGCTTAGGTTTATATCCAGTACTTTCTAGTCACTCCTATTTGTCTGGTAGAAAGTAAGGACCAAATTCATCCATGATGTAACCACACTACCTTCAAAGGGAAACGGTACATGCTCAGCAACTCTGAACAATCAGGCCCCTTTTATTTAAGTGCCTAAATATAGATTTAGATGCCTTATTTTAAGTAACCAAGTCTGGAAATTTTGGCTCAGATCCTCAAAGGTATTTAGGCTTCTACCTTCCACTGAAATGGGCCTCTCTCCCTAGTTCTACTGGGCCTGAGCTAACTCTCATTAAAGCGGTTGAAAATATGTTAACTGATTTTAATGGTATATGAATTAAACCCTTAGTAAACATATAACCATATAATAAAGACGCCAGACAATCTGGCACAATTTGACTATCTCTGGATTGATGCATGGAGGCAGAGTTATGTGGGGAAGTATGCACAGAAATTGTCAACACAATGCTAGGCTCCAGGCAGTGCAATCAGTCTCTCATTCTCCCAAGCAATGGAAATTAACCTCCCAACCAGAGAACAATAGAAAAGACTTTAAAAAGAAAATTGAATGAAAAATGTTTGAATAATAGAGAAGCTGTGACAGAAACTGACAGATGCCAGATAATTCCATTGGATTCTATATCCTGGCTTCTGTCCTCTAGTGTCACAGCCTTAATGATATTTAACCCTGGTTTTGTATTCAAACACAATTATTGCAGGGGATGGGATGCATGAATGGGTTCCCTATTCTTTTATTGGGGATTTGTAATAACAGACTGCATTATAATTTTGTGATGCGATGCCAACACTTCAGCAAGGGCTTTCCATCAACATTTTCCCTTTTTGCTTGTAATAAACAACATGCAGTAGAGGTGCATGTATTGCATAGAAGAGGGCTGGCGGACAGGGGAATTATTTTTTCCATTTAAACAAAAATGTACTCTCATAATCATAATCAAAGAGGGAGGTGGCAGTGCTTGGAAATCAAATTCAGATGGAGCTGCACTTTGCTTATATTTTTCCTGCAACACACTCTTTGAGTAGGTTGGTTTTTCAGGATACAATTCAGCATGCCTAATCTGAAGAGGGTCTGGGGGATGAAGGCCTAAATGGGAGTTGGAGATATCTTCTCTGGGGACATTTTATATTGCACCTGCCATTTGGTGCAATCTGGTCCATTCCAAAACAAAAACAAACCAAAAAAATAAGGACCTTCTCTAAAGCACACTGAAGCTAATGGGAGTCTACCCACTGACTTTAGATTAGGCCCCACAGATGATTTAGTATGACGAGAGAGGGTGTAACTCCATCAAAGAACAAGGAAATCATCCCAAACTTCCCTTTGTTGGTAGAAATGTAACTCCTCACAGAGATCCTCTGCTGACAGATCACTGCCTTCACTTCCAATTCTCACAGACTTATATAAACACCCACAGAAATAGCATTTCACCTGCATTAATAATTTAAAAAATTGTAAAAAATCGCTAATGTAATGCCAATATTTTAAAAAGACTCTAGAGGTGATCCTGGGAATTACAGACTGGTAAGTCGAACGTCAGTACCAGGCAAATTAGTTGAAACAATAGTAAAGAACAAAATTGTCAGACACATAGAAGAACATAAATTGTTGGGCAAAAGTCAATGTGGTTTCTGTAAAGGGAGATCATTTCTTACTAATCTATTTGAGTTCTTTGAGGGGGTCAACAAACATGTGGACAAGGGGGATCCAGTGGACATAGTGTACTTAGATTTCCAGAAAGCCTTTGACAAGGTTCCTCACCAAAAGCTCTTATGTAAATTGTCATGGGATAAAAGGGAAGATCCTTTCATGGATTGAGAACTGATTAAAAGACAGGGATCAAAGGGTAGGAATAAATGGTAAATTCTCAGAATGGAGAGGGGTAACTAGTGGTGTTCCCCAAGGGTCAGTCCTAGGACCAATCCTATTCAACTTACTCATAAATGATCTGGAGAAAGTGAGGTGGCAAAGTTTGCAGACGATACTCAAGATAGTTAAGACCAAAGCAGACTGTGAAGAACTTCAAAAAGATCTCACAAAACTAAGTGACTGGGCAACAAAATGGCAAATGAAATTTAATGTGGATAAATGTAAAGTAATGCACATTGGAAAAAATAACCCCAACTATACATACAATATGATGGGGGCTAATTTAGTTACAGCTAATCAGGAAAGAGATCTTGGAGTCATCATGGATAGTTCGCTGAAGACATCCATGCAGTGTGCAGCAGCAGTCAAAAAAGCAAATGGGATGTTAGGAATCATTAAAAAAGGGATAGAGAATAAGACGGAGAATATCTTATTGCCTTACATAAATCCATGGTATGCCCACATCTTGAATACTGCGTACAGATGTGGTCCCCTCATCTCAAAAAAGATATACTGGCACTAGAAATGGTTCTGAAAAGGGCAACTAAAATGATTAGGGGGTTGGAACGGGTCCCACATGAGGAGAGATTAAAGAGGCTAGGACTTTTCAGCTTGGAAAAGAGGACACTAAGGGAGGATATGATAGAGGTATATAAAAACATGAGTGGTGTGGAGAAAGTGAATAAGGAAAAGTTATTTACTTGTTCCCATAATATAAGAACTAGAGTCCACTAGATTAAATTAATGGGCAGCAGGTTTAAAACAAATAAAAGGAAGTTCTTCTTCACACAGCACACAGTGAACCTGGGGAACTCCTTGGCTGAGGAGGTTGTGAAGGCTAGGACTATAACAGGGTTTAAAACAGAACTGGATAAATTCATGGAGGTTAAGTCCATTCATGGCTATTAGCCAGGATGGGTAAGGAATGGTGTCCCTAGCCTCTGTTTGTCAGAGGGTGGAGATGGATGGAAGGAGAGAGATCACTGATCATTACCTGTTAGGTTCACTCCCTCTGGGGCACCTGGCATTGGCCACTATCGGTAGACAGGATACTGGGCTGGATGGACCTTTGGTCTGGCACAGTATGGCCTTTCTTATGTTCTTAATTATAAGAATGCAGTAATGCAGGACAGGCTGACCCAGCATTCTGTCCTGACCTCAAAGTAGTTTGTGCCTCCCCTTAATGGTCCTTTTACACTCCACACAATACAGACACTTTAGTCTGGGCTACATTTCCCTCTCCAGGAAAATGTCAACCTTTCCTCTCTACATCATCTTCCTCCAGGCTGATTTCCCCTTCCCGCTCTGCTGCACTGCAGGTGGTGCCCTGTCAGATGGTTAGAATACCCCATAATGCACAGCACTGTGCCAGCACTACAGACAGATGCAGCTGCTGGTGAAAACTGGGAGGAAGGGGTCTGTGACACAGGCAGGCCAGGCATGTCACAGAGAGACCTGGTATGACCATCTCTCATTCAGTGTTTCTCATAGGGGTCAGCATGCAGAAGTAAAGACTGTCCATTCTGAAAACCCTTTTCGCCCACTCAGGAGCAACTCAGAATAAAAAGTCTGTGGGAGATGGGGGAATAAGGTAGCCTAGTCAGATGATGAGTGATCATTCATACTGTCAGTAACTACACACTAATCAACTTGGAGGTTGGTAATTATCTAGCAAAATACCCTGGTGATTTGAACTGGTAACCAACTTTACCGCCTAAAATAATGTAAAATTATGTATTTATCTGTTACAAATACTCCCAGAGACTGTGATGGGGGGTGCATTTTTAAAATAAAAATGAATGTTAAAATATGCATTTCATTTTAAAATAGATTTTTAAAAAGCCCTCTGAGTGTGAATAACAGTGGAACAAACAATCATAATAAAGGATACTGAAACTCCGGTCCGTGATTGCTAGGTGCCAGAGATTAATCCTGAGATCATCAGCTGACATGTATGTCTCACAGTCGCTGTTGACAGAAATTGAGTTGACATGATAGGTGTGACCATTAGCAAAGATTCTTCTGGGGGTGACTTCTACCATCAAATCCATAGGTTTCAATACAGGCACCTACAAAAATATTAAATATTAATTTTTAAAGTAATTTCTGTGTATATGTTGAGAACTCAGCATAGTGCAGGGAATGAAATATAACCCCATTTTTAATAATTTACTGTATTTCTTTCACTGCTTTATGCCTCATCAAAAACTGTCAAGTGACAAAAAGGCTATAATTTTTCTGATCCATAATAAATTAAGTCTTTGAAAACAAATGCTAGATATGCATAGACCTGCTTACATATATTATTATCGTTCTTTATTTGTATTATCATAGCAACCAGCAGCCTAATCATGGACCAGAAACCCACTGTGCTAGGCCCTATACAAACACAGAACAAAGATGGTCCCTGCCTCAAAGAGTTTACAATTTGACTAGCTAGAATAAATTGATGGTAATTTTTTTTTACACGCTTTTCATGGAGGTTACTACACTATAAAATATTTACTGCTGAGAGAAATCAGGGATTCAAGACAATATTTTAGGACCTAAAGCTCCAATCCAGCAAATAAGACTACTCACATGAGTAAAGTTATGTATGTGCTTAAATCTTTTGCAGAAGTAGGGCCCAAGAGCATATACTTTATCAGTGAGAGAATCAACTGGACATTGGACAAAGAATTCTCACAGAGCCCAGTAGCTCACCTGTAGTGATGTTACGGTAGACAGATCTTTAAGTTTCCCTTCTTCATCTTTTAAGTTGTATCCCTCTGGTCTCTTATCTCGTTCAGTAACTTTCCATAATTTGATAGTTTTATCTTTTAAAAAAAGAAACCAGAGTTGCTATTAGCCAGGAGACTTTGAACTCTGTTACTCACCTTTAAGATAAGAAACATTACCAAAACAGAGCACTTACCTAAACTCAGTTTCACAACTCAGACCCACTTTTCTAACTGTAAAACTGCTGACTCATGAAGGTTTACTGAATCTACAAGTGACTCATCCTGTTTTTGCCTGTTAACAAAGTGAGCAGAAACTGCTCTCATAGCTCTGCTCCACACTTAATATGGGGAGTGGACCTAAACTGCTCACTGTGGAATGCACACACTTGAGAACCTATGTCCCTCCCCCATGAAAGGTACACAGCCGTGCAGCTTGGTCCAGTTTGCTGGGATATTCAGAAGCAATGCCATAGGAGTATTCGGTGGATGGGTTGTCTAGCTGATGAACGGCCTGCTGCAAGAATAGGCAGAAACTTATTATTATTAACCTTATTAACCTCACAGGCTCATGCAGAGAAAAGACCAGGGAAGGACAGAGGCTATATTTAGGAGTTCCCCCTCTCCAAGAGGGGGGCACGGACAGAAGAACAGCAGCAGGGAGATACAGAGAGAAAATTCTAAAGGAGAGGTATCACACTGGGATGGGTATGAGGCAGAGGAGTGGGGAGGAAAAAGGACACTAATGTTCTGGGAGTTGATAACCATTTCAAACCCTTCCTCTGAATGCACTGGCTGGGTGTGCATGACTTATGCTGTTCTCTAGTGGCTGGCTCCTACATAGGCTATGAGACCTACCACTTATGTCAGCTGAGGAACAATCCCTTCAGTTCAAGTGGTAGAGGCCTGTACTTTTTTTTTGAAGCTGGGGGATCATGGCTCTGATCTGAGCTTCCAGTGTGTGTGATCTAATAGTAATAGTGTCTGTTGCAGTGCCCAAATTCATTGCACCCCTACAAAGAGTACTGCTGGCGTGACAAAACGTGCCAGGATGAGTATGGCAGCGTTAAAAAGAGGCAAAATCAACAACAACAAGACAGACTTTAAAGGGCACTGCCCACTCATGTAGACTGCACCATTGTTACACACAGTCCCTAAAAAGAATACAATCTGATAGGAAAAAAAGTGGTCCCATTTCATTTCTGTAGTGTGTTTAACTTTGCTTTAAAATCAATTAATCTACCTCTCCCAGAAAAGAAAACGAACTGCATTATAGCTATGATGTAGCTTACATAGAAGTTTTGATTCACCCATTAACCCTCATGCAACAAAAATCCTAACATTGAACAGTTACAGTCTATGACTTTAGTTATATCAACCTATATTTGAGCAGCTGTACCTAGTTAACATCAAATATATGTTACAATTGCAACACTTCGTGTTTCCTTTTCGCAAGTTAGTTTTCTTTGTGGCTTGTAGTCAGATTTCCTATGAAGTGTGTACAGTTCAATGAAAATTCCTGTCTAACTACCATGCTATTCATAAGTTTTTAAAAATGTAATGATGCAATCAATCCAACTTTCACTTTTCACTATTAAAGCCAATACACACCATTAGAAGAAACAACATTAGATGCATCTCTTTCATGGTAGGATTTGACCTCTATTGATTAGCACATCAATTTTTGCAGGAAAACTTGCTTGTTTAATGGTTAAATAGATCATATTTGCTGATTGTTTTCTCCATGTGTATGCCCTCTGGACTTGCAACATCCTTAAATATTCAAAGAGTCAACATGCTTTGAAAAGGGACTGTAGAAATGGCATTGTGAGGTTCCATATTCATTCAGTCTCAGGAGTGTTGTGAAGTTTAAATTAATTAGTGTCTGGAAAGCAATTTGAAATCCTCAGATGAATGGCTTTGTATAGGCCAAATTCTGAGCTATTTGATGTAACTCAGTTAGAAATTGGCCCCCATAGTGCAAAGAATGATCAATGAAACACAATGATTTGTTATTATAATATCTAATTAGCTCAGTTTACAAGTCAAACTTCAATTTTGCTGACTGCAAGCACTGCTAGCCCACACTGGGACTGAAAGTCACAGTGGGGTCCTTCTGTCTCCATTAATAAAGATGCTGCAATCAGAACTTAGCTGATGATTTTGCTGTGATGTGTAAACTGGAAAGAATCCAACTCCCTCTCCCATAGCTGTGTAGCCCCTGCAGGGTTTGCTGTACTGAAAATTGGTTTCTGTTAGAAGCAAATATGATGTGAAGACATGTGGGACCAAATTCAGACCTCAGATCCATGGGTGTGTCTTCCATTTAATTCAGTGGGAGCTACACATCTGTATCTGTGGGAAGAATTTGCTCTGTGGGAGAAGATCTGCTGCATAATTAGATGCTATTTTTACACACTCACTTTTCTGACCATGCTTTAGATTCTAAACACAATTTTCTAGATCTGCTTTATATTAATTTTGCTTCCAAGTACTGGATTCAGAAAAAAAAAGTCTGAACAATAACCAATTGCTGTTGATCTAAGGTATTTACATGTCCCCCACTTCTGAAGTACCCGAACACCTCAGAATCATAAACGTATCTTCGCAACTCTTCTGTGAGGTAGGGAATAACATTGTCAAAGTCACACAGGAGTGGCAGAGTAGGGAACTGAAGCCAGGTCTCCTGAATTCTAGGTTGCTGCCCTACCGACTAAACCATCCTCTACAAATACCATGGTCTCAGTCCTCAGTGACGCCAGTGCCAAGCAATGAGAAACTGCCCTAAAGGGGCAGCGAAGGATTCCCCCAATACAGAGGTATCTTTGAGTGTCCAAACCACGCATATTCAGGACTATGCCACCTGTATTCCCCCCACTCTCCTCTTCACAAGAGGCATGTCAGGGTTGTGCCTGAGCTGGGAAGGGGCAGAGCAGAGCACATAATATTTTGCCGAATCTTTGGCTGGCTGAGTGTCTGGCTGCAACCAGGGTAACTTAGGGCAGCCCTGAGACAGCTCATTTCAAAACCCACCAGCAAGCCCACGATCGGGGAAGCAAGAAGGTGACTTAGAGTTTATACTAAGTTTAAACTCGGTAGAGCCGAGGACTGAGCCCCATGTATTTCCCGAGGTTTCTAAAAAAATACTTCAGAATGGAAGTAACAGGGTTTGCTTTCCAAAACAGAGAATCAACTTCTGCCTATATTAAAATAGGATTCTTTTGTTAAACTTGTTTGAATAAGGAACGATATTTGAGACTAGGGAGATGTACAGAAATGAACTTTCAAATGACATGTTTCTTTTGTGAATGATAAATTTAGCCCTTACTGTAGCTAGTTTTTAAAGATCTGTTTCATGTCAGCTGCCAAAAGGAAAAGAGATAGTAAAACCATTCCACATGCATAAAGATGTGACACATTTAGGGTGACCAGATGTCCCGATATAATCAAGACCATCCCGATATTAGGGACTTTGTCTTATATACACAATTATATCTCCCTGCAAAAAAAAAAAAGAAAAAAAAAGTCCCAATTTTTCACGCTTGCTGGGGGGGGGGATAGCTCAGTGGTTTGAGCATTAGCCTGCTAAACCCAGGGTTGTGAGTTCAATCCTTGAGGGGGCCATTTAGGGATCTGGGGCAAAAATTGGGGATTGGTCCTGCTTTGAGCAGGGGGTTGGACTAGATGACCTCCTGAGGTCCCTTCCAACCCTGATATTCTATGATTCTACGGTATATTCTGCTTTTGGATGCATCAGTGCAGCTCCCATTGGCCCTTAATAATTAATATAATACCAAGAATTGTGTATTATGTCAGGGTACACAAAAAAGGTTTATGTATTAAAAACCCAGTCCCAAGGCAAGAAGACTGAGAACCACTGATCAATTATTAGACATTAATGTTCTAATTTGTGAATATTGTTTTATTGTTGTAAACCTTGACTAGAATTAATGACCTTGCCTTAAAGAGCAGTTCTGTTCTGAAAAGCAATTGTCTAAGATGGCATTATGGTATTCCATGTTTATTATCTATCAGTGATTTCTAAATTTGCTCAGTTTTACAAGTAAAACATTTTTTACATCAGAGTGCTGTTAACTCAACCTGGCATCTGAGAATCAAGCTGGCTTTTACCCATGTCATGCATCATCAGTGGTAATGAAGGTCCTGGAAGTCAAATTATCTCCTCAGTGACACTTGTGCAACTGTATGCTTTCAGATTATTCCCACAATGACACCTTTAAAAACCCTTAGTTAGTTCTTATATGCCACTTTTCATCTGAAGAGTTCTAAATATTTTGCAAAGAAGGATCAGTATCACTAGGTCTCTATTGTGCAAACCCAAGTGTAACTGTTTGGAACTTAGTAAACAATTCTGTTGATAATGCATTAGAAGGAAATGTAATCCATCTTTCTCTCAGCTGAATTGGTTCTGAGGGGCTAACAGGAGTAAAAAGCATTAACACCCCCCCCCTTTTTTTTTAACTTAAGTCAGCAGATATAGTTCTGCATACACATACATAGCATAGTTATTGAGTACGAAGGTCCCATTTTTGCACAGTTGTTTTTCCAAACAGAACTGCATATTACTAGCAAAAGTAGATGGCTCCTTAAGTGGAGCTGAACAAATGATTTTTCTGTTTGGTCACTGAAAAATTTCACGGTTCTCCATCCCTAAATGCCTCATGAACACTCAGATAGGAATCCTCATCTGTGAACGTGAATAAAACTTACAAATAGTAAATATCAAAATCCATGTAACAATTTTTCTTAGTAGACTCTGAAACTGGAAACTATTGAAATGCAAATTTAATTTTAAATGAGATTGGGAAATAGTGGGCAAGAGAGACTAGCAGGGTTGGAATGGGCCAGAGCAGAATGTTGATACTTCCTGTACTGGTTCTTCTATCTTACCATTGGTTGACAGAAGGGAGTGAGCTGCATTCTGCTGTGGTAGCCACTTGATTTTGTTAATTTTTTCCTCTATCTCCAAACTCTTCAAATAATCAAATTCAGGCTCATGGCTCTGGAACGTGCTGTAAACATTGTACTCCCCCTGACTGTAAGGCTCATTTTTACTCTGTGAAGAACATGGAGAAAAAAAAAGTGTCTGATGATGTCAGTATTTTATCTCCAGCTTCTGAGCTGACTGAGGTAAAAGCTAGTAGCCATCATAAATATAACAATCCTAGAAAATATTTTATTTTAAGTTTAAAACATGCTGTTGACAGATTGCTTTACTGTGACAAATACAATAGTTTTTCATGGGCATTAAAATGCGGTTCAATACCCAGACAAAAGCCTTTGTTAAGATCATTAGGAATGCAAAAGAGAAATTACTTCAGTAAAAATCTTAGTAAAATGTTGTGGTTATTAAAAAATTGCATGTGACAATCTGGGAATTCAGAATTTAATTTTCACAAGCAGCCTTAACTCTGATCATTCCCTGCATTCCTGGAAATGTTTAGCCACACCCCGTAATTTATCTGCGTTCCATTTCTACGTGCCCCAGGATAATATCCATACTTCCCCATACTAATGTACAAACTACATTCTTCCAGCGAGGAGCTACAGACCCTCCTCCAATCCATCCTCCTTTTATCAGCCTACTGCACACTCCTTACTTCTCATCGTTCCTGTACAAACCAAAGAAAGCTGTCCCCTCCCCTCGCAGGTCCCCATTACAGGACAGTCACAACACCTTCACAGTCCTTCCGCAACATAGAAGGTCTGATTCTCATGAACACTCTCTGGCAGTGTAAGGGGACTCTAAAGTGGGTGTAAAATAGGTGAGAATCATGCCAAGATTCACTAGCCAACTTTCACTATCTACCTGATAAGCCACCAAGCAAAGCCACCAAATACAAATCTGTCCAATCCATCCTGTCTCTACAGAGTACACAGACTGCAATTCTCCCCCTCAGTGTGCATCTGAGACTGAAGTACTCATATATAACCAAGTCTTCTGGCTAACCCCCTCCACTGGCCAAATACTGGTTGAGATGACAGTGCACATCATTCTCCAGAATAAAACCGGGCAGGGTATGACACTACTTATTCAATAGTTATGATACAAGGGAAGGTGAACAGAATTTGAAAAGGAAGAGCAAAAGATATCATAGGAGGGATGTTATAGACTGTGTGGCGTGGTTGCTACTAAATGCAGAGCTAAGCTTGTTCATGGAACCTTAACTGAATTTCAGACTAAACAAGAGACAAAAAACAAAAACAGCTTTTCCTTAACTTAGAATTTCTGTGCTTCAATTGTTGGCCTTGGATAGCAACTAGGAATAGCAGGGAAATTCAGAATTAAGACTCTTATCTTCCTTTATTCACCTAATTGAACCTAAATATTACAGGCTGACAGAATAACATACTTTTGAATGAGACTCTTTTCTGAGGCCCCTTTGTCACACAATCCCTATGGCAAAACACCTTGGGTGATGACATTCTGGTCCCACTTTGCCCTTGACTTCAACAAGGCAAGGATTTCACCCTGTTTTCTCAGCCAAGATCTGTGATCTCCACAATAGAGCAATTAACAGAATGCTCCATGGGTGACACTTACCTCCCACCCTTCTCAAAATAAGTAACATTCCATTTTTGTTATTCTTGATAGCATTCAAAAAATCTATTAGATCTCAGCAGTGTAAAAAAAAAGCTTAGCAAGCAATTACGATGGGAAGCAGTAACAAACATACCTCAGGTTCCCTTTGGAATATAACAACCCGACCTCCCTTGTCCCCAGTAGCCAGTAGTTCTCCAGTGTGATTGAACTCAACTGTAGAAATAATATCAGCTGTAAGGAAAAAGTGAGAAAAGGCAAACCATTAGAAATGTCAAAGGCTCCATAAAAATACAGGCAATTAGGGACTCAAAAGATATATAGAGGAATGCAATAGCAAGCTACCCATTTAAAAGTCAGCCTGCCATTAAAATCTGACAACTGAAACAACTGTAGACTTCTAGAGGCGAGATCATGATTTAAGGCACTGCCTGCATTTTGAGAGTAGAGGGGTTATGCACCAGGAAGAGCACAATGTCGCTAGCAATGCAGAGGTAGCACATAGAGTCCCTTGCTACAGACTCAGCTCTGTGTCACAAATTATATTCCTTACCCTCTATGAGGCTTTTAGCACTCCTGGAAGCACTGGAATCCCCCTGTCCTCATGTGCAAGGAGTGCAAGTGCCTAGTCCCTCCACAGAGGCAAAAATTTAGCACCGAGTCTCCTTATGTCCTTTGCACGCTGTGCATTACAAGACATGGTCTGTTCCAGGGCAGAGTTTTTGGAAGATCATTTCAACACCATAAAAACATATCATGAGAAATGTTTAAAACAGCCGTTTTGGTTTGTTTTTTTAAATATAGAACCCCAAGAACAATTTTCTGAGGTGACGTGAACGTCATCAAAACTGCAGCCCAGCCTATTTTACAAAACACTGTAAAGCTGAAATAAAAGGGGAGAAAAAGAGCTAGAAGGCAGGAAGAACAAATTATTTCACTTGCATGACAATAAATGTTAGAATCATAATCTGCAGTTAATCCTCACTATTAGCATAATTTAAATTAAAATGCCTAGTGTGATGGTAAATTAGGGATCCATCCTATATACCAAGTTATAGTCAAACATATAGGATATTACCCACATACACGTTTCGGTTTACTATAATTATCAACCCTCAGTGATATGGGACAGATTTTTAAGAAGTGCTTAGTGCTCAACAGCTCCCATTTAGGCACCTAAAGGAATAGCCAGATTTTCAAATCAGTTCAGCATCCATCAGTTCACATTGAGAACAGTGGGAGTTAGTGACAGCTGAGCCCTATTGAAAATCTGACCCCCAAAACAGCCCCCCAACCTGAAGCAAATACTCACCAGCAACCACACACCACACAACAAAAACACTAACCCAGGAACCTATCCTTGCAACATAGCTTGTTGCCAACTGTGTCCACATATCTATTCAGGGGACACCATCATAGGGCCTAATCACATCAGCCACAATATCAGAGGCTCGTTCACCTGCACATCTACCAATATAATATATGCCATCATGTGCCAGCAATGCCCCTCTGCCATGTACATTGGCCAAACCGGACAGTCTTTACGTAAAAGAATAAATGGACACAAATCAGATGTCAAGAATTATAACATTCAAAAACCAGTCGGAGAACACTTCAATCTCTCTGGTCACTTGATTACAGACCTAAAAGTTGCACTATAACAACAAAAAAACTTCAAAAACAGATTCCAATGAGAGACTGCTGAATTGGAATTAATTTGCAAACTGTACTCCATTAACTTAGGCTTGAATAAAGACTGGGAGTGGATCATAGAATCATAGAATATCACGGTTGAAAGGGGCCTCAGGAGGTCATCTAGTCCAACCCCCTGCTCCAAGCAGGACCGATCCACGACTAAATCATCCCAGCCAGGGCTTTGTTAAGCCTGACCTTAAAACCTTCTATGGAAGGAGATTCCACCACCTCCCTAGGGAACGCATTCCAGTGTTTCACCACCCTCCTAGTGAAAAAGTTTTTCCTAATATCCAACCTAAATCTCCCCCACTGCAACTTGAGACCATTACTCCTTGTCCTGTTATCTGCTATCACTGAGAATAGTCTAGATCCATCCTCTTTGGAACCCCCTTTCAGGTAGTTGAAAGCAGCTATCAAATCCCTCCTCATTCTTCTCTTCTGAAGACTAAACATCCCCAGTTCCCTCAGCCGCTCCTCATAAGTCATGTGTTCCAGTCCCCTAATCATTTTTGTTGCCCTCCACTGGACTCTTTCCAATTTGTCCACATCCTTCTTGTAGTGTGGGGCCCAAAACTGGACACACTACTCCATATGAGGCCTCACCAATGTCGAATAGAGGGGAATGATCACATCCCTCGATCTGCTGGCAATGCCCCTACTTATACATCCAAAAATGCCATTGGCCTTCTTGGCAACAAGGGCACACTGTTGACTCATATCCAACTTCTCGTCCACTGTAACCCTGAGGTCCTTTTCTACAGAGCTGCTGCCGATCCATTCGGTCCCTAGTCTGTAGCGGTGCATTGGATTCTTCCGTCCGAAGTGCAGGACTCTGCACTTGTCCTTGTTGAACCTCATCAGATTTCTTTTGGCCCAATCCTCCAATTTGTCTAGGGCCCTCTGTATCCTATCCCTACCCTCCAGCATATCTACCACTCCTCCCAGTTTAGTGTCATCTGCAAACTTGCTGAGGGTGCAATCCACACCATCCTCCAGATCATTTATGAAGATATTGAACAAAACCGGCCCGAGGACCGACCCGGGCCACTTCACTTGATACCGGCTGCCAACTAGACATGGAGCCATTGATCTTTACCTGTTGAGCCCGACAATCTAGCCAGCTTTCTGTCCACCTTATAGTCCATTCATCCAGCCCATACTTCTTTAACTTGCTGGCAAGAATACTGTGGGAGACCATGTCAAAAGCTTTGCTAAAGTCAAGGAACAACACGTCCACTGCTTTCCCCTCATCCACAGAGCCAGTTATCTCGTCATAGAAACCTCCCCCGATCACCATGAGTTTTCAAAGATAATGGCCAATGGCTCTGCAATCACATCCGCCAACTCCTTTAGCACTCTCGGATGCAACACATCCGGCCCCATGGATGTGTCATTACACAAAGTAAAACTATTTCCCTATGTTTATTTTTCCCCCCTACTGTTCCTCACAAGTTCTTGTCAACTGCTGGAAATGGCCCATCTTGATTATCGTTACAAAAAGTTTTTTTTCTCTCCTGCTGGTAATAGCTCACCTTAACTGATCGCTCTCGTTATAGTGTGTATGGTAACACCGATTGTTTCATCTTCTCTGTGTATATAAAATTGTCCTACTGTATTTTCCACTGCATGCATCCGATGAAGTGGGCTGTAGCCCACAAAAGCTTTTGCTCAAATAAATTTGTTAGTCTCCAAGGTGCCACAAGTACTCCTGTTCTTTTTGCGGATACAGACTAACACGTTTGCTACTCTGTAACTAGGATATGTAACCAGCTCTTTTGAAAATCTGACCTTAAAGATATTCACTAAAATTCAAAAGTATCTAAATGAGAAGTAGAAGTTACATTTATTTGATGCACTTTATGAATTAAAAACATCTGTTCCCATTATTCTTTTACTAATCCAGCCCCGAATTTCAGAAAGCCTCTACTGCCAGTAGCTTTCCCTGTGAGCTATCAAAAGCTAGGGGAAGGTCAGGGGAGGTATACCACTACTAATGTAAAAAGAAAACCTTGTCCTATTACTGAGAAACAGAAAGTTTATTTAAAAATAAACACTAAATATAGGATTTTTGAAAACAGGATTTATGATAGGCTCTAATATGATCTTTCCACTTGAGTGGATGTATGTATGTGTCAGTATTTCATAGACTTCAGGATGGGACCACAAGTGTATCACTTATCTTCAGTTGTATAAAATGTGTGGCTACTCACTAATCCTGGGAGGAGTCGAAAGGGCAGGGAATTAATTGTATTCCGTTAATATGGGCATCTGTGTAGGAAAAATATCCTTAGGCCAAGAAGTAGAGAACTCTAAGTGTGTCTAATGTGCTTCCTAAAACTAAGGGCAAAATGCTGCCAATGCTGGAACATTTTCAATGTAAGAATCTGTCTGGGAAATGAAAGGGCTCAGCAGAATCCACTGCTTCTGTTGGATGCATTATGTCCTCTGCACAGTGCTGAAAGTGCACCAGGCTGCAATAGGTTGTAGACCCAGGAAATAAAATCTGTACAACTCAAGTTGCACATGAGTCAACAATGTGCCCTTATGAGTCCACAGTGTGCCCTTGTTGCCAAGAAGGCTAACGGCATATTGGGCTGCATTAGTAGGAGCACTGTCAGCAGATCAAGGGAAGTGATTATTCCCTTCTATTCGGCACTGGTGAGGCCACATCTGGAGTATTGTGTCCAATTTTGGGCCCCCCACTACAGAAAGGATGTGGACAAATTGGAGAGAGTCCAGCGGAGGACAACAAAAATGATTAGGGGGCTGGAGCACATGGTTTATGAGGAGAGGCTGAGGGAACTGGGCTTATTTAGTCTACAGAAGAGTGAGGGGGGATTTGATAGCAGCCTTCAACTACCTGAAGTGGGGGGTTCCAAAGAGGATGGAGCTAGGCTGTTCTCAGTTGTGGCAGATGACAGAAGTAGCAGCAATGGTCTCAAGTTGAAGTGGCGGAGGTCTAGGTTGGATATTAGGAAAAACTATTTCACTAGGAGGGTGGTGAAGCACTGGAATGGGTTACCTAGGAGGTAGTGGAATCTCCATCCTAGAGGTTTTTAAGGCCCAGCTTGACAAAGCCCTGGCTGGGATGATTTAGTTGGTGTTGGTCTTGCTCTGAGCAGGGGATTGGACTAGGTGACCTCCTGAGGTCTCTTCCAACCCTAATCTTCTATGATTCAAGCCAGGTCACTGAGAGTGCATTCGCTTACCTCCTGGGCCATAGCAGCCATCAAGTCTGCTCCAGGAAGCACGCAGAGCTCTCCCCCTCCACACCTCAGGAGCCAAATCTGTTCTCATGAGAGAGGACGGAGAGCAACAAGAGCCCAGCAGATCAGAGCGGCTGCACTTCCTCCTCCCCACCCTCTTCTGTGAGCAACATGTCAACTCCTTTGCTTCTCTCCCCCTCCAGCAACTCCTTGGGAAGAGGGGAGGAGGAAAGAAGAATCCCTGGAGTTACTCCGCCCAGTCTGTAAGGTGGGAGGGGACCCTGTTACAGCCTCCCCCACAGGCCTGGGAGAGGATGGGCAGAAGGAACAGAGGTGAGGCAGAGGGGGCAGGGTCACAATTAATTTATGGGGGGGATTGGGAGGACAGAACAGAGAAGGGGGCAGAATTGATAAGGGCTGGGGATAGGCAAATGTGATGTCACTTTCATTTCTGCAGACAATGATAAACCCTCCCCACAACCAGTGGCGGATTAATGATTTTGCCGCTCCAAGGCCCTGAAATAATTGCTGCCCCTGCCCCCAGCTCTCCGCCACAGCTCACCTCCACTCCGCCTCCACCTCCTCCCATGAGCGCGCTGCCGGGTCCTACTTCTCCCCGCTCCCTGCCAGTGCTTGTGCACGAAATAAGTTCACAAAGGAAGGGGGAAGAAGGGGGAATGTGGCGCACTCAGGAGAGGCGGCGGGGCCGAGGCGGGGATTTGGGGAAGGGGTCCAATAGAGGCAGGGAGGGGGCAGGGAAGAGGTGCAGCTGGTGCAGGGCTGGGGGTGGAGGGTGCGAACTAGCACCGGGGGAAGCAGCCTCTGGCTGCTATTATAAGTTTCGCAAAAAGAAAAGGAGGACTTGTGGCACCTTAGAGACTAACCAATTTATTTGAGCATAAGCTTTCGTAAGCTACAGCTCACTTCATCGGATGCATTCAGTGCCACTAGGCCTAGGCCACCCTAGGCCTAGGCCTTGTCGGCCTAGGTGTTAATACGCCGTTGCCCACAACCACACACACACTTTTGTCTGACCACTTTCCGCACTGCATGAGCATATATTGGGACACACAGCATTTCCTCTGCATCCAGGATGACAAACTCTGGTTTTTGCCCCAGCTAATAAAAACGTTGATGCAAATTATAAAAGATGATGTGGGAATGTAAATGTTGTGTTTACCTGATCCTTGAATTTTGCATGCTGATCTGAACTTTAATATAACAGAGCAATGGACCTACCGTATTTGGGCCCAATCCAAAGCCCACGAAAGCCAATGGCATTTGACTTTTATGTGGACTTCAATAGGCTTCGGATCAGGCCCTTTGTTAGTAATTGTCCTAAAAGCATGAGTCTCACTGCAGCATAGGGAGGGAGGTTTCACTGCCCAAGCAGTGGGGTGGGAGGTTTGGGGGCAATTTTTTATTCCTGGTGGAGGATTTACTTTTTACTTGCTTGTCAGTTTTTGTGTGTGGAAGTTTTCTGACCAGCTCTTTTGGTGTCTAATATCCTCTTTTGTAAAGAAATATTTATGAATTCTTTTTTCCTGATCCTGTGAAATTCCTACTGACTTTAACAGCAGCAGCCTTTTCCTGGTAAGGTGCTATACGCACGGGCTCATCCACGTGGGTCCCTGTCCTAGCCCCAAATACACGGACAGAACTGTCGTTGAAATTAAGAGTGGAGCAGTTTCAAGATGGGGACCCCTGGCTTAAGTGCGCTGAGTAAAACATGACAATCAAACCACACTTTGGGGGAGAGAGAGAAAGAGATGGACAAAAAATAAAAACAAGGTGCTTTTTTAGGATGGGCCAATTACTGATGCCCTGAGTAACAACTGAGTAACAGTAACTCATTCTGGGCACTGGTCCTGAGAAAGGACTGAATTAAAACAGATTAATGGCAGGAAGATTCAACCACACAGTTAAGTGTACTTGCTAATGGCTCATTTACAGAGTGTTTCCTTGAATCGTTTGCATGATACAGAGAGTCTCACAATAACACACTATAATATGCACAGGGCCTAAGCCAATGCCCGCTGAAATCAATGGGAAGTCTTTCTGCTAAAGTCAATAAAAATTGGGTCAGGAGACAATGACATGTTGTTATGATTATAATATTGTGCATAGGTTAGGTGTCAATTTCTGGAGCAAAGCTTTAAAACTGTAGCAGTTTAAAAAAGATTAGCAACAAGTGTCCATGAAGTACCATCGCTAATGATGGCATTTGGAGGTAAAACTCAGGCCTGATCTACACTTAAAACTTTGGCTGACATAGTGAGAAGTGTGAAAATCCACCTCCTCGAGTGCCATAGCTATGCCGACCTAACCCCCACTGTAGATGCAGCTAGGTCAATGGAAAATGCTTCCTTTGACCTAGCAACTTTGCTTGGGGTAGCGGAGTTCTTACAGTGACAGAGAAAAGCCCTCTTATCGCTATAGTTGGTGTCTACGCTGTGGGGTTACTTACCTCAGCGTAGCTACGGTGCCATAACTATGCCGCTGTAGAGCCCGTGGCAAAGACGGGGCCTCTGAATCTCGCAGGTGCTTTGCTTAATGCCTTTCCCCCTAGTAATACTAATTCTGAACTAGAAATTCTAAATATATTTAAGACAATTAAGATGTTCTGGTAAAGAGCAGAGCAAATACATCTTCACTGTATTCTTTGGAGCATGTTAGTAAAAAATTTGCCTTGCATTAGAAAATTACCTTTATTGATCCAGTAAATAAGAGATGAAGACAATCGCCACACACACAAAAAAACCCCTATGCAATATATCTGTCCAGCAGGTAAACATTAGTCATGCTGCTTTCATGAAGATTAGCCAGCTTGGCTCTTTCCAAGGGGGGGAGTAGGATCAATTAGAAAAGCCTTTTATACACTTCCAGATAATTCCTCTTGGAACATTTCCCCTGCACATCCATCTGTGCTTTGGGAACTCCAGACACTGCAGTAACATCCTATGTGGACTCCTACACTGGAGAACTATTATTGCAGTGCACAGTGTGGTTAACTGCCACATTCCCCCTTCAGAATATGTAAATATTCCATGTTGGAAGAGTTGATTCACTCACATGTACATGGGGTACCACCTTTGAAATGCAAAAAACCCCAGCATCCAGCCCACCCACCAGGCAAACCTGACACATCCTCAACCTTGAACCACAAAGCAACTCCAAAGCACCCCCCCACAATAGCCACTTATAGTATCTAGAGAGATAACACATACAGATAAGATTGAGAACATTACAAATCTCCTCACTCTCACATGACTCAAAGCCTCTCACACACACATGCGGTGCGCTTGCATGTTGGTGGGCAGACAGCTGCTGTATTTTCAACAGTTTTGATCTATTTTTACTTAAACTGTGGAAGTAGAAACACTGCAGCATCGTTAGCTAGACACAGAAATGTTTAACACTAGATATGCCAGTGTATTGTGATACTAATGCAAACTTTTAGATCCATATAAAAAAAATCCGGCAGATTAAATTATTTTTCTGGAAACTGGCAAATCCATAAAAAACCCAGCCAGGCTGGTCAAATCCCAGCCAGGAGGTAACCCTACATGTACAGTGGGCTTCATAAAATAGATGGTTCAGCGCCACCCTGTATCCTTCTTCAAATACATATCTTTCATATCACACCTGGCAGTGCCAAGCTTTCCCCTAACATACCAGGATCAGACACAGAGAGAATTCACGAAGTAGTGAACAGTGACTGTGGCCTCAATAGCCAACGGGCAAATGCTTCTGACCAGACTGTAAACCCCAGCTCAGCTTTGTAAAATATATATGAAATGGCACATGAAGAAATATTTTGAAGTGGCAGAGCTGAATATCTTCACTTGATTAAAAAACAACAACAGTATTTTGGCTCAAAATACTGTTGTTTTTAAATTAAATCTGCACAGAATAATCGAAACTAGAGATGAAGAGCCATATTTGGTCATCTACTCCACGCCTTGCCAAATTTGGCAGGATTCAATACTGGATATTATCTAGTGCTTTCTTCTGTCTAATATTAAATGATCAAGTGAATGGGGACTCCTTGGGAGACTATGCTGCAACCTAATCCCTGTCAGAAGTTTTTCCTGATTCCTTTCTTAAATTCATCCTAATACTGCTAGTTACATATGCCCTTTTGCACTTCTCTAACTAATCCCTCTCCAACTTTGGTGTTTACATCTTTCAAAACTTGTAGTCCATTCTGCCATTACCCCACAGCTGCTGCTTAGCTATACATATTCAGTTCTTTCAATGGTTTCAGAGTAGCAGCCGTGTTAGTCTGTATTCGCAAAAAGAAAAGGAGTACTTGTGGCACCTTAGAGACTAACAAATTTGCCACAAGTACTCCAGTTCTTTCTGTGTTTTTTTTAAATCAATGCCAGACAGATCTCTCATTGCATTGCTCTTCTCTGTGCTCCCTCAGGTTTGTTAGAACCTTTCCAATATTCATGTAAGCAGAAATAATTGCAGTGTTCCAAGAGCAGTCTCACGAGATCTGTCGTGGGAGTGACTATAACCTCAGTGTTCTGTGATGGCATCTCTGCACATGCAGATCAAAATCACATTGGCCTTTTATCCACATTCATAATTTACTGTCCAGTGTCTCTCTCTAGGGCTGGTTTGGTTTCACACCTTTTCAGGTTTCTTGATTTAAGTAATACAGAAAAGACACGGATCAAAATACGTAGTTTATACACAATATTAATCTACACATCATGTACCTCCATAACATTTTGATTATTATACCTTAGATGAATATTATTGTCCCCATGTCATCCATTCTGTGGTCCAAATCCTAATGGCCTTACTCATTTTTATTCAGCTCTTACCTTTGTCAGACAAACTCCCCATAACTGACTAAAAACCTCAGGATATTTTCCATCTCTATGGTAACACTAAAACATTTTCAATTTTTGACTGTTCCTTAGAATACAAGGCAAGTAAGGGACATTTTAGAATCACTTCACCCACTCTGAAAATGCAACCTCTTGGATGAAACGTGGCAGCTTTTTTAAGAGCAAACCCCAATATCATGCAACAGTTTAGGGAAGAGAATGGAAAAAAATATTATATGCAGTTGAAATTGCAGGGGAAATCTGGATGGTCAATTACTGGATTTGGAGTGGGCCAGAATACTAGAATTAACATCACTATTATTACAAAAAATGCTGTGGGATCTGTATTTATCAGAACAAGCCAGGATACCTCTGACTCATGCCTCATCCAAAAGACAGCACTTTCAGCATTACACTGTCCCTAACAATATACTAAGGTATTGATTCAGTGCTGACTCAGAGGGCAAGAGTGTCATCTACTGAATCACCAACTTCATTTTCTGTAGCAGCAAGGAGCTCCTAGGATGTCTTTGATCCAAGTATTGACCTGTTGTAAACTTGGCTTGTGAGACCTAATAAGATCATGACACAACCTGGGAGACAGGCCAGTCCTTGCCTACAGACAGCCCCCCAACCTGAAGCAAATACTCACAAGCAACCACATACCACACAACAGAACCACTAACCCACGAACCTATCCTTGCAACAAAGCCCGTTGCCAACTTTGCCCACATATCTATTCAGGGGACACCATCACAGGGCCTAATAACATCAGCCACACTTTCAGAGGCTCGTTCACCTGCACATCCACCAATGTGATATATGCCATCATGTGCCAGCAATGCCCCTCTGCCATGTACATTGGTCAGACTGGACAGTCTCTACGTAAAAGAATAAATGGACACAAATCAGATGTCAAGAATTATAACATTCATAAACCAGTCGGAGAACACTTCAATCTCTCTGGTCACGCGATTACAGACATGAAAGTTGTGATATTACAACAAAAAAACTTCAAAACCAGACTCCAGCAAGAGACTGTTGAATTGGAATTCATTTGCAAATTGGATACAATTAACTTAGGCTTGAATAGAGACTGGGAGTGGCTAAGTCATTATGCAAGGTAACCTATTTCCCCTTGTTTTTTCCTACCCCCTGCCCCCCCCCCCCCCCCGACGTTCTTGTTAAACCCTGGATTTGTGCTGGAAATGGCCCACCTTGATTATCATACACATTGTAAGAAGAGTGATCACTTTAGATAAGCTATTACCAACAGGAGAGTGGGTTTGTGGGGCAGGGGGGAGAAAACCTGGATTTGTGCTGGAAATGGCCCAACTTGATTATCATAAAAAGAAAAAGAGTACTTGTGGCACCTTAGAGACTAACCAATTTATTTGAGCATAAGCTTTCGTGAGCTATAGCTCACGAAAGCTTATGCTCAAATAAATTGATTAGTCTCTAAAGTGCCACAAGTACTCCTTTTCTTTTTGCGAATACAGACTAACACGGCTGTTACTCTGAAACCTTGATTATCATACACATTGTAAGGAGAGTGATCACTTTAGATAAGCTATTACCAGCAGGAGAGTGGGGTGGGGGGAGAGAAAACCTTTTGTAGTGGTAAACACCCATTTTTTCATGGTTTGTGTGTATAAAAAGATCTTCTGTACTTTCCACAGTATGCATCCGATGAAGTGAGCTGTAGCTCACGAAAGCTTATGCTCAAATAAATTGGTTATTTTTTGCAAAAAGAAAATGTTGCTATTTTTTTCTGTTTTTCACTAAAAGTTCAAAAGTTTCTGAGAAACTCTAGAAAAGATTATTTTAAAAACCAAATGTTTGAAGCTGAAGTGAATCTTCATTTTTTTAAATAACTGAAGGGTCATTCTTTAACAATGGCAGAATTTCCCCCCTTGAAACTGTTGTGGCTGTGTACTCTCATCGACAGGGAGTACATGGGACCCAGGAGATCTGGACTGTGTTCACACCTCACCACTGAGGAAGTCACTTCACCTCTCCATGCCTCTGTTTTCCCTCCAAACGTCCGTCAGTCTTGTGCTTTAGGAGTGTAAGCTCTTTGGGGCAGAGACTGTCTTTCATTGTGTTTGTACAGTGCATAACACAACAGGGCCCAATCTCAGTTGGGGCCTCTGGTTGCTACTGCCATACAAATACCAGTAGCATTCTATGACCCTAAGTGTTTCAGGGATTGGTGAAACAGGCTCATCAACCAACAAGAGGATGGAATCCACATTAGATAAGAGTCAGTGCATCCGCTCCCTTTGATGGGGTTGTGTTCCTAACTAATATTGTGACTGGCTCTATTGCTAGCATGAGCAAACATATTCATGGCAAAATCTAAACAGTCTAATTCAGTCCCATCCAGCACTTTTTTTCTCATCCAAGGACAAGGTGGTTTCTGAGTCTAAATGGTTCTTTGTTACCTAAATGTAACAAACTCCTGAGGTGAAATCTGGTCTACTTAGCCTTAAATGCTGAACAGCACTCTGGAAAAGTAAGCTCTGTCCATCAGCACTGCTCAGGGTTTCTTCCCCAGACAATCCTACCTGGGGAAATAAGGTGGGTGAGGTAATATCTTTTATTGGATCAACACAGCTGCAGCTACACTGCATACATCCCGATTGGGGCTTTGGTTGCGCTATGCACTTTGCAGCTGCTCAGCAGGAGCAATGCCAGCTCCCACTTGATTAGCAGGGAGCTGGGAGAAGAGCTGCTGAGCTTGCCCAGAGCAAGGAACACTATAAGGTTTCAACCCATGACACAGCTTGGACTAGTGTATGATGCTGGGTGCTGCTCATTCTAGTCAACCCTGCTCCTGGCTGCATAAACATTTCATTAAGTGTCCAAGGCCAGCACAGGAAAACACTTTAGCGTTTGCTTAATTCCAGGTCTATACCAGACAACACTTAAACAAATGCTCATGTGCTCACCCAAATAGGGATCCTATCCTAAACAGGGGGTTAAAGGCTGTCATTAATGGCCACAATTATTAGTTTTTTTAAAATAAATTGTCCCTACCTGATTTACTGTGCAAAACCCATAACGTAACTATAAGTATCTCTTTGCGTTGTGATTTTCTTAAAGAATATTTACAACATTTAATAAATTTAAAATCTACAAACTAACCATAATGTAGGAACTATTTGACAGATAGAATTAAGCAACTAGAACAAGTCTTAGAGCAAAGTCAATGGGGGAAAGATGGTCTTTCAGCTAACGCACAGGCCTACAAATCAGGAGATCTGGATTCTATTCTGAGCACTGGGAAAGGCTTCCAATGTGAAAACAAGTTGATACGGTCTACATTTTTTAAAGTTGCACTGATTTTCATGTCCAGTTTAAAACACCAATGGCCTGATTTCAGAGGTGCTGAGCAACTAACCAGTGTCTGTAATACCGAGAGTTGTGGGGATCCCAAACCTCTAAAAATGAAACTTAGGGGCTTGATCCTGTGCCCATTGAAGTTAATGGAAAAGCTTCAACTAACTTTAACAGTGCAGGTTCAGGCCACTATTGTTTCAAGTTGAATACCCAAAAGTTCAGACCCCAAAATTAGTGGCCACGTCTTAAAATTTTTGCCATAAGTGCCTCACTTTCCTCGCCTATAAAATAGTTTCCTTAGCTCAGTAGGGTTTTTTAAGGCTTAATTTGTTAATTTTTAAAGCACCTTGAGATCCTTGCATGGATGACTCTTAATTATTGTCCTACTGAACACAGTATCTCTTTATTACTTGATACTATGAAGCTCTGATCTTTGTGTATAAAAAACTATCTGAATTGGTAAAGAATATGCTACATTCCCTTTTCCTTTACCTTTTTCATTAACTACTTCAGCAGTTCTCAAACTGTGGGTCAGGACCCTAAAGTGGGCTGTGACCCCATTTTGATGGGGGTCACCAGGGCTGGTGTTATACTTGCTGGGGCCTACGGCTGGAGCCCCCCACCCAAGACTGAAGCCAAAACCCGTGGGCATCAGCCCTGGGTGTCAGGGATCAGGTTATAGGTCCCCTACCTGGGGCTGAAGCCCTTTGGTTTTGTCCCCCACCCCCTGCCCAGCATGGGTTCAGGCTTCGGTCCCCGCTCCTGGGGTTGTACAGTAATTTTTGTTGTCAGAAGGGAGTTGCGGTGGAATTAAGTTTGAGAACCTCCGAACTACTTCATTATCATTGATGGAAATGGATTAGCTGATTTGCTAGAAAGCCCTTCATCTCAGGTGATTTTAAACTGTTCAATAATATTACTTGATGGTTATTCTAGATATTTAATCTTTAAGACCAGAAATACAATCTCCAAGTTTCATAAATATTTTAGTCTGAAACTATCAACAGAAATATCGGTACTGAACACACACAAATAGTTCTGTATAATAAATATTGTACAACATATGCTATGCAAATTATTCCTTGCTGATGTATGAAATATACAGCTGGACATTTATTTCTCAGTGTTTGTTGGCAAAAGACCATCTTTAATTGTGCAAGATCAGGATTCAACAACAGGCTTAAAACACCCTGCTCAAATGCTATGGAAATTTCAAAACCGTGTCAGTCCTTTCCCATTACCAAGTAACCATAAGGTGCAAGAAGGCAAAACTTGCCATGGGCATCACATCATGTATTTATGGCTTCCTGCACAGGGTATAAACTGATGCTCATTGGATAAACCCTGCCTGTGCTGTGAGCTTTCAACCCCTCCCTATTAATTTCACACTGAGGAGCCACAGAGCCTGGCAGCCAGTAGCAGACTGATTAAAAGTGATGCTGCCATGTGTTAAAAAATGTTAGGGAACAATGCCTGAATGGGATCATGGAGAGCCCTTGCAGGTACCCTCTCATTTCAGAGCAAACAAACGCCAAAACCTGAAAGGACTTAATCTATTAAAATCCGTCTTTTAGAATAGACTAGTCTTATCGTTTTCTTCTTAGCTTCACAGAATAAATACAGTGACAGTCTGCGTTCAGCAAGCATCAATTTTGTGAAAAGGGCTATTGCAATTCAAACAAAAAAAGAAAAAGATTATTAGGACCTTAAAGGGAACTTTTTCATTTTAAATATATACAAGGAGCACTGAAAAGTCATCTAAAATTTAAAATCCTATACCAAACAAAAATGTTCAGAATGGATATTTCCTATGTATGAAACATAAACATTAACAGGATTTGACTGTCAGCTAGTTCTGAACTTTAAAAAAAAATGTTTTTAAACTGAGCAATTATGAGCCAGGGGCGCAGGAGAAATAATCATGTAAACATTTCAGACAGACACATTGTTTTTACAAGTAACACAAAACAATCATATTTAGCACTAACCAGTTTTCATGTTCAAGGTTTTTTGGGTTTTCTTATACACACAATACTGTATTAATCTTCCCAACACCCTGTGTTACTATTTCCATATTACACAAGGGGGAAATGAACAGACAGGTCAAGTGATTTGTGCAAGGCCACACACTGAGTCTCGATTATAAAAACACTGAAAGACAAACAGTACAGACCATGGCTCAGCAAACCAGCTCTATTCAGCAAAGCATTTAAGCATGTGCTTTACATTAAGCATATGTTTAAGCCTCATTAATTTCAGTTCAAGCTCATGTTCGAATGTTTTGCTGATTTGGGACCCCCAATGAACAGGGCACATTAATAACATGACAGACCCAATGCAGAAAAAGGGCAAACACAGCCCATACAAATGAGTTGTATTTATTCGGGATGGATCTACATGATAGGATCATAAGCCCCAGAATAGAAGGGCCAGGACAACTGAGCAGCTCCAGCTCAATATGGAGTGGTGATGGGGGAAGCATCAGACACAGTCTGCTATATTGAATGTGAGCCATGTGGATCATTGCTGTGCATGGACCAACTGGACACAGCCCTGGTTTGCCAAATTTCCAACTCTGTGCTCTGCTGTGGGGACTCTGGCTGGAGTTTTCTTCCTCGGTGTGCAGAAGGTGGGGAGTACAATTGTGTGGGTTTGCTGCAGCCTGTTCTACAAGCACAACAGAAACAATGCATTGCTTTGGCCTTCAGTCCTGATGATGTCATGTAAACCGGAGGGGATATTGTACGTGAGACTGAATACTGGAGACTTTGTTCAGAACACTTACTTTATGCACAAATACAGTGACCAGATAGCAACTGTGAAAAAACGGGACAGGGGGTGGAGGGTAATAGGTACCTATACAAGAAAAAGTCGCCCCAAAAGGGACTGTCCCTATAAAAATGGGACATCTGGTCAAATATCAACAGTTTAGCACATTTTTCATTTCTAGCACAGAGGGTGTGCAATTTTTCCTCATTTCACAAACAAAACTTACTCCACCCCATCATGCCGCTCACATTTTGAGGAGGCTCCCAAACACTCCTAGGCCTGATTCCAAACTCTCAACAGTTTTAAAGCAGTGGATTTGCTCATGATTTACACTGGTACAAGTGAGATAAGAATCAGACCCTGTATTTAGAAGAAGTGAAGTGGCCAAAACCAGCTGTATTTTATATCTATTATCTAAAAACAAAATCCAAGCTGAGTTAACTGATCCAAAACCCATTGAAACTAATGGAAAGATGGTCCCTTACTTCAATGAGCACTGGATCTGGCCCAACATGATTAGCAGGAACATGAACAGAATCTGAAGTATTCTTTTACCGTCCTTTCATCTCTACACATCCAAGCACATGAAGATAAGTGCCATGGAAGATAAATAGTTTGGGAAAGGCAGTCAAAACATACATGTCATTACTAATTTTCTGGTCCAAGTAAAAAGCACATTTTTGTTCTTTATGAAACAGAGGGTGGAATACTGGCTATTGCAAACAGCAAGAAGTACTTGATGGGGTTTTTTTTAAATCAAATATTCAACTTAGAGAGCCATCTGCATATAACCTTCAAATGCCATTTTATTATTGGTTTTTTAAAAATTTAATTTAAAGTAAATTATCATATAAAATGGTGTATATTCTCTCCCCGCCATCCCCCACATATATATCCCAGGCTTCCAGATGGATAAATTGGCAAGTAATCGATTTTTCTATTTTAAATAACAATTAGAACAATTCATCCTTCCCTATTTTCTCCTCTGTGATTTCCAGCAGCGGGTCAGCAGCTAAGGTCATAACATGGGGCTTGTTGCCTGTCACAGGAGCTTGATGCCAAGCTGTGTTAGACACTCATCTAGTGTTAGCATCTGTTTGTTTGGCAAGCTCCAAAGGCAGTTGAGCTGACAGCTCTGAATTTGCCTCTGGGTCTGTCACAAGATTATATGGCTGTTGGACTTTGGGCAGTGCCTGATACTACTTTGATGAGTATCCTACATATCACAAGACATTACATCCTTCCTTAACAGCTTTTGAAATCAATAGTTGTGATCTTTCAGAATAATCCAGGTGGTGTGGGTAGCTGTTTTGAGAAAATTAAAAACAAAAGCATTATTTGTATATATAAATAAAGATAACTAATTAACTCCCATTGCTTAAATCAAACTGCCTTCATGTTGATCCAGTTTACGTAATGTGACCTGAGGACATCATAACAGGGCATGAATATCAGTAGAATACTAAGAGGCAAGGAAGTCTGTTTCAGTAAATAGGCTGATATGAGAATGAACAGTGCTTGTGTTTTTCAAAGTGTCATTACCAAACACAGATAGACTGTTTATAGAATTGATGCATTGGCCTGATACATCATTGCCCTGTAGTTATTTACACTAATGTAAACAAAGTGCCAGTGAGTGCATATAGCACAAAAGTAATAATTTGGTGGTGACTTACATCCACTTTACACTCGTGTATTAGCTCAATCCTAAAAGGTGCTTAGAGCATTGTGAGCTAATCCAACAAACTGCTTAAGCTTTTGCTTAACTTCAAGCATGTAAGTCACCCAATTGACCTTGAAGAGACCACTCATGCTTAATGTTAAACATCTGCTTAAGTGCTTTGCTGCTTCAAGGGTAGACAGCTCAGCACCTTGGTGGATTGAGCCCTCTACCAGGTACAATGATGAACCTGGCTCATTGTATCTGAATACATTATGTTCCTTTAATTAGTGATAAATAACAATTCAAAAAACATGCTAATTCAAATACAATGCATCAGTCCTAGCCTGTGTTTTGTAATGAAACGTCAAAAACTATATATAGCCTCAGAAATACACATCACATTTTGTATTAGTCTCAATGGACAGCAATCATCTAGTGTTACTAAATCAGAACACAATGCAAATGCAAACAGTACAATGCAGGACACAGTCTAAAACAGCAGCAGCACTGTTGGCTGGTGGGGCAGGTTGTGATTTCACCTGGCCTCTTGTACTAGAATCTAGCAGCATACATGTATGCTACTGCCCTGTTAACGCAGCCTTGCAGAAGACTGTTTCCAGCCAAACAATAGCAGCATCAAAGGTGGGAACTCATCTGTTCCCTTCCACATTCAGTTAGGAGATATGAATTTCAGAGCCTCATACCATTTAAATACTAACAATATTTGAAAAGAAATTAAATGCAAAAACCTCCATTACTACAACATTAAGGATGGAAAGTTAAAAGCAAGTCAGAAAATGCAAATTGTCCAGATCTGTTTCCTATAGAAAAACCTGCCTGAGAATCACCTCAGAATTTTCTCAGAGACATCTCTTCAGGTAGGAGGGGCTTCTAGGGTCATGGTGATGGCCTCCCAAACCTGCAGGTCCTGCACCATCCCCAGGTCCACAAATACTGGAGCTATGTGCTTGGAGAGCTGCTTCTGAGGGCTGCAATTAGTTGCAGGCACATATAATTGCAAGCCACACCAACAACATTTAGACATGTAACCCCTGATCTGTATGCGCAATCAGGTAGTTAGACGTACACGTGCTCTTTTATGCATCCTCAATGATTTGACCTGCAATCAATACTGGGTTTTAAAAAACCTGTCCCATAACGACTACTGCATTCCCCACAGTACAGAGTAGCGTTGTTGCAACATGGTAGCTTGAGTGGTCTAAACCAGTGGTTTTCAAAGCCAGTCCGCCGCTTGTTCAGGGAAAGCCCCTAGCGGGCCAGGCTGGTTTGTTTACCTGCCACATCTGCAGGTTCGGCTGATCGCAGCTCCCACTGGTCGCGGTTCGCCGCTCCAGGCCAATTGGGGCTGCAGAAAGCGGTGCGGGCCGAGGGACGTGCTGGTCGCCCTTCCCACAGCCCCCATTGGCCTGGAGTGGTGAACTGCGGCCTATGGGAGCTGCAATTGGCCGAACCTGCAGATGCGGCAGGTAAACAAACCGGTCCAGCCCGCCAGGGGCTTTCCCTGAACAAGCGGCGGACCGGCTTTGAGAACCACTGGTCTAAAATACTACAGTGCTAGAGACTAGTTTGAGCACTAACTCTATTATACAACCTAAATTTCTGATATCTAGTTTGGTATGTACCTGACGTTTGGATTGTATCCCAAACCCAGCGTGTAATGGAAAGAGGCTGGCAGCTGATGCAGGTGAGAAGAACGAGGGTTTCTCCTTTGCTGGAGGTTGCACCTTCAAGGATCATCTTGCCCTCTTCCCATCCCATCAGTAATAGGTCACTGATTCTTAAATGCAACTCCCCACTAAAACCAGTGAGGGGAGGGACTCACTATTTACATTACAGTGGATCTAGAATTCTAAAGCCCCCCCCCCCCCCGGATTCTATTGTACAAACACAGTAATAGATAGTCCATGACTCAAAGAGACAAGACCAAAAAATGATGGAAGAAATGATATACTGATGGGGAACTGAGGCACACAGAGATTATTTGCTCAAAAATCACACAGGAATTCTGCAGCAGAGGCAGGAATTGAACCCAGATTTCCTAAATCCTTTTAGCCACAAGACTACCCTTCCTCTTTGTAACAACCACTTAAAACCAATAGCATGATATAGCGTCATCAGAACTTCTGAAATACGTTATCTATTTTTTAAAAAAGCTGACTCTGGAATCTCTAAAAAGAGAATCACTGATTTAGAATATAGCCTCCTTCTTCATTAAGGCAGTAACCTTCCCAACAGAGAAAACTGTAGCTGCTTCCATTGCCCTAGGAAGGCAGAAGCTCCTGCATTTTAACTACCCCAGGGAGGTAATCCTGCCCTTAGAGAATCAATGAGAAATCCTGGTCAGGTGTAAGCAGAGGGATAAGTAAATCAACACATTGGGCCAAACTGTGAATGCACTGCACTGAGACTCACCCAAAGGCTAGGTGCAGGGCAGGGAAACACATGTTCTCTCTTTCTCAAAGTCAGCCCATATCTGTCTTCAGGGTCCCTGCAGAGAGACTATCTACCTTTACTTTCCTCTGTACAGTGTTGTTGGAGCCATGTTGGAGCCAGGATTTGAGAGAGACAAGGTGGGTGAGGTAATATCTTTTATTGGACCAACTTCTGTTTGTGACAGAGTCAAGCTTTTGAGCTCACACACAGCTCTTCTTCAGGTCACTTTCCTTTGGTATTTGCTTTGGAGATCATGCAGGCCCTACAGTCCTCCACCATCCTGCCCACTTCCAAACTCCTCCACAACAGCAGGTCTCTCGATCCCTTGAAGAGCTCTGGAAAGTGGGAACACATTGCTGTGCACTTGGCTGATCTGCCCATGCTGCATGGAAGAAGTAAGATTTTGGGGGCACAGTCAGGCTCTGAGAAATAGGCCAAAGTCAGATTCTAACTGCACATGCTTCACACAATGAAGCTGAAGAAGACAATAAAACTGGGCTCCTCCTGTTTAATTTGCACAGAGATCTGAGCCTATTCCAATGGACAGCACATTTTCACCTGCTCACTGTTTGAAACTCATCCTCCTGCTGGTTCCAGGTGCACCGCATTTCCAGCTGGGGATTGCTCTGTCATAAAAATCCGACTCCAAGGAGTTCCTAAAAAGGTCATTTTTTTTCAGAGAGCAGATGAATGAGAATCATTAAAGTAGAAACCTATCACGTGAAAAAGAAATGTATTATACTAACACTGAGTTCACACAACAGTCCCTTTGAAGTATGCCACAGTGCCTGGTGAGTTGGAACCTGACAGTTACAGAGATTCAGCACCAAAACACATGGTTTTTTAAACTGGCAATATTTAGTAAAGGAAAACAAGACATTACAAACCACACTGAAAATCTCACATTTTTCTATATGTCTCTTGAATAACTAACATGATCTAGAAGCCAGCTGGTAAAATAATGAAGGCAAGACGGCCAGTAAAATGATGCTGAACATAAGAGGAACTGCTTTGTACTAATTAGAAACAATGTGCAGTTTCATGACACTTTATAGACTTCAATTATCATACTCTGCAGGAAGGAGCTCTCAAACATCTGTATAATGATTATTATCCACTGGGATGCCGTTTACAGTGCAAAGTATTAAAAACAGGGCCAAAAATCAATTATAATCTCTGTAAATGAGCATATTGTTCATCTAAGGGAGTTGTTGGAAATTGCCTTAAAAAAAGAGACAAACTGATTTAAACAATGAAAAATAGGCACAAAAATAAGCTTAAATATCATTTTAATGACAATTTATTTATAAAATGCATATAAAATACAAAAGAATGTTATTAGAAATCATGCCAAACACAACAGATCCACTAAAGTCATGAATTGGAGTCAAGTTGAAAATGTATTTATTTTTTAAAAATTTTAGGCCAGAGGAGAATCCTAAAAACATTTCCCATTGAAGCCATGAAATTATTCACATGGGTTACACATGTCCTTCAGTGTGTTTGTAGAATCAGGGCCTTAATTGTTCTTACATTTCATTATTTTCTTATTGAAATAAAAAAATTAATGTTTAACATTAATACATACATACAAGAGAGATGGCAGATGTACAAGTCATTCAGTAATTAACGGCATCGTATCAATCATCGACATTTAACGTATCTGCCATTGAGAATTATATTGATGAGAATTCCATCAATTGATGAATTAAATATGTTAATCATTATTCCCTGAAATTAAAGGAAAACATATACATTACAATACCATATTAGTACAATACAATAAACCTCACTATTATGAAAACAGGACTGGAATATAAATGTTTTTTTCCACTCAGTAGTTGATCTTAGTAGAAAGTTGTAGTGTTCGATCTTCACAATGCAGGATATTTATAATGGGACATGGGTAACAGTGTCTTTATAATGGGACTGCGGAGAGGCTAAGGTTCAGTCCAAGTCAGACAGAGGTAATGCTGGTAAGTACGGTGAAGCAACTAGAAGATGTGATAGGCATTACATCAGGCATTACATGAGAGACTGCAACTGGCATTACAGTACAGACCCATTTACGCGCAGACGTCAGGAGTCAAGCCGTCACGACCGCGTGTTAACGGACCGCGAGTTAAGAGGGCCGTGCTGAAAAAAGTGTCTATGATTCACTTAGAAAAAACCGCCGTCATTTTCTGCTCTTTCTGGCTCGCATTTTTTTTCTTTCTTGTGAAGCCTGTCATTTGCCGCAGATGAAACGCGTTTGGGGCCGATTCATCGGCTGATCGGCTTTCTCCAGAAATCGATACCTGCACTATGCCATGATGCTTTTTAAAATGACTTATAAACCCCTTGCTGGCTTGGAATAATTCATCCCCCGTTAAATTTCCATATTTTGTAGCTTGGGCTTGAAGAATTGGCCCACTTAGCAGCATTCCTTTCAGCCTTTCCTGAGCAAACCCCGTGCGCATGACTTTGTCTACTGTGGGTTTTGCTGAATAGCACAAAAGTTTTCACTTAAGCCCCGTGGCAGAATCGATATTTTGTTCAAAGCCATTCAGTTTAGATTCATTTTTTAGCCATCCTCGGAGAGTAGATTTAGCAATCCCAATATCTTTTGAAACTTTGGTCTGGGTTTCTCCACTATTTACTAGATCTATTGCAGCTAGCTTTTCTTCTACAGTGTAGAAATGCTGACGCTTGCCCTCTGCCATTATATTAGGCCTATGGTTAAAATTTTCTAATGTAGTATATACATTACTATAACAACTACTATATATTATATATCTCTCTAGCGTGACAATAACTAAGCGTGCGTGATACGTCTTTACCAATATCGGTAAAGACGTACAACGTGTTTCCACTCCGCACTTCCTGTCGATTTCTGTGTCAGTGAGTTAGTGAGCAAATCTGTAGCGCTACATAGCAAGTTCCTGTACCGCGTGTTAACAAGTCTCGCATGTTAAATAGGTAGCACTGGGAGGCATGGAGCTACCGCACGTTAAACAGATTTGCGCGTAAACGGGTCTGTACTGTAGTTTGCTGTTTGAAGGTAGCAGTCATGACCAAGAGTCTCTTTCCATACATATGGTGAGGTGAGTGCAACCATTTCTTTTAGATGCTGACTTTGTTTTACTTAATCTTTGTCACCGTAAGCATAGATTAATCTGCTACATGCACATGGCTACACCTCTAGAGCACTCAGAAACTGAAATTGGTGCAGATCACAATAGCTTTCTTGGTGAGTGGAGTTTCATGCCAAGAGCACATGGCACTCAGGAACTGCAAGGAACTGTCTGTGACTGCCTGGGGAGGGAGAAATCCAGGGCGACCTTTCAAGCCCTAAGTGGTTTGGGAATCAGGCTGAGAGGCCAACTCCCTCTCTGTACCATACTTACTCCGTTGCGATCAGAGAAGGTTCTCCAGCTGGAATTCCCCCATTATCAAAAAGAAGAAGCTGCTGGTCTGTCTGTGAATTTCCCTCACCTATAGGACATGCTACCCACTAGGTCCACCAAAGTCTACCCTTGTTATCCTTCTAGCCATACTTTAAACCCAACTTTCCTCTTAGGGCAGTTGGAGCGAGAACTGTCAGAGGGATCTGCTGTCAGGGTTACTATGAGATGTTTAGAAATTAGTGTTTTTTCCACTGTGCGTATAGATGGGCATTTCTTAATTATATTGTGTGTGCACACAGGGGTGGGTGGGGGGATAGAACAGTCTATTGTTTGCTGCTGTAAATTGTTGACTAAGTTATGGGAAGGTGCCCAGCACATAGCATGGGAGTTTCCTGGTCGTTTATAAATAAAAATAAATAAAATACAGAGGATAGATTCACACCCATAGCCTTCTGCTTTGCAATGGGATGTCAAAGCCCAGCTGTGAGGCTGATATCACTAATGTTCTGGACCAGGGAACAGCACAATATGCTTAGTACCACATGCTCCCTGGCAAAAAAACAAAAACAAAACAAAAACCCGAAGAGCGAGAGAGAGAGAGAGAGAGAGAGAAAGAGAGAGAGAGGATTTTCCCCAAAGATCAAGAGCAGCATTTGCAGTTGCCTGATGCAGGAAGTCTGGTGCGGTACTTCCTTGGGACAGTAGTCCAAGAAGCTATATTCAGCTGCAACAACTGATTTAAGTCAAACCAGCAGGTGACCATGCTGCCCATTGCTCAGGATAACAATGCTTGCAATGCTTCTAACAGGTTACCTGGGGACTACTACTGCTATAGATAGATCTGCTTAATGAAAAGAAAGAAGACAATTATTCTGCCTGACATCACTGTAAAACTCTTGTTCTAATTCCTATTAGTGACAGATCAGCAGAGAATATTATAAATAATTTTCTGTTGGCGTAAGACTCATTCCTGCTCTCGTTGAACTAAATAGAGCAAGACTCCCACTGATTTCAATGGGAATGTGATCAGGCCATTAGGTATTAACCATCAGCAACTGTTAACACAGAATTATGAGCTTAAACCATATGGACTAGTTGATTCAAATACTTTATCTTCATTCATCAAAACACCATGCTCCAAATGAACATAGACAGAGAACTGATCCCAGTCCAAAGGTCATGCTGAATTTACAAATTAGAGTGTCTGCTGACACACGTTACCATCAGCAGCAGCATAACACGGGCATTGCCTCCGATCAGTCTGATGGCCATTATCGTAAAGGGAAAACTGAGAGTAACCCTGTGGTAACCCCCGGGGAAATCGAGTACCTTTTAGAGACTGGATGCCTCGGACAGAAAACCTTCCCCACGAAGTGTAATACGAAATAGGTCATAAAAATGATTTCAGGCTACATGATTTCAGGCTACATGTTCATCAGGCTACATGTTTGTTTGCTGAAAGCCCAGCCTTTAAAAAGAGAAATGTTAAAATCAACTTGAGATTTCACTGCAGCTCTAGTGAAAAGCTCTTGAAATACTTCATATACCGATCAGGGCAAAAAAACAGTGACAAGGATTCTGAATTTAACTATATGAATGGTAATCCATACACACTTAACTGCATAGTAGTAACACAACTGCTTTCATTACTGTTTATAGCTTCAGATACCCATTAGCACAATCCCCAAGGTTCCTTGTGAATAATTGGATTAGGAAAGGGGGAGTTCTCATGAAACACAGTAGGATGTGAGGCTTATGAAACAGCACATCTTGAATCCAGATGCTGACATGACAACATCATGAAAAGCTAATTTACACATCCAAATTAATACCATCATGATGATAATATAAAAGGAAGATATGCATATAAAATGAGCTGTGGAAAATAATGACAAAAAAAAAGAATTGAGCAACAGAGGCTATACAAATACATGTTTTTGACTTTTTAACCTATGTGGGTGGGTGTAAATAGACTAAATGCCATATTCATAGGAATAGCTCTTCCTATCCAGTCTTATTAAAAATGTATTCTATTATGTAGTAACACAACAAGCGGCTTGATAAATACAGCCATGTATGTAAGACACACGTAGCACTCATATAAACAGGTGAAGAATGTTACGAGATTTTCCTAATAATCTGTTTCCATTTGACACACAGAATGTTTCTGTATTGTTCAGCACATCTCAGACAAGTGTTATCAATAAAATTAACACTGGTATCACTCTTTAATTAGAACAGTGTCTAAAGCAGGGGTTCAGCAACCTTTCAGAAGTGGTGTGCTGAGTCTTCATTTATTCACTTTAATTTAAGGTTTTGTGTGCCAGTAATACATTTTAACGTTTTTTAGAAGGTCTCTCTCTATAAGTCTATATATTATATAACTAAACTATTGTCGTATGTAAAGTAAACAAGGTTTTCAAAATGTTTAAGAAGCTTCATTTAAAATTAAATTAAAATGCTGATCTTACGCCTCCGGCCCGCTCAGCCCACTGCCAGCCTGGGGTTCTGTTCATCTAGGCCGGCAGCAGGCTGCGCGGGGCCGGTGGCCGGGACCCCGACTGGCAAGGGGCCAGCAGCCAGAACCCCAGACTGGCAGCAGGCTGAGCAGGGCCAGCAGCCGGGACCCCAGACTGGCAGTGGGCTGAGCGGGGCCAGCAGCCGGGACCCCAGACCAGCCATGGGCTGAGCAGCTCAGCTCGCTGCCACTCAGCCCGCTGCCAGTCTGGGGTTCCATCAGCCGGCTCCTGCCAGCCAGGGTCCTGGCTGCCGGCTCCACTTAGCTCGCTGCCAGTCTGGGATCCCGGCCCTGCCCACATAGAGTGGGTACCTACCTTCTCCCTGGTTCTAGCCCATTCTCTTCCTCTCTCTGTGCACTGAGCTGAGGGTGGGAGTGCACTGAGCACAGGGCTGGGGGTGAAGAAGCAGGCTGGGGGTAGGGGTGCAGGGTCTGGCCAGGAGCTAGAATGAGGGAGGGGGCTCGGGGTTGGGGCAGGAGGTTTGGGTGTGGAGTGCTTACCTGGGCAGCTCCCATTTGGTGTGAGGGGTGCAGGAGCTCCCGTTTGGTGCTCAGGGTGGGGGTGGGAATGTGGGGGGTGCAGGAGTCAAGCAGAGGGCTGAGTGTGTGTGGGGAGTGCAGAAGTCAGGGCAGAGGGCTGGGGGCATGTAAGGGGGATGCAAGAATCAGGGCTTGCGGTGTGGGGGGGCTAGGTATGTGTGGGGGGTGCAGGAGTCAGGGCAGAGGGCTGAGTATGTGTGGGGGTACAGAAGTCAGGGCAGGGGCTGGGGGTGTGTGAGGAGGGTGCAGGAGTCAGGGCATGGGGTGTGGGGTGCTGGGTATGTGGAGGGGGTGCTGGAGTCAGGGCTGGGATCGTGGGGGGGCTGGGTATGTGGAGGGGGTGTAGGGGTCAGGGCAGAGGGCTGGGGGTGTGGGCTAGGGTTGTGGGGGTGCTCTCAGCCCCCTGCCTAGAGCGGCTCACGGCAGGGGGCTGGAGTGGATATGCCCTGATTCCAACCCCCTTCCCTAAGGCCCAGTTCCCACCTCGTCTCCACCTCCTCCCCGGAGCAGCGAGCGCGCTGCGGCTCTGCTTCTCCCCCTCCCTTGAAAGGGCCATCAGCTGATCGGTGGCAGGGAAGAAGAGAAGGAAGGGCAGAAACCCAGCACACCAGCAGTGGAGGGGGGAACTTGCCTGCCCTGCAGCAGCAGCCAGCTTCATCCTGCCCCCTCGGGGGGTGGGGGGGTCAGAGAAGAGCAGGCCAGGGCCAGCAGGATTTTTAATGGCATGTTACTGCCTGCCGGGGTCCTGGCCCCGGCCCCGCTCAGCCTGCTGCCGGCCTGGGTTTGGCAGCCGGCTGAGCAGGGCCAGCGGCTGGGACCCAGCAGGCAGCAGCATGCCATTAAAAATTGACACGCGTGCTATCGGTTGCCGACCCCGATCTAAACACTGTGTGTGTGTGTGTGTGTGTGTGTGTGTGTACACAGACAAAGGACCAGATTTTTAAAGGTATTTCAATGGGAGTTAGGAATTTAGGTACTTTTGAAAATCCTTATCTGCATCTTTAGATACCTAAATACCTTTGAAACCTAAGTTCATTTTAACAGGAAATACTGATATCTTTGTGTTATAGGAGATTACTTCTCTCTTTCCCTTGTATGGTTATCTTGGATTTAAGGTTGTTAACTTGAGCCTGCGTCAAAATGCAAACATTATAGGGCAGATTCTGTCCTCTGATGCTCACACATGGATCTCAGTGAATTCTGTTTTCATTCTGTTTTTTTGACAGCACCTTATGTACAGTCCTCTTTCCCCTGTGGCTTACTCTGTGCATTTGACAGCAGTTTCTGCATAATCAATTCCACTGTTTTACTATGCTCACTTTCCCTGTTCTTTATCTGAATTCTTTCACACAGCAACAGCAGGAAAAAAAAACAACTCTGTGAGAATGAGAAAAATGCAGTTGTAAATCCACAAGTATTGGCAGGAGGACGCAGAGGCAGGTGTAGTAACAAACGATTATTAACCATTTTCTAATTGACTCGAGTTCAGCTTGACAAAGTCTGTTTAATAATGAGATAGTGTACTGACACCTGGTTGAGGGCCTTATATTGAAATCTCACACAAGCAATCTTTACCCATTGACATCCAGTGTGATTATCTGTATGAGGAAGGGCTATTCACAGACATAAGGGTCTGCGAGATTAGGCCCTAATTCTGTGAAAACTACCGAGAATAAATAAAGAAGGGTATGTCAACGCAACAGCTGCAATGCTGTTTCTGTGCCACTGTAATGGTGGACGCTTACTACAGTGATAGAAGGGGTTCTTCAGTCACTGAACTAAATCCAACTTGCCAAGGGGCAGAAGCTTCTGTTAACTTAGCAGTGTCTATATCAGGGTTAAGATTGGCTTAATTACATCACACAGGGTGTGGAATTTTTCACAAAGCTGAGTTACTGTAGTTAAGCCAACCTAACATTATAGTGTAGACCAGCCCTAAGCAACATCATTTAGATCGCAAAGCACATTACAAAGTACTTTTCACTAGAGTCACAGCTATCACAAAAATGAAGTGATGTATTCAATAATATTTCTGTACCTATTGGTATTGCTGTGAACTGGGAAGTAAAACTTCATACTGCCTATGTTTAGTTGCATTAACAAAAGGATAAACAAACAAACAATTAAATAAATATGCAGTGTCCCTCATCTTGAATACTGTATTCATTTCTGATCACCCATTCCCTGAAACGGTATTGCCCAACCTCAAGCATTCAAAAACCATGAATCAGGCCTGCAAATATCAGGAGACTAGCTTAAAAAAATCATACCTCTTAAAAAAATTTACAAATGTTAGGCTATGTTTATTTGCCTTCTACTTCTGCATCTTTAGCGTGCTCTTGCATCACATTTTCTGGCTTTTCTCCATTACCGTGAGGACTAGAAACTTGTTCTTTTTTTAAATGAAAGCTGAGATTTTCATGCCATCTCTTCCAGCAGCTGGGGTTTTAAGAAAATCCCCAAATATCATGAAACTTGCAATGAAATTGCAAGAGTAAGCAGCAGAAATAAAAAAGGTCAAGTGCACAAGAAAAATGATTAAATTAGATAGGAGACCAGTGAGAAGTGACATGACAAAGGCATATAAAATAATGACTGGCATGGAGAAAGTCATCTGGGTATTTTGGTTTGCTTTTTTTTCATGGTACAGGAACAAGTGGGACCTAATGAAGTTAAAAGGCACCAGATTTTAAAAACTGATGTTAATTATGCTAATAATGATTATAATAATTATTATGCTAATGTATCATTTACCTGTGAAGAGTCAGTGCCACAGAAGATTACTGAGGCAAGGAGGTTGGTAGGATTCAAACAAGCTTTAGACATTTATACATCTAAAATAAGAATATCTGCAGTTATACTAGTTAGTACAAAAAGAACATAGAAGGTATCAACCCAACCCCCACCCGCAGCTTCAGGATATCAGTAAATCTCAAGATATAGACACAACACAAAATCCTTTTGAAAAAGAAATATAAACAATTTATATATGTTTGGATTAAAGACACACAAATTAATGATGGAAGAATAGTATTCATTTTGGGTCAGAGTGAAGATTGTTGTGATGAAATATGCATTATTTTTATATATAATATTGTATTTGCTACATGGGCAGTGTAATATTTATGATGTCATTTTTATTGCTTTCTTTACTTACAGAGTGCTTGGGCTTTGTAGTTGGTGTGATAAACAAGAACAATGTAACTCAGCAACTTTACTTTTGAAACTATTTTTATTATTTTTGGAATATATTAAAACATATTGAAATGGAACTAACAAGGTGAGCAGATATCATCACCACTTGTATGTTTCCTCCCAACTTTGTCTTTTTGGACTGTGTGCTCTTCAGAACACTGACTGTGTTTTCCAGGGATTGTACAGAGCCTGGCACATTTTGAGTGCTACTATAATATGAAGAACAATTAGGTACATGGGAAAGGGTTATTAAAGTGAGGGACTTTTAGAATCAAGGAGCACTGTCTATATATTTGTCTCTGGGTCCTGAAACTATGGAGTGTTCTCCCCTTGGACCTGAGAATTAATGAATAGAGAATTATTCCCTTTTAAAAAAGGGTTACAATTCTAATCTCTTCACCATCACACCCAGCCTCCTGACAGATTTTGCCCTCTCAGAGCCTGATCTGGCACCATTAAAATCAATGGGAGTTTCTCCCCGGCTTCATGGGGAGCAAGATCAGGGCCACAGTCTGTACGTTGAATACAGTAAAAAACCCCACAAAAATCTAATAACCAGCAAGATGTGTAGACAACGTGTGTGTTTGCTGGAGGGGGACAACATATGTAAAAGCAGAAGTAAAAGCTTTTTATGTGTATGTGAAAGCATTTTCATAAGTGTTTGCCTTTGTAACCCTCATTCTCCCCATACTCGTCTGCCTTTTGTTTGTCATCTCTCGCTGTGCTCTGCCTAACTTATAAGATCCTTGTGGCAGGATCATTTTAATTGTCTGTATGGCATCATGCACACCTATGGCACTGTACCAAATAAATAAAATAAAAATCTTTCATATTTCAGAAGGCCTCTAGCACAGCACATTGATTTTAATAATGCTATACTTTATATACTGATATGATCTGTTTTCTTCTATGTTATTAATCTGTATTTGAATTACCACAAATCTGGGAAATTTTTGTAGGCAGATGCTATGTAAATAAAGTGTATTATATTATTACCAGTTATCATGTCTTAAATACCATAGTGAGAGGTATTATATATAAAAAACCTAAAAGACATGGATTGTTAATTTCAGCCTTCCTCTGGAAATAGAATGCAGCAATTCCTAGTTTGAGAAAATATAATTGGCAGTTTTGCCTGCCCTCTACTGTTTTCACCATTATTTTTCCATATAATAAAATTAGAAAACCTAATAGAGAATAGGGGTTGGATCCAAAGCCCACTGAATTCAATGGGAGTCTTTCCATTGACATGAATGGGTTTTGGAGTAGGCCCTAGAAGAGGCCTAGGCCTCAGTGAAGATGTTTGCTGGTCTCAGGCTTGGGCCCAGTGGACAGATGTCCACATGGCGAAACACACCACCATTACTGGCACTCATGTTGGCAGAGTTCAGGGTGTCCGTGGATATTAAGTTCTTCTGTCACCCTGCAAAGTTGTTCCTTTCAGGTCAGAGTTTAGACTATTGAGAGGATAGTGAGGAAGGCAAAGTAAGGTTGGCCTGGTGTTGAACGTGCTCTCATGCGCTGTTCCATCAGTTCTATTGCTCTTTTATGAGCACTCAATTCAAATAGGATTTTTTTTATAAAGAGTAATGTACAGATTAGAAAAGCTTATGTAAGGCTAATTTATTTAGTCTTTCCTACAGCCCTCACCCCTCCTTCACCATCCAAACTAATACTCTGCACTACTGTTTGTTTTATACTCAATGGCCCTGATCCTCCAAGTACTTACACGTGTTTAATTTTTCTCATTTGAATAGTACCAATGAAGTCAATAGAACTGTTCATATGACTAAAGCCAAGCATGTGTGTAAATCTTTGCAGGACTGACACCTTATTTGAAAAGTAAGTATCTTTTACTCTAATTATCCTAGCTGAGCACTAACATACCCTCCCAGGGCAGCAACCTTAGCAGCACACTGGGCAAGTAAAACTTGATGCAGGTAGGTCTGCCCCCACGGCAGCATGCTATACTCTTCTTCCCCAGTCCACTTATAATTCTCTGAGACTCTTGGGAGTCTAGGGGTCAAATTTATACTCAGGCTCCACTGCCTCAATTACACAGCTGCCTAGACACTATGCTCATTAGAGAGAGATGGTTATTCACCCCTCAGGATATAGGTCCCTTGCTATGCAACCTTAAACAGTGAGAGCATCCTGTCCTGAAGGAAAAAAAAAAAAGTCTAAAGAACATTCAACGAGAAACAAAAAACGTGAGTTGTTAGCAGTCCAAGGCAGGGAAATTGAAGTGTCGAGCTCACAGCTGTTTAAAACACTGAAACCCAAAAGAAACGGCTTTTCAGAAGAGTCACCAACTGGATATGGATTTTTAGAAAAATGTGTTAGTTGGACTGATTGATTACAAGCTTAATTACATCTGGGATAGTACGTCTCAGAAGTCAAAGGAAAAATGAATTGCTAACTGTCAATATGCTTAGATGCCCACCAGTGAGCAGTCCCGCCTCTATTCCTGTCTTTAGTGAAGACAACATATATGTCAACCACAGTGGAAGAAACACAAAACTAATGAAAGTGTGTGTAAGCAGTAATTACATTGTCTCAATGAATGGCACTCAGGGTATTGTGAACAGATTGTACATGTTAATTCACACAGGGCTTAATGAAGCATTCCCTGTTCTACAAACTTCACCACTTGATTTAATTAACCCTTATACCTGTGCATGCACTAGCCACCAATCATAATTGTTGAAAAATTCCTAAATACACGAGAGTGCATTGGAATTACTTTACTAAAAATAATGTTTTGTGTTATTGCTTTTTTCACCTTGTCTACTCAATAACAGTGGAGCAAATTTAGTGGTTCTTACATGATGAAAATTCCCATTGTAAATTTGGCCCATTATCAGATCATTCACGTTTGGGACATAATCCTTTATAATTTTCCCATGGATTTAAGTCAGGGCAGGAACAAGACTTTGACAGCGATAAAACTTTAACTGATGTCAACAGAAGCAGGATGAGGTCCTAGGACAGACTGATTTAAGACTTTGGGGGATTTTGCTATTGCTATTGATTTTATGTGGAAGACACTCAGGAGACAGAGATAGACAGAGACACAGACAGACATGTTACATGGGTTTGTAGAAGTAGCTTCTTAAAAACCAAAAGAGACAGAAGTGGTAAAATTAAGTTGCTTTCATCTGTCGTAAGAATTTAAAGGATACTTAAGATCTAATGTAAAAGTTTCAGTGGAGTTACTCTGCGTTTATAGGTTTCAGAGTAGCAGCTGTTAGTCTGTATTCGCAAAAGAAAAGGAGTACTTGTGCCACCTTAGAGACTAACAAATTTATTTGAGGAATGCATCCGATGAAGTGAGCTGTAGCTCATGAAAGCTTACGCTCAAATAAATTTGTTAGTCTCTAAGGTGCCACAAGTACTCCTTTTCTTCTGCATTTATAACCATGTATCTGAGAGAAGAATTTCATCCCTTTACTCTGCATTGTCTAGTCTTGATGTTTTAAAAGCAGACTTTGAGCCTGATTCTTCACTAACACACTGTCAGTGTGTTCAGGATTTCACCCATGTGAAGTGTATGTAAAATGCTGGCATTCTGACTGGCTAGCATTTTACATTCACTCTGGTCTAGGCTATACCTTGGATGACATGCCTGCACAAAGCAGTAAAAACCACACACACACTCACCCCTACCTTACAGCTCTGCTCAAGCTATCTGGAACTTGGTTCTGGGAACACAGGAGTAGTCAAGTAGGCACTGTGTCCCTGCTTGTTTCCCCCTTTCCTGGATAAGGTGGGAAAAGAAGTGAATGAGGAGAAACAAGGACCACACAAAACCTTGACTCCACCGTCCCCAACTTACTGCTAATGTGTGTGCGGGGTGAAGGGGAAAGGTCTCATAATTTGTCAGCAGCAAGTTACTAACCCTCTGCAGCTAGAGAAAGCAGGAAGAGAATTGTGTCTCTCTGAAGGTTAGGAAAGGAGGACTTGTGGCACCTTAGAGACTAACAAATTTATTTGAGCATAAGCTTTCGTGAGCTACAGCTCACTTCATTGGATGCATTCAGTGGAAAATACAGTGGGGAGATTTATATACACAGAGAACACGAAACAATGGATGTTACCATACACATTGTAAGGAGAGTGATCAGGTAAGGTGAGCTATTACCAGCAGGAGACCCGGGGGAAGGGGCAGGGGGGAACCTTTTGTAGTGATAATCAAGGTGGGCCATTTCCAGCAGTTGACAAGAAAGTCTGAGGAACAGCGGGGGGAGGGGAATAAACATGGGGAAATAGTTTTACTTTGTGTAATGACCCATCCACTCCCAGTCTTTATTCAAGCCTAAGTTAATTGTATCCAGTTTGCAAATTAATTCCAATTCAGCAGCCTCTCGTTGGAGTCCGTTTTTGAAGTTTTTTTGTTGAAGAATTGCCACTTTTAGGTCTGTAATCGAGTGACCAGAGAAATTGAAGTGTTCTCCGACTGGTTTTTGAATGTTGTTTCTGAAGGTTGTTTCTGAGGAATGATGCCTCCTTCAGGCAGTCTGCGCCCATGTCCTTTCTCAACACTCAGTCTGGCCCTTGCATTCACATTTACACAGGTAGAAATGGGTAGATGAAGTGCAGGGCAGAGGAGACTCAAGGTCCCTTGCTTTATTTTAGTTTCTGACATACTTTAAATAGGAAATTAATCACTGAGGAAAGCACTCAGTGTGGAGCAGTCTGTGCTTGAGAAACCTAAGCAAGCTCTTAACATAACACAGCAAGGGAAAGCCCCAGGATAATTTGTGAGTTTCCAAAACATTTTAGTAGTATTTCTCATAAAAGACTAATCTACAAAGTTAGCATGATGTCGAATAAGAGCCAGTGGACTGGATAAAAGTTGGCTGAGGGATAAATGAGAAAGTTTTCCAGCAAAAAGAAAATGCTGACTCAGGAGCAAAGAATTTGAGATTTGAAATAAAATCCACTATGTTTTGCAGTCCACTTCTAAAGATGCAGGTTGTAAATAAAAGCAAGTTATTATAACACCTCACTGCACAGTATATGAAGCAGCATTGATTGATGCTTATAATAGGGTATCATTTCTGGTTACATTCTGTATTACAGGAGAAATACTGGGAGGAAAGCCCTATGTGAGAAAGAGACTGTAACAGAGGATTTGAGTGAATTGAATACTCAGCCAACCTCGACAGCATAAATAGAATGGGCCAGCTCTTCAGATGGCTCTTTTGATGTCAGGGAACTATGTTGATTTACAACAATCGAGGCTCTAAACTGAGAATCAAATCACTGTGGTATAGAAAATATTAACAACAGTTGTGGTGATAATGCACCCCCTTGTAAGGCACCAGGTACAAGGTCATACAAGCAAGTTAAATACATTTAATATGAAAATATTTAAATTCCTATAAACACACACAGCCAGGTTGATTATACCACTTTTTATTTTCATTGTTAAAAGCAACAGTGCTCACGTAAACTCATGTAGCATTTTGTTTCATGCAATTTTATTTATATAAGTGCAAGAAACGGCATTACACATTAGTTTGCTGCTTAGATATATATATTAAACATGTCTGCAGACTTCCCTCTACTGCAGAGGTGGGCAAACTACAGGCTGCGGGCCACATCCGGCCCATGGGACCGTCCTGCCCAGCCCTTGAGCTCCCGGCTGGGGAGGCTAGCCCCCAGCCCCTCCCCTGCTATACCCCCTCTCCCGCAGCCTCACCTCGCCGCGCCACCTGTGCTCTGGCCCACCGCTCCTGCCGGGCAGTGCGGGCGGGGTGGCTGGCTCCAGTGGGGCTGCGAGCTCCTGCTGCTCTGAGTAGCATGGTAAGGGGGCGGGGAGCAGGGGGGTTGGATAAAGGGCAAAGAGTCCCAGGGGGCAGGGCAGTCAGGGGACAGGGGAGATTGAGTAGGGGTGGCATCCCGGGATGCAGTTGGGGAGGGGAGTCCTGGGAAGGGGCGGTCAGGGGTCAAGGAGCAGGGGGTGGATGGATCGGAGGTTCTGAGGGGGACAGTCAGGGAGGCGGGAAGTAGGAGGGGGCAGGGGCCAGGCTGTTTGGGGAGGCACAGCCTTCCCTACCCGGCCCTCCATACAGTTCCGCAACCCCGATGTGGCCCTCTGGCCAAAAAGTTTGCCCACCCCTGTTCTACTGCCACTTTTGGCCAGACCCAGGAATCTGATCCAAAACCTACAAGGTAGGCTATGACTATTTAATTATTTTATACAAAGTGGAATAGCTTCCACAGAAGAGACTGAGGGAGCCCCACATAGATCTCCTGAGAGGTGGGAGATCCCTCTTCAAACCCTTTCTCCCCCTCAGGCGGAGGAGGGAATTAAAGCTTGGTCTCCAGCACCCCAGATGAGTGCTCTAACCCCTGGGCTAAAAGTTACAAGGTGGGCCTTGCAGACAGAGTCTCACAGGCGAGATAGGAATTCACCTGTCCACCTTCCCCCGGGGTGTGCATTGCGCTGGGGCTTAGTGTGCAGATGTCGACAGTAAGGCAGCAGTGCCAAGCTCAGAGGCAGAAACATAGGCACCCATGGAACTTTTACTGCAAAAACATTAGTGCTGCTGACAGGGTCGGGGGTAGCCACGCAGGAGTTCTGTGGATTTCGGTGGAGCCTAAAACTGGGACTTAGATTCCTAAGTACTTTTGGGGATCTGGGCCTTAATCTTCTGTGGCTTTGCACCACCCTGAACCTGGCCCAGATCTGTAAGCAGCTATTCCATGGGCTTCTCTAACTCACTAATAGCCACAGGAGCAGGAAACACAATCCAGGATTGGCATGATTTAGAGCAAGGGTGAGCAAACTTTTTGGCCCAAGGGCCACATCTGGGTGGGGAAATTGCATGCAGGGCCATGAATGTAGGGGTGGGGCAGGGGGTTGGGATGCAGGAGGAAGTACGGGGTGCATGGGGGGGGTGCGGTGTGCAGGAAAGGGCTAAGGGCAAGGGTTTGAGGCAGAGAAGGGGTGCAGGGTGTACGAGGGGGCTCAGGGGTTGGGACTGCAGGAGGGGTGTGGCAGGGGGTTGGGGTGCAGAAGGGGTGCGGCAGGGGGCTCAGGGCAGGGGGTTGGGGTGCAGGGTGTGGCAGGGGTTTGGGGCGCAGGAGGGATTCGGGGTGGGGGCTCCTGCTCAGCACCACTTACCTGGTGCAGCTCTGGAGTGGCAGCCGTGCACAGCGGGACCAGGGCAGGCTCCCTGCCTCCCTGCCCTGGCCCCGCACCGCTCCCGGAAGCAGACGGCACCACATCCCTGCAGCCACTGAGGGAGAGGGGGCAGAGGGCTCCGTGCACTGCCCTTGCCTGTGGGTACCTCCCTCGAAGCTCCCATTGGCCGCGGTTTCCTGTTCCCGGCCAATGGGAGCTGCAGGGGGCAGTGCCTGCAGGCGAGGGCAGCATACGGAGCTCTCTGCCCCTCCTCCTCCAGGGGCCACAGGGACATGGTGCCAGCCGCTTTCGAGAGCGGCATGGGCCCTGCAGCGCCATGGGAGTGGCAATCCCCTGGGGCCTTAGTTTGCCCACCCCTGGTTTAGAGGTATCCCAGCCATGCTCTATCTCACAATACCAACAGCCAGGAGAGTCCAAGGCCCTTACAGTGGCTCTGTGTCACTGCAGCATCAACCTTACACTGGTGTGAGTCTCTGTGGGGCATTTAAAATGGGTCTCTGGTCAAATTACACCAGCAGTGAAGCCACACCATACACAAGGATCTGAATCAGTGTTTGTATGTAATCAGCCCCAAATCAGCAAATCTGGGCTTTTGTCTCTAGAGTATGGGGACAGAAATGGGGAGAAATAGATAGATAAGGTACAGGCCTTACTGGATTTATATATAGTTTTGCTATCTAATGCAAAATATACTAGAAACACTTCGGGAATATTTTGCTCTAGGCATAATACATCAATGTCCTACATCACCGTAACCCCTATAAACGTAAGTGAGGTTTACGCACAGATCTACAAGGCCCGAAATACACCCAAACCTATATAGAAACTGGGGCTGTCAAGCGATTAAAAAAATTAATCGCACTGTTAATAATAGAATACCATTTATATAAATGTTTTTGGATGTTTTCCACATTTTCAAATGTGTTGATTGCAATTACAACACAGAATACAAAGTTTACAGTGATCAGTTTATATTTTTTTATTATAAATATTTGCACTGAAAAATTAAATAGTATTTTTCAATTTACTTAATACAAGTACTGTAGTACAATCTCTTTATCATGAAAGTTGAACTTACAAATGTAGAATTATGTATAAAAAAACTGCATTCAAAAATAAAACAATGTAAAACTTTAAAGCCTACAAGTCCACTCAGTCCTACGTCTTGTTCAGCCAATTACTCAGACAAACAAGTTTGTTTACGTTTGCAGGAGATAATACTGCCCGCTTCTTGTTTACATGTTCACCTGAAAGTGAGAACAGGCGTTCGCATGGCACTGTTGTAGGCAGCATTACAAGATATTTATGTGCCAGATTCATATGCCCCTTCATGCTTCAGTCACCATTCCAGAGGACATGGGTCCATGCTGATGTTGGGTTCTGCTCAATAACAATCCAAAGCCATGCAGACCAACGTATGTTCATTTTCATCATCTGAGTCAGATACCACCAGTAGAAGACTGATTTTCCTTTTTGGTGGTTTAGGTTCTGTAGTTTCTGCTTCAGAGTGTTGCTCTTTTAAGACTTCTGAAAGCATGCTCCACACACCATCCCTCTCAGATTTTGGAAGGCACTTCAGATATTTAAACCTTGGGTCAAGTGCTGTAGCTAATCTCACAATGGTACCTTCTTTGAGTTTTGTCAAATCTGCACTGAAAGTGTTCTTAAAATGAACAACATGCTGGGTCAAGATCTAAGACTGCTATAATATGAAATATATGGCAGAATCTGGGTAAAACATGGAGCAGGAGACATACAATTTTCCCCCAAGGAGTTCAGTCACAAGTTTCATTAAAAAATTATTTTTTTAAAGAGTGTCATCAGCATGAATCCTGTCCTCTGGAATGGTGGCCAAAGCCTGAAGGGGCATATAAATGTGTATCATATCTGGCACGTAAATACCTTGCTATGCTGGCTACAAAAGTGCCATGTGAATGTCTGTTCTCACTTTCAGAAGACATTGTAAATAAGAAGTGGGCAGCATTATCTCCTGCAAATATAAACAAACTTGTTTGTCTGAGTGATTGAACAAAAAATAGGACTGAGTGGACTTGTAGGCTCTAAAGTTTTACATTGTTTTGTTTTTGAGTGCAGTTATGTAACAAAAAAAAATCTACATTTGTAAGTTGCGCTTTCATGACAAAGAGATTGCACTATGGTACTTGTATAAGGTGAAAAATAATATTTCTTTTGTTTATCATTTTACAGTGCAAATATTTGTAATAAAAATAAGAAAGTGAGTACTGTATACTTGGTATTCTGTGTTGTAATTGAAATCAATAATCTTTGAAAATGTAGAAAACCATCCAAGATACTTAATAAATTTCAATTGGAATTCTATTGTTTAACAGTGTGATTAAAACTGTGATTAATCATGATTAATTTTTTTTAATCACAATGAATTGTTTTTTGAGTTAATCACGTGAGTCAACTGCGATTAATCGACAGTCCTAATAGAAATGACAAGGATGGGGGTGAAAAAGTGGTGATAAACCAAAGTGTTCTGCTCAAAATATTATTTTCAGCCTTGCTACCCAAACTGGAAGCTTATTTTCATTAACACCATCAAGGTCCACAGTTTGTGGGTTTGGTTTCTGGGGATCACACCACTGGAAGTCTTACTTTAAGTTTCTGGTTTGAAACTGTGAAGTAGTAACATGGAGCCTGATCCTGCACTACTAAAGTCTGTGGGAGCTTTACCATTGAGAATTAAGTCCACTGTGCTTATAACACTCTGAATACCATCTAGTGGTAGTCAGTTATAGTACTTGTGAGGAGCGCAAATGCTTGCTGATGTACTCTGAACAGGATGATAGGTGCATCTGTGTTTAGAGCACAGTGGAATGTTAGCCATTAGCATGGAAGTCTCCATCTCTCCTTGCAAAACAAAATCCCAAATGAAAAATTTACCATAGAGACCACCATATTTTAATCCAGTTTGGATAAACCACAAGGCTGTGAACTAACCTGCATTTGTTTAGAACATGGGCCTGGTTTGCCTAACTCAGGTTGTGGCTGGTTTCAGGCTCATTACAGCTCTAAAACATTTTTCCCCTTCCTCCTTTCTAAAGGTCTCTTTTACCATTTTTGGATTATATTCCGCAAACAGGCCTGGATTTCCCTTTAGAGCAACCAATGTCTGAAAGTTACAGAAGATACAAACAGCAGATTTTTTTTTCTGGGCAAGTAAGGGGGGCAAGTAGGGTGCATTCCATAGGCTTGTGTGCCACAGAAGCCACGTATATATTTCAAGAGAGACCTTCATCTGGAATGGCCGTGCCCACAGTAGGTTTATCATTCTACTGATTATAGACATTGTGTGTGTAGGTCTGCAGGTTTACAATACACTGCAGAAAAGGATAGAAGCAAGAGATTTGGAAAAGCTATTTATAGTGCAAATGCCACTAGGAGACTCAGCCAATAACTAATTCACCTCACATAGCACATGCGAATGCAGTATAAAGAACTTCCGAGTTTCTTATCAGTACTGGATAAAAGACCTCACTTGTGGCTCTCTTTAAAACAATTAAAGATTCTTTACCAGAACATTTTACTCACTGTGTTTGCAGCAGTCTTTCTTTCCCTGCACTAAAGTATCATTCCTTAAAAGCTCCATTCCTACTAAAGAGTTGATAAAAACAGTTCACAACATAGCAGACCTCAAGCTACCAAAAACTGGTAGCCCATACATTTAACAGGTAATCGGATTTCCAGATTAAAAAAAAAAGTTTACCAAATTTATTTCTATAACGCTGGATTCAAAGCCATATAAACTTTTAGTCACACCAACTGGTCACTAATTGAACAATCTGTAAAAAAAACCAAACAAAGCCACTTGTGATATCTGCATATTGTGAACTTTTTATTGGCACATGGTGAAACCAGATTGTTTTAGTAAGAAAAATGTTTTTCAATGGACAACTGAATATTCAATCATTTTATTATGGAGAACTAAAAAATTAAATTAACCGTCAAGAAAGGCAGGTAAAACCGCAGCACAAAAGAGAAACAGACAACTGCATTAAGCTTTTTCTTGCTCTGCAAAAGTAACACAAACAAGGCAGCAGGTAGGATGACCATATTTCCCTATGCTGAATTCAGGACACCTGGTAAAATTACTCGTATTCAAACTAGTTCAACAGCAATCAATCAGAAATATGTAGTACAAGCATTCAAATTAACATTAAGTTGAGTGAGCCCCTGTTAAAAAGAAATACTGCATAGTTAGATTATTTTAATTTTCCTTCTTATCTTTAAGGCTTTAGGGTTCACACAGGGAAGAATGACACACATACCCCTACCCCCTCACACATACACACAGGGAGAGGTAACACACACACACACTCCCATACACCCTCTCACACGGGGAGGCGGGGGGGGAGAATGACCGACCGACCCTCCCCTCCCTGCCCGGCACTCTCCATCCTCCATGCCTGGCTGGGCCCCCGGGACAGAGGCGCCTCTCCTGGTACCTGGCACCACATCTTCCCAAGGCAACAGGTGGGGGGGACACATGCAGGGTCACATGCCCCCTTCCCCAGATTTCTGCCAGGGTTCACACCAGAACGTGGCCAGCAGCAGCCTTGTGGCACTGTGCGGGAGGGAAGGGACAAGAGCTGCTTCCAGCCACAATGGGGGAAGAGGTGAGGTAGGGATGACCTGGTCCGTGTCTTTGCAGAGCTCATCTCTTCTCCCCTGCTCCCAACAGCATGGAAGGGGTTAAGGCCCTAAGGATGGGAAGGGGTTAAGGCCCTAAGGATGCATTGTGCACTAAGGAAGGGGTTAAGGCCCTAAGGATGCATTGTGCACCAGGGGCCAAGGAACCTGACTACAGGGGCTTCAGCGAACCTGGCCAGAAGGGTAGCATAGCGGGGGAGAGTGCCTAGGGGACAGAGCAGCCCGAGGCTCCCTGGGGGCAGGGTGGGGCAGGTGAAGAGGCTACTAATCCCCTGCCCTAGGGGCTGCTGTGGAGCCTGCAGGTTCGGGGCATGAACCCTCTGGAAATTGCTTCCTCTCCCCCCACCCTCCGGCCAGTCCAGAGCTTCGCTGCAGGGCGGAGAGGCTTCCCCACGCCCGTGCTGTGTGTGGTTTCGGTACATGCAGGGCTCGGCTCCTCCTGGCCAGCGCCCAGGACTGGAGGGTCTTCAGCTTTCCCAGGGTGCTGGCCCAGCCAGAGGCAGTGGGGGAAGGAAGGAGCGAGCCTGCTGGTCAGGCTGTTGGTGAGCTGAGCGCTCTGACCAGGGGCTAGCTCTCTGTACAGCACTGGGAGCGGGACATGCTCAGCTTGGGGGGGGATATGGAGGAGCAGCGGAGCTGAGGGGGGAAGGGGTAAAGCAGAGAAAGGACAGAGAGGGGGAGCACGTAAAGGGCCGATGGGTGGGGACGGGGGGGGCAAGTGGGGAAATTTGCCCCAGGCCCCACAGGGGCCCCCACGAGAGTTTTCAGGGGCCCCCAGGAGAGTTTTCAGAGGCACGTCCTTCAGTGCCACCGAACACACCTGGAGTGAAGGATCCGCCGTTGCTTCTTCTGCTCCCGGTCTTCAGCAGCACTTCGGCGGCGGGGGTCCTTCCGCTCCATGTCTTCAGCGAAGTGCCCTGAAGACCTGGAACAGAAGGACCCTGCCGCCGAAGATCCCAGGCCCCCTGAATCCTCTGGGCGGCTCTGGGTGGGGCAGCAGAGGAGACACATAACCGGCTGCTGCCTGGCACCTGCCCGCACTCACCTGCCGTGGTAGCACACAACCAGTGCCAGCCAGAAATGGGATGGGGCCCTGCTGGCCGAGAGCCGGCACACGGTGGGGACTGCGCTGGCGGACCAGAAGCGGCAGAGCGCCTGGCCCTGCGTGCTGCATCTTTGCCCCACCACCAGCCTTGCACACCCAACCCCCTCATCAGTTAGATCCAGCCAGCAGCAGGACCCACCAGTACTGATGGCGGGGGGGGGAGAGACAGAAAACACAGGACAATTTGCCCGTTTTTAAGAAAAAGTTGGGACACCTGTAGGACGGCTTAAATATGGGACTGTCCCTTTAAAAATGGGACATCTGGTCACCCTAAGCAGGGCAGACATGTTGCTCAGTATGGTTATAACCTTATTTCCTCACACCTCACGGTTTTTGCCTTCTCTTTGTGTTCTTCCCCATGCTGGTACGAGATGAGGCAACAGGTTGACTGTAACCAGAAAGCCCTTAGAGCACTCAGAGTTCAGCCGATACCCGTGTCAAAGCTGTACCATAAATAAACAAGTAGGGGATGCTGCAAAGAGACTCAGCTGTAGGATCCATTATTGTCTAGGGACAGTACTGTATTTTGAAATCAGATTCCTTGTGAAGAGAAAACAAACAAGAGTACAGAATATGCTGTGGCTTCAAAAACTGAATGAACAGAGACCTATGATTAAACCTGGAATTCTGTTATTTTATAATTAAAAGGCAAGTTTTGTTAATGACTTTTATATTCTAGTTCTAATTAATTGCTACACAAAACAATATGAATTGAGTTAACTCTTCCAATTTGTACTTCTGTGCCCCCCCAGCGCTCTTTTTTATTTAAACCAAGTAACATGACAACATCCTAATTTACTTTTATTATAGCAGGCGCAGCATTAAAATTTATTTAAAATATAAGTTGAACATAAAAACATAACTGGATATCGTGGGCTTACATGGTAATTTATTTAAGTTGAAGGTTTCCTGGCATTTTCACTGAACAAACAGGAAAAAATAAATACATACACATGCTAATGCCTTAAACATAATTACCTATTTATTAAGCAATCTGGTATCAAAAGCAGTTACTTTATAGCTGTGAATGCTTGGTTTCAATTTTATCAGTCAAAGTATAATGGGTAAAACCTGGATAAACATATTCTAAATCCCTAATTAAATTTGCCAAAGAGAATGCAGATTTCCTTCAACATCCCTTAAGGGTATTCCTTCTTTTTCTTTCACATAATAATCTATGTGATAGTATTAGGAAGTACTGATTGGGTAATATAGCAGAAGAGTGCCATTGTCCATAAGCGAAACCAAAAATATCTGGGCTGCAAAGGAATCAGCATTTTTGTTTTACTTTTGCTGTTTCTTCATTTAATTATCTTTGTTGTATTTTATTTCTATTGTTTTGACTCTTTACATTGATTCATTATATTAATTATGAAAGAAATGAATCCCAGTACCCCAGCAATGAGGCAACAGCAGTTTACTAGTCAGATAATTAAAGCAAGCCGTTTAAATTGTACAGTACTGGCAAAAACAGATTACAACTATCAGTAATTTAAAAATGTAATTATATATGTTTTAATAACAATTATTTAAACTAATAAAATAATACCCATCTCATCTTTTCAAATGCTAGCCTGAACTAGAATAGGTCTAGGACAGTGTATGAGGTGTGTACACACACACACTTTACAGAGTGACTCTGTATGCAATTTGTAAAGATATATTCAGCATATTTACATTTGCAAATATATCCTACAACAGTGGACATTATAATTTCAGTGTTTGTCGATAGTCACCACGTGGCAGTACTGGAGATACCAGTTTTTCACTTGCACTTAAAATATGGAATGTCAGCAGTATCTCAAACAGCACTGTACGGTTGCTGTTGCTAATGTTGACTTTTCATTGGTGACCACTGCACATTAGTTCAGGCAGAAAATGAAAAAAAAATTAAAAAAATGCTTCCAATCTTATCAATCTTTATTCACTTCTAGTATACAGCTGCACCTCACTGCAGCCTGAGATCCAAGAAACCATTTGTGATGCCCTAATGAAAACCCGTTTTATGGCTTCAATACACAAAAGCTTAAAAAAGACAAAACAGAATACAGGAAAGCCAAATAAGTAATAAAGATATAGGGCAAAATCCTGTTCCTGCTTTAACTAATATCAAAACTCCCATTGACTTGAATGCGGCCAGGATTTCACTCTTAAGTTGTTAAATGTGACAGCAAAGAGACTAGAGCAACAGGAGTTGGGTTATGAAAAGGTATTTATTTATTTATTTTTGGAGAGACAAGGTGGGCGAGGTAATAGCTTTTATTGGATGAACTTTTGGTGGTGAAAGAGACAAGCTTTTGCATTTATACAGCTCTTCTTCATTCTGTGTAAGCTTGAAAGCATGTCTCTTTCACCAACAGTAGTTACCCCAATAAAAGATATTACCTCACCCAGCTTGTCTCCCCAGTATCCTGGGCCCAACACAACAACAATGCAAATAACTTTTTTTTTTTGGACGAAGAGATGGCAATTTTACAATAAGCAAATTAATTCAGGACACTGACATGGACTATTAGGCTTTAGGACTCCATGTGACAGTGCAGAGGTGAGGTCAGTCTCATTAATTCCAACTCAAGGGCGTAAAAGGCTGATAGCATCTCCAATGCAAGAGCAGGAGGAAGGTTCCTCCTGTCAGGACCTCTTGAGAGGAGGGAGCTTGTGAAACAGCTCAATTTGTCAATGAGGGGATGAAGAACTACTTAAAGTCATTTTGGTCTCTTATCACATTGCCTCCCTATTTTCCATTCCACTACCCATGCTGACTTCTCATGCCTGTTTGTCAGCTTCTCATCCAGCGCTCTCCCTGCCTTCTTCAGCACTGCCCTTTATGCAGTGAATGTCATCTCTGAATGGATCAAGTACACTACTCTTTCCTCCTTCAAATCATTCCTCAAGACTTCCTCAGCTGAAATGCCTATGAGAAATCAACCAGTTAATAAATGAGGTTGAGAACCAAAAGGGGACAGCTGTCAGTTACTTTTTATATGTATATTAAATTGCATACATTTTAATGCACAACTCCCCCAAACCCTTCGCCTGTAATTTGTCATCTTAGATTGTAACATCATTGAAGCAGGCACTGTGCATTTTAATGTGTTTATAACACATCCAGCACAATAAGCTCCATCTGGACCTGGTTCTTAGAATTCCTCCCTTAAGGACCTTCTCCTCTTGCTCTTGCTTCAGAGGTACGTTCAGTTCTCTATACTCTTGAATTGGAGGTAAGACGACCTACCTTTACACCATCACATTCTAACTCTAGCTAGCATCTGGCTGGGGACGCGGAGTGTTACTATAATATATTACATTACACATTAAATGTGAAAAGAAAGTTATTTAGGTTTCAAAGTCAAACACTCAACAGTTAGGAAATGCCAGATTTCAGGTTGTCCATGCAACCTTATTATAGCCCCACTGTGCATTCATTCTATGTCCTGAATAATGTTGGAGTTCACCCATATGTGGTGCTCCCAGAATGAGGATGGGGTGCTGGAGACATATGCCAGGCCCAGAGGTATGCTCAAGGTGGGTGAGCCCAACCCACTCCATCTCCCTCCCTTACTCTTGCTGTTATAGCTACTCTGACAGTTCCCAGACATTTCCAGTGCAGTGTAGGCTGCTGCTCTTTAGAATGTTCATGTTCCGTTATTTTGACATGCTGCCCAAGTTCTCTCGAGAAATGCATGCAAGAGAGGGAAATGGCAATTTTTAGAAATCTGTAACTCAGCTAAATATGAATGGAATTTCCTAGGACAAATACATTTCCCTAGCAACGAGGCTTTGTCCTGCCCAATTTGAAATAATAGAGGCATTAGAACTTCCTTTAAAGGGGGGAGGGGGAATCTTGCAACCTTTTCTTACGTATTAGGCAACCTAAGTATAGAGATCACTTCTACCTTTACCTGTAACAAGTATTATCATATAGTTCTCCCTTTATATCACATAAGCCATCTGAAGATGCACAGGAACAACATATGATCTTGAAATAAAGCCCAATTTTAAAATTTTCACAAGGTAACCTTCAATCCAAGAAATACATTTGCAAATTAATTACCCTAGGATTTTTCTATCTGAGAATGCTACACTTTCTGATAAATGAGTCCAGTGTTTAGAAGCACACAGACCACAATCGACAACTTGAATCATGTCATATGTCATAATTAAGCAACCAAAGATATGATCATCTTCATGTTCCACTAATAAACACACATAAAATTACCAATTATCCAAATGTCAGAGCTGTGACCTGTTCCTACCTACTGAAAGGGAATAGCTGTTCAATTAATTGTGTTGCACTCATTAGACAAGAAAATTATAGGACCCTTGCATTAACTTCTCAACAAAATATGTATATTGTTAAAGAGTCATGTCGGAAGGAATAACCATTCACAGCCCAAAATTACAATCGTGAAAAGAATCTCATTCTTATTGTAACCCTTGCTTGCTGGGAGTAGCACTCTGTGCCCCAATGGTGGCTAGGCCAGCTAGAGACTGATGAGCCTGCTATAACCTTAGCCCGCTGCCGATGCCCCTGTGAGAGTCAACGTTACAAGTGGTGGTGCATCAGCAACCATGAGCAAGCAGGGATTATGTTAGAATAAAAAACACCTTTGCTGATCAATGGAAAGTACATCTACAGGAGTGATACTCAACCCAGGCCATAGACAGCTAAGACAATGAAAACTCACTAGTCTGCTTTACTTTCACGTATTATCACAAAAAGTGCTGCAGCGTTTAAACCTAAACTCAGAGGGAAGTGTTTCAGCAACTGAACCACCACCCTCACTCCCAAAAGACATCCCTCCACGTCTCTTGTACAATTCAAGAATTTTTGCCACATACTGCCTACTAGCATTAGCTTGGTCTTCTCTAGATTGAGTCTCAGCCAACTGACCCTCTGCCAAGTATCAATCTCAGCTAGACACTGGGTAAGTCACCATGACCCAAACAAATGGAGATACAGAGCAAGAGGTCTTCTGTACAGAGGAGGACTAGCCTAAAACCTCTCACTATCTCCCCAACAGCTCACATAAAGGTTGAACAGAAAGTATGACAGAAAATAACCTTGTAGAACTTTGTATGAGAGTGCTCCTGCTGCAGTTGGAAATTAGGCACCCAGTACCATTCCCTGAGACCTTGGGGGAAAAAGGGAACAGAGCCACTCAAGAACAACTTTGTCTACCCCTGCTAGGGTCTCAGAGCGACACTATGGGAGGAGCAAAGGTATCCAGAGGCAACCAAGGATTACTATAACCCCAAGCAATGCACCCTGCATATTGTATTTAGGACTAAACCCAGAGTCCTTGGATTTCCTTGATCTGCATCAATGTGTCACAAGAGTTTCCTTGCACACAGCCCTCGATAGCCCTTCTTTCAAAAGTGAGATTCAAGACAAGGCAAAAAATGGTGAACATTTTCCACCTCCTAGGAAGGTTTCTTTAACAAGGGCTGAACAATTGCTTCTCCAAGCAATGCTGGCATCTTGCACTGACAATCACTTCCAATAATAGAGAAATAATTTCCAGGGTAGACTTCGTCAACCAAGCAACACATGGTTCTAATTCACAGGTTGTAGCCAAAAGCTCTATGGCATTATGATATTAATCTCCATGAATGTAACTGGATCAGATTCAAGAAGATATCTCCTTGTTTGCCCCCCCCCCAACTCCAAAGCTTATTTCTGTTGTTATGATAGTCCTGATCTGAGCTATCGTGAAGTTCAAAAAACCCTCAGTGTAAGATCCTTGTTCTGTTACTGAGGAAAGCCCACATTAACCAATCTATTCTCCACCCAGAACAGTTCAGCTGATAGATATGTGGTGGATAATGAAGAAACCCCTCTTCTCTTCTTGCACAGTAAGAGCATAGGATTTCAACAAATCTTTAGAAGTCAGTCAGTGAAATGCAATACAGAGCCCTCAGGATAGCAATCTATAGCACATAGATTATGCTCCTTCTTTCCTTTTGTAATAGCTCAGGGAATGCAATGACAAAAAGTATGAGATAGAAGCATTAAAAAAAAACTAAAAGAAAAATTAAATTAATCACACAACCAAGCAAGTAAAATACTGTATTCCAAAGAAACAAAGTGTCTTAGAGAAATATTCAGAATGCAAATAAGTATACTTGATTAATTTTTTAATTTTTTTTTTAGTGTGGGTGTCATCTGCATAGAGGAGGAACAGCAACCCACAACATCTTACTCATTGCAACAGCTCATATAGTGGCTGAACGGGAGCATGACAGAAAATAACCATGAGGAAATACTTTCTCCATTTTAATTTGCAGTTTCACTTTTTTTCAAACTTTTTTTTTTTTTTTTTAAGTACTGGTAGCTAAATTGGAAAGCAAATAAACGTATTGAATATGGAGAAATATTACTGTACATACCAGGATGGTTTCAATGCTTAGTTACAAATGTTTATGTCTAAATTTGCAATGCTTTGAAAAATCAGCAAGATAAAGTACTGTATCAAAGTGCTTCTTTTTATAAAGACATTTATCATTTTGTAGGAAAAGTATGACTCTACTCCTGGTACATAACAGCAGCAATCCATTCAAGTTAGTCAGATGTGTGCTTGCATGCAGCCTACTGACGGGGGGAGGGGAGGGTTCTTTGTACTTACATTTACAATATTAGAAGTAGCACTTTGGTTAAAGGTGAGAGTGGATCCAGTTAAAGATATTCATTCATAGGCAATGAGGCAGGTCATCAGCTGGGGTAAATTTTTCTAGCTCCAGTGGACTTTAACGGAGCGAAGACCATTTCCACTTGCTGAGAATTTGCCCCAATATAGTAAGTAAAAATAAATGCATAAGCACCATACTGTAAGAGTGGTATACATAAAAGGTAAATTATTGGCCTTTAGCTGGACACCCCCGTGAATAAAATATTGGGACACAGAATATTCTGCATATAACCAAACTGAAGAATTTTTTCAACCTTATTCAATATAACTTTGTTTAGAAGATGCAGCTCTATTAAAATGTAATCACTTTCCCTCGTGGCTTACATTATAGGAGTGTGGCCAGTAAGCAACGATGATTATTAATGAAAGGCAGCAAAAAGCTATTAAAATATTAAACCAATAATCTTTATTGAAATTAATATCTGGTATAGAGCTTCCAGCAGACGAGTTAAAATGCAAGGGCAACTGCAGGAGACAATCCCAGTATCTAAATTGGTTGGATTTACCAAAGCATTGCCTGACTTTAGAGGGAGTTGTGGGTGCTCAGCACCTTGAAATGATGCCCTCTATGGCTATGGGATTTGAGTAGGGAATAAAAACAATCATTACTAAATTGTTTCACTCAGTGCACTGTTCAAAAGCAGACATTCATTTAAAATGTAATAAGTAATTTTTTTATTAAGTCAGTCAACACCCAAACAACTTGGCAGCTGGTTGTCTTTCAGTATAAATGCGTCTGGAGTGAAAATCCAAGCACACGTTCTTAGAAAGGAACTTTAATTTGTTTGGAGCCAAATTAGATCTAACAGCAGTTATGAATAGCTTTGTATAAGAGCAGTATGATGGGGCATGAAGACAGAGCTTTATAGTGCTACTATTTCTATAATATTTTTCACTGCAATATCCATCTCACCTGATATCCTAAGTTTTGTTGCTGCTTTTGCTCATCCTTGATCAAACCACTAATATGAACTATGTTCATATCTGTAAATAAATATAAAAGCAGATAAAGTAAAACTATCTAGAGTTTGCATCCATTCCTTTCTCTCCCAACAGACCCACTCCAGAAACCCAAACCTTTCTTGCCTGTTTGGACCTGAAACTGTATCTGAATCCTGTATCTGAATCCGACAGAACAAGGAGTAATGGTCTCAAGTTGCAGTGGAGGAGGTTCAGGTTGGATATTAGGAAAAACTTTTTCACTAGGAGGGTGGTGAAACACTGAAATGTGTTACCTAGGGAGGTGGTGGAATCTCCTTCCTTAGATATTTTTAAGGTCAGGCTTAACAAAGCCTTGGCTGGGATGATTTAGTTGGGGACTGGTCCTGCTTTGAGCAGGGGGCTGGACTAGATGACCTCCTGAGGTGCCTTCCAACCCTGATATTCTATGATTCTATGATTCTATTTTTGTTTTAATTGTCAGGAGACTAATAGATGGGAAATATGCAAGAAGTAACTTAACTGAGTCAAATTTAGCGCACGTCCTTCAGCTAGATGGAGACTCTTATTTCAATGCATATGGCAGCTGCTTAAGGAACATGACATTCACAGCTCGAGTATTGGCTGCAAGAATATGTAGGATGTATAAACAGCAACTATATGGTGTACTCTGCTATAACAGGCTAAATGAGCTCTGGTGACTGGCTATTTTACTTTATGTTTTGAATAGGATTGTCCTGTAAAATTACCTTCCATCCTGATTTTACAGAGGTGCTTCTTTTACTTTTTTTTTCTTTATTATAAAGTTCTGTTTTTTAAGAATCTGATTGGGTTTTTAGTGTCCTACAAACCCAAGGATCTGGTTTGTGCTCACCTTGTTTATTTTTCAAGCCTCCCCAGGAAAGAGGGTGTAGGCTTGGGGGGGATATTTTGTGGGAATAGGAACTCCAAGTGGTCCTTTCCCTGATTCTTTGTCTAAACCACTTGGTGGTGGCAGCACACCTCAGTCCAAGGACAAATAGAGATTTGGGCCTTGGGGAAGTTTTTAACCTAAGCTGGTAGAAATAAGCTTAGGGGGTCTTTCATGCAGGTCCCCACATCTGTACCATAGAGTTCAGAGTGGGTAGGGAACCCTAACATGGTGGCAGAGTGGTGGGATCATTCTGAACCAGAAGCACAAACCTCAGGATATTAAATAATTTTTTTTCCTCTTTGCTGCAGGGAGGTTTTAAGCTGAGAGCAGCCGGAGTTTTTTTTCTCTACCTGAGGGCAGGGTAGTTAACCTCCTACAGGGGAATTCACAAGTGGTTTTGTTTTTGTTTTTTTCTTTCTAGCTCTCGGGTTAAGCTAGGCTAAGTGCAGAAAGGCTAGGATGACAGAACATGACGTCCAGAAAAAAAAAAGTAAAAGAAGCACCTCTGTAAAATCAGGATGGAAGGTAAATTTTACAGGACAATCAGATTCAAAACATAGAGGATTTCTAGGCAAAACTTAAAAGTTACAAAAACCAGGGATAAACCTCCCTCTAGCACAGGGAAAATTCAAAAGCTAAAACAAAAGAAACTAACACATTTCCTTGCTTTACTTACAATTTTTGTAATCTAGATGCTTAGTTCAAGTAGGGCTTTGGGAGATGTATTTTCCCTGTCCTGATTCCTCACTGACCCAGAGAGAACCAACAAAAAGAACAAAGCAAAAACCTCCCCCCACAGATTTGAAAGCATCTTCTCCCCTTATTGTTCCTTTTGGTCAGGTGCCAACCAGGCTACCTGAGCTTCTTAACCCTTTACAGGTAAGGAGAGATTTTATGATATCCTTAGCTGTATGTTTATGACAACAGTGTTTGGGTGTACAAATATATAATCAGTATGAAATATAATGTACAGTCAGAGAGTGAAATTCTAGCCCCACTGAAGTCAATGATAAAACTCCAGGATTTCACCACTATTTTTTCAAGGAGAATACAATACAAAACAAATTTTGTGAGGCCCACACTCATGCAGAATGCACAGCAATTTAAAAACAGCAGTATGATGAAACAAGAAAATTCAATGGTTATTAAGAAAAGTTTGCCTTAATAGAATATTAATAAAATGCTGATAGAACAGACAAATTCCTAAATTTAATAATCACCATCAGGAAATGTTCCATGAAGTTTACGATCTATTTAATGTTTACAAACCAGTAATATTTTCCATCACTGTGCCTGTATAAATTTGAGTGCAACTCAGATACAGTATACCCAGTAAGAATTATTCAGTCGTTTCCCTCTTCCTCCCATCTCTGCAAATTCAGCTCCAAAAGAAAGTGATGGCTGATATAAAGCATCTCACAGTTCATGTCACCAAACAATCGAGTATCTTCTATGCTACACTGCACAATTTGTCTTTACCACACATTGTGTAATTTAGCTTGCCTCTCTGGAGCACAGGATAGACCACTGGTTCATGAAAATAAAAGGAACGACGAATAAAAACCTTGTATCCAAACACCAAAAAATAAACCACCAGTAAACTGTTCCAACCACTGACCCACCTAAGCACAAAGTACTATAAAATATCAGCCCCTTTTGGAAAATATACCTACCATACCAGGATCTGGTTTTGTTTGTTTGTTTGGGAATTTTGTTTTTTCAGTGTCTAATGGCTCAGTTGCGTCCTTAGCCTCCAGTGATGATTCAAAATGTTAAAGAACATAGGTGTTAGACCAGCAGCCTCCACAATGAACTGTTGGTCCATCTAAATTCTTCCATTCTCCAAACACCATGCATCACCAAATACACATCTTCTATGGGCTATATCAGTGGGTAGGCACGGATTTACTAAAAGTAGTTAGTCAAAATAACTGTATTCTTCTGTCTGAAATGCATGGATCTGGAAGGAATATAAACTGCAGTTGACCAGAAGCGGAACAATTTAAGCAAACAAACCTGTGTAGTCAATTGGCAGCAGTCCAGGTACAATTTATTTTTAAACTTATCTGCACTCTAGAGCAGATAATTAAGGTTTGCAGTTTACCAATGCTGTAGATGGGATCAGTTTATAAATATATAACACACATTCTCTCCCTCCCTCCTTCCAATCTGCGGGACCTGGACTTTTTTATTTTCTTTTTTGTTAGTATTATTGTGGGAAGGCTAATAAGCAGATTTTGCATTTTGTTTGAAATTAACTGAGGTTTGTGGTCATCCTGATCCCTTCCAGGAATGAGTTCCAAATTCACGGACAAAGCACTGAGAAAAGTCTGTCTCCTGCACACGTGTTACACTCTTGAGGTTGACAGTTCCATTGTTTTAGTGCAATGTCGCCATCAAAGATGGCCATAGTCACACAGTGTAAGGCAGCTTCTCGGGTATCTGGGCCAGTACCATGGAGGGCTTTGCAAATGAGGATCCAGACCTTCAGTTGGACCCAGTATTTTATGAGGAGCCAATGAAGAGAACACAGCAGACATTGGGGCGAGCGTTCTCGGCAGCCTTTCTGGTTAAGCAAAGGATTTATTGTGTACTGAACCAGATGTAGCTTTTTTAAAGTCAGCAATTTCATAAGCAGACACAGAGAATTACAGTAATCAAGTCTGGAGGTCACGAATGCATTGATCACTGTGGCTAAGACTGAATCTGACAGGAAAGCACATGTTCATCTAGCCAGCTGCATATTCTATGATTCTATATGGAAAAGGGAGCTTCTTGTGACCGTCACTATTTGGGTATCCAGAAGCTGTGAAAAATCCACATGCACAATGAAACTGTGGACTTTAACAATCTGAAGGAAGATGCTATCAGTGCAGAGTGATATTACAGAAGTGGCAAGTTCTTCAAAGTGTTTCCCACTCCCCACTAGCATCACCTCTGTCTTCTCGGGACTCAGCATCGGGCAGTCACTTGTCATTCAAACCTTTGGATTGCTGGAAGATGATGCTGTTTAAATTGTGATGGGAAATGGTGTAAACCTAGATGCCATTTGCATATTACTAGCATTTTAGTTCATGATGGGTCACAAACTCACTCCCCTCATGGCTTCATAGAGATGAAGAACAAGATTGGGGAAAGGATGGTTCCCCACAGGACTCAACAAGTGGGAGCTCTGGAAGTGGAGATGCAAGTGCCCATCACAACTCTCTAAGCATAGCCTAAGAGCAATAGGTGAAGGTGTCTCAGTGTGATCCTGTTACTGCTATTGCACCTATAAGTTGTGACAGAGGGATTCCACAGCCAATCCTACCAAATGCTGTGGAGCGCTCCAGCAATGCCAGCTTGGATGTTCCCTGTCAGTGGACTTCTGTTTAGCTGCGTGCTTCCATGTGCAAATGCAGTTTTTTGCCTATGCTAATGGCTATGCACATTTTCAGGCCGTTTGAAATCATAACCCTTAATATCGGCTATTGTCTACAGCTTACTACATTTCTGAAATTATACAAACTAAGAAAGCTTATCCACTATACAGCCATAACTTTAAAAAATGTTTTTACATTACTGGAGAAGTCTTGCAGCATTTTCAATTAGCCAGATAACAGTATAATAAGGAAGCAAACAGACAGCACAGTCTGGGAGTCTTCCATTAGCGGCAATAATTTACTTTCATTTAGTAGCTTGAAAGAAGAGAGACTGGTATGCACAGTATTGTGATGAAAGGCTGTAACTAAAGTATCATTCTGTGTACTGTTGTAGTATACACATTTTTGGCCAAATTGTGGACATAATTTACCCCACTTACTGAATTTTTTTTTAAACAATTTACTATTGATCAGAATACCACAACTTGTTTAAATTCAGTGTATTACAGAATATATTGCAGTGATACAGTACTGTATATATCTTCTTCTAACACAAATATTTCTGTTCACAAAGTCTCTGTAGATTTTAAAACCAACAATCGCTGCTGCTTTGATTACAGCTCTGGTGCGGTGTGACTGATTTGTTACTCTGGGCTGAATCATCCTGAAAGAGAGCTGATTGGTTAAAAAAATGCTGACTACCATAGCAACTAACTTGTGACCTAGCTAATGTGCAATGGGTATTTCTTTGCTTGAATCAGAGCCACAAGTGAAGATAACAAGCCAAATCTGGGCCTGGTGTAACAGCCCTGATGCCAGTTGAGTTACACCAGGGATTGATATGGCCTACTCTTTGTAAGAAATGGTTTTATTTATACCTTTTTTCTTGGTACGCTTGGTGCTGGGATGCAGAACCAAATCCTCAAATATTTATTAAATTGCAGAATGTCAGTAAAGTACAGTATACAGGCAGCAAGGAAATGTTTATTCCCTGGTATTGATTCTGCATTTTTATATTCACCATCAGACTCTGCAAAAACAAATAGGATTGTGTATTAAAAAATCCCTAATAATCATAGAACTATAGGTCTCGAAAGAATCTCAAGAGGTCATGAAGTATACCTAGACAATCCATGACAGGTGTTCCTCTAGACTGTTCTTTAAAGCTTCCAGTGACAGGGATTCCAGTCCTTGGAAGCCTACCCTTATAGTTAGAAAGCTTTTTCTAATCTCTAACCTAAATCTCCCTTGTTGCAGATTAGGATGATTGTTTCTTGTCCTACCTTCAGTGGACATGGAGAAAAATTGATCACTGTCCTCTTTATAACGGCCCTTAACATATAGGAAGATGTATCAGGTCCCTTCTGTCTTCTTTTCTCAAGACCACACACACACACAAGTTTTTTAACCTTTCCTCATAGGTCAGGTTTTGCAAACTTTTTAGCATTTTTGTTGCTCTTCTCTGAACTATCTCCAATTTGTCCACATCTTTCTTAAAGTGTGGTGTCCAGAACTGGACTCAGTACTCCAGCTGAGGCCTCACCAGTGCCAAGAAGAGTGGGACAGTTATCTCACATGTCTTACATACAGCACTGCTGTTATTACACCCCAGAATGATATTTGCCTTTTTTGCAACTGTATCACGTTGTTGACACATATTCAATCCACCATAAAAACCCCCAGATCCTTTTCAGCAATACTACTGTTAAGCAAGTTATTTCCCTTTTGTAGCTGTGCATTTGATTTTCCTTCTTAAGTGTAGCACTTTGCACTTACCTTTATTAAATTTAATCTTGTTGAATTCAAACAAATTCTCCAATTTGCCAAGGCTGTTTTGAATTCTAATCCTGTCCTCCAAAATGCGAGCAACCCTTCTCAGCTGGGTGTAATCCGCAAATTTTATAAGCATACTTTCCACTGCATTATACAATCATTAATAAAAATGTTGACTAGCACCAGACCCAGGCGGCCCAGGGCCCCATTTGATATGCCTCCCAGTTTGACAACAAATGGGACTGGCTGAATAAGTGACTGATAATCTAGTCATAGGTATCAGAATATAACAAAAAGGATTAAAAGCCTCTAGGGAACATCTGAAAATAATCCTGAAAATCCACATGATTATTCAAATGGTTATTTCCTGTTACAAGCAGGATGAGAGGGCTGAGACATCAGAAATGGGGACAATCACCTACTGAAAATAAAATTTGAGAGCTAAATTGTGCCCACCTGGCACAGGCCCACAGTGACTGTGGGGTAGAGCCACACTGCCCTGGAAGGACATAAGGAGTCACAACGCCTCAGGATGATAATGCCTTCCAGGGCTCCTAGGACGAAGGAAGGCACAAGGGTTGTAATTGTGGTTGGCTCCTGCATGGGCTGGGGAGAAATAGGGAACCCTGCCCCACCTGGATACATTTAAAGGCCAATGAAAAATCTGCCACCAAATGGGGAAATGACTCATCAAGTTAAAAATGTCACAATGCATCCAATCCATCCTTCAGAATTGCACTAACATTAAAGGCGAACACCAAAATTTTTAAAAACTTAACAGCATAAAGTTAAGCACCTAAATCTGTATCTAGGCTCCCAAATAAGTGGCTTCATTTGCAGAGAGCCTGAGCATTCACAGCTTCCATTAGAGTGAATTAGAGATCAGAGGTGCTGAGTATCTCTGAAAATCAGGCATTTATTTGGAAGCCTAAATATGGATTCAGGCACTTTGCTTTAGGCTCCCAAATTTGAAAAGTTTGGCCTGAATTCCCATACGATGGATAAAATATTGCACTAGAGAGTCACTTTTTTTCCACACTTTGGATCTGATCTGGAGAGGCTGCAGAGTCCCTGAAACTTCAGCTGATGTCAGTGGGTGTTCAAAACCTCTGAGGATCACGCCTATTATGCATTAAAATAAATTCAGCCTTAAATAACATGCTTGCAACAAAATCTCGTGTATCTAGAATCAGTGAAACCCAAATGACATTTCATTATTTGGAGCTGTTAATTTCCTTTGACTCATTCTAATGATGTAGCTGAAAAGTGGCATATATCTGGTTTTGCCACCAATCGCTGAAATGTCACCTGTCAATGTCATTCTGATATGGAATCTGTGCTTCTAGCTATAAACACATATAATTCTCATAAGTCTCAAATGGGAGTCACGAACCCTTCTTATATAAAGTACACACATTCCTTAGTAAAAAACCAAACCAAACCAAACCAAACCCCATACATGCTACGGAAAATAACCGTTGACACTTCACTTTTAAGCTCTTTTTATTGAGTGCAGAACTGCAGTGTGTTTGGTAAAATTATTTAGAATTCCCTCTTTAGTTATTTGATTGAAAAACTGTCAACACTTATAATTTTGATATATAAGTATCAATGAGAAAACCAAGGCAGAGTGTTCAAGGGACTTACCCAAAGCCACATTCAAAGTCTGTGGAAGAGCAAAGAATAGATCCCAGCTCTCTTACATTTTATTCACAAAATCATTCTTCCTCTCCAAATCTCAAACAGTACTTGGTAGGCCTTGGAGCCACAGCAGGTTGGCTTTTATTATTTTTTATATTACTGTAGTGCCTAGGAACCCCAGTCATGGACCAGGACCCCCACGGTGCTAGGTGCTGCACAAACACAGAACAAAAAGGCAGGTCCTTCCCCAAGGAGCATTTGCCCATAGGAGGAGATGTTTTCAGAATGGAAATTGTTTTGTTTCCCACACACATTCCAATCTTGTACTAGAAGAAAAGCATAAGCAACAGACTGTGACAAATTATTTTGAAACTGAGGCCTGGTCTACACTAAAGAGTGTGAAAAATCCACAGCCATACGCAACATATTTAAGTCGACATAACCCCTGGTGTAAACAGCACTAGGTCGACGGAAGAATTCTTTCCTTGACCTAACTACTGCCTCTTGGGGAAGTGGATTACCTGCACCAAAGGGAGAACCCCTCCCGTCAACATAGAGAGCATCTCTCCTGAAGCACTAAAGCAGCACAGCATCTCAAGTGTAAGCAAGCCCTGAATCCTGTTGAAGTGAGTCTCTTTTTAGCTCAAGGAATCATTACAGACCTTTATGGTAAAAATGCTGTCATTTTGCTAAAATCAGTAACAAAACAAAAAGCCCTGGATGTGTTGGTCCAGATTCTGTTCTCACCAGAGTAACTCCATTAAACAAAGGAGTTCTTGTGGCACCTTAGAGACTAACAAATTTGTTTGAGCATAAGCTTTCGTGAGCTCATCCGATGAAGTGAGCTGTAGCTCATGAAAGCTTATGCTCAAATAAATTTTAGTCTCTAAGGTGCCACAAGTACTCCTTTTCTTTTTCCGAATACAGACTAACACGGCTGCTACTCTGAAACCTCCATTAAACATGTGAGTTGCAGAGTTGTTGTAGCCATGTTGGGAGACATGGGTGAGGTAATACCTTATTGGACCAACTTCTGTTAGTGGAAGAGACAAGCTTTCGAGCTACACAGAGCTCTACTTCAGGTCTGGAAAAAGTAATCAGAGTGTCACAGCTGAATACAAGGTGGGACAGATTGTTAAGCACAAGGTGTAAACACGTTGCAGGAGACCAGTTAAAGTGAAGTGGGGAATTAACACCTCTGCAGTCATAGGACAAACGAGGGTTAGTAGGTTACAAATTGCTGTAGTGAGCCATAAAACCAGTGTCTCTGGTTTTATGATTTTTGGGGTCTAGCAGAGTTATGAATTTAAGTTCACAGGCTTGTCTTTTGAAGGTGTTTTTCAGGTTTCCTTTGAGGACAAGGACAGAGATCCCATGTGGAATGATCGCTTTGTGAAAGTGTTCACGCATGGGTGATAGGGTGTTTTTGTTTTATTTTTCTGTGGGAGTTCAGTTGAAAGCACAGTGATTATCTCATTTCACGTAGCTGTACCTAAACCAGTGCATCAAATGCCCCACCAACAGCTATGTAGGTGAAACCACGCCAATCACTACACTCTTGAATGAACTCACATGAAAAACTACTTGGATATCCTCAATGCCAACAGAAGACCGTGCACTACAGAGCGCTTCTGGCTCTACCCTGTCCCTTCAACAAAAATGCACAGAGCCCAATACCAGCATTGAACCTGTAGCGAGGGCTCCATTGTATTCTGGGGAATGGAGAACAACTGCAAGGAGATAGTAACCACTCTTTCTCCAGGGGTATTTAAATACTCTTCACTCACCTAACTGGCCTATCTTTTGCATGGATAAATATCTGTACAATTTTTGTTATATAATTGGATAAGTCTCTTACACAAGTAAACATTTACTTTACTATCTGTTAGTAACTGAAAATTACCAAGCAATTTTCAACCAAAATTAGTAATTTGACGTGACCATTAGATTAGTCAGTATTTTCTGAGTGTTCATAATAAGCATACCTGAGGAACACCTGCAAGCTCCTTGTTGCAATCAGAAGGAAACTAATGAATCAGTGTCATTTAAGTAAGCGAAGCCATTCTACCACCTAGCATGTGCGGAACTGCTGGTGCAGGTGGTCACCATACACTGGAAACTAATATATGGATCACTGAAAGGATCAAGTAAACAAAGATGCAGAATACCCTGACAGGTTTCCAGTGTAGTTCAGTAACTACAATATGATTATGTTGCTGATACGCAGACTTGGAGAGGAGCTCTTTCCCATAATACTTGGATATGCATGTTCCTGAAGGTTCTGAGGTTTAGCAGTTCATGACGTTCATGTAGTACAGTGAAACAGGCAGTTCAATATACAGTTCTATGTTGGATAATGATGTTTGCAGAAGTTACTGTGAGCAGAGGTTGGGTTATATTAAAAGTTGGGAGTGAAGCAGCAGCATGCACTGTTTTTGCCATTCTGTAATATCTGTCAAAGGTTTCCAGAGCACTTCACAAATAATTAGGCCTTGTTATACCCAATGTAGTATGAGAGGGGTGTTAATCCCATTTTCCAGATGAGCAAATCACAGCACAGAGAAGTTATGTGAATTGTTCCAGAACTCTCACATAACCAGTATGAGCTGGGAAACAATGCTCCCTAAGTACTCATGTTCCACAAGTAACAGAAGCAACTGTTTCCTGCCGTTTTCTACACTCAGCAAAGAAAACTGTTGACAGAAGATGGCAAGCAGAAAAGAGTGGAGCTCCTGAGAAGTGACTAAGAAGGAGAAAAGTGAAAGTCTCATCTACCTTTATTTATAAATATTTGGAATTTATGTCACCTATAAAGAAACTTCAGGCTCCAGCTAACAACTCACAATTACAATAAAACACATGCAGACTCTGAATAGGTCACTTCTTCTAGGAAGCAACTGCTTTCAAAAAATACCTTTATTCATTGCATGTATTATAAGGTGACAATACACTTGATAAACTGAAGACAACCTTAACACTTGTTCATCTTCTGTGGCGTCTGCAGTCAGGTCACCGGAAGGACTCCCTGTAATCAATCAGCCAGCGGGGGGAAACAAAACAAGTGATGGCACCCTTACCTCCAACCCCATCTTCAGAATCAACCTCGTAGATGCTCTCCCCTTCCATGTTCTCTGCAGGGCCAGGTTGACTGTAAGGTTTTCTAGTGGTGACCTGTTTCAGGCTCCAGAAGGAAGATGAATCCACACACTCTGCAGCCAGCAAGTAGTATCTTTCAAACAAAAATGTAAAAATAAAGCCATTGGATTATTTCTGCTAAACATTTTAGAGTTTGCTTTTTTTTCCTTGCCCCCCAAAATTATAGGATCTTCTGTATCAACCAGTTCTGATGGCAGAGATCCTCATCTTGGGCCACAGAATACCACGGGACAGCTCTAAGAGAGTGAGGTTTAAGCAGAGAAAACATTCCAATTCATCCAGTGGACATTCCATCTGTAGATAGGTGTAAAGATTGGCGTGCACAGAAAAAGCACAAACAAAACCCCTCATGTAGCTAAAGATAAAGGGAAACAGACAGCGGGAAAGCCTCACTCCTTTTCCCAGATTGGACCTAAGTATCTACCTCTTTCCATTACCCACCTCCAATCTATGTTTGTGTCTCATACTCAATGTAATTTCCACATCTTTCTTTTTAAAACAAAAATCGCACATGGATGGGAAATTATACTGATGAATCAGGACATGTCCATGTCTCTGAATGGAAGAAACCAACAGCAGTAGAGCAGGGAGGAGTTACTAGAGTAGTTTTTGATGGAAGAGGTGGAGAACTATTCCCAACCTTCAAACACCATTCTCAGATGCTCATGGTTTATATAAATGAGAGGTGAGACCAAAACCACTCTTCTTCTCTGGGTATGAATTCTGCAAACCCGTTAGACTTAGAGAAGAAAATGGAAAATGAAATACAGCATTAAGAACACACTGGCAGACCCATGTCTTAGATGAGTGAACTGGGACAGGACAAGAACACAACACAAGATCCAAGAACGATGGCTTGGATCAAATACATAATGATCTGGCCTACAGAACAAAGGTCAGGTACTACAGGTTACAGACCAGTGCATTGGTAATCTTCAGCCTTTGTCAGTTTCACATGAGTGAGTAACTAATGCAGGTCCTTCTCTTTTGCTTTCCTACATCATTAGGACTCCAGCCAAAATGCTCTATCCAACAGCCTTTTACAGAGAGGGCTGAGAAGGGGACAGAAAATTTTCACAGTGACAAGTGAGTTGGGCCCATATATGTTTTGTTGTTTTCAGTTTCCTTTCTTCAACTTAACAACAAATTAGCAGGGTCACATCAACAAATCAGTGTGTATACATATATTAGAAAACAGTTCAAGTGCTATGTCATTTTGTTGGTAAAAGAAGTGCATACCTAAGTGTTTTACACCAGATGACCTCTACATCTTCAATTGCTTCAAGCTTCCCACTCAGCTTCTGCATGTTTTTGTCCACTTCCCTCTGGTTGAGCCAGCTCTTTCAGTGAGCCATGTTATACTGCATGCAAGGCACTGCAAAACACTCAGCAGATGGTCCATGGAGCGACAGTTGTGGTGCACGCTTCTTGTAATGTTCTGGCTTCTCAACCTCATTTTAATGTTCCAGAAAAGGTATTTCAAATCAAGGCTCAAGTTTATCAGAACGATTATATCTACCATTGGCTTGGGTTTAAGGGTTGAGAAAGGGTCCATACAGTAACACTGATTTTCAGTGATGAAGTATCCATTACAAAAACTCTTTGTTTGGTAAAGAATAAATAGGTTCCATTTAATAAAAAAAAATATTTTAACATACTTACCAAACAACTGGAATTCAGTGGCCAGAATATCAACATCTGGGTAAGTGTTCACATCTGAAATGTTTAGATGCCATATGTAGATCTAGGGTATTTTGCAAGAATGTTAAAAATGACGGTCCCTGTTTATAAACTACGGTGCCATCAGCTATGAATCCCATGGCTTGAAAAAATATGTTTGATTTTTCTAGGATTTAGTATTGTTTCTGTACAACTAAATGAATTTTTAGCTATAGGTTTTTAGAAAGTCTGCAGTGCAAATTCTCATAATTTGAATTTTCAGCCAAAAGTACTTGTGAGTTCTCATTGTGGAAATGTTTCCTGGTTCCATTCAGATCATCTGATTGTAAACATTGGCTGGACAGATTAGTCCTTCTATAAAGTGATAGATATTGTTGTGAGATTTGTATAAAGTGGCTGGTGGCCAGATGGTATAGCACAGTGTCTAGAAACAAAAAAAGTTACCTTTACCGACTGAAATGTACCTAATTCAGACACATATTTTCATGTCTAGTGCTAAAATGTCAAAAAGACAATGACTTGAGCATGGCTTGCTCTCCCATAGACTAGATCACAGAGGTCTGAGATCTCTTTTTTATCCAAATAGCAAAGATATAACTATTCTCACTTTTGATCTACAGTAGTTTTTTCTATTCCCCAAATGTACCAAAGAATGTAAGGTGTATGCTGCCACACAGAATATTCTCTTCAATCTGCACTACTTAGAGCTATTAACATCTAATTCGTTTTGTTCTATTGTGATATCAGTCAAAGGAAAGAGGTCTGATGGAAAATGTTAAATATATATGATACAAGTATTATGCAGCTTAATATATTTGTTTATCTGTGTCTAAATACTGTATAATTGTGTGCCTTTGTCAAAACCTCCTTAATGTAGCCCACTTTACAGTGTGGTACTAAAATAAATCAAGTTTATATCCCTTTATGAAAACATACGTGCAGAGGAGTAAATTATAGGGATTCCAAAGAATTAAATGTATGACTGTTGGTTATTAAAATTAGGTATTGGTATTATATTGCAGTTCAGGTACTTCCCAAACAGTGAATTTCTAACTGTGTACAGAGAAATTAATTCCCAGAGAACTCATCTTCCTCTAGTCAAAAAATTATCACCAGGCCTATTCTGGGAAATGAGTGAGGTGAAGAAAAAAGGAAAACGGTAAAACTACTTTTTTAATCATGTATTATTTTACATTTGTTCCTTTTCTAACATACTTTTCTTTATGTCATGCTTGCTGAATCTCTCCATGTTCCAGCTGCACAACGGTTGCTATTAACAGCACTTCACCCATAGTTGAACCATTTTTTATCTAGGGGAAAAAATACTCCATTGTTCAGTTCCCTAGTTATGAGAATTTTTTTAATTAAAAACTGAAACCAAACTGCTGCCGCAGTACTGAAAACTTACAGCTGCTCAGATGTAAGTCACAGCAGCGGGGAAAAAGCACAGAGGTGGAATTTTTAGAGCAGAATTGCTTCACACTTGGCTGTGTTGGGGATTAGCTTTGCTTTCTGTCTGAGACGCATGAATTTGGAATTTAAGAAGTTTGCTGCTCCTGTTTGTTTTTTCTTCTTGGCTAGAAGGCTAAAGTATGAGTCATGAATGGAGTTAGTACAGAACAGAAATGATGCACTGATGGGTTCCACACATTCCAAATTTGCGAGGGTCAAAACATCTACAGTACAAATTATTCCCTTTGGTTGCGTTGTCTCATTTTTAAACAGTATAATGCTCCTTTTTCAACCTACTGCATGCCCCTCCTTAACACCACATAATGGGCACATTTCAACGCCAAGTTCCAGGAGGTAGAGCAATGGTGTGTAACCTGTGACCTGGGCACACTTGTTTCCTTTGAGGTGCTACACTGTTACCTTCTAGAGTACTGTACTAAGAAAATGTGTATTTGATTATGATCTGAAAGTGAGAGCAAACTGAATTGTTTGAATCAGCACTGTTGCTACGGGGAGGAGGCAGCAGGGACAAAGGTAGGAGCCCCACAGGCTGAGGGAGCCCCAGGGAGAGCATGGGAGCTCACTAGGCCCTTCCTAAACCTCGGGCAGCCTCCCCAGCTGCCCAGGACAGGGGAAAAAAAGCAAAGCTGAGAACCAGCAACTGGTTATAAATCTCTGATTCTCTGATCCAGATTAGAACAGTCTTGTTGTTGCTCTAAACTTGTGCCAACTAGCTATGTTCCCAAGGATGTATGTGGCAGCTCAGGACAGGCAGAGTACAACATGTTCCCACAACGCCTTTTCCAACCCCCAGAACATATTCCTGGTGCCAGGGTCTGCAGAGAGGGAGATGTAGAAGCTGTAGATGCTAGTTTTACACTCACTGGAGACTCCCATGAACTGGGGGAATCCCCAGCCACGCAGAGGCGACGTGTGGGGTGGGGGGGTACGCAGGGTCACGTCCCCGTTTCGCCCCCCCAGGATTTCTGCCTTCCATTTAGCACAGAGGTTTTCAAACTGTGGGGCACACCCACCTAGGGACCCCCACCATTTGAAAACCGTCACTTCCTACCAGGAGCCGGCAGATCGGAAGCTGGTGGGAGCCGCCTGGGCCCCTAGCTCTCCGGGCTGTGGGAGCCAAGGCACTGGCTGGCTGCCCAGCAGCCCTCCCTGCCCTGCTCCCTGAACTGGGATGTCTTTGTACGGCTGGGTGCTCCCCAGGCAAGGCAGGTGGCACAGCTCCAAGACGCACCCCCGACGTGCTCTTGCCTCTCCCCCAAAGGAGCCTGGCACCAGCCGGCGATGCCCCCTGCCTGCAGAATCCGGCTGCCACACAATGCTCCCCGAGGCACTCGCTTGCCACTGCCCTGGTGCTTCTGACTCTGCTGCTGCTTCTCAGCCCAGAGGAGACGAGTGCGGCAGTCACGTGCTCCCCCCCCCCCCCCCCCCCCGCAAGAGTTACGCTTCATCTCTGACAGCCAGACATGTGCAGGTCATCTCTGCTCCCTTTGTGCTGCCTGCGCCCCAGAAAATATGTTCTAAAGTACTGATAGAGGCCCTCGACCTTTCTGAAATGACACGTTCGGCTCTCTGGCTGGAAAGGTTGGACACAGAAGAACTCAAACATTAACGCTTGGTAAAGTACTAATACTGCCTTACTGCTACATTTTAAAATACAAACAGACAAGCAAACATTTAAAAACAGTGAAGTGCTTTCTGACATGATTTAGAAACGTGCAAAAATCAGGACATGGAAAAAATACTTAGCATTTATTAGCACTTTCCATTGCCAAAGCACTTTGCAAACATTACCCCTGGAAATCAGAAAGACGTCCACTGATTTCAATGGGCTTTGCATCAAGCCCTAAGTTGACATCCATGCAATAAGTGTGATATGAAGAGAAGCCCAAATGTGGATATTTCCCACAGTGACCCAACCAATACATACACCTCTTCTGCAGCAAGAAGTATCACAAAAAGCAATGTAAACATAATTATATTGACTAATGGATTTTATTTACAAATACAAATACTCTACTAAAACAGGGCTCAACCTTCCATTCCCAGTGTGGACAGAACTTTCACTGAAAAACACTGCCAACTCCTTTCTATGGACACTGCAGGGCCCACTCTTTCTGCCTATATGAACAGAGCCTGACACTCTTTACTCACTCCATCTTCTTTTTGTCTCTTTGGAATGCACTGTACAGGGTGTGGACAAGCATCTGGGGAATAAGAAAAAATCAGTTTCCTTCTCCCTTTCCATTTGTCTTTTTTTGTGAAATGTTTGTTTTTGGGGGTACGGGCCTTTGTATGAATGGAAAATGTCTCCTCTTGGGGAGAGATTATGTGACAGGTGAATAGGGTGACTGAGGGACCTGAGGATGATACCTGCTGTTAGGGCAATCCTCTTGGGTACAGAAGAATTCTATTCTATTCATGTTCTTATACCAACCTCATCACTGAACCAGAAGGCACCTGTTTTTTAGGTTCCTTCATCAATTCACTTTGACTTGAGGAAAATTCATGTGGGTGAATCTGAAAGGAGTATTTTGCATTCCTCCTGAATGAATATTTAGTTGAGTAATGTCGGGTCTGTTAATAAAGCCTATGCCCTTTAGCAGAATATCATTCAGATCTGGTATGCATCACCAAGAGCTAATGTATTGGTCTTGCCCTTGGGTAGACATCACCTACATACAAGGAAGCCTGCCCTGTCTACCTAGGTGTTTATACCACTTCCTAAGGTTATTTGTTCAGAGGAATGGATCAGTCTTGAGACTATTGACATAACTTTTGACTTTGTCCTTCCATAAAAAGCCTCCATATGTTAAACATCGTTGGAAATCTTTTGACCAGTTGCGCAAGTTGTCCTGACCATGTCTGAAATAATTAACTCATAACACATGCCCTACTGACCCTGAGGCTTGGTAACAGCAATTCCTCTTAGCAGGGCTTACAGTGATGCTGCACCATCACTTGCAGAAGCATGACTATTTAGTGGGTTGACCCTATTTGACTATCATGATACTGTTTTTTCCCCCCCAGACAGCACTATAATTAGGTGCCAAAGTAATGGGGGAATTCTTCTCTCTATATTTAGACCTTCTTTATTTAGTTATTCATTCATTAACATTGACAATGTTAATTTAATTTAATGTATTAATTAAAATTAATGTATTTCCAACACACACCAAAACCCAAAAGAGCTTGCAAACTAATCTAACTAGCTTGGGTATCGATCAGTAGCGGTACAGCTGTGGCAACGTGTGCCTCAGTGCGGGCTGTACAAGCCCATGCAGAACCTCTCTTGTGCACTGCTGAAGCTTCACTGCTCTGGCATCTGAGCTAGCTAGATTTATGTCTACACCAGGGGCAATCACACTGGGTAACTGCAGTGTAGGCATATACTAAAATGAAGCTAAAGGGTCAGATGCAAACTTTGAATAGCTTGTTCATGGTTCCCATTAAAATCAGTGCATGTGCTTGAGTTAGGCCAAAATTTGGCCCAGAAAGGGGAGAAAACTAGTTTACAAACTAGCTGTACAGATTCCCTTCTCCAAAAGATTATTTTAAAGATTATTGAAATAAGGAATTTTAACGTAAAACTGTTTTTATTTTCATACAGTTGACCTATCCCTGAACAATCTCGCTATATATGCCAAACTGTTTTCCTCCAGCATCAGCCATAAAACCTCTTTCTGCCTGTTTTTCTTTCAATACATATTGCAGCCACTACAAAGAAAACCATTTAGTGCATTAAGTGTCTGAGTTCCCCTTGTGGTCACCATTCAATCTCACTGCACTGTAATAACATCAAAAAAAGAGAGTACAGCACACCGCTTACATTATTTTCTCTCTGGAATGTAATGCTATGGAGCAACTGGGAGTGTTCACTGTGTAGTGGGGGGGAGGGGGCGGAGTGGTTCTGTTTGTTTTTTCTAAGCCATTCTTTTTTTTGGCGGGGGGGGATTGAGACTGAATAGCCTCGTTTTAATATAGTAAGACACCAGAATGTCCCACTGCCCCATTCCTGAAGCCTGTACAGCATCAACAAAACCACAGAATGGAGACAGCAGGAGCAGCAGTGAGTGAGTGTATGGATGCAATTCTCCTGGTCATTTCCCATGATTATATACACTACTATTAGGTCAAGTTGCCTCTCCGCAACAGAATTCTTTATAAAGGTGTGGCATGAACCCTAGGCTGAGAGTCAGGAATTCTAAACTGGCATGATTCACTCTCTGTTACCTCGGACTGATCATTTACTCTCTGTGCCTCAGTTTCTCTATAAGTGGAAATGCAGATGGATAAGTGCTAGCATTCACAGGGGTGTTATAGGGATAGTTAATATTTGTAAAGCACCGTGAAGATGTTAAATATTAATTAGGACTATACATTGCGCATTACATATTAAGACGTGTTCTGTTAATTTATGGTATCAAAAATGGAATGCATAGTGCCATATCAAAAATCTTTATTCAAAAGCATCATCAACAGAAGTTCATGGACAAAAGGATGGGTGGATGGTTAGTTCGGATGTCCTTTCTACAACACACTACCCAGTTAGTTCATATCACATGCAACATCTCTAGGAAGAAAAGTTATACATCCATACTTAAAAATTATACAGATTAATTAACGCACAGAATAATATCTAGTATAAAATTCTACTATTGCGATCATCAATAACAAAGCCTTATCTTGAGGAGACCCTTTGCCCTGGTGGCTATTCATTTCATTAGCAGAGAGATTCAATGTACAGTCTAATCATATTTTAAGTCTGACTATATTATTGTGCTCTAAGTTACAGTAAGGTAACATAGCAACAGGATATCTATTTCTAGGTGAAGGGGCTTGTATTCCGTTTTGAAATCTACGTTCCTATTAGCCACATTTAAAGACAGAAATTAACAATCTGGAAGCATATAGTAAAAACAATAAAGAAAGCATACAAAAATTGCTCAAAACATAATTTACGAAAATCTGAATAATATTTAATGGCCAAATAAAGGTACATTCAGAATGGAATAAGAATACAGATGAAATAAAATAAACCTCAGATCAGTAACAATATGGTTACATTTAGAAGCCTGCAGAGCATGAGCACTTTGCTTTTCATGGGCAATCTTAGCTGACAGGCTAAATTAAACATATAATGTACACAGAATATTCTCTCATTTTCTTTAACATTAGGACTCTGATAATGATGGAAAGCTGAATTTATGTCCAGCTGCAGCTTTTAAAACCAACCAAGTGAAATTTAGTTTGTATGCTAGAACAACTGTGGAAATCAATTCTTAATCTATGACCTTGCTTACCACAGCTTGAAGCCTTGCAATAAATAAATGCCTTGAGCCACAAATAAGAAACATTTGGCGAATCAAAGAGACAAATAACACAAATCTATGTGTGTATATATAGCACCAAAAAGGTCATGTAAAATACAATATCGGCTCCTTTCTTGCCCTAATGTAATAATATTTAAAAGGCAGGACACAGTAATTGGCTGCATTAATACCCAGGTGGTGAAAAGTCACAAGTACCTATTTTCTTTTCAAATGACAATGTTTCATCTTTTGAGAAGGATTCCTTGTAGCCTGCATGGCATTTTAATACACGCAAGTGCTTTGAAATACAGAAACTCTGAAGGAGGTCTATTTTCCTTTGTGCTAACAAATGCAGAAGTCCTTTTCTAATTCTCATTAGAGTTTCATCATGAAATTGCTGGCTGTTTTGTGTGTGGATAAAGAGGGGAAAAAAGTCCAGGCTCATGTGTTAATCTAGCCTTATTTGCAACCTATTTGTACATATGCACCACTCCATCTTTTCTCCGTGGTCTAATCTGTATCTCCCAATTTCTCTCCTTCTGCTACTATTTATTTCTCTAACTGTATTGTTAAACCAAAAATATGGGATTAAAAACAACCCTTACTCATGTGAATAAATCTTGACTTCAGTAGTACTACTCACTTCAATAAAGGCTGAAAGATACAGGCCGTACAGCTATATTTTATTATTTATTGTACCCTTTTAATTTTTAAAAAACAAACATTTAAACCCCACACATCTTTTTATGGTATATCTGACTGAACGTACACAATGACAATAGGATACCCTGAGAGATTTTTTCCCTTCAGATTCCATTCTAGCAACTGCATATTTTTTAAATTAGCTAGTATGAAATAGTGCTATTTTCAGCCTTTCAATTTCTCTTTTACTAATTATCTCCTCTCTGTTACACTGGGACTCAAAAGTGACACTAGCTCACACTTCTTTGTGGACGACATGCTACCACCAGTTTGCACAGTGGGTATCCAAAAATGCAGCTGGTGTTGTTTTCCTCTATTTTTAACCTCATGTCATACGAGGTAATCTAATATGAAATGAAGGAATCTGGTGGGCCAAATTAGTCTTCAAATCAGATTTTTATGCAGATGTTCGAATCGGAATAAAGCTAGGCTGTGGCTTAATCCTGCTCTGCTGGAATCTGATGGAAGTTTTAACCCTGTTAGGAGTACAGGATCAGGCCCTTAGTGATAACACATGTTTATACCATAGGATATAGCAAGTTTAGGGTCTGATCCTACTCCCACTAAAGTTAGAAGTTTTGCCATGGTCTTCAATAGAACACAATCGGGAAGCAATTATAACCAGTGTAGTGGCAACAGAAGGCAACCTTTAGTTCCTCAAGGGAATTACTAAAAGGTGTACATACACAGTTTGCAAAAGAACTTGTATCAGAGCTCTGATACAAGTTCAACAACCCACTTATACTGGGTAGAGATATTTTATGAACCGTATACACAGACTGAAAGAACCCAACCTTCCAATATGAAACAGAATTTGGTATAATCTCAAAGTAAGGAACTGAATGCTAAGAGCAGAGTAACTGTGTAGATAATTAGAAAAAACAATATGCACTTATATAATTGTAGCATATACCCAGCTTTTGACATTAGATGCTAATAATAAAAAATAATAATAAGTGAGAGAATGTTGGCCAGGACACCATTTCTGTTTGCCAAAAGTGTCAAGATCTTTAGCATCTACATGTGCTACCACAATACAAAACTATCCTACTATCATCTGCTTATCCACCATGCTGGGGGGGAGGGGAGGGAGAGCAGATCCTGTTTAATACATTTTCTTAGTCATTCTTAACTTTTTCCTTATTGGGACCCTTCCAGGAGCCCCATTCATGACACCAGGATCTAGCAAGGACTGCCCTCTCCTTTAGCAATAAGGGAAGGACAGGTTGAACATGACTCCCAGATTGAGAGCCCTTAAATTAATGGAAGAGGGCACCTCAGACAATACTGGATCTGACCCCAAATCGGCAATGTGCTGATGGACTGTCTTCAGAAAATGCTACAAGCCAAACCTTCCTTTTTGAAAAAAGCCTGCCTTATCACTATAAGAATTACAGTCACAATCACTGATGTCCACTTCATAGAATCATAGAATATCAGGGTTGGAAGGAACCTCAGGAGGTCATCTAGTCCAACCCCCTGCTCAAAGCAGGACCAATCCCCAATTAAATCATCCCAGCCAGGGCTTTGTCAAGCCTGACCTTAAAAACTTCTAAGGAAGGAGATTCCACCACCTCCCTAGGTAACGCATTCCAGTGTTTCACCACCCTCCTAGTGAAAAAGTTTTTCTTAATATCCAACCTAAATCTCCCCCACTGCAACTTGAGACCATTACTCCTTGTTCTGTCATCTGCTACCACTGAGAACAGTCTAGAGCCATCCTCTTTGGAACCCCCTTCCAGGTAGTTGAAAGCAGCTATCAAATCCCCCCTCATTCTTCTTTTCCGCACTAAACAATCCCAGTTCCCTCAGCCTCTCCTCATAAGTCATGTGTTCCAGTCCCCTAATCATTTTTGTTGCCCTCCGCTGGACTCTTTCCAATTTTTCCACATCCTTCTTGTAGTGTGGGGCCCAAAACTAGACACAGTACTCCAGATGAGGCCTCACCAATGTCGATCACGTCCCTCGATCTGCTGGCAATGCCCCTACTTATACATCCCAAAATGCCATTGGCCTTCTTCGCAACAAGGGCACACTGTTGACTCATATCCAGCTTCTTGTCCACTGTAGCCCCTCGGTCTTTTTCTGCAGAACTGCTGCCGAGCCATTCGGTCCCTAGTCTGTAGTGGTGCATTGGATTCTTCCATCCTAAGTGCAGGACTCTGCACTTGTCCTTGTTGAACCTCATCACATTTCTTTTGGCCCAATCCTCCAATTTGTCTAGGTCACTCTGGACCCTATCCCTACCCTCCAGCGTATCTACCTCTTCCCCCAGTTCCATGTCATCTGCCAACTTGCTGAGGGTGCAATCCAACCCATCATCCAGATCATTAATAAAGATATTGAACAAAACCAGCCCCAGGACTGATCCCTGGGGCACTTGCTTGATACTGGCTGCCAACTAGACATGGAGCCATTGATCACTACCCGTTGAGCCCGACAATCTAGCCAACTTTCTATCCACCTTATAGTCCATTCATCCAGCCCATACTTCTTTAACTTGCTGGCAAGAATACTGTGGGAGACAGTGTCAAAATCTTTGCTAAAGTCAAGGAACAACACGTCCACTTCTTTCCCTTCATCCACAGAACCAGTTATCTCGTCATAGAAGGCAATTAGATTAGTCAGGCTTGACTTGCCCTTGGTGAATCCATGCTGACTGTTCCTGATCACTTTCCTCTCCTCTAAGTGCTTCAGAATTGATTCCTTGAGGACCTGCTCCATGATTTTTCCAGGGACTGAGGTGAGGCTGACTGGCCTGTAGTTCCCAGGATCCTCCTCCTTCCCTTTTTTAAAGATTGGCACTACATTAGCCTTTTTCCAGTCATCCGGGACTTCCCCCGATCGCCTTGAGTTTTCAAAGATAATGGCCAATGGCAATGCAATCACATCCGCCAACTCCTTTAGCACTCTCAGATGCAACGCATCCGGCCCCATGGACTTGTGCACGTCCAGCTTTTCTAAATAGTCCCCAACCATTTCTTTCTCCACAGAGGGTTGGTCACCTCCTCCCCATGCTGTGCTGCCCAGTGCAGTAGTCTGGGAGCTGACCTTGTTCGTGAAGACAGAGGCAAAAAAAGCATTGAGTACATTAGCTTTTTCCACATCCTCTGTCACTAGGTTGCCTCCCTCATTCAGTAAGGGGCCCACACTTTCCTTGACTTTCTTCTTGTTGCTAACATACCTGAAGAAACCCTTCTTGTTACTTTTAACATCTCTTGCTAGCTGCAACTCCAGGTGTGATTTGGCCCTCCTGATATCACTCCTGCATGCCCGAGCAATATTTTTATACTCATCCCTGGTCATTCGTCCAATCTTCCACTTCTTGTAAGCTTCTTTTTTATATTTAAGATAAGCAATGATTTCACTGTTAAGCCAAGCTGGTCGCCTGCCATATTTACTATTCTTTCGACACATCGGCACTTTGACACTTCTAGCCTTAAGCCCCCACCAACCAACAAACAGAGGAAATTATAAAATTAAATTAACAAAATAAAAAACCTCTACCTGAAGCAAAGTTTTGAATCTGAAAAGAATAATAATGCTTAGTTCTTTTTGCCAGTACATCTCAAATCAATGTCCAGTATTCTCATTTCACAGGCACAGAGGTGAAGTGATTTGCCCAAAGTCACACAGTAGGCCAGTGGCAGAGCCAGGAACAGAATGCACGTCTCCTGACTCCCAGTCCAGTGCTTTATCCAGTAGGCCACACTACTCCGGAGAACCAGAACTTCCACAAAGTTGACTTGGGGGCTTTGCTACTGATTTTACATGAAAAAGTGCTTAGCTACAACTGTGATGGATGACAGTACGCAACTAAGTAGAGAGACAATTTATTCGCTCTCTGAAACCCTTGGGAAAATTCCCCCACCAAACTGAAGGGTGAGTTGGAGCAATTTCCCTGTCCGCAGCAAAGCTCATCCACTCTCTGGATACTGTTCACTTAGGCTCATATAAACACTGCTGGAGAGCAAAATTTTTGCTTTTGGGACGCATCAGACTGAGCCAAATGTCAAGTAGTTTAAAATAAAATGCCAGTGAAGAAAACCCTACACCTAGGCCTACCACACTGCCACCAATTTCAATTTACCCAAACAATCTGAACATGAAATTTCGTGTTCAAACTACCCTCAACCATGTCATCATCAATCATTGCAGGATACTTTTCAGGAACAAATTACAAATATTTCCAGAAAAGTACATTTAATGTTAGTTGCTTTGTCCAGTGGTGCTGCCACTTTCCTAGGTTATAAGAAAATGCTTTTGTTCACATGGGAGAACGTATTAAGATTCCCAATCATTCTGCACTCTTCTACATGAGCACATGAGCCTCCTGCCCCCAGTACACGGGTTTACTGCAGGCTAAGGGGGGGAATTTTTGTGGAAATGTTACAAAGAGGGCTTAGCATGGGCTGGGACCTAACCCAATAAGTAGTTTCAAAATCTGAACTCTAGAAATAAAGGAGATAGCTAAAATCTGGCAGTGATCACTCACACAATGGGTTGAACCACTAAGTGAACAAGTTTTCTAACATTCCCACAGCAATGGGTGCTGAGCACTGTCTGACCCCATCTTCACCAGCAGCCCAACCAACACCGGTTGAGATGGAGCTGAGAAAATCCGATTTCACCAGAATAAAATAGTCAATCATAGGTCTTTTCATAGTGTAAGTATACCTTGGGAGTTTTAACCTGGTAACGGACCCAGCTCCTGTCTGTGTGGGGCCCAAGAACCCAGAGAAGTCTTTGAAAACCTGAGTCTTGCAGGTAATAATAGTTGTTTGTATTTATAAAGCACCTTTCATGAGATGATCTCAAAGAGCTTTACAAACATATGTTAATTAGGCCTCTTCACAAAGTGGGTAAATATTAGCATTCCCATTTCAAAAATGTGGATACAGAGGCACAGCAAGTAACTTGCTTAAGGTGAGACAGTGAGTCAGCTGTAGAGCCACAAATATAACCCTAACACATCTCCTGACTCCCAGTCCTGTGTGCTAACCATTAGGTAACACCCCTTGCCTACATCTACTATGCCACAGCTGATTTTATCTACTGTTATTTTTTGACAAACAAAACCTCCTTTGCATAGTCTCTGAAAAAAGCCCCTAAACAAACACACACCCAACTCCCTTTTAAATCAGTAGAAACTATGGTCCTGGTTGCAAGATCAGGGCCTGTGTTTATAGATTTGAATCTCTAAGTGTAACAATTTTTTTGCTTAAGAAGCATGTCATGTTTACATGGCAATATACAGCTGATCATAGCCAATAACCATTAGAAAATAATTTAAGATGCAATATTGGTGGCATAAAGAAGTGCACTCACTGATAGCCCTATATCAGCATAAAAGACTAACTGCTTTAATCTGTCCTCAAAAGAAAAAGCTATTGATTTATTATAACTACAGGGGGGAGCCCTCCTGTACAATGATTTGTGACACATATTGATTTATGGCACTGTTTGAAAGACTTTTTTTTTTTTTATTTTTACATTTAATCAATTAAATGAAAAATGGATTGAAAAGTAAAAAAGTAAATCATGATTAAAAAATAGTATTTTACTGCATTCTACAGGCAATTTTCATCCATCTATTTATTTTTTAGTATTTCCCCAGGAACAAAGATGGAAATATTTTGAATACCTGCAGTTTGATTTGTTTGTATCCCTTACACAAAGCACTTCAAACAAGTCAATCAAGCTTGAGAAAGAAGTAAGGACTTTGGCAAGACTGAATAAGAGAAAGACTCAGTGATAAAAACAATTATAACAACAAGTGACCTCTGCTTACTAGACATCTTGGTTACATCTACACTTCAGTAAAAGACCTGCAGCACGGCCACGGCCAGCTTAGGCTCACGGGGCTCAGGCTGAGGGGCTAAAAATTGCAGTGTAGACATTTGAGCCTAGGCTCTGAAACCCAATGAGGGCAGTAGGTCTCAGAACCCAGGCTGGAGAGTCCAACCCCTAAAGTCTACACTGCAATTTGTAGCCATGTAGCCTGAACCCTGCAAGCCCAAGTCAATTGACCCAAGTGCAGACTCGGGCCAAGGGTTTTTTATTGCATTATAGATGTACCCTTGAAAGAACTCGTAGCTGAGACAAACTGAAGACAGTTCTCACCTGATTAGCTAGATGTAGTGCTCAGGTACAATGGTGATAGTCAACTTAAAAAGTACTTCAGATACGATAGGTTTTGGACCCTCATGGTGCAACTTGGTGTATTGGATCCTGGTTCAAGTCTTGGATGCAATAACGTCCAGAATACACACAACAAATTTAGCCACTGGATAGAAGACTCAGCTATTGGTTTAAGTCTGGGCACTCCGGCCAGCAGTTAGTAAGAACAGTACATAAGTATAAAAAGCCTTACAATATAATACAATAAAATGCTGGCCCATACTAGCAGAATATTTTGACAATACAACTCTCTTTAGAGTCCACTTGGTCTAATGTGCCCATCAAAATCCACCACAAGCTACACTCATCGGGGCACTGTAACTATACTGGGTTATAATGAAAAGGGGACTTCGTACATGGTTAGGCAGCTGGTGTGTTGGAACCACTGCGTATCAAGCTGATCAGTGTTGTCACCATTTCCTTGTGCTCCGCCTATCTATTGTACCAAAATGTTGTCCCTTGTCTTATACTTAGATTGTAAGCTTTTGGGGGCAGGGACCATCTCTGTTATGTGCTCACACTGGGCCCTGTTTGTGGACCCTTGGTGCCACTGTAATACTGCTACTAATAATATATAATTGAGCATAACTAATTACTTGTTCAGCCAGGCAACAAATTGAATGAAATCCTGGCACCATTAAAGTCAATGAGAGTTCTGCAGTTGACTTCAGCAGGGCCAAGATTTCACTCATTATATCATCACTGCAATTGTCTTCTTTGATGGTATATCCTGTTCCTCATAAAGGAGGCTTCTATTTTCACTCATAACCAATATCACAAATTCACCTACTTTTTCTGCTTGGACTGATGTTTCTCTCTGTCAAATGTCTCTCCCCTCAAACAGAGCCTCCAGCTTGGAAGATATTGATTAAACAATTTTTAAAAAGACCTTATAATCATAGAATATCAGGGTTGGAAGGGACCTCAAGAGGTCATCTAGTCCAACCCCCTGCTCAAATCAGGACCAACCCCCAACCAATCCTTCTTTGGTCCATATGACCAGCTCAGGCAGTGTTTTCAACCTTTACTCATTTGCAGACCCCTAAAAAATTTCAAGCAGAGGTGTGGACCCCTTTGGAAATCTTAGACATAGTCCAACCACAGGTTGAGAACCACTGCGCTAGGGAATTGATCCTCAATATGTCCTTTTTGTACTATTCACCTACGACCACTGACACACGAGCCTGGGTGTGCACAACTCAAAAAAGCTACTGTGCAATTAGTATAGTAAAAAGGAACCGGCCAGTACTGGGGAATCTCTGGTCTAATCAGACTCTTTAAACACTTATTTTTTGGTCACCTGCAAACCCTTGGTATCAGAGAGGACAAGCCTAGCTGCAAGGTTGTGGGGAGTCTTTAAAAGGGCCAGTCCAATTCAGTCCTAAAGCTTGTGGAAGACTGAAACTGCATTTATATTCCCAAGGACTATTTCAAAGATAGATGATTATTTTTTACTTTTTTATTTTTAACTTACTCGGTTACTGTCTTATTTAAATCCCTTTGCTTTTCAATAAGCATCCTCCAGCCACAGAAAATCAACCATCTGGAGTTGCACAATTCCTTAAAGACAGGGTAATAGAGGTCAGATAAAGAGAGAAGTGGTGGATGAAGGACTGGGAACAAAATGAAAAGAATTCAAACTCTTTTGACCTGTAGGTAAGCAGGAAGGAGAGCTATTGGTAAAATAACACTCCAATATTTTGGGTCAGGTAAAATTCAGGGGTTGATTAAATTAAGCTTAAATATGCAATTTATTATAGTACTGCCTAGAGAGGCTGTAGCATTACAGTTAATGGTTTTATGATCACTTTTCCTGCTGACAAAACCCCTTTAAGGGAGTTTATGTCACAACAGGAAGGTTGGCTTTCAGCAGAAACTTGACATTAAAGATATGATTTTAAAAGGCACCTTTGTGGTTTCAGAAAAGCTTCAGGTTTTCTGAAAAGCAAGGTTTTCCAGGCATTTACTTTATATTTTGAAGTGTTTGGAACCAGATTTCCCCTGCCACACCCAATATTTGACAGTGCACAGAATGGGCCAAATACCCCTCTTTTGCTTTTCTACAGCGAACCCCACTAGGATTATTCAGAGACGAATGTGGACTAGTAATTTTTTAAATGATAGGCCAGGCTCTCCAGTGCTCCGCTTCTACTGGGCTCAGCAGAGAGGGAGGGCTGCCACAGATTCACTTAGGGCCCCAGTCCCAGCTTGAGCCTACTCTGACTTGCACCATCTAGCAATAGTCCCTGAGGGACTATCACACTATGGCCACTCCCCTCTTTCTTACCCCTCTCCAGACCTTATGTGCCCCATGCACTGGAGGCTGCAAGGAGGGAGGTGTAGGAGCTGTCCATGGTAATTCTGTACCAGCTGGGGGACTCCTCCTCACCAGGGGTATTCCAGCAGAAGAGTTACAGGCAGTCTCCACCCCTCTTTTTTTCCCCACTCAGGCAGCACAAAGGGAGCAGAGTAGATCAGAGAAGCTAATCCCAAATATTTTACTATGCATTCAGGATTATATGCAGATTATCACACTGCATTGAGGATCGAGGGGTTAGCTTATTCATAATGCAACAGACTGAAAGGATAAATAAAAGATGCAAATCACAAACCTTGCAATCATCAAGTGTCAGTGACTCACAACAGATGCATTCACACTGCTCCTATTTCTTTATAATGACTATGAAGAGTCTGTTTGATTATTCTATTGTCCTGGTAACCCCTGTAAGCATCCTAAAAGAATGACAGCTAAGGAAGCATAGCAGAGCAGTTTAAGGTTCAGTAGTGGAATGGGTGCTTCCCTTGACCTGATTTGAAAAGAGAAATCAAACAGAAAAAATATTTAAAATAAAATGAGTGATCTTACTTTAATTCATCAAAAGCAAGGCGATGTAGAGTTAAGGCTCCTCTATCTCTAATTTACTCTGTGGTGTATGTATCCATTCAACTGAGTAGGTTTCTATATGTACTGCAGCCTTACATTTTTAAAGAGACAACTTGTTGCCCTTTCAGGAGGCACAGCAAAGGCAGCACATTGAGGTAAGGACATACGCCGTATTGTATCTTGGCGACTTTGGGGTGTTTGTTTTTTCCTTGTTTTGTCATTCACACTGAAAGTATATGGTGGCCCTTAGGTGCATGCAGACTGATATTTTTACACTGAATAGCACCTTACTATGTGTGTGCCCCTTTAACTGTACTGGCACTGCTTATGGAGTAAGGTGATCAACACTGAGACCTAAATGAGTAACCCATATAATTCTACTGCTATAACCCTCACCCTCCTTCCCTCTCCTCACCCTACTGTTCATCACTCTCATTCCTTATGTCACATCTAACATTTAGATTGTAAACTCTCTGGGGCATAGACCAAGGGTGAAATCCTAGCCCCACTGAAGTCAATAGCAAAGTTCATATCGATTTCAAAGGGGCTAAGATTTCACACCATCTCTTTCTTTGCCTTCTGCCAAAACATTAATATGCCTTTGAACACTATCCAACAAAAAACAGTGATCCTTATTATTACATGCCTGGTTTGGATTTTAGGTTTTCTAACTTTGAACTGATGGCTGGTAATGAGTATCATATGACCAGTATCCCAGATGAGAAATAGTACAGACATCTGCATGTCTTGAGTAGAGCTAGATTCACCATTTGTCTTGCATTACTTAAGAACAACGTGGACTGGTATTCTAATCTAAATGCCAAACCCCCAACCACAGGAGGAAGATATCCCTGTTAGCTGGCACTGTTTATCAAGTTTTCAGGATGGATGAGACTTGAATGGCCTGGATTTTGTTGACGCTAATCAGACCTTCAGCATCATTACAACATTGTTCTGTGCCTAAATCACCTAAAATAGCTGCTCAGCTGTTTCTTTTGCAAGGCATTTTAAAATTAACTTGGATACATTCAATTAATTTATGTTATAAAACTGATCCCTTGAGTGGAGAACTCATCATTTTTAGTTAATATTACAGCATTAACATTTTATTCATTTACCATTTTTTCCTCATGAAAATAGGTCAATGACTTAGAAGGAGTGAGAACAGATTTCCACATCTCAGTCTAGTCTATAAGCACATTTTAAAAACACTAACCCTGCATAATCCAGCTGGCATTTAGCACAAGACAAATATTATAAATACTGTAGAAGAGAAATATCGTTGGGAGGGAAATGCTGCAAACAATGATCTGTATCAGTGTGAAATCAAGAACACTGTGGACTGAAAAATATTGTTACCACAGGCAAGGCACAATTCAATTTATGTTCATACTTTTCTTTCTCTGTGCCCCTCAGAAGTGCTAGGCTCAGAGACGGTAGGAGATCTATTTTGAACTCATCAGGTTCCTCTGCAACACATAAGGAAATGCATACACCTGCCATTGAAAGCAACTGAGATTGTTCCAAACAACAAATTACTTGCACACTTATGCTTACAGTTTGTTTGGCAAGAGACCCATAAGGCCAGATTCTGCTTCCTCTTATTCATGTGCCTGAAGGGATGGAGTGAGGACAGTGAAGGGAGTCCTCACGTACACTTGGGCGTCCTTGCCAGGGCAGCCCAATTCCCGCATCATTACTATTCATAGGAGCCCTTAGTGAAAGCACCTGGACAGTCAAAGCACAGCCAGCAGTGTGGACCCCAAAAGGGGACAATGTGAGAGGAACAGCCTCACCTCCTTTCTGCACAGGCCGGTGGTTCAGAAAGCTGTGCTGGGAAGTGCACAATGCACTTCCAGAAAAGCAGCAGCAGCCACTCCTCAGCACCCATGAAGCCTTTTGCCTTCCTCTGTTCTCTCCAGGGACGATGCCTTTGGGAAGTGCCACAGATGCTACTAGGGACACACGCTAGCCCCTCTCTCTGAGCATCCATCTCTGTTGCTCCTTCAACCTCTGTCTGCCCCAGGCCTTGTGGAAAAGGGCAGCCTGGCCCCAGTGACTTCCTCCTTTGGCCTTAAAGGGTGAGTATACCCTGTAACAGTCTCCTACTCTTGATAAGAAAAATGAAGATGGATTCATCTTCATCTGCAAACCAAGGGCCAAAATTTGCCTTCAGATTTGCCACTAAATCGATGAGGATTTCATGCAAATATCCAAAGACAGGATCTGGTTGATAACTAGGGTGACCAGATAGCAAGTGTGAAAAATCAGGAGTAGGGTGGCGGGTAATAGGTGCCTATATAAGACAAAGCCCCGAATATTGAGACTGTCTCTATAAAATCAGGACATCTGGTCACCCTTTGAGTTCAGTGCTCAAGTTATTCAATCTCAACTTGCCCTGTCCATGTAAATCCAAGCTATCCCCATAAATCTGGTCTAATTTTTTTCTTGAAGCCTAAATCAGTTCAATTTCATAGCAACTTGATCTCTTTTCTTTCACTAAAGATAAACTTTCATTGACTCCTTAATATTTTGATTAAACTGAGCACTCTTTTACAAAAACAATTTGTCTAAAGAACATTTTCCTACATTTCATAAGCAAACAAAAGCCTTGGTTTACCTTTATGTGGAAGCACATATTGGACTTGACTATGCTATAGCCAATCTATAAAATGTCAGAACTGCATGGGCCAATACCCACTGAAGTCAGTGAGAATCTTTCCATCAACTTCAGTGGGCACCGTATTGGCCCTAAGGTAGCAATTGAGGACAGCATTCAAGAATGAATACATCCGTTTTTTTACACCCACTCTAGAGACTCTAGGGCCTGGATCTCTCTGCTTTCTGTTAGATTAACGCTAAATTTGCTCTGCACACCTCATCTGAAAAGAACATTCCCCCTTCCAAATGTATAGTCAATCCTTCTCAATACTCTAAAACTCATCATTACTACTGTCAAGAGAGGAAGTTTGGAAAACTCACTTCATTTTGTTGCAGATTTCAATAGCTTCTCTTTTGGAAAAATTCAATGCCAATTTGTGATGGACCCTTTTACGCTGATACACATATCACTGGCATAATGTGGATAACATGGCATTTTAATATGACCATGGGGAAAAGAATCAGACGCTATATAATCTTTTGCTTTTTTTGTCTGAATATATTACCCTGGGGGTTGTAGCGTTTTGTCTCTAAATATTTTTGTATTTGGATGTTAAAAACATTTTGCAGAAAGATTCAGGGAGAGAGACTTTCAAAAGTGTCTTAAAAGATTTAGGAGCACAATGGGACTTGTGCTCAGAAATCTCCTCGGTGCTTTTGAAAAATCTCCCCCATCATAAAATTAAATAGAAGAGTGGAAAGATTGCTAGGCATTCTGTATATAAGAGAATTCCTGTTTCAACATCTCTGTGGGTCTGGATAGCTTCAGACACAGAAGAACTTGTAAAAAGAAAAGGAGTACTTGTGGCACCTTAGAGACTAACAAATTTATTTGAGCATAAGCTTTCGTGAGCTACAGCTCACTTCATCGGATGCCTTGTGTGTGTGTGTGTGTGCGCACAATGAAGGAAGGTAATTACTGTTGCTTTTGTAATGTACTAAGTGGTCAACAAGGTGATGGTTTTACACTTATGGAGTATTAGAGAAACAAGGTGAGTGAGGTAATATCTTTTATTGGACCAACTTCTATTGGTGAGAGAGAGAGAGAGGTTTTCAAGCTTACATAAAGCTCTTCTTCAGGTCTGGGAAATGTACTCAGAGGGTATGTCTACACTTCAATTAAATATCTGTGGCTGGCCATGTCAGCTTGTAATTGTTTGCTGATACCACATAAGGGGTAGTAGGTGACAACTAGAGGTGTGCAGTCGGCAGGGGCTATATCTGTATTGAAGCAGGTTCTCTCAGGGTATATGAGTGACTCATTCCATGATGTGATCTACTTCTCTGGTGGAGTATCCTTGTTTGGGGAAGGCAGTTAAGCGTGTAAGGTGTATATCCCAGACTTTCTCCTCTGAGCATATTCTGTGATAGCTGAGTACCTAACTGTAGATAACAGATTTCTTGGTGTGTTTGGGGTGGTTACTGAACCTGTGACCATGTGGTGATCCAGGGGCTTCTTGTATATATTTGTCTGTAGGGTTCCATTGTTGAAGCTGATCATGGAGTGCATGAAGTTAATGCTAGTGTGGGAATGTTCTAGAAAGAGTTTGATGGATGGGGGGTGGTTGTTTAAGTGGTGATGGAAATCTCTGAGGGAGTTTAGGTCATCTGCCCAGCAGATGAAAATGTCATTGATGTACATCAATGGTTTCGTGGTGCAATTGTTCAGAAATTCCTCCTCAAAGTGAGCCATGAAGAGACTGGCATATTGGGGAGCCATCCTAGTACCCATGGCTGTTCCCAGAGTTGGGACAAAATGTTTGTTGCTGAATGTAAAATTGTTATGGTTGAGGATGAAATGGATGAATTTGGTGATATATTTAGGGTGGATATCTGAGGGTTGTGTCTTCTTGATATTTGAGGCACACACAATGCTGTCATTTTGAGGGATGTTGGTGTAAAGGGAGGTGAAAAACATGGTAGCAAGGATAGTGTTCTGAGACAGGCTGTTAATGTTGTTGAGTTTCCGAAGGAAGTTGGTTGTGTTCTGGAGGAACCTGGCTCTTTGTTTGGTGAGTGGTTTGAGGGTGGTTTCTGCGAATCCAGATATTCCTTCAGAAAGGATGGGCTATGATGGGTCTGTCTGGGTTCCCCTGTTTGTGTATCTTGGGAAGCATGTAGAAGGCCCCTGGTGTGAGTTCATGGTGGATGAGGTTGTAGAATGTCTCTTGGAGTTGTTTGGGGAAGGATTTTATGATATATCCTCAGATACAGTAAACACTTTAAACAGACCAAGCAATCGATTATCTACAGTCAGATACTCAGATACCACAGAATATGTTCAGAGGAGAATGGCTGGGATATACACTTGAATACCCCCACATGGGGTACCCAGCAAAAAATTACAAGACATACTCAATGGGGACTATCCCCTGAAACAAATCTTTCCTGAACCCTCTCTTCTGGCCTTCAAACAATTCCCAGCCTCTCCAAGCTCATCATCAGAAGCAAGCTCCCCACAGATCAGGACACACCAACCCAAAGCAGCATCAGACCCTGTCAAAATAACAGATGCAAAACCTGTAGTCATATCTCCAATGTCAACACCACCCCACAACACACCTTTCAAGATCAATGGGTCCTACACATGCCTCTCACAAGATGGGGTGTACCTCATCCAGTGCACTAAATGCCCCAACAACAACTATGTGGATAAAACCAGACAGTCCTTATGCTCTCAAATGAACTCTCACAGAAAAATGATAGAAGACAAAAACACCATATCACCTAAGAGTGAACACTTTGCACAAAGTGATCACTCCATATCTGACCTCTCAATCTCATTCTCAAAGAAAACCTGCACAATACCTTCAAAGATGAGCCTGGGAAGTTAATTCAGAACTTTGCTAGGATGCTTAAAATCATGGATCGAATAGAGACACCGGATTTACGGCTTACTAAAACAATCTATAACCCACTTAATCACACATACACACCTCTGCCAGCTTTTTTTTCCTTCTTCCTTTCCCCCTCCCCCATGACTACAGAGGGCCACTTCACCTTGAATAGCCCCTTGAAATATGTGTTAACTACTGATTCTAAATAATCTATTCCACCTTGTATTTAGCTTGGACACTCTGAGTAGATTTCCCAGACGCGAAGAAGAGCTCTGTGTAAGCTCAAAAGCTTGTCTCTCTTTTCAAAATAAGTTGGTTCAATAAAGATATTACCTCACCCACCCTGTGTCTCTAATATCCTGGGACCAACACGGCTACAACAACACTGCAAACAACTTATGGAGTAAGAAAATTACAAGACAGATGGGAAATATCAATAGAAGATTTCCCATCACCCCTAGTAGGGTGCATAAAGGAATGAACTACAGGGAAATGATGATAGTTCAGTCCTAGGCCTTTGCTGAGCATGCTAGCAAGGGAGCAAGTTAGCGCCAATTGCGATTCTTTGTGTGTGCTGTATCTGCAGCTACCCCCTCCAGGCACTGGCCTGAGACAATCAATTTCAAGTTTTAAGGTCTGTGAGTCAGGACATTGTCTTTCTTTACGTGCCTGTAAAATGCATGAACACACTGTTTATTATTTGTACAATGGTAGTGCCTGAAGGTCACAACCAGGATCAGGGCCTCTGTTTGCCACGTACTGTACAAACACAAAGGAAAGTGTGGTCCTTGCCCTAAAGAGCTTACCAAGTTAGAATCTGATCCTGCAATGAGTTCCGTGCAGGCAGACACCTGCTCCCATATGGAGGGCATTACAATATCAGGGCCAAATTTATTAAGTGCTGTATAAATAAAACATACAAACAAGTTTCATGTAGGCCACCAAACAGCCACCAGTTGATAAAGATTTTCAGTCATTAATGACCTGGGCTGGATTTAAACTTGTGACACAGAGATCAATAATGAGCAAAAACTTAATCATCAGCAAAATTTGGAAAGAGAGGTAACAAATTAATTCCAATGACCACACATTATTTGTGGAAACATTCTGGTAGTTAATGGTAATTACATGATAAGTCATTAAAACTATCCTTTTATATCCTGATCATTGAGTATTTTGTTTAAAGATCCAAATGATATAGGAAGCACAATTATTTCCCTGCAGATTGTGGGGACATATGCTTTGCTTATAAACATCTTCCCCCTGCTAAATATAAATGACTGAAATGCAGCAGACTATTGGTGACATGTGAAACATTTTCAAGCGCATCAAATAAAATGCTTGCTTTTGAAAATGCCACGTTAACACTTCTTTCTAGAGCACTACAAGTGTTAACTCTTTGAATGCCCCATTCCAGCAATTAATGCGTTACGGAGGATACTTTTAGGCACCTCAAGTAGAGTGAGGGTTAATGATCATCATCCTTGGATCACCACATTTCTGAAAAGTCTCATGGTTTTTACCTTTATTTATCTGGATGATTTTAAATGGACATCAAACTAACTCACTCTAATTCAGAGACTACGTATAAATGTCACAGGTTAGTTTAACTTTCAATTACATCCAACCTCTGCACATCATCAAGAATCCCGTTAAAAACACTAATACAAAACTACTGGTAAAGAAGTGATACTAAAACCATTGCACATTTCTAACTACAACATAAACCTAATCCTTCAGCCCTGATTCAGGGGACAAGTCCCAATTTAGTCATTTCAACTAGTCATGTGAGCAAGGCTACATGATCATTCTGCCACACTTACGTGCATGGACTAATACCTTGATTTGCAAACACTCTTATTGAAATCAATGGAACTATTTGTGGGGTAAGGTACTATTCAATGTGAGTAATGGTGGCAGGATATGACTCTTTATGAAGTAGAATTCAAGGACAACATACAAAGAATTAGAAAAACGAAAATGGTATAAATACAATATGAGCAGACTGAAGTATATCACCATTGTATTATACTACTTTATTTGAGGTAAGTTATGCAATTATTTTTAAAGGTTCATGTAAACTAGAGATAGGCTTAAAGCTAAAGTCTGGATTCAAACCCCCACAAATTTGGGGAAATTCAGCTCTGGATCTGAATACTGCAGTTCAGGCCTACCTTTAAACAAAAAAAATGACAGACTTCTGATCTGTGATGCGTTCACAAGAGCTGAAAATCAATTTCACAGTGTTTTGGCAGTCTTGTGCAAACTTCATTTAAGGTGACTTATTAGTTATGTAAGTTGAATACTTCTAATAATACAATTCCTAAGGTCACCCTACCATCTATGACAGACTCTCAAACAGATATTTACTTCAAAATTTAAAAAAAAAACAATGCAGATGTTCAAACACCTTTGAATAAACACTGATCAGGTGTTCTACACATGGTAATAATTTATCATATAAAATTAAATTGAGAGGGAAGAAAACGAAGTATTGAAAGGGAAGAAAGCGAAGAAAGAAAGGATACAGCCCTGGGTAGGAGAATGGACATAAGGAGGACGGGTAGTGTAGATACCAGTCTAATAGGGGATACTGGCAGTAGAATGTCTGTGCCTAATCGGGTAAAGAATGTGAGAGAAGCCAAACAGCAAAAATTAAGATGTTTGTACACTAATGCGAGGAGCCTAGGTAACAAAATGGAGGAACTAGAGCTACTGCTGCAGGAAGTGAAACCAGATATTATAGGGATAACAGAAACATAGTGGAATAGTAGTCATGACTGGAGTACAGGTATTGAAGGGTATGTGCTATTTAGGAAAGACAGAAATAAAGGCAAAGGTGGTGGAGTAGCATTGTATATCAATGATGAGGTAGACTGTAAAGAAATAAGAAGTGATGGAATGGATAAGAGAGTCTGTCTGGGCAAAAATCACATTGGGGAAGAAAGCTACTAGAGCCTCCCCTGGGATAGTGCTTGGGGTGTGCTATAGACCACTGGGGTCCAATTTGGATAAGGACAGAGACCTCTTTAATGTTTTCAATTAAATAAATACTAATGGGAATTGTGTGATCATGGAAGACTTTAACTTCCAGATATAGACTGGAGGACAAGTGCTAGTAATAATAATCGGGCTCAGATTTTCCTGGATGCATGCGATAGCTGATGGATTCCTTCACCAAGTAGTTGCTGAACCAACAAGAGGGGATGCCATTTTAGATTTGGTTTTGGTGAGTAGTGAGGACCTCATAGAAGAAATGGTTGCAGGGGACAACCTTGGTTCGTGCAATCATGAGCTAATTCAGTTCAAACTAAATGGAAGGATAAACAAAAACAGATCTGTAACTAGGGTTTTTTAAAAGGGCTAACTTTAAAAGATTAAGGAAATTAGTTAGGGAAGTGGATTGGACTGAAGAACTTGTGGATCTAAAGGCAGAAGAAGCCTGGAATTACTTCAAGTCAAGGTTGCAGAAACTATCAGAAGCCTGCATCCCAAGAAAGGGGAAAAAACTCATAGGCAGGAGTTTATAGACCAAGCTGGATGAGCAAGCATCTCAAAGAGGTGATTAAGAAAAAGCAGAAAGCCTACAAGGAGTGGAAGATGGGAGGGATCAGCAAGGAAAGCTACCTTACCGAAGTCAGAACATGTAGGGATAAAGTGAGAAAGAACAAAAACCATGTAGAGTTGGACCTTGCAAAGGGAATTAAAACCAATAATAAAAGGTTCTATAGCCATATAAATAAGAAGAAAACAAAGAAAGAAGAAGTGGGACCGCTAAACACTGAGGATGGAGTGGAGGTTAAGGATAATTTAGGCATGGCCCAATACCTAAACAAATAAATACTTTGCCTCAGTCTTTAATGAGGCTAATGAGGAGCTTAGGGATAATGGTAGGATGACAAATGGGAATGAGAATATGGAGGTAGATATTACCACATCTGAGGTAGAAACCAAACTCGAACAGCTTAATGGGACTAAATCGGGGGGCCCAGATAATCTTCATCCAAGAATTTTAAAGGAACTGGCACATAAAATTGCAAGCCCATTAGCAAGAATTTTTAATGAATCTGTAAACTCAGGGGTTGTACCGTATGACTGGAGAATTTCTAACATAGTTCCTATTTTCAAGAAAGGAAAAAGAAGTGATCCGGCCTATTATAGAGGCCTATTAGTTTGACATCTGTAGTATGTGAGGTCTTGGAAAAAATTTTGAAGGAGAAAGTAGTTAAGGACATTAAGGTCAATGGTAATTGGGACAAAATACAACATGGTTTTACAAAAGGTAGATCATGCCAAACAAACCTGATCTCCTTCTTTGAGAAGGTAACCACATTTTTTAGACAAAAGAAATGCAGTGGATCTAATTTACCTCTATTTCAGTAACGCATTTGATACAGTTCCACATGGGGAATTATTAGCTAAATTGGAAAAGATGGTGATCAATATGAAAATTGAAAGGTGGATAAGGAACTGGTTAAAGGGGAGACTACAACTGGTCATACTGAAAGGTGAACTGTCAGGCTGGAAGGAGGTTACTAGTGGAGTTCCTCAGGGATCGGTTTTGGGACCAATCTTATTTAATCTTTTTATTACTGACCTTGGAACAAAAAGTGGAAATGTGCTAATAAAGTTTGCGGATGACACGAAGCTGGGAGGTATTGCCAATACAGAGAGGGTTTGGGATATCATACAGGAAGATCTGGATGACCTTGTAAATTGGAGTAATAGTAATAGGATGAAATTTAATAGCAGAAAGTGCAAGGTCATGCATTTAGGGATTAATAACAAGAATTTTTGTTATAAACTGGGGATGCATCAGTTGGAAGTAACAGAGGAGGAGAAGGACCTCAGAGTATTGGTTGATCACAGGATGACTATGAGCTGCCAATGTGATGTGGCCGTGAAAAAAGCTAATGCGGTCTTGGGATGCATCAGACGAGGTATTTCCAGTAGAGATAAGGAGGTGTCAGTACCATTATACAAGGCACCGTGGCCTGCATTGTGCAGGAGGTCAGACTAGATGATCATAATGGTCCCTTCTGACTTTAAAGTCTATGAGTCTATCTTAAATATCCATGAAAAATTCTTGGATTATTATAAAATAGGGGTCCAATCCTCCAACCTTTGTGCACCCAAATTCCACTAAAGTCAGTAACTGTTTTGGATGTACAAGAAAGGCAGAATTGGGCCCCTTAGGGATATCACTGATCTTGTTGTTGTTGTATATTAAATATACATACAATTTCAAACATATCTTTTAAAAGAAAGACAAATTCTGCAATAAATCACTACAGAGAGTTTTATTTCTAGGTATTTGTGCATGTTATGGTAAGTATATGATTTTTCATATTTCTTCAAGTTTAATGAAGATCCAAAGCAATGAGTTTACAAGAATAAGAACGGGATTAAATAGTGTTATATTTTCTTAGTATCCATATATAGCTATAAACAGTCACATAAATAGAGTCAAGTAGACACAGAACTATATCCTGTCCCCTGCACTATCAAGAGAAAAAAAAACAGGTTGCTGCAATGTAATATCTTGGACAACGCACCAAAAGCTGCACAAATAGTTTTTCAATGGCTTTAGTGACCTTGTAAGAGCTTCCATATTTTAAGTGCACGCATTTTTCTAAAAGATTCAGGATTCTGGGAAAAGTAGCATTCACCTTGCTTGTTCAGAGTACCAGTATTTTAGGTTGGCAAATCCAAGAAGATGAACAGCTGTAACACGTTTATCTGCCACACAAGTGAGCTGTCATTGTCTTTACACTGCCGGCTTATCAATGCCATCATCAGTGTCTTTCAAGTGTTCTATCTTATGGCTTCTGCATTAGAGGACAGCTGCCTACTAGAATTCAATTGCTTATCTGGTTGCACTGACTATCATTTCATAGCAGTTTAGGATGCTGCAAGATTATCACTTTCACTGAATTCAAAGTAAGGACATTAATTTTCCTAATATAGGTTAATATTAATTTAAATTGTAGACATGAAAAAGGAATGTGTCAAGATACAGTTTTATATTAAAAACAAATACAAACACTCCCTTTAGAAGAAGGAAATAGAAATTAATTTCTTTAACAATTTTTTGCTTCACCCCAGTTTATTACAGAAGGATTCTCTAAGAGAGCTGGGCTGCTTGCACTAGCTGGTTTTGCTCATTAAGTTTAGGAAGAAAGTGCATTAAGCTATCTGCATGCATGTGGATGTGTGTTAATATAGCATTTTCATGGGCTCTTCAAACAAAAACACAAAGGTAGGACAAAATTTTGTGTCTGCCATTTAACTACACAGGAAATTTGACTGCAGTCTCCTAAAGTACTGCAGATCAGTATGAATCCAGCTCACATAAGTAGTAAGAGAAAGTTACTACCCACTGAAGACTTATGTAAGACAAATAGTAGTCTCAGTCCACTTTGTAGTGGACAAGTGTCCACTTAATAAAAACCACTTGGAAGCCTTGTTGGCAACCATCAGAGGCGGGAAGGGACATAGAGACTAAGCTACCCACTCACCTCCAGAAGAGATCTCTTCAGAACAGGGTTGAGACACACTGGCAGAACAGTGTGGGGAAGCCTGCATTGCTGCTGCCCATGCTATACCTGTCCTGTGGAGAAATAGAGGACTTCAATTTCCAGGGCTGTCAGTCCAGCACCTTTCACATTACAAGTGTAGGAAAAAAGAATAGTCTCAATGCCCACTTGACAGTTATTGGGTACTATAAAAAGCCCCCCTTCTTTATAACGAATGTGGCCAATTTTATGTCTTCAATGGAGTTTCATTTACTTATCCCAGCAATGAGTTGGGTCCTTGTTTTGCAAATTTCTGCTGCTCTTGCTGCATCTGCCGAATATTTAACAAACTTAGCAAATTTAACAACTAAAGAACTAGAATATGCAGTACAAAAGGAAATTAAATTCTGTGGAAAATAATCTCTCAACCCCAAAGTGGACAAGCACTCACCAAGCTCCAATATCTTAGCCTTGCAAAAATTCATAGATGTTCAGAACGTACAACGATGCGGTCTTCACTCTGGATAGTCTCACACTCTGGCGTGTATTTCAAAGCAAATTTCTCTCTCTCTCTCGCTGTCTCTCCCTGCCCCCATTTTAAGACAGAAAGTGCCTTCGCCTGCCCCTCCTGACTGCTTTGAGGAGAGCATCTGCGCACAGATTATTCTAATACAAGAGTAGTCCTTTTTCATTCTTGTCCCACCCTGCACATTCCATAGCTGCATTTTGTTTTATTACTGTGGTGATTCAAATGTGTTTATCCTCATGAAGCAATTACACAGTCAGAAAGCCAAGTTTAAAAAAAAAAAATATCTTCCATTACTTCTTGCTGCTTCCAGTGGGGAAAACCGTTTTTCCACCCAGCAGGTTTTAGTTTGACACCCATACAAATAATTTGTATATATCAGAGTATAAGCCACTAAAGAGAGAAAAAGAGAGAAACCTATTTGAAATACATAAATAAATTATTCTTTTCAGCGTTGTGATGAATCTAATGTTTTACTGGATCAAAAACAACTTTCCTAAACCTTACTAATGCATGTTTGTCTGCTTCCAAGAGCAATCTCTTTGTAACATTCAGAGGCATCACATCTTTTTTTTGTCAGGGGAATGCACTGGTGCTAGATTTAGATACACAAGATAGGCAGGTTGCAGCTCAACTGTTTTGTTTTACTAGGAGTTAGCAGTACATGCCAAAGTATCTAGGGAAGGCCTGTTTACAAGAACTATTTAGAGCCATTGATATTACAGAACTTCATCTAACAGCAATGTGAATTTTGCAACTGGATCAAGAGCTAGGATATTGCCCATAAAGTGAATGTACATATGTGATCCAGAGCTGGTTAAAAGCATATAGGTTTAGCCAAAAAGGATTGGTAACAACTGTATAAAGACTGTGACAATTTCTCCCCATTAGAAAAAGGGACTTGTTTTAAAATATCAACACATATTAAATCTCGTGTCTTAAAATCAGGCTTTCCGCATCTCAGCTCTCCCAGTCTCTTACACAACAAGCACTACAGAGCAACAGCACAACTAGTCTTCCTGAACTCATACTACTGTGGGCAATAACGTCAAATTTAAAAAACTAAGCAGAGTCAGGCTGGGGTCAGTAACGGGAGGAGAGATCTCTAATACAAACTCAAATTCTCATGGAATTTCTCCAAAGCGGGGGACAACAGAGGAATTGTTCTGGCAAAATTCTAAATGTGGATAATTACACTTTGCCTGCCTAAGATTCCACCTGCAGTTTTAACTTGGTAAGTGTCCCTCAAATCCCCTTCAAACTGTTGTGCACTGTTGCTGTATGCTGTTGAACAGTTTCTGTATTTCACCCCAGAAGTGGGTCCACTCCTCAGTAGTAATTCCTGTGTATAAAGTCTGATTCCACAGACCTTAATTGTGCAAAACTCTCATTCGCTTCACTCCCATTTGGTATCTCAATGAGGTATGAAAGGTTGGCCAAAATGTTTTTAAAAACTTTGGTAAATATACTTGGGATCCTTCTGAATGAAAGCTGCTATCTAAATGTAAAACTTAGAAATCAAAAGCAGTTACTAGAGTGGGAGAATATGTTATAGTGATGAACACACTGTAAGAACCTAGACAAAAGAGAGCTACAAAATATTCCAACATTAAATGTACCATCAACACCAAAGAAAAAAAACATGCAGTTTAGCGTAAGTTATATAAAAACTGGACACTTCAGGAAATACCGTAGCAACACCATCACATGCACATATATGGTTGGTAAGAGATGCATTTTGCATTCAATACATATATACATGAGACAGTCTCATGGCCTTCAAGTTAGCCTTAGGATAAAAATAAAACAGGCTGGCTTTTCCAGATATTCAGAACCTTGGAAATGAATTTAAAATTTTAGCTTACTCAGAGCAGAATGCACATAAGGGAAAAAAGGAAAGTTATTCCAGTTCCGGCTGATTAGGAATTTTTTAATGTATAGTTTTATTACATTATCATATCTTAAGTCCAGATGATTACCTCCTGTGAAAAAAATTCATGGTAGAGGAAAGGTTGTCCTTGGGGAGTTTTCTACACACCTTTCTTTTGAAGAAGAAGAAGAAGGGAAATAGAGAGTCACAGAGTCTGGGGAGGAGGAAGCATGCAAACACAATGGATACCTAGGATGCAAGAGAACATCTGAGGCCAGCCACACAATCCAGGGATCCTCCATGTTGGTTACAGGGTGCCCTTTTCCCCTACACAGAAGGTTGGCTCTGGAGGAAAGCATGCTACCCTGGCTGGCAGGGGTGGAGGATGAATTGATGTTATTTCTAGCACTAACTGCAACATTAAATTTGCACAGTCACAAAGTGAGCAACCCATGGAGAGCGACTGCTCCTCCACTCTGTTGAGTGAGTGCAGTTGGGCTTCCATGGGGTTGTAGGGATGGGGAAATATGCAGCAGAGCTACCAGTCCCCCATTTCTGTGTCCTCTTCCCTGAGATGTCCACTTTTGCTGTCTTGTGCCCACACACATAGCAGTAAGCATCAAGCCTTGGTAAGCCAAATACATATTTTCTGGTGAAGAATATATAAAAAATGAGGTTTTAAGAAAGCTTTTGGAAATATACTTTAACTATCTCTCAGAAAAAACAGATGTATGGTACTTCTCTCAAGAGTGCCAGTCCAGCAATTTCGAGAAGGCCTCAGAGATTGTAGTTCCCATTCAATAGTAAAAGAAAGCAGTGACTTTTAGACAATTCAGGGAGCCATGTTCACTCTTCATAATTATTGGTTAGTTTAATTTAAACCAAGTTTGTTACTTTTCTATTTATATATTCATCTCTCCTCTTAGTCCTTCTCTGTATTGTTAGATCGTCAAGATGTAAGCTTCCCCTTTGATTGCTGATTCTTATTTTAATTAATTTTAAGGCCCTTAATGCTATATGGCTTTTGTTGCAACCAGAGGTCATGTTCAGAAAAATATACAATTACACTGCAATTTTACTTTAAAGTTCAGTCTTACTCCAAAAAACAAAAGGGGTTTTTTGGGGGTTTTTTTAAACTGACGATACGGGGACAAGAGAGGGAGAGGGTTGCTTATTATCATTCTGCAATTCCATATGAAAGGTACAAGTAAAAATGTTTAATTAAACTAACTTCCCTCTAAGCTGTGTGGCCATGCAACAGGCTACCAAGGAATGTGCAGGTGCGGAGAAGCACCTCTCCCCTGGCTCCAGTTCCGGAGCTGCCGCAGGTGGGAAGAGACGCTTTCCCCCGTCCCGGGCTGCTGCAGCGAGAAAGGTCTGGGGGTGTCCTCTCTCCCCGCCACAGTCCTGGGGCAACCTGCACCCCAACCCATCCCTGGCCCCACCCCAGAGCCCTCACCCCCCTCATCCTAACCCTCTGCCCCAGCCCTGAGCCTCCTCCTGCAACTCAAACCCCTCAACCCCGGCCCCACTCCAGAGCCCTCACACCCCTGCACTCCAACCATCTACTCTAGCCCTGAGCCCCCTCTCACACCCCAAACTCTCATCCCTGGCCCCACCCCAGAGCCCACGCATACAGACAGAGCCCTCACCCCCCTGCACCCCAATTATCTGCTCCAGCCCTGAGCCCACTCCCACACTCCGAACCCCTCAGCCCCACCCCTGCCACACATCACCTCCACATTGGCGCACATAACAAAATTCACTCCGCACATGGATGTAAAAAGTTAGAGGGAACATTGGCTGCCAGTCCTAAAAACTTGACCTGGAATCTGAAAAGGAAGATGTGCTCTTTCCAACTTATGCATTTTCACAACTTAGTTAACATATCTAATGTTAAACTAAGTTGTGAAGTGTGAGCCAGAATAGAATGCTGCTCACTCCCCCTCCAGAGAAACTGTATTAATTCTCTGGGGCTAAAAAAAAAAAAGTAAAAAGTAAAGCAGTTTGCGGCCAGAGACCTTACATTCCCATGTGTTTGTACAGTCCCCAGCAATCCTGACTTGCACCAATATGAATAATAAAGTCAGCAAATATGGCTTTAACTATGAAGAGGAGAAAAATATATTAAGTAATAACAAGGTGCCATATTCATAGACACTTAACAGCATAGGAAAGGCACTTGAAAGTGTTTAAGAATACCTTGAGACTTTTATTATAATCCAGACTCACCTAATATTTAAGACATTTGTACTCTCATTTTATGAGGTACAAGTGGCGAAAAAGAAAGGGCATCATTACTTTGACTTCCAGTTATATTGGAAAATATTTCAGGATCAAGTTTCAAATGTTGGCACCTTAAGAAGTTGTCCAAATCCTGTTACACGGAGATTCTGTTAAATGTCATAGAATGTCGGGGTTGGAAGGGACCTCAGGAGGTCATCTAGTCCAACCCCGTGCTCAAAGCAGGACCAATCCCCAATTTTTGCCCCAGATCCCTAATGGCCCCCTCAAGGATTGAACTCACAACCCTGGGTTTAGCAGGCCAATGCTCAAACCACTGAGCTTTCCCTCCCCCTAAACATGTACCATGTTTGAAAACTGGACCTCAAGAATATAGACATCTGATAAAAATCTACTAGTGTTGAGAATTTCAACAAACATTGGATTTAGATGAATTAATGAAATTAGTGTTTTAGGAGGTACAATTAGTTTCAATATTTACAGTTTGGGAACTGAGAAACTAAGGTTCCTACTTTGGAAAACAGTCCCCCTAAATACTACATTTGAACCAGGCCTCTTGGCACTACATTATAAACAATAACTAATTAATGCCTCTACACAGCACTCACTCTCTATTATACAGTATGTTAGTTGAATACAACTTTAAGGGCTTAGTTTATGAACATATGATCAACCATCTTTTGTACAGGTTTCCATAGGAATCCATTTGGAATAATTACATAACTGACTTAAAAAGAAAAAGCAAGCACTTTGCTCAGTTCATTAAACCCATTGTTCCAAGAATGCCAACCCTATTAATACATGAGGAATGTACAATGAAAAACAGGGCAGGAAGCAATAGGATAAAAACAGGCTTGGACATAAAGAAGAAAAATGCATATTTGGGGAAAAAGAAAAAAAAAAGGCAAAACTTAGAAAAATGTCTTCCTCCCCACTGAAAAAAAGACCAATACATACATTAAAAATACCTCAGGGAAGATTTAGCTTTTACTCTGCTCATTTATGTTGGTCTTACAAGACTTGATTTTGCTGTTTGAAAAGAAGTGAAAATATACAAGTGCAATCTACCTCTGAGATGCAAAGACACTGAGGCAGATGCAGGTTTGCAAATGGATATTTTGAACTCTCAGAATTGAAGATTTTGTCTAAATCAATGGGTATCTTACCCACATTTTAATGTTTTTTTTAAAAAAGGTCCTATTTATCGCAATCTGGACAATTTCCTTTTAATCTAGTGCAGTTATTTCAATTAAAAAATAGTAGCACGAGAGCAAAGAACTCTTATATCCCTTAAACAAGCACGAACTGTATACTAGGCTCAGTAAATCATACATATTAAGCAAAATCAGATATTCAGTCATCCAACCACACCAAATACCAACGGGCTGATATACAGTATAATGGATTTGGGTCACCAGTCCTACGCTGACAACAACAGCTCTGAGCTGAGTCCTTGATTCCTGTGCAGTTCGCACTACTGGATCTGAGGTTAAACCCAGCAGAACTAGCGAAGTGCTGATCAGTGTGCACTTTACACTGACTGAAAGACCTGGCTAGTCACCTTTCCACCTCCCCACCAGCGTAAACATTTTCTTTATTCTTGCTTATGTGCAAGGTAGAGGAAAGGAGAAATCCCCACCCTCACGCCTTAGCTTCCATGGAGAGGAAGCAAAGAGACTCTCCACACTAGCTTTTACTTTCACCTCTGGAGAAAGGGGTCTTAAGGTTTCAGGGGAAAAACAATGTTTAAATGTCTGTAATAGCTCACATTATTATATGGGGAAGGGAAGTCAGTCTGAGACCAGCAATCCCCCTCTTAAGGGCACAGGAGAAGGGAAGAAATGAGGATACACAATGGGACTGCCACAAGAAGAGCTGGAAGAAATACAAAATCCAACCAAGAGGTAGGCTATTTAGTAGAGAGGAAAGATGGTTGGGGTGCTAGTCTGGAACTTACGAGAGCCAGACCTGGGTTCAATAAGAGAGCACAGATAACTCTGGGGGTTGCACAACGATTGTCATCTTTGGAGTCTATATGGGCAGGCCTCATTTCTTCACATTGCAGTCGTACTTAGAGGCTCCAGCCACATTATGCTACAAACATATCCATGAATTTACAATCTAAGTATAAAATGAGAGAACAGATAAATGCAACGAACTGTCGTGGGAGGGTGCACAAGGTAATGATAAGATTATTCTGATCAGTAAAACTCACAGCACACCAGTTGCCTAACCATTGTTACTACACTTCCTCTGTTCTCTTTCATGGTTGCAATTCCTATGGGCAAAGCTGTCTGAAGCTCTCACAAAAGTCTGGAGATACTGGATGCAGTACTACAGTCCTAATAAATTGCCGTCAAACCCTGGACCAGACTAGTAACTGCACCAGAAAGACAAAGAATGGGCCAAACATGTGCTTTGTCCCAAAACTACTTTTTTTGGTGTGGTGACAAATGAGACATCAATTCTGGGTGGTTTTTTTTTAACGTTATCTGTTGGTTTGTTTTAAACAGCAAATACATAAGGGGGCACCAGAGAGAGGCAAACGTGATTGGGAATTCTGATTAACTGTAGTTTGGATGAGTGACAGCATGATGCATATAGAACCCTTCCCACAACAACTGAAAATCCAACCAAAGAGGACTGATGATAGATTACAAATCCCTTTGCTCTAACGACACAGAAAGATACTCTAGGTATTTCCACCTAGATGTTTTTTCTTCAGAAGGGCAGGATTTGACCTTGAGAGGATAAGAAGGGTGAGATATAGGGGACAAACCCAAAAAGAATACTTTGAAATGTAGGGTTTTTATTTTTAATAATTCCTGAAAAGACTTAAAAGTAACGGGAACTTAGAAATTCCCCAACCACAAAAAAGGCAAGCCGATAAGCAGGACACAGTGAAAGCTCCACAACAGCCATTGGGAACAGTTTCAGCTTTGGTTTTTATTCTGATAATCTTTTGAGGCATTGAGTACGGAGAGTTTCACACTTTAAAGGCGACCTGTATTTGTTGCATAAATGAGCTAACTTCCCTTTATGAGATGAAGGCCCCAAATAGCTAAAAGGGCCCTCAGCCCGGCAGGATCTTTCCACTCCAGTTTTTCACAATGTCACATGATTTTTTAAACCTGGCATTATGTTATCTTACGATTTTTTCATTGTATTGTATTTTAAATGGTTGTTCAGGGTCCCAAGCATCTCCCCAGGTCTTGGGAGGGTGGGCACTTTGCTGTCATTATTATTATTATTATTATTACAGATTTTGAACTTTTATTATATTAGGTTACTCTTACATGGGGGAACGTTGGGAAGGAATCTCTTTTGCCAGCAGTGAGTAGCGCACAGAACAAGACACAAGAGAAGCCTTTCCTATTTCTGATGATAAAAAACTTTAAAAGATCAAAAATAAAGTTCTCCCATTCCTGGGATCCCAACCCAAAATGAAAGTCTTCTTTCCAATGTATAAACATTGTAACATATACTATTCTCAGGATGAATTTGGATTTTCTCCCACTTCACCAGTGGCCACTGCTTTTCTCTCACTTCTTTTATGCATGCCAGCTTGACCCTGTTGTGTACAGAAAGATGGTCCTGTGCTGAGGATGCTAGCCTAGGGCTTGAGAGACCTGGGTTTAATTACCAGCTCCATCACAGCCTTTCTTGTGGCAAGTCACTTAACCTTTCTACACCTTATTTCCCCATCTGCAAAAAGAGGATACTACTACCTAGCAACATCCCTGAGGGGTAGAGAAGATAAATAAATTAAATATTGTGAAGTGGCGAGATACTACAGTAACAGGGGCCATAGAAGTATCTTAGATAGATGGAAGGAATCTTGGATATCATTCATTCCCCATCTACTTAATGCCTCTGGAATAGTTCCCTGTAAACCTGATAGCGAAAGCGAGGTTGTGGGCTTCGCTCCTACCTGGGTCACCCCCAAACATTCAACATGCCTGACAGGTCGTTCAAGTCCAACACAGTTCCACAGAGTCATGTGAGTGAGCTCCTGTCCCACAGTGATGTTTTAGCGTTCAGAGTGAATGCTACTAATATCAAACCACTGATGGAGCAAGGAGCCAATCTCTAGAGCATCAGGTGTGATAGGGGTTCCATTATACAGTATGCCATAGCTTCACTAAACATCTCTGATTGTTTTACACCCTAAAGAAAATAAAAACAAAGATTAGTTTATAATCTGTTGCACATTGAATGCACCTCTTACCCTTGCTATGTGAGGCATTCAGTAGACAAAAATTTCATTTTTTGTTCTTAGCATAATTTCTCCAGAGCTCAGAATGAAAGATAAAACAAATGGAGATCAACAGATTCACAACATTTCTGATCCTGATCCATTAAATGTCAGATTCTGATGCTATATTACTCATGTTGAATAGCACCTTACTGCTCACCAATCTTCTCCAATGTAACTAATAATTTCCCATATGGAACTATATCAAATTCCTTACTGAAATCCAGGTAAATTAGCTCTACTGCATTTCTTTTGTCTAAAAAAATCAGTTCTCAAAGAAGGAGATCAGGTTGGTTTGGCATGATCTACCTTTTGTGAAACCATGTTGTATTTTATCCCAATTACTGTTTACCTCTATATCCTTAACTACTTTCTCCTTAAAATTTTGTTCCAAGGCCTTGCATACAACTGAGGTCAAACTAACAGGCCTGTAGTTTCCCGGATCACTTTCTCTCCCCTCCCCCCTTCTTAAAAATAGGAACTATATTAGCAATTCTCCAGTCATAGGGTATGACCCCCGAGTTTACCAATTCACTAAAAATCCTTGAAATTGCAAGCCCAATAGCATGTGCCAGTTTCTTCAATATTCTTGGAGAGAAAGTCTGGACAGCAGTTTTGCTTCAAGCAGAGATGCAAAATATTTTAAAAAAAAAACAATAAGTAGTGAGTAGTAAAATTACATATGAATATTCAAGGCATGGAAGTATTATAAGATGGAGAAAGGGATGCGTTGTACACAAATTGAGCAATATGTCTGCCCAACACTTCATATATTCCTCTAAATAATAATAAATTTCAATTGTACCCTAGTAGTTATGTCAAAGGCCCAGAAAAGAAAATAAAGACAATAAGATCTATATTCTAGAATGGTGCAAATGATCTGCTCATATAGCCATAAATAAGGGGTGGGCCCATACCATGAAGTGCCAAACCAGACATGTTTTTCCCCAAAGCTCAGGGGTGTTGGGATCCAGTGTTTTGGTTTGCCCCTGTCTCTAATGCAAACATGCACACACTGAAATTGTAAGAAGACTTAACTACTTAGAAACCGCGACATTATGAAAATAATTCTGATGGCATACTAAATTGAAATAGGACAATATTATATATTAGTGTTTCTAAATAGATTTCTTAAAACCATTGCAGAAACAAAGAAAAAGGAAGATAAGTATTCTAATTGTTATAGCAACTTTGTTCACAGACACACAGGCACAGCTGAGTATTTTATGGGGGCGGAGGGGGAATATAGGGTATGCTGATATTCCTAAATTATCTCAACACAGTGGAACTAGTCCAGGCTTGGAGATATACACGGTTCTACTCATTAACCTCATGATTTTTGTTCATGTTGAGATTTATGCCGAGACACTATTTTCTAAGCAGTTATTCTATCTGCTCTCCCATTGACCGTGGTAAAATGGTCCAAACGCTCTTGGAATTTCAACGTGTACATAGAATGTGTTACTGAAAACAAAAATAACAGGATTAAAAATGTCAAACCATGATTAAACAACAAACGTGAGTGTTTCCAAAATAAGAACAAAGGTGTGTGTGCATACATACATATACTGTATGTTTACTAGTGTACAGCAAGGATAGAGGGCCTGACCCAAACCCCACAAAGCTATTAACCTCACTGGGCATACAACTGGGGCAATATACAGTGTGTAATATCCTGTGTGGTCTTCAAAGAAGGAATAAGTAATAGACTATGTTTGAGAAAATACACAAATTTCATACAAAGTGATTACATAAAAAACAGCTCCACTGTTTTATTTCAGAAGCCTATTATTTGTATGAGAAACAAATTACTTTAAAACAGATATTAAAATATCATTTTCATTATTTCCTCATTCTACCAGTTTATTTTAATGATTTTGTGATAAAAATGATGCATTCAATGACAGAGGTTATATCTGAGAGGCTCCCTTAACCCCACAGGAAAGAATAAAAGCTATTCCAGGGCTCCCTGGGCACTAACAAGTCGACTTAATGGCATATGTTTGTAGAATCACTCAAGTGGGGAGTCTAGTCAACCTTACCACCTCGTCTCACCTGATATGGGATGAAATCCTGGCTCCATTTTTCAATGGGGGGGATTTTTGCCTCTCACTTCAGCGGGGTCAGGATTATACCCGTGGAGACTTCAAGACATTTTGCCCCTAAATCAGAAATTTCTTTTCAATAGAAGAACACAGAATGGGGGACCTGCTGAGCGGAAAAGGGCTCCCTTCCATCTAAAGTAGTGGTTCTCAACCAGGGGTCCAGGGCTCCCAGAGGAGCCATGAGCAGGTTTCAGGGGTTCACCAAGCAGGACCAGTGTTTGACTCGCTGGGGCCCAGGGCAGAAAGCCAAAGCCCTGCTGAGCAGGGCTGAAGCCCGGGGCCCTGAGCCCGCCACCTGCGGCTGAAGCATAAGCCTGAGCATTTTAGCTTCCTAGGGCTCCCTGTGGCATGGGGCCCTGAGCAATTGCCCTGCTTGCTACCCCTTAACGCCATCCCTGGCTTTTATATGTACAAAACAGTTGTTGTGGGACAGGTGGGCGTGGAGCTTTTATAGCATTTGGGGGGGCCTCAGAATGAAAAAGGTTGAGAACCCGTGATCTAGAGTACAAATGCGGACTCATCAGCCCTTCCATTTCCAAGGCAGTATTGCCTGTCACCTTCATCATGTAATCAGAGGAGGAGTATGGCTTTGGAGGACAGCCCAGGCTCATGCTCCTACAGGTTTTAACGGATGTAAACACACAGTCAGACAGCAGAAGGATGGCATTTGCGAACCAGGTGGGCAAGTGACTTGGTTTTTTTTTGTTTTGAGTTTAAAATACAGCTGGTTTCTAGAGTTCTGCAAGCTGCAAACTTTGCTGTTTATTCTTCTGCTTTAAAATAGTCATTGCTCCTGCTCAGAGCAATAACAGGGATATGTGTACACAGCAAATAAATATAGTCAAGGACAGGCTATCCCAAGTCTGTGTCCATTCATTTCTCTCTCAGCAAAGAAATAAATGTGCTACCGATGTCCAAATATTCCCGAGTACTCAGAAGCCATGACAATTGGTGTCAAACTGGACAAATATTTCCAGCGGGAGAAATTTAAATTGGTAAAGTTTTGAGGTTCTTACTTGAAAATGAGATGAAAATATAGCTGCCTACTAGCAGAAATTAAAGCTGGTATGGAAATTTCATAAGAGGAATTAAGAGACGGCCTGGAAACTGGCCAAAAAGAGATCAAAGCAGCTTTAGCAGCATGAAACGAGGAATCAGCAATACATAAAAGAAGACTTCAAGGCAGAGATCCACATTAGATTAGGCACAAACCTGCAGTTTGGGTACAAGGTTAAACAAGCCACGGATAACTCGAATATGTTCTTGTGAGACTTTGGCCCCAAATGACAGGAATTTCAAAAGGGTCAGTTTTATATGATTTTCACCATCCTTGTCACAGCTGAAATAGAAATATTTTGGATCCAGCCCAGACCAAGAACTATAGGAGTGGACTTGAATCCAGGAAATTGAATTTAACTCCCTTCCTCAACCTCAGAGGATTATTGAATTTGAAGTTCTGATTCAGGGACATCTTTAGTTGAATGTCAACATTAAATGTTGGAATTAAATGTAGAATTCAGACGAATTACATAGACATAGAATCATAGAATATCAGGGTTGGAAGGGACCTCAGGTCAATATTGGTACAAATATGAGATGCATTAGATCCAGGCCACCTGAAAATAGTGGGAAGAAGAGGTTCAAATATTGAATCAAAGTGATTACACACACATGGAAACTAATGGCAGCAAGTGGCTTTAGAAGGAAGATATGGTGGAAGATTTAATAAGTATAATTCTCCGGGGGTACAGGCAAGGTGAGCATGCAGAGTTTCTCCAGTGCTGTTCAGTACACTTCAAAGGTGGAGCAATAAAAAGGACAGAAACAAAAGAAAATCAGGATTTCTTCTTCTAATCCAACTAAGAAATAGGTTACATTACATTGGTGCAACACAACATTGATATTACAGGATGCCAACTTCACCAAGAGGTGCCTTGTTTGTCAATTACAGAGATAAGGGGCTCTACTAGCAAAATGAATCTGACGTTGAACCTTCACCCAGTCCCTTGGGCTCACCCATAATTCTAGTTAAAGAAAAAAAACATGGTGGGTGGGAGTGTCAAAAGCACTCTGTGTTGGCTTAACACTGCTCCAGTTGAAGTCAGTGGGGGAGTCCCAGCCTTCTGTGTGTACGCAGAGTCACTTAAGAGTTTAAAGGATTTATTTGCCATGAACAGATGATTGATTGATTGGATGCAATAGCTGGTTTTTCATAATGTATCTGAAAAGTGGATGTCAGCGAGAAGAAGTGGATCCAGAAGACAAAAAAGACAACAGCAGCAGGAAGGACCAAGGTAATTGGTAATTGAAAGCTGCTAAGATAGCTGCACGAAAATCTTTTTTGAAAGATGGTGAAACATTAATAGCTTTTCATCACTATCATGGTCAGAGTGTGTGAGCAGATTTAATATTTGGACTGGTGTTATTATGGGAGTTATGTAAGGCTGATTTAAAAATCATACCTTGCATCTACAATCTTCTAACAGCTCATAAAAACAAGTACTGCGAGGCATTCTCCTGACAGCTTCTTTGCTACCCCTGGGTGACATTGTGGTTCATGCTAAATCTTCTGAATGGGAACTAATGTTCTGTGATAAGCTCAAGAATACTGAAGTGAAATTGAACACAAAGCAATGTGAGCTATTTCAGAAGCAGATAGCCTACATGTCATACAATCTGCACAGAAGAAATTTTCACTGACAAATCACAACTGAAACAATCAAAGTCTGGCCAACTTCCTGAACAATTACAGATGCACAGCGCTTTCTAATGCACTGCTCCTACCACAAAAAGAAGGTATTAGGCTTGATGCAGGAATTATTGAGTGAAAATCTATTGCCTAAAATTCATTTTAGGCTCAACAATACAGAAAAACTACTAGTAACTAGTAAAGTGCAAACATAACCCCTTTGAATGGTCAGATTGTAATCTGGTGCTGGCAGAGTGAGAGAGGCATTTATGACTGCTCCAGTGTTGGCTTACCCTTCTGGGGGGGGGGGGTTAAATCCCTTTCCTACTACACAGGTACTACAGATGTACCTGCTCACAGATTATAAGTGGTTTTGTTGCAAGTGCAAGAAATAGAAATAGAGGTAGGAACAGAGCTGGAACATTGCGACAGTAAATTCTGCAGAGAGATTTATTTAACCAGGAAGGCACTTTGGGCAATAATAAAATCCATTAACAATCTCTATTATTTGTATGGAAGGATAAATATGCACACATAGACCACTGGATTTTTACATAAAAAGTGCCACTGATACATAGGAATGCCTACTGGCAAATGAAGATTTTGCATGACAACTGTCTGCCTTTTCTTTAACAAAGATACAGCCTAACAGATGATCAGATATGATCATCTGAAAAGTATAATCGCCAAGCAACAAAGACCCAGCCTCTACAAGTGCCTGAATCTTATGAATTGGTTGGCTTAATTGAATCAGATGTTTTTCTCTGCTGTGTGATACGGAAGGCAGCAAACATGCAGGAATGGTGGGCTGATGGAGATCGACCCATAAGAAAAAAGTGGATAAATGCTGGTATTTCCTTCCCCCACCCCCACACACACTATCACTACATGTGACAGCAACTCAGGAGTTCAGCTCCATGTAGAAGGGAAGAGGAGTTGATGTAACAGCCATTAAATAAACTGTTCCCCTTTCAGGGCAGCATAGCTGGCAAAGCAAGACACATTGTAAGTTCCAGCTGGCCTGAGCAGCAATAAATTCCCTTCCTGCCCTGTGTAGAATTTGCAGCAGCACCAAGCTGGAGGTATCCACCAAAGCGACATGCTGCCAGTGGGACTAGAGAACAGGGGAGGGAGCACAGAGGCGGATGGAATCTCCATGGTCAGCCAAAGATCTACTGTATTTACTATGCTTTTCTCTTTGAGTATTAGCTGACTTCCTGACCCCTTCACAGCACTGCTAGTCTCACTTCTCTAAGCAGAAGAGTAGCAAACCTAACAAAGCCTCTGAAATAAGTGAATACTTTTTTCTCCTTCCATGGCTTTTTTATGCAGAAGAGGAACTCAGGCTCATGATACATAGCTTGGGACTACATGCAACTTTGACGAGAATCACACTCATGCAACTTAAGGGAAAACTAGGCCCAGAGCAATTAATTATGTGACACAGCTAATTACTTTGAGTAAGGTACAAACAGAGGAAATCGATGAAACGTTAAAAATGAAGGTTCTTTTTTCTTGCAGTCAATAAATACAGGCTACCGTTTCCTGTGATCCGGGGAGATCAAATGTGGAAGACAGGTGGTCTCGTGATTTTGAGTTGATTAAAGACCTCAGGAGGGTTGTTGGATTACTGGTTGTGAAGAAATATTAGGATGACAGGTATATTGCTTATCTTTGAGCTTCTCTCTTTTTGCGACTGTATTTCACTGTGTAAATCAAACTCCATACATCCTTTCCTCAGTAAAAACCATGCTTGTTTGGGGTTTGTTTTTAAAATGAAATAGCAACAAAAATACAGCAAAAATATGCTATGCTCTACAGAATGTTTGTTCAAAGTTTTCAATGAGTGGCTCTTTGATGGTGTAAAATCTGAATAAGTGAAATAAAATATGTAATATCCTCTATTATCCTCTAGTAATTATGTGAAAGAGCATGTGTATCTAATTTGAGTTGTCTTCAACTAAGGCAGGAATTGGCCCACAGTACACAGCAAATCAGGTCAACAATGACTCCCCATACAGAATTTCATCAGAACCACCACAGACAGCTTTGTGTGGGAATTACACCTCTCCCTCTAGTGGCTGGTTCACAGGATATGAGTCCTCTATAGCTACCAGCTAAAGGAGTTACTCCTCTAGTTCAAAGGAAAAAGGCTCATTCATTCTGGCAACGAAGGCCATCGGTTGTCTTCAGTGGTGACCCTTGATGGCAGCTGTTTGTGAAAAAGGCCAGACATTGCTGGTTCTCACTAAAAAGGGCATGTAGCTGAACACTATTCAACTCCCTTTCGAACATTTTCAGAGAGACACACTACCGTCAGCTACAAGGATGTTGGTTTGCAGGCTTCTGTGGGGTTTCTAGACAAATTCAAACACAGAAGGCTTTGTAACTCTGAGTGATGGTTGCTAGACTGCATAACAAATCAACACAAACCCTAAGTGGCAAGGAAAGAAACAGGTATGTCATTCAGCTCTCCAACCATGCTGCACTGATCAGTTCCCTTGTTCCTCTCTGTCTCAGCTACCTGCATTCCATTACTCACATATCTTCACCCTCATCCTGAACAACAAAGAGTCTGCCTTGGCCTCTGCCTCTGTTAATTGGTTAATGATTAATACAGAATTGGTGTGGTTTTCATAGTTGCCCTGTACAGTGTTTTGTATTGGAGTGTAAAATTAGTCAGGCATCAGATTGCATAGAATGGTGCAGTTCACAAATGGTAGCTGAGTGATGTTTTTCTGAATGCTTTGAAAAACATAATGTTAAAAGGATAATCTATGCTATTCGTGACTGTTCTGAAGTTGGTGGTAATTTTTATGAAGAAATTACAGAATTGAACTCTGAAAATGGCTAACCTTGGCAAAACTCAGGTTGTGTCTCTAATTTAAAACGTTCAAAAGTGCCCTATGCCCTACATGTTATCAGATTGTGTCTGTGTGCACGTGAATGTGTACTTTGGAGTTTGTGGCAAACAGTCATTTTTAAGCTACAGGATTCAAAGAAAAATTTGGAAATTTTTTTGCAATATTTCAGAAAGGGAACATCTTTAACCGTCACCCATGCAGTACTTATTTTACTAAAGAAAATCACATACACTCCATTGTCCTCTGAAGAGTTAGTGTGCCACTCTGGAAAAAGAATTTAATCATCAAGTGTGAAATGCAGGAATTTTAGTCCTGTTATATGGGCAAATCTCAATGCAACCTGAACTACAGAATCACTAATGACACCACTATAATGGCATGTACAATAGAAAAGGTCATAGAGGAATTTTTAAACTAAGGGCTGGGCGAAGAAGGTACAGAAGTGTGGAGGAGCACACAGTTCAGATAAAGACATCCTTCAGGGAAGGATTTATTAAATGGATTCTCAATATCCTAGTAAAAAGAAGTTGATAAGTACAGGTAGGAACTGAAGAGAAACGGTCATAGAAAAAGTCTCATTCAATTACATCATGTGAAGGCAGACAACTACATATTGACACATTTTATAAGTGCTTTTATTCAAATATTAAGTCTCAATACTAAGATGGATGAACTTGAGTTCCTGGTATTAAATGAGGATATTGATTTTAGCAAGGAGGCCTGGCCTCCCTCAGAGGCGGACGCAGAGGGAACGCCGCAAGCCACCTGGCGGGCGGAACCAGGAGGGCCATGCCCCACACGGCAGAAGCAGCGGGGCAGGACAGGAAGAGGAAGTATAAAAAGCTGGCTCAGCAGCTCAGTTGGGAGGGAGCTGCTGAGGAAGACAGATGCTTCTTCTGCGCTACCGGAGCAGGACGCCAAGGAGAACCCCTGCTGCCCCGAGGACTGGCCAAGTTTCTACAGACCCCTGCCCCTCCTGCTACCTGGTACCAAGGAGCTGCTACTGTTACTCTTGGCGGTATATCCCGCGGAGACAGAGGACGACCCCTGGATGCAAGTACACCCAAGGGGGAGAGTAGGAAGGAGCCCAGGGGAACCAGACTACTGTCTGGCTGTGGTGCCGCCAGAAACACGGTCAGCATGTTGTGGGTGGATTTCCCCCTAACCCAGTGGCAGACCACTCTGCCACTGTTAGGGCCCTGGGCTGGGATGCGATGGAGTTGGGCAGGCCCACGTCCCCCACCCCTGGGGTGGCAGTACTCCCCCCCGCTTAGGATAAGAGGCCTGTGCTCTTCAGTCACCCCTGCTGGAGCCCCATAGACTATGTTTGGGACTACAGCTCTGCCTGACTGCAGGCCAGAGCCCTGATTACTGCCCCAACCTGCTTGATGTCTGGGCTTATAATTTAGCACCGCTCTGTCTTAACCACCTGCCAGAGCCCAGACTGTTTGCAGCCCCTCCCTGCTTGAAACCTGGGGCCCACTGATTATCACTAATTCCCTCTTTCTTTGTTTCGAGCGTACTCTAGCAGACCAGATTGCGAGGAGGCATGGCCTCCCTCAGAGGTGGACACAGAAGGACAGCCACCCCTGCCGACATTGATATAATAAGCATCACAAACTTGGTTGAACAATGATAATCAATGGGGCATGGTAACACTAGGGTACAAAATATATAGGAATGACAGAGTAGGTCAGGGGAGTGGGCGGGTGGGGGAGTGGCATTATATTTGAAAGAAAGCATAGAGTCAAATACAATAAAAATCTTAAATGAATCAAACTGTACCACAGAATCTCTATGGATAGAAATTCCATGCTTTAATAACAGTAGGAATATACTACCAATCACCTGACCAGAAGGGTGACTGTGATTATGAAATGTTCAGGGAGACTAGAGGCTACAAAAACAGACAACTCAATAATGGGGAATTTCAACTATTCCCATATTGACTGAGTATATGCGACCTCAGGATGTGATTCAGAGATAAAATTTCTAGACACCAGGATCAGCTAGTCTTGGAACCCACAAGGGGAGAGGCAATTCTTGATTTAGTCCTAAGTAGTGCACAGGATCTAGTTCAAGAGGTGACTATAGCTGAACCACTCATTAACAGCAACCATGAGAAAGCTAATTAAACTGAAATTAAAAAGGAACAGTCACAAGAGTGAAATGCCTGCAAGCCGCATGGAAGCTTTTTTAAAAACACCATAACTCAAATTAAACGTATAATTCCGCAAAGCTCCCAGAAGCAGCCAGCATGTCCCCAAGGCCCTTAGGCAGAGGGGCAATCAGAGAAGCTTTGCGCTGCTGCCCTTGCCCTCCAGTGCCAGCTCCGCAGCTCCCATTGGCCAGGAACCATGGCCAATGAGAGCTGTGGGGGCCTATGATTAGGAGCCAGACATTCCAGCCGCTTCCGGAGGGAGCCTGTCTTAGCCCTGCTATTCTGCCAACTGAGAGTCGCATGAGGTAAGCGCTGCCCAACTGGAGCCTGCTCCCCAACCCTCTGCCCCAGGTCGGAACCCCCTCCTGCGCCTTAACTCCTTCCCAGAGCCCGCACCACCACCCTCTGCCCCAGCCCTAAGCCCCCTCTCTCACCCAAACACTCTCCTGGAGCCTGCACCCCCACCTCCGGCTTAGCCCTGAGCCACCATCACACCCCAAATACCTCATTTCTAGCCCTACCCCAGAGCCCACACTCCAATCCAGAGCCCTCACCCCCTCCCGCACCCCAACCCCCTGCCTAGTGAAAGTGAGTGAGGATGGAGGAGAGTGAGCAATAGAGAGAGGGGGATGGAGTGGGAGCAGGGCCTCGGAGAAGGGGCGGGGCAGGGGTGTTCAGTTTTCTGCCATTAGAAATTTGGTAACCCTAGAGTGGGTAACACATGCAAGGGAAAGGGCACAGCCTAAAAATCATGCAGAGTCTGAAATACATGGGGAAAACTGGATCCAATCCCTGCAGTTCCCAAGGCATCTACGTGGAGGAGGAGAAAAAAAAATCAACCCCTCCATGCTGCTTAAAGGGCCCCAATACCCCTGAGAGCCTGGCTCTGAGGACACCTGGCTGCCACAGTCTCTTTCCTACCTCTCTGAAGGAACATTAGCTACCACATGAATTTCCACCCTGAAATCCATCAGGGTTGAGGGAAGTGTGCTATATTAAGTAGATGCTTCACAGGTCCATTTCTACCCCTACCCCAGCTCTCAACTCATCTAGCCCTAGCAGTACAGCATGGATGGGCTTCCATAGGCTCCCATGGAAGAAAATGGTACACAGCAGAGATACTGCTCCCCACCTTTTACTACATTTCCTTCCCTGTTCTTCTCCCATTTGCACTGCATCGCACACTGGAGGGCAGCATGTGGCCAGACATCAAAGTGATCTGTTTTTCTATTACATCACAATATACAACAACGTTATAGTCGTAAATTCTCTTAAAACTCAAGAAAGGTTTAGTAGAGATCTTTGGAAAATGCCAACTTTTACAATAACCCAAATCCTTTGCTACTCAACAGGGCCTGAGGCAGTGCTTAATTTGTGCCCGGGCTTGCCAAGGCTGAGCCCCAGCACCTCTGGGCTTACTGCATCAGTTTATGAAAGTAAAAAAATTGCTTGACCCCTGGCCCCTCTTTCATTACAAATTGAGCACTGGCCTGAAGTCATGTTGACTGGATCATGGTTTAAAAGCAAAATACTGCACATTAGAGACCAGTTTATAGTCAGAATTATTTCTTTATTTACTTGACATAGTATGCATTTAAACCCTTCGATTAATGATTAACAACTGAGGGATTTATTAGGCAGAGAGAAAAGCAATCATTTTTTTTAAAAATTAACCCTGATTAACTTTATTTTAAACTAGTACCTACCACAGCACTCAGAATAAACTGTGACTGTCAATAATGCAAATGGCATAATTGTAGGATAGTATTAATCTTGGGATTTGTGTAAATATGGTGTCAGTGTGCACAATCAAACTACTTTTAATGGCTATGTCAAAAAAGCAGCAAAAGCAATGGAAGGAATTGAGACATCAGTTAAGGTCTAATCGGGTTTGAGCTAAATTGAAACTAGAGGATATTAAAAGTAACTGAAGTTTCTGTGCTTTGTTTTCTTTAGCATTCATGTTGATAATTAAAAGTCATCCAAATGTAGTACCATATTAGAGACAGATGTTTCTGTCCTTACTGTGGCTACAAATAAATGTGAGTGTAGGAAAGAGAAGGCAGTACAGATTAGGTTGCCAACTTTCTGACTGCAGAAAATTGAACATCCTTATCCTGCCCCTTCCCTAAGGCCCCATCTCTTCTCCGAGGCCCCAACCACTCCATCCCCACTCCCTCCCTCCCTCGCTCTCACCCGCCCTCACTCATTTTCACTAGGCTCGGGCAGGGGGTTGGATTTCAGGGGGAGGGCTATGGGGTGGGGCCAGGGATGAGGGGTTTGGGGTGCAGGAGGGGGCTCCGGTCTGGGGCTGAGGGGTTCAGAGTGCAGGAAGGGGTGCTGGCTCTGGGAGGGAGTTTGGGTGCGGGAGGGGCTCAGAGCTGGGGCAGGGAGTTGGGGTGTGGGCTCTGGGGGGGAAGTTTGAATGTGGGATGGGGCTCAAGATTGGGGCAGTGGGTTGGGGCGCGGGAGAAGGTGAGGGCTCCAGGTGGCGCTTACCTCAAGCAGCTCCCAGACACAGCTGGTATCTCCCTCTGGCTCCTAGCCACAAGGGCAGCCAGGGAGGCTCCGTGGCACACGCTACCCTCACCCACAGGTGCCACCCCCACAGCTCCCATTGGCCACTGTTCCTGGCCAATGGGAGCAGCAGAGCTGGCACTCAGGGTGGGGGCAGCAGGAGGGCTTAGGGGCCACAGGGACATGTCATAGAATCACAGAAGATTAGAATTGGAAGAGATCTTAGGAGGTCATCTAGTCCAACACCCTGCTCAAAGCAGGACCAACCCCAACTAAATCATCCCAGCCAGGGCTTTGTCAAGCCAGGCCTTATAAACCTCTAAGGATTGAGATTCCACCACCTTTCTAGGTAACCCATTCCAGTGCTGCACCACTCTCCTAGTGAAACAGTTTTTCCTAATATCCAACCTAGACCTCCCCCACTGCAATTTAAGACCACTGCTCCTTGTTCTGTCATCTGCCACCACTGAGAATAACCTAGCTCCAATCCTCTTTGGAACTGCCCCCCACCTTCAGGTAGTTGAAGGCTGCTGTCAAATCCGCCCCACTCTTCTGTTCTGCAGACTAAATAAGCCCAGTTCCCTCAACCTCTCCTCATAAGTCATGTGCTCCAGCCCCCTGATCATTTCCGTTGCCCTCCTCTGGACTCCAATTTGTCCACATCCTTTATGTAGTGGGGGGCCCAAAACTGGACCCAGTACTCCAGATGTGGCCTCACCAGTGCCAAATAGAGGGGAATAATCACTTCCCTCGATCTGCTGGCAATGCTTCTACTAATCCAGTCCAATATGCCGTTAGCCTTCTTGGCAACAAGGGCACACTGACAACTCATATCCAGCTTCTCGTCCACTGTCATCTCCAGGTCCTTTTCTGCAGAACTGCCACATAGCCAGTCGGTCCCCAACCTGCAGCAGTGCATGGGATTCTTCCATCCTAAGTGCAGGACTCTGCTGCTTCCGGGAGCCGCACGGAGCTAGGGCAGGCAAGGAGTGTGTGCCGCTGACCTGACTTTTAATGGAGCCAGGGTCCCTTTTAGACCGGGTTGTTCTGGTCGAAAACCGGACACCTGGCAACCCTAATACAGATCCAAAACCTCTGTTGTATAAATAATTCACAAAAGCCACTGAACTGCATGACACGTGTTGTGCTGAAGGATTTCATTAAGGTATCCAGTCCCTGGATGTACATTTTTATTAACTGAATTTGCTGTAGTTAAAGTAGCCAAAAATGGCATCTTATTATTTGCATCTAAGATCCAGAAAATAACCTATGAAATAGTCTATCAGCAGAAATAACCCTGCCAAACAAAATTCTCTCACTATTTTAACAAATACCATAAAGTGGCTTGCCTGCTCTTCACTACTGTACAAGAATTACACAACTAACATGGGATAAACACTATAGAGAAAATGTCCACTAACGTAAAGATATTTAGAATCACGGCATTTCCTAAGCACACCCAAATCCCCACAAAGTACAGATTCTGGATCATGGAAAATATTAAACACAGCCGGATGATACAATGCACTTCAGCCAAACTATTTTCTTATTTAAAAATAGAAGGCTCTGCAACCAACTCCACTGTAATTTTCAGATTACCCGAGACAGCTGAATCACCTACTGCACTATCAATTCCCTGCCCAAAAACAACTCTGATATCAATCAGTAAATAACATCTTGGCTTAGAATAAATTCTCTATTCAAATCCTTATTAAAGCGTATGAATTAAGCAGAGGCAGAGAAATCAAGGATCCAGAAACCACTAATGACACAGTAATGCAATGTAAGCAGTAATGATTTATCATCTTTTTATGACTGCAGTAAAGATACTCAGGTTTTTTTCTACTATAAAATATTCAGTGTTATTTTATCATGTTTCTCATCTTAAATTCATGTAGGGACCATAGCTATTCTACTCTAAATTCACCATTTATGTATATAATACATTACTGAACTATATTAAGACTTAAGGTCTGTATGGAAAATAAAACATAATGCAAGATATGCCTTCCTTTTCATAATGATGCATGTGCTGAATAAACTGCTCCTGCAGTGAACGATGACAACTGCTCTACGTGCACTATGTTCTTTAGTTTTACATTATTCAGTGCTTTTGAACTGTCAGTTTCAATTAGAAGAAAATCTACAAAGCTTGCATAGATCAATATTTTATATATGCATTTTATACATGCAATGTTGACCTTTTGAACTTCAGAATTCATAACAAATATTGGGGGGTGGGGGGTTAAATTACTGAAACAAACAAGGGATCTTTTTTTCGCTGAGGCACCTGTTGGCAGTTCTGGCAACTGGGAATTTGCGCTCCTCACTTGCATTTTTGTAGGGTTCATAATTGTGGAACTGGTATAACTTGGTCATTCTAGCATGTCACACTCATATTGTTCTTTGTGGGACACATTTGGGTGAGAGACTAACAAGTTCATATTCATGTACACAGGAGAACATTTACCACTTCCTAAAAAAATGTGTACCACTGGTCTGACATGGACTATGTAACCCTGTGTCCAATTTAAATATAAGAGAGTCCAATTCTCCAGTGTTGTGCACCCTGTGTAGTCAGTTACACCTTCGCAAAATGAAAGTAAAAAGTGTAGCAGCATTCTAATTTAATAGCATTTAAAACCCATGTTTCACAGGTGTGAATGAAAACAGAAGATAGAAAGCACTGAAGAATCACCCGCCCCACACACCCTAGTATTAATATGTAGGGACACTACTTTCTCCAAAAATACAAACCAAGCCCTCAAACATTTCACAACACAGTGAATTTTAAAATGCTCTCTTGTGTATATCAAATGGCCAGTTGCTATACTAGTTCTTAGTTAAACAGGCCATCTTTCAAGCAACCAACAGCAAATGCATGCTGAGGGATCTTGCGGATTCTGGTCTAGAGTAAAGGCAATGGAATGGGAGTCAGGAAAATCTAAATTCCAATCCAGAGTCAGGAAATCTAGCCTTGGTTCTGCTGCCAACTCGCCCTGTAGGCTTGAGCAGGCCACTGAACAATGGAGTTGACAACACTTTTCAGTGTCTCCCAGAAATGGTATGAAAATTAGGTTAACAGTTTTTTGAATATGTAAACTCTACGGTATAAGCAACAAGTATTATTACACTGCAATTCACTTTGGGCCAGATCCTGCATCCAATGCCCACATTCCTCAAATCCTTTGAATAAGGGTTACAGGAATGAGCCTACCACTTGGATGGAATAAACCCTGTCTACCCAAAATGTTTCAGGGCCATCCAAAATATTCACTTGATTGGAATTCTGGATGAAAGATTGATTGGATCCACTGCACACAGCACCATCTAAGAACATAACCGGAAGTTGTGGGATAAGGCAAGGTTGACCAGGGTTCACCCCTATTCATTTCTCATGTGGGGAGAAAACAGAGTACAAGTGATGAATGAGAATTAGTAAGAACATCCGGAGTTATAATACAAAACTTATTTTTTAAAAAAGGTCTATAAATCCTCAATCTTCAGGGCATAAAACAATCCCTAATCATTGATGGTTACAAGGAAACTTTCCCTGTGGACAGGTTATCCTCTCCTTTGTATCTTTCTTTGATGAAATTGGTACTAGCCACTCTCAAAGGCAGGATAATGGACAAGATAGACCACAGCTTCTGATTCCAGTACAGCAATTCCTACACTCCTCTGTGTAGTAGAAGGAGAGAGCCTGTAGCATTGGACCTCGTGTAAGACCTGAGGCCTGAACCATAGTCAGCAAAGTTAGTCCATGCTATGACCATAAGTCAGGCCCTGTCATAAAGCAGACTCTTGTTTACAAATTCACTGTCCAGTACATGAACTTGGCAAAAGTAGAGCTAGCGTTGTTAAAACACGGACACTCCTAAGAAGTAGTAGGTACAGGGTATTCACGTAAACACATTCTACAAGACTAGTACAGGTACATCCCAACACAGACTAATGCCATAAACACAGTCCTGAGAGATGATTCAGGAACACACCAACCCCGTGTAAAGACAAGGATAGGAGAACAGAATGATGGATGGAGTTGTTTTGCTCAAACCAGTGGGTATAAGGGACGGTAACTAACCACATCAGGAGCGTAATAACTAACTTGTTTATATCAATGTATACAAGAGATCATAGGAGGGGCACCTTTGTCCAGCCAAGGAGCAAGCAGAAAGTCCCACTGCTGACTGAGCTGAGTCCATTGTCACGGGCATACATGTAGTAGCATACTAGCATCGTGCTTCGTCAGCAATAAACCTGGCCGAGCACCTTCGCCAATGAACCGAGTCTGTGGTCTTTCTGTGTAGTACTACCAAGGTTTGCTGAGCCAGCTATCTGCAGGGCAGGTACAGTGTACAATGAGCACACACACAAGCCAACTGACAACACTCTGTAATACATATATGAGCAGAAGACTCTCTAGGACGCCATCCCTTCATCAAATAAGGAAGTTCTTTTATGTTTGAAGATAGTTATTAATAACAAGCTTACATATAAATTCCTTCCTGGCAGATGAAGATGGATAATTTCCTCCATCTTGGATTAAACAGGAATAGATACTGATTATTTAAAAGTAAGGGCTAGACGAGACAGACATCCTGTTTTTTGTATGTCATGCTTTGATTTTCTTCCAAAAATATTCATGAAACCATTGCAAAGTTTCCAACATGTACAACATTTTACATAAAAATGGCATTTTCACACCGCACAACAAACATTTGTTTTAAATGGTTATAAATATGGTTCACCACTATATTCTATGCTTCATTATTAATAATTCACATATTTCAGATACAGCATTTAAAGAGGTTAACACATCACTAACATGGCTACCACCTTTTAATAAAATCTAAACAATGGAAACAAATTCTAGAACTGTATTATTTGGTTATATAAATGGGTACATAGTAAAGGTCAGATTCTCCTCTCAGTTATTTCCATGCAGCTATGCTGACTTTAACTGGACTTGTAGGGCCATAACTAAGGAAAGAGTGCTGCCCCATTTCTGCAAACAATGCAGTACAGCCAACCTTTCCATGTAGACCCTTTCTGTCAGGAACAGGAATGATCTCCAACAGAAACAGTGGAATGTGAAAATGCCACTGTTGAATTAGGGACACAGATAAACAAATGTGCAGACCACACACTCCACTGTTAGGTCCTGTTTGCAGAAAGTGACTTTTCTGTGTGTTTTCAGAGAAAAACCTTGAAAATGTGAAAACTGAAAGTTAAACAATACCAGAAGGCAAATTAAAAGAATCCCCAACTTATTTTTTTAAAATATCATGGTTTTTAGGCCAATCTCAGGATTTTGGGGGATATGACACATGGATTTAAAACTCTTTGGGTTGGCAATTCCACCAACTTTCTGAGGATCAATTCTCTTGGTAAACTTGGGTCCTGGAGATGTTGTTTCCCCTGGATTCTCTCCCCCACTCTCCCACCATAGAGTTTTGTAGGCATTGTGGTGAATTTTTGTTAATTTTCTCTCTGTTTCTGCCAAGTACTAATCTACTGAACACAGGACAGCCAGAAATATAGTGCACATGCTCTAGAGAGCCATCTCATCTCTTGCCCCCAAAATATCCTCTCTGCCAGGAAAACAAAAAAGAGATTGTTTTTTCCGCCCCTCATCTAGGTCCCAATTCAGAAAGGTGCTCTAACTTTATGAATGTGAATTCACCTTACTAGGACTATTAAACAAACTAACTTTAAGCATGTGAAAAGTCTCAGTAAGACTTATTCTTTTCCTGTTCTCTCTATTCTTCTCTGATCCATTCTAGACAGCACTGTACCATATTCCAGTGGTTCTCAACTGGGGATCTGGGGCCCCCTGGGGGGCCGCAAGCAGGTTTCAGGGGGTCCTCCAAGCAGGACCAGCATTAGACTTGCTGGGACTCAGGGCAGACAGCCAAAGCTCCACTGCATGGGGCTAAAGCCTTGGGCCCTGAGCCCTGCCACCCGGGGCTAAAGCCAAAGCCTGAGCAACTTAGCTTTACGGGGGGGCCTGTGGCATGGGGCCCCAGGCAATTTCCCTAATACCAGCCCTGACTTTTATAAAACAGAAAACCAGTTGTTGTGGCACAGGTGGGCCGTGGAGTTTTTAATAGCATATTCGGGGGTCTCAGAAAGAAAAAGGTTGAGAACTCCTGCCATATTCTCTTCTACTTCTCATTTCTATGGCTCATTTCCTGATAGTTTATTATTACTCTTTATTATTTGTATTACAGTTATACTTAGAGGTCCCAGGCATGGTTGAGGTTCCATGTTAAGAACCTTCTCTTCCCCAAAAAGCTTCCAAATGTAATTTATTCTCCTTCCATTCTTCTCTTCTGGTATCTCTCCATTTCTTTACTTGAAAAACAGCATCTTCTGCCTTCCCTGTTTTAGTCTGTGTCACAATAGACCTAATCCTCTATTCTTCACCTCCTTGTTCTGTCCTATGTTAACCTGTCTCTTCTCCTTGTTTCCCTACTCTCTTTAACAACGTTCTATAGCTGTAGAGGTCGTACATGATCTTTACAACGTATTTTCCCAGCACTGGAAAACTGTTCTCTGCTTCAAATGACATCCCTATGATTCCCACAGGTCCAGGAGTTTGGATGCAAGAGCAGAAACAGTACTGATAAAATATAACACAGCAGTGAAATTCACCTTTAGATTTTTTTTTAAAACCTATCTCTTGCACATGAAAACTTTGCAAAATACATTTTTTGTTTCAACTGGACATTTGAGTTTTTCTTGTTTTTTTTTAAAAACTCACTTAAATGTAAAACATTTTTATGGGCTAAGATGAGAAAATGGTCCAAATTAATGCTTTTGTAATGCCATTAACTTAAGTGGAAATCTGTAAACACAACAGCAGGATCAAGTCCAAACAAGACACAGTTATGCTAAAACCTACTTCCCAGAAGAACCTTGACAAGCCAAACAAGAAGTTTTTAAAATAACCTAAATTCTAAAAATTAAGGTAAATCATAATTAGCCCAGATAACCCCAATGTAAATAAACGAAGTATAAACAATGGTGCTTGGAAGAGCGACCTTGGCATTAAAAGTAGCAAAAGTATATGCTCAAATCCTGCGTGCTTTACTCACGCAAATAGTACCACTGAAAACAACTGGTTCACTGGCATGAGTAGAATGAGCCAGATTTGGCACATAGTTTTCATATAAGGTATGAATTTGGATGTCACTTGGTCATTTAACTTTATATCAGTACTGTTATCCATCCACTGAAGTGGGGGGGTGGAGGAGGAGAGGGGGGAGAAGTGAAACAACGCCATAATTGACTTCAGATGTCCTCTTGATTGATTGTTGATTTATTTTCCCTAAGGAAAGGAGAGGGAAAAGTAAATAAAAAGGTCAGAAATGCCTTATTTCTGGAAGTGAATTTAGTTTGCTGTATGGGGTGGCAGGCATAGAAGTGAAGATTGAGGGAGTCTCTTACAGCAGTTTTAAATGTCTGAGTACAGGAGAAAATAAATTAAGTTACATGTGGACTCAGATATATCAAAACAATGGGTAATTTTAAAAAACGTTCTGAATAAAAAGCAAGAATTGTTTATTTTAAATCAACCGGATCAAAAAAACCTCTGCTTTGATCTAGTTTCATGGCAGAGGAAGGTGGGTAACAGGAAATTTGTATTCACACCCTATCAAAGAAAACCCAAGAGTTGTTTTACGCCAAAACAAAATTGTATGCCAAAATATAATCAATGCTAATTCTATTTCTGTGCCTGAATGTTCTGTGTTAATTAATTTATGCATAATACTGAAGTGTGATAGGATAATGTGCGGTGATTGCTGTTCCCCTAGGACTTTTATGAAGGAGAAATGTTATCTTGGGAGGCTATTTCAATGACCAAAATCTTTGAATAAAGAAACAAATACTTCTTAATACCCCAGTATATGTTCTAACAAAAGTTACATTAGTGAAAGATTAGAATTGCTGGTGGTTCTTTTTATGGGACTTTAAAACCGAAGGTATCCTCAAGAGCATGGTGGATTTCAGAGAAGAAAGGCTTATTCCTTACTTCCTGCTACTGATCAGTGTGGTCTTTTAATGTGTGTTGTGATCTCCGAGGTGTGAAGTTTACAAGATAATGGAGGAGAGAAGAGTTGTATGTCAGTTTTTCCTAATTCAGCCTTTTTCCCTGAGATGTGTTACACTAGATGGAGCTGCTGAAGCAACACTTCCCTAACCCAAGATTTCCTCTGCCACCACTCCTCATGTTCAATCCACCAAATGTGTCATCCGGATTTCTGGTCATAAAGACAATATAGCTACAGCTGACATTCCTGTTCGAGGGTTGTTCTGATCTGATTCAGGCAGGTCAGTCCACACGTAATAATCATGGAAGAGCATTACTACCTTCTGCTCTGAATATCAACTGAAGCTAAAAAGTGAGCCACAGCCTTATTGTACACAGCAATGCTGACTAAATATGATCATTTGTTTTTAAAAATCCACATATTGCAACACACAAACATATTTTACAAAATGTTATTTACAAAGTCCAAAGGGATTGTTTCCCTAAAGTTACCAAAACTATTAAACATATCAAAATGTACCCTGTCTTCTTGCAGTCTTCATCCCAACAAAGGCCCACAATTGCACCAAACATGCATTAAAACCTCAACATGTAATTCACTGCAGAAGTCATGCTGTACATTTTTGTAATTCTAGTATACATTTAAGAGAGAAAGTTTTGTCAAATGTTATTTTAACTAATCACAGCTCAAGAGTTAAAAAAAAAAAAAGTAATCATAAAGCACCTTACAAACAACAAAACATGATCCAAAAAAAACAAGGAAGAATTTAAAAAAAACATGAACCAAAAAGCAAGAAATACCCTACAGGCAAGATTACCAAATGATTATACTGGCCAATGGTATTGCTTAGAGAGAACAAGCACAGCGTTTTGTTATTTTTTCTTTGAAAATCTGCCTTGTATTTCTAGTGCAGATAAATAATCCTGCTGTGCTCTGCATCCTGAAAAAAAAAATGCAAATCACAAATAATCAAGCTATTCTCAGCTGATCACATTTCAGGATGCAACATGACAGCATTAGATGACTGAACACTGATCAAATGACGACACAACCTGGAGATTCAATCTCAAGTGGTATTGATTGAACATGATGTTAAATATACTCCTATTACACAAGACTGCACTTACAATACTGCTATTATTGCTGAAAAACACTGTGAAAACTACACACACAAATACATATTTAGAAGTCCATGATTACAAATAACCATACATTTCCTCTGTTCAAGCAATCTCACAATGGCCTATTTTTACCACCAACTTTTCAGCAATGAAATATGAAGCTGTGCAGTATCATGACCCAAGCTATGTACCTGGCTGGAAGGTAAGTTGGCTCTCAGTGTAAAATATCTGTCACCTGCAGGTGCATCCTCTTTTATGTAACAAGCTACCAGCCATTGAAAGACTCAAACTGCAGTTCTCTCTTTTCCTCTAATCCTTTGCACGTACATAGAGGCTGAGAGGAAGCCACTAGTATTCCGAAGATGATGTATACATAATTGCTTCTAGATTTATACTGTTCTCAAGGAAACAAACACAGCAATTTCTGTGACGTTCTGATACAACTGTCAAAATTAGATGCACATCCTTCAATAAATCACCAATACAGTTAATATTACGATTATTTTTGAGTTTTGAGCTAACAAGTCTTTTTTTTTTTTTTTTAAAACAATCACTTGTGTCTGATCTTTTCCAGTGCATCTACTAGGCATGCAATGCTAGGTGCTGCATACTTCACTAGCGCAGATTGATCATAGCGTAACATCCTCTCTAATCCCTGTAGTTCAGTATATTGTGCTAGCATGACAGAATACCCTTTGGGTTTAACAAATCCAAACTGATTCTGCAGCATCTACTCCAGAGAATTTTTTAAAACACATATCCAAACATGCAGTGCATTCTTTGCTTGGAAAACACAGACAGTCAAGAGCAGACGAAGAGAATCATGACAACATTTATGTTACCTTCAGTCACATAGTTGTGGTCTCGAAGAAAGCTGTGGTTAATTTTTCGTGTGTCCGTGTCCTCGCCCATTTACAGCAGGATTACTCAGCATGCCTATCCGCAGTGGACTGATAGAATCAGCAGAGGTCGTCACAAGAGCACCATCCATGCTGCCACTGCCTAGCAGAGGCGGAGAACAGACTGGGCTACTGAGCACAGCATAATGAGAGCTAGTGATGCAGCACAGATTTGGGGGATGAATAAATAAATAAATAAGTAATAAAAAATAATAATAATAATAATTAATAGCAAAAAAGAAAGGGGACAAAAGCTCCAATAAATTAAGAATGCAAAAAACCCAGGAGGGGGTCTGTGTGGAGAAACTAAAGGCACTTCTCCTGCAGCGAAAGAATAACCCAATTCTTTAGTCACGTACTCCTTAAACAAGCTCCCATGCAGAGTCTGCTCCAAGTGCTTGCTGCTGCGGAATCTTGCCGGATGCTAAGAAAGTGGTAATCAGCGTACTGCAGCAAAGGCTACCCGGTGAAGCTCTGTGATTGCTGTTGCTGCTACTGCTGTCATATGCCTATGCTGCATCAGAGCAGGCCCCTCCCAGTCAGCTTCTCACTACCCAACCACACAACATCTGCATGTAGTAAAGTGAAAAATGAGACTGCAGGTAATTATTTTAGCTCTTCTGCTGGTGAATGGGCAATGAAAAATTTAAATAGGGGGGAAGGGAACTTCAGGCTGCTTAAATAGGTTTGCATTGACACATACTCCACGCTAGCATGAAGGTACAATTTGGTACTGGTCAATACTATCATAATCAGCAAAAGCAACCATCATTCAGTGTCAGTGTGTATAAACACCAGTGAACTGCCAAAAGCTGCCTATGAAAAATTAATTGTTAAAAGATTAGGAAATCTAAGGAAAATACAAGGTGAAATAAACCCAATACAGAGTTTACGTGCCACAGTTCTGTACTAAAAGGCAAATTATAATGTATGAAAGAATAAAAAGCAAAAAGGAACAGAAAACAATCTCAGGTTTCTTAGCAACTTGATAGTACAGGTAGGGGGAGGTAGATACAGGCTATGCTTGCAGATTACACATATGGAGGGAGTTCCTTAGTGCTTCTGTTCGCACTCACTGTATTTTTCCCTCACCCAGAGAAAGGAATGACGGGAATGAGCCTCTTCAGAAGGAAGAGAAATGTCACTGAAATATCATTCATTTGCAATGTAAAATAAACATCCTTTTTCCAAAGCCTTTTAAACAAGTGCAGTTACAGAGATTCATGTTACTGAACTCTTATGTGAGTAGACCAGCCATGTTCTCAAACTTTTGGGCAATCTTACCAGTTAACCAGACCAAGATCTTAGATGTACTAACTAGTTGCTTGTTTTAAAAGACTAATATTTGAAGCAGTGCTAGCATCACTGTGGGTTGAAACATACAGATCTGATTAAGGGTCCACTACTAGTTTAGAAAGAGGAAGGAGGGAATACCAGTCACAAAAGCCTGAAGTACTATTACGGCAGAAAGACAGTCTTGTGGTTTAGCCATTCGACTTAAAAGAAATCTGAGTTCAGTTCTTAGAACTGCCACAGACTTCCTGTGTGACCTGGGGCAAATCATGGTAAGGTCTCTGCATCTCAGCTCTTCTTTTGTAACTAACAGGACAGTTGTTCAGGATAAATTCATTAAGAGTCTTTGAGGGCCTCTGACAACACTGTGATAGGGGCCATATAAGTAAGCAGAAAGATTAGTGCTATATAAGCGACTGTTTAGAATCACTAGGATGGATAATATTAACCATAGGGTTCTATAGATTTCAGCACTGAGTAAATGAAATGAAGACAGATACTTCACCTTATCATTGATTAAACACAAGTACAGCACAACCTCATGTTATAATCAGCATTGCAGAGCAAACATTGTGCCTTCAAATTTCAGGTAGAAGAACAGTGCTTCAAGTAGATATGAAGATATTTGCTGCTTGTGTTTTAAAAGTTACCACCAATGACTGGATAGACTTGACATCATGCCTCCTACCTTTATAGCACTGCTGCATGCCTGGGTGAACTGTTGCAGGGCTTCTTCATGTCTAGTGCCCCATGTAGTTGTTCTGGTGCCACAATGGTCTGTCAAGGTGCTCAGCCTAGCCCCCCGGCCAAGTCACTGCTCAGTCCATTTCCCCTCCAGGGATAACAGAAAAGTCCAGAAATAGGAAACTCAAAATCTAATGTCTTTCAAGTCCATCACCTGGCCTCTGTCAGGCACTTGCCGTTCTTGGCTTCTTTTACTCTTGACATGCATGTTTCTCTTTTTGGCCAGGGGGAAAGATAGGGGAACCCAGGCTCACCCTCCCCTCTGGGTTCCAGCCCAGGGACCCTGTTTAGGCAGCTAAGCACCATTCTTTCAATCCCTCCAGCATTTTCCCAGGGCTGCTCCTACCTTTACCTTGCTCATTGGTATCGCCACAAGATCTACAGACTGCTGCCCCCACCCTGACTTTGCAATTCCTCACAGCTTTTCCTGGGACCAACTACAGAAGCGTTTTCTAAAAGCCAGTCTCAGCTCTTCCCTGTGGCAGCTGGATCATACTGTTAGCAGCTCTCTGCCTGTTGCCTTAAGACAGTATCTCTCTCCTTCAAACAGCAGTTCCCCTCAGCCCTCTCTCTCTGGGACTGAGGTTGTATCTCAGGCCTCTTGCCTTAGCTTAGTCAGTTGTGGCCAACTCCCTTCCGCTGAACACCCTCTCCAATTAGCCTTTCAATCTGGAGAGCTCAGCAAGCCTACCTTCCCCTGTCAGTATCCAGTTACTGTGAGGTAGGAGGTAGCTTTTATGCCGCTCCCCTTCTCCCAACTCTTTCCCAGTTGGTTTGGTCACAGGAGAGCCTTCCACTGCCTCCTCTGCAAGGTATGGCCCTTAAAGGCACAGTCTCCAGACTCCTTCCCTAATCACCATTCATTCACAGGACTCTTAGGTCACTATGTGTGTCTATTAGGACATTCCAAACCCTTAAAAGGGCCAAGCCATGTGGCGAGGATGGGCTGACCTCTCGATGGCAGACTACCCCATCACAAGACTGTTTTTCCTGTATTTACCACACATACTGACCCTTGAAGAGGCCATTCCAGGAATGCTGTTTCTGCATTTAACACGTCACTTAAAACCACGACATTAACAGAAATACTGACTTCTGACATGGCACATTGAGGCATGACATCACAAATGATGCAGGCCGCACTGCCAACTTGCAAAGACAACAATTCTAATCTAGTCTCCAGACATTCTAGCAATTACCTTGAACTGCAAAAATGCACAGAAATAAAATATACACCTTTCTGTCTGCCCCAGAAAAGAGTCGTCTTGTAGTTGAAGCACTGGACAGGAACTCAAGTGATCTGAGTCTCCTGCTAGGTTCTCGTACAGTGCCTAACACATCAGCAAGGATGGAAAGTCCAGCAGTTAGGGTTCTAACCCAGGATTTGAGAAATGATTCCCTGCTCGGCTAGACTCCCTGTTTCACCTTGGGCAAGTCACTTGGTTTCTCAGTGACTCAGTTGTCCATCTGTAAAATGGAAATAATAGTACTTTCCTACCCTTTCCCATTAAAGAGAGATCAGATATTACAGTAATGGGGTCTATACAACTATCTAAGATAGAACAATACAAGTAATACAAGTAACAACAAGCAAATTCTAATCCCTCTAATACAGTGGTTCTAAAACTTATTTGATCGCGCCCCCCCCTTCTTTCTATCTGTAGTAGTTTATACCCTATGCCCCCCCTACACCTACTCACACATACACCCACACACGTATGTACATATAATGATATAAGTGACAGTGGTGCTTCACTTGAATCAGTTTTGGCTTCTTTGTTTTTTCACTTGAGGTGGTGTTTTTTTCTGTTGCCCAAACGAGCCAATTATCTATTGTAATAAGAGTAGAAGCAAAACTGCGATTGTGGTCCATGCTTACAATTAAATGTGTGCACACTGCATGCACCCCACTCCGCCGAATACATTCTGCACCCACCTCCCAGGAGGGCCACCCACCCCCACTTCCAATTTGAGAACCTCTGCTCTAACACTGTCTTCTGCTGTCACTCGAGTCAGGTCACTTCATCTCTCTTCCTTTATTTCTTTATCTATTAAATTATAGTGCTGCTTTCTACCCAACTCCCACAGGTGTGTTGCTAGTTTATTCTTTGCAAGACTTTAAAAATGAGAAGCACAATTACTATGAAATATATCATCTAATTTCAGTATATAGATCACGTTGCAATTTTGATTTTTCTATATTTGTAGGAAACTAGTATATCATAAATATTGATGACAATATTAGCTACAGTTCATAGAGTACTGTCAGATCCTATAAATATAACAAAATGGAAATTATACCTAGCATTCCATTAAATTAAGAAAGTAGACTCTGCAACTAATGACATTTGTTTTGTATAAAATACTCCTAATCAATCTGAGAGAGCTGGAATATTTCCCCCACATTAGTTTACCTTCATTGGTGCCAGGATTTCACCTTGTGAGCTCATGTCCATCTCATTGCTTTTATGGTGCAATAAGAAATTTTTAAATGGACATTGAAGGTTATACTTCAAATTATTCATACTCCCACAGTTTGTATAACTTAACCCAAGAGGGCCTTCTCACCACCATCTTTAGACACTTGGCTCCTAATTCTGGCACGTGGAAGTCAATGAGATGTTTGCCATTGACTTTTATGGGGCTAGAACTTTACCCTAGATATATAATATTCATACACTTTCCTGTTTATCCAATTAACCAGAAGCAAACAAATCATTGCTCAAAATAGACACCTGAGGACATAAAGGAAATAAAGGACAAAGGATTTATATCCACTATGCCCAGGAACATACAGAAAACAAACATGGAAAATACAAATGAATTATAAAGAAAATGCATTACTGAAAACTAGCTATTTATTTTTCACATTTCAAAAATAATTTTAGTCATAACAAATGGATAAAAATTCTTATTAAAAAGCTCACAGGCCATTGTCTTCATATCTTCCTCTGGTCTTCTGTAACTCAGGTGGTCCTGGCTTCTACAGCTTGAGAGAGAAGAGCAAGTGCTGTTCCATTTAAACCTTTTCTGCCTGTCCTCTCAGGTGAGAGTTGACTACCACTCTCATCTGGCACCCATAGGTGGGTTTTAAAATTTCCACATTAGTATATCAGAGCGGGTTTCTGCCTTTGTGCACCAGATATATTTCAATTAGATTAAAGGTCTTTCCATTCTTTGGGATTTGTGTCTGTAACCTATACTGATAATGGCTCTGGTCCTGAAATAACTTATTTTTCTCCTCACCGCTGGAATTTGAGTGGTGTGCAGGCAACATCCTGAGGCATTATATCTTGGTCAATTAAAGCTTAACCCATTTTTCACAGTTTTTAGCTACCAGTCTCATAAGGAACAATGGTGTAACATAAAAGATCTCAATTTGTCACAGAACTGTACCTTGGTCCTATAAAATAGTATCACACCTATTTTCCTCAAGATTATGAGCCAGATCCTTTTTTACCTTACAAACATGAGTACTCCCATTGACTTCAGAGAGTCCATTCATGTGAGGAAACAGCAGAATTCTGGCCTAAATTTGTAGTCCCTGTCAAATGTGTGATACAACAGAAGTTTGCTGCTAAACAGCTGAACAATTTAAAATGGGACAAAAGCCCACTGATAATCTGTATTTGAACTGGACATAAAATATTTGACAAACAAACAATTTCTGGTGGGCAGGCATGAATAAAAAAAGGTATGCATATTATTACTATTTGTATTACTGTAGCACCTTGCATGGACTTTTCGAACAAGCCCTAGTCATGACCAGAACCTCATTGTGCTAGGCACTGTATAAACACAAAACAAAAACGATGGTCCCTTCCCCAAAAAGCTTACAATCTAAAAAAAGCTACACTAGACAGACAGGTGGGAACACAAGGAAACAGTGAGACAATATTGGTCAGTATGAAAGGCAGTCATCTCAGCATACCAGCATCCTAATTGTTGTCAAGTTGTTTTGTAGGCAAAGGAGAGTTCTGAAGGAGGATACTGAGGTAGCTTTGTGGATGTTTATGAGGAGCTCCTCCCAAATGTGAGGGACAACATAGGAGAAAACACGAAGTGCTTGTTTGAAAATATAATAAATGGGTGATAGAGGATGGCATCATGGTCCAACTGGAGGCAGGAATCAACCATCTTGATAAGAGAATGATAGATGACAAGTAGGATGGAGATAGGCTGTGAGGAGCCTAGAAGGTGAATGCAGGTAACTTGTGTTTGATGCAATAGATTCATTCACAGATTCCAAGGCAATAAGAAACTAGTGTGACTAGTCTAACATCCTGAATAAACAGACCATAGAACTTCCCCAGAAACAATTGTTGTTTGAACTAGAGCATATCTTTTAGACAAACATCTAGCCTCGATTTAGATATTGCCAGTGATGGAGAATCCACCACAGTCCTTGGTAAATTGTTCCAGTAGTTAATTACCGTCACTGTTAAAAACATACACCTTATTTCCAGGCTGAATTTGTTTAGCTTCAACTTCCAACCCCTAGACTTTGTTGGATGGAATGGGATCACTGGGGCAAGTGAAGGGGACAGAGAAGGGGAACAAAGGAGAAACCTCTGCAACTATGACAGGGGTGGAGGAGGAGAAAGCTGTTGGAAGAGAAGGGAAGGCAAGCTGAGTGAGGGTCAAGGTCATGTTGTATTTTGTCAATTTTCTCTTGGAACAAATCAGCAAGATCCTGTGCAGAGAGATGGGGAGAGCTTGAGGGGTGAGTCAAACATGCTGCAAAGGCAGCAGGGACTGAGAATATAGGATTCAATTGGGTTGCAGAAGTAAAGTGTTTAGCTAGGAAGAGGAAATAACTGAAGAAGGGGAGAATGAATTTGTAGTGCAGGAAGTCAGCCTGATCATGGGATTTCCACCAGAGACGCCCAGCAGTGTGAGAGCAAGAATGAAGGAAGCAAAGATTGGGAGAGAGCCAGGCTTAGGGTTCAAGTATGGCCCTGAATATACACAGGCTCTTTCTTGTAGAGATTTTCTAATGTACTATTGTTTACTGAGGGCCATATATTACTACAAAGCCACGTACATAGAAGACCCATGGAAGTGAACAGGAGTTTTGTTAGAAACTGATCTCAGGATATGGCTCTGAAAGTCTTAAACTCCAAACATTTGAAATAATGCATCATCTGTTTCCCAAGTTCCATTTCACTAGATGACTCCAACTTTCCCAATCTGATCATCGTTAGAGCAATTAAACTTTGATTTCAGCCAAAGGAAAGAGCATCTGGATCCTAAATAGTCTCTTTGGGCTGACAATCTTTTCACAGACATACAAATCATTTCTTCTATTTGAACACATTGGTTAAATTTACAAGACAGAGGCATAAAGTTCCCTTCAAATTTTCAAAGTTCAATGGGATTTAGCCACACATCTGTTCATCAACACGTTACGAAGAATGAGTTGTGCAAAGCAACTTGTTGAATAAAAATATTTATCTAGAAGCTATGCAAATTATAACAAAAGCAGAACATTTCTAAGTATCTTAATTCGTCAAGTATTTATCCATCCCCATAGGATTTTATACTGTGCTCATCACAGTAGCCCTTTACTGATATACTAAACAATTGTAAAATGCATCAGAGTCAATGCACCAGTTTTTCTTCACACCTTGTAACAAAGTAGGGCAAAATATACAATTAGAGCCAGTTACAAAAACACAGTAAAAATATTTACCCAAATCCTTTTAATTTATACTTATTCCAGATTTAACTAGGATATTTAAGAACAAGATACTCTTTCCCTTTATCCACATCTAGCTTATGTAGTGGGATGTAAATTGCTTACCAGATAACTCCCCCAATTAGGCCAACAGATTTTTATTTTGTCCTGAATTTATTTTGTTATTTATTCAGATTTTTTTTTGTCCTGAATAAATTCAGATAAATTATATTGTACTGTACAGTCACATATTGCCCTATTCAGTTCTTCTGGAGTTCAGTGACTGCATCTCTGATTTAAATGCGTAAAGCAGCAGGGGATTATACTGTGAGAAACAGCTACTCTCCAATTTTGCCTCCAGTCTCACTCAACTTTTTGTAGAGCGGACTTCTTCAGGATCTTGCTGTGGAAATCCCTATGTTCACTTTACTCCTATATCTGAATTTATCATAAAGGTAATTGAAGTAAAAGTGATAATAAATGCTTCTCTCTTGTATCACTTATTCTGAAGTCCTCAATAACTTTGCATTAGATGGTCTGTATCTGGGAGAAGAATTGACCTAATAGTTTTGCTACTTTGATGGATGTGTCACAAATGCCTAAAACAGAGTTATTATAAATTAAGACCAGCACAAAGTATCACATACTTGCAAATGGTTTTTTATTTTCTTGTGGAATTGCCTTTGGTGTGCAGATACTGGTGGTAAAAATTATAGCCATCCTTATAACATACAGTACTGCCATGCCATTTCTCCTTTTTTTTTCTTTAATAGGTTAGCCTTAAAAGAAAAACAATTAATGACTGCTCAAAATGTGTCCAAGTATAAATGACTTGGGGACCATAAAAAAAAAAAGGAGGTCAGCAATGAGAAATAAGTTGACTATGACCCTGAAATGGAGAAAATGATAATTTGTCTGTCAGTATTATTTCTCCATGGTGTTTCTAATTAGCAACTGCAAACTCCAGACTTTGTCATGCTTTATTATACAGCCTGCTTTTGCTCTTTCATTCAGTTGGAGTATCAGGAATGTCTAAAACAAAAAAGACATTGCTGTATAGCCCAACAAGCTGGGGAAACTTAACAGGTACAGTTGGAAATCCTCACAGAAAAATTAAAGATGTTCTTCTCATGCTATCAACATGGCTTCAACCTGAAAAATGCTACCAACAAATTATTGATCATATTTACATTAATGACAAATAGAAAATCACAATAATCTACACTTAGCCCAGATACTCCAGAGGAAAAAATGGTAACAAAACTAATTCCTCTCAGCGTCTGGGGATTTCAGAAAGCAAACAATTAAACATTATCAAGTAATTTAGACTGTGGAAACAAGTCTTCCTCAGCATCCTCACTATATTTTTTCCCCACGAAACATTTCATAAGGATTCTTAGTGCACTACATTGTACTGTGGTTGTATCTTCACCTACCCCTACAGTTCAAAATCCACTGCTAGTGCCAACCCAGCAATCTAGCAGTAATGGAACACAAGGGATCAGAGTTCAGACTCCAAGCTCATTTTTTTGCTCCCTGGACTAGCAGGAGTACGAAGAGAACATGCTCAGCACGAAAAAAGAGGGTACACTACATATTCACAAGTAAGCCCCACTGGGCAATTCTCAGAATGGCTTTGGTAGTATACAGCAGGACCCATATCCACCGTTCACCTGGAGAGATGCAATACAAAGCTTTTGAAGCTGATGGAAAGAAATAAAGGAGAAAAACTGGTGGAGCCAGTAAAGCATCTAGTGCAAGGAGGCCCTGATCTAAGTTGGGGCCTCTGCATCCTACGAAATACAAACAAATAAATGACAGTGATAATAATTGCAACAATAATAGCCAAAGGTAGATATGAAAAATAAGGAGCCAAGTGCTGAGGCAAGGTCCTGGTAAGACAACTCTCTCTCCCTACCCCTTTCTACGAAGTAAGGGGGAGAGTCCTGGAGCTCCTCCCAAGCTGCTGTCCCTGGAGCCTGCTCAAAAAGTTCCATCTTCCATATCAATCTCTAACTAGCTGGTGCAACACTACCCCCTGCCTCCCTTGGGCCACTGGAGGACAGAAGGAATTTTCTTTCCCTCAGCCCATGCAGGGGCTCCTGACTATTGGAGGATAGGGACAACTACTATACCTTTCTCTAAGGTTGCCAGGAATTGCAACAGCTCTTTGGGTTAATAAAATGCTTTTTCAAAAATCACATGCTGCTCTACAGGAAAAAGACAATTTACATCAAAAATAGGAGTTATGGAGAGGATGACAGCCTCAACGATGGAGTGTGAGTGTGATATCTGCTCAGGACTGAGCAGAACTGCCCAGAACTGTGAGCTACTGTGTTACCGCTCTGCTTCAGCGGGGAGTGAACTTTGCTGCTGCTACTCTGTGTGTCAGAGAACTGACACACCAGCTTGTCAGCCTAGCCAGCAAGCTCTTCAAGACTCTGCCTGTCTAAACCTTGCCTTGCAGGTAGCAATCAGTAAACCCCAATTCCTGAGCCCCCCGGAGACGTCTCTCTGTGGTGTCCAGTCCCTCTCACTAGACACCCACAGAAGTGATTAAGTTTGCTGCCTCCAAAGAGACAGTGAACACCCCACCCTGTTAGGTTAGCTGCGTACTCACCCTCCACTGTTAATACAGAGCACTGAGATTTTTTTTAATACAACAAGAATTTATGAATAAAGAACAGATATTTAAATGATACTAAGCAAGAATCGATGAGACAGGTGTGGTTACAAACAGAACAAAACATGCTATCTAGTGACTTAATTTTACAAATCTTTGACTAAGTAGGTTTCTTACTTACATCAAGTTTCCAGCAGGAAACCAAGCTTCCTCTTGCCTTTCAGACCAAGAGGGTCCAGCTTTCGTAGTCTCAAAGGGTGCTATCCTCTTATGTCCCCAACTGATGAATAATTCACATGTCTTTTTTGCTCCCCTTCTGTTATTCAAAGTCCATTGTCTTTGCCTCAAGAGCCAGGAAGCCCCGCCAGAATGGTTGTTGAATGGTCTTCTCCCCGACTCGTTTAGCTTGATGGCTTTGTTTACCATATATAAATGTATTTTCATTGTTCTCTGCCTGTCACCAAGCTGGTCAGATAGGTAAATATATATTCCTTTGTCTAGAGCTGGCTGGTTTTATACTCTGACTCCCCAACGCATTTAAGAACATATTTCCAGTACACATCTATAAAACTCACTCATTCATTTTGTATAACCCATACATACATCACACAGTGATTTTCACGACCAACGTCTCACCAGTTTACACATGATACCTTATGTGACACCTTTCAGATACATATGATGACAATGGTGTGTTGGGGCAATGAGCAGGTCAGGCCTGATGTGAGTTACAGTATGGGGTGCCCTCTGCCAATTGCCATTGAGGGACTCCCAGGGTCATGATTAGCAGCTCCAAGAGTTGGTGAGTCCTTTACCCCCCACAATGAATCTGGCATAAGGTGGTTTAGTCAGAAATAAGAGCTGTCCCTCTAAAAATAGGGTGGGAGCATCTGAAGTGGGCTTTGGCAGGAGCCTATGAGCAACATGTGCTGCTTTGATGAAAAGAGGAAGGAGGAGGATTCAGCCTGCAAGAAGCTCCCAAGAAAGCTTAGAATTCAAAGAATAAAGTTCTCCTTCAAAGGTAAAGTCTTGTCACTGAAGGTATAATCCACAGAGCTGAATTCACGATTATGGCACATTGATGGGACAAAACGAATAAGCTTGATAAATAATATATTAGAGGACTTGCCCCAACAGGCTCACCCCTAACAATCCCTCTTGTAGACTCCAAATTATCTCCCTAGCGTCACTCATCCCATGGCAGACCCTGCCTCCCCTCCATGTCTTGTTCCCTACTGGTTTCCCTGATGCCCTGACCCTTTCCTTCCATCACACACATACTCTCCCTGTTTCTGAGAAATATGGGGAATACATTCCTGTCTCTTCCCACCACACCCATACCTGCTGCTACTATGACTGCTCTGTAGGCCTCTGAGGGACAAATCAGTGTTCATTTCTCACCATCAAGAAATCTCACACATGAAGCATGGCTGCCAAGTTTTGTGCAGCTCCATGTTAGTTAAAAGACAAAAATTTCAAGGGGTTATGCAGAACCATTACTTATTGATACTACCCTCATTGTCAGTACATAGCTGAGATGTGGGGATTGATTACTCCAGCTGCTCTGGCAAAAGGTTTTAGTAGTATTTCAGCCCAGTGGGTTGGTCCACACCATTACCTTTTATCTTCATCAACCAAAGCTCTTAATCACCTAGCAATTTTTCTAACAGAAGTAAATCCACCAAGTAGGGAAAAGGGAGAAGTTATTATTTGTTCTTGTCCCTCTGAGTGCTCAAAAGGAAATTCCCATTTTGGTCTGAAAATTTAATTCAGCTTCCATTACTTCTGATTCTTCATACTGCCATTCAATGAATATTTCATCAAGCACTTAGGTGCTGCCTCATATACATGGCACATCAGGCCGAATATATCTGCACAGCACTGCCTGACGTATCGGATGCCTCCTCTTTGAGGTGACAACTGAGATGGCATCCCATTTGAATTCCACTTAGAATGTCGGTGCTTCACCGCCATGTTCTACTGCAGCTGGCCTCCACTGTGTCACGAAGGCTGAAGTTTAAGCCTTTGAGGGCAACCCTAAGATTGTAAGATGTGAGCATTTTTCAAAAGCAATGTCACCATTATAGTCCTGTTAACCATTTACACAACACCAAAGCTCTACATGGACACTTAAAACTGACTGATCAGTTTAGTAGTAGGTCACCAAGACAGGAAATTCTGTGGCAATTTAGGAGAAGTAGCAGGATGGAGTGTGGTGTGGAAAATGGTTGGCAGGAGGTAGAAGGGCCAACAGAGCCTTAGCAGCTGAATTGTCTCTAGCGCTTGCCTCTCAGCTGTGGTATCTCTGGCACGCTACCAGGGACTGTTTCCGGACAAAGACTGGTGCACCAATCATTCAAAACCCCTGTGAGAGGGTAAGTACAAAAACAACTGCCTCCAGTAAAAAGACAAGATCCCTGCCCAAAGTAGCTTGCTACTGAATTTAGGCAGAGAGGAGGCAAACGATTAATGATCACGTGTGATCTTGGGAGAAGACGTGGCTGGAGAGAAGACTGGCTTTAGAAGGCTAGGTGAAAGAACAGAATTTTAAGATAGGATTCAAAGTTTGTTTGGTTAATGGAAACAGGGAGCCTTTTCCACATGTGTGACAAAAGTACAAAGTTGTGAGTAGCTGGAGACAGACAAAGTGAATCCTCAGAAGAGGAGACTGAGTGAAGCATAGGTCGGTGGTGGCATGAAGGAGGCAACGAGAACAGAGATATAGGCAATGGCATAGCTGTGCAGCTCCTTTGAACTCTATATGGAAAGAGAGAGAGAGGGAAAGCCCCTGAAAAGGATTCAGGTCCCTCTTCAGGAAAGCACGAGCTTAAGTACTCTTCTGAATAGGGATGGACTTAAGCACAGGTTTAAGTGGTATCCTGAATCAGGACCTCAGAGAGCAAGGATGTGGGAGTGACATGAGCAGAGCACTGGGATAGGAAAGTTATTTTAGCTATAGCATTTTAGAAGAACTAAGCTGGTGAGAAGTGGGGACTTTAGAGTTAAAGGGAAAGGATCAGATTTTGAAGATATACCAGCAGAAGTAAAAAGCTTTCTACAAGAACGATCATATCAGAGCAAGCAAGGAAAAAAGGGGAAACCCCTTCAAATAATGCAACACCATCACAGTAAAATATCCAAAACTGCTGGAGAGTTTCTTCGATATTGACAAGATAAACTATACAATAATAGCAAGGTTTTTTTAAATTTAGGAAATTTTAATTTGGAAAATTTAAATTAGCAGATTATTTTAGTGTCCACATTAAAAAGTAATCTCAGACATGTTTTACTAATTTAGAACTCCAAATATTTCAGGGAAATTTCTAGCAAGCACCAGCTCTATTTAGCAAAATCAATAAACAGGATACTATGTTGTTTTCTTTCCATTCCTCTCACAGTCATGCAAAGAAAACAACTTTAAAGGAAACTAAGGGATCTAACTTTTCTTAGGACTGCAGGGAAATAATTTATTTATCCTCATGGGGACTTTGACAGGACATCTATCCTGATTCCTTCCCTTAGTCAATATATTAAATTAATTCAGATAGGTATACTGTAAGTTATTTGTTCTCTGGTACTAATTTATATCACTGAGAACAATTAAATACTTCTCCCTTCCATATCAAGCTGAAGGAAAAAATACATTTATTATTTCCTTAGATTTGTATATAAAAATAAAAAGAGGTGCCTATGCCATGCTCCAGATGTCTGAGCCATAAGTGCGCAAAACAGAAACAAAATTAAACAGTCAGCAGAACACAAAACTCCCCTCTCTCATACACAGATCAAACTCCATGAAACCCAGCCCTACATCTCAGCTCTCGCATATACAGCATGCCCTAAATGGCAACACAGCCAAGCTATTCTGGACCAGAGAGGGAAGCCTGTTCCAGAGACAAAGGACCATTCCAGAATATGGTCTAGTGCCCACTCCTTCTCTTTTACATTGAGGGCGAACCAACTCAGTCAAGTACCTCTATGGCTCACAAGTGGCATGGGGGAGGAGGCAAATCTGTCAAGGAGAAACACCTCAAACCATATTGCCATAAACAGGGATTTAATAAGTGAATTTATCCCCCAAACTATCTTGATCATCAAAATTATTAATATTAAATATTTATGTTACACTAGTGTCTAAAGGCCTAAACCAGATTGGGTCCCCTTGTGTTAGGTACTATTCAAACATGTAGAAATGACAGTTCCTGCCCCCAAAGAGTTTATAATCTAAAAGATTAAATTCATCTGGTAGAATGCAAGCTAAAAATTAAATTTAATTAAATACAAGCAGATAAAAGCAATTAAAACCTGGCAGAAAATAATCCACGTTCAGTGGGTGGAAAATACAGTGCTTGGGAAGCAGAAATGCTGACAGAAACTAGCATTAGAGAGGGCAGTAACCTATATGAGAGTGTGCAAGATAAGAAGTCTCAAAAAAATGTCAGAATTCACATGGGGAAGCGTCCAATTCTGCAGCAATAAAATTGAATCTACCTAAATACTGTGTTCATTTCTGGCTACCTCAGTACCAAAAAGAGCACTCTGATTTCAAAAACGCAACAAAAATGATTAAGAGTTGGAAGGAATGATTTATAAGACAAGAACAAAAGAACAAAATATGTATAGCTTGGGCAAATGATGACTCATGTTAACCTTCCATGAGTATTTAAAAGGAATGTACTAGTAAACATCAAGGAGTGATTAATTGTTTAAAAAGGAATAACTAGGAATTAACAGGAAGAAACTAAACAATGGAAAATGTTCGGTTGCATATTGAGAAATTTACTAACAATGAAGGGTATAATTTTCAAAAGTGCTAAGTGACTTAAGCACCTATGTCCCATTTTCAAAAGTCACTTAGCACTTTTGAAAATTATAGCCAAAGTCTATTACATTGTGGAATAGCCTACAAAAAGGAAGTTGAATAAACCCCTTTGCTTGAGTCATTTAAAACTGCACTAGACAGAGTACTGTCTAAACAATCCTTTAATAGCAGGTCTTATATCTAACTCCTATGATTTCTCCAGGTGCTAATTAGCAAAATGTTCCGTAACACTTCCCTTGTATATATAACAAAACAAGATGTTTAACATTCGGTTGGGCCAACGTAATTAATGAAAACAGGCATTTCAAGTCTAATAAAAGCCCAGCCAGTGTATTAAACCAGTCATTTAATTCAATTCATTACGGTTCTCACACAAAGCAGTCGTAACTAACAATATACTGGTAAATAAAGTAGCAATTGCCGCAGACAGTTTAACTTGAAAACTAAGTTCAAGGTCTTTGTTGACATAGCTAAAATCTGATTATTCATTCAGTTCACTCATTCCCAATCAAGCTTGCTCAAATTAATAACTATATGGGTACCATTCAGTAGCTTATATCTGAGAACACTGTCAGTGGAACAGGTAATACAGGAGATTTGGGGAGAGGTGGTTCCCTCTCCTCCGTACTTGGTTTACAAAACAAAAAACCCCACAAAGCTACAAAATCCTCTTCATCTTTGCAAGCAATTAAAATATTGTGGTTTTATCTTTAAAAGCTACAGGGTCTTTTTTTTAAAAAAAGACAACAAAATACTAAGCTACAGGGAACCTAGTTACTTAGCAACAGTTATAAATCAACAGAATATGCTGGAATTCTACAGCTCATGGAAACTGCTTTTTAATCCAAACATAGTAACTTCAAGTATCAGCCACATTCATTCTGTAATTTTATCTGAAACACCTAATTTATTAAGATAAGATTTTACTGATAATAAACTGAATTAAAAGAAAGGATTCCTACTGTCCAAGAGAACAGTTCCATTGAATGATATATTCTTTGGATTTGATTCACAGTTTTCTGCACCCTCTAGACCAAAACAACTTAGATTTTTTACTAATATCACCAAGAATCTCAGTCTACCTTTTCTATTTACTATAACTTCTCTTTACTGAATGTAACTTCGCAAAGCTAGTTTCAAATGTGAAAATGGTCTGTTTCATGATAAACCTATGAAAAAAATGCTGTTTTTCCATGAAACAGATTTCCACTCAAATGGTCTCTCTCTCTTTTTTTTTTATAAAGTAAAAAAACCTCAACATTTTCACCATTTTGAAATTCAAAATTGTGTTTGTACAAAAGTCAATTTTCACATTGAAACATGTAAAAAATAATCTATTTCCATATTTTTCAGTGAAACTGGGCACCCTCATAAAAATTTTCCATAAAAGCAAAATTTCTCAGCCAAGAAATAATCCAGAATACAAGTGTATTTCCTCCCCCTCCCTCCTCATGAATACAGGGAAAACAACCTTTGAAAGGGAAAGAACAGTCATTCTCATTTCAAAAACACATAAACCAACCGTGTCACTCACAGGTCAGTGTATGTGTGGCTGTGATTGTGTGTACTCTCTCTCGGGATGGGGAGGTAGGGATATTGCAGTGGCCCTGGAACATATTTGGAAAGTGGGGTGGATCTCTTGGAACAAGTCGTTCTCCATCTTCTTTCTTCTCTTCTTTATCTGTCTGAGCCGCTCCACGAGAGGAACCCACAAGGCCACATTTCCAGCTGCAGAAGACACAATGCACAGAGCTACTATTGAATATTTTCACTCCCCTTGTGTACACAAGTTACAAGCACTACATTCTCACTTCGCCTTGGGATTCATGGAGCATGGCGGCAGCCCCAGCCCTGGTAAGTGTGGCCCAGGGTAAAGGGGACGATTTAGGACAACAAGGTGGAGAACATGGCCACCAGTATATGTGGATAGGGCATCTGAACTGAATACTGGCAATGTTTTCCACAGGGGGTGGTGATTTCAGCTGATCTCATTCCTGAGGGTAACAGAGGCTGAAAGGGAACAGCTCCTGCACGCGTCTGGCTGCAAACCAGCTCCATATGTTGCTAGCCTGTGTGCTGCAATGGTGCCTGCTGAAGTAATTGCTGACTGGCATGGGAAAATGTCCTACCATGGTGGAAGAAATGGGGCAGCTCTCCCCAGAAGCCTTCGGCAGAAGATTGCAAACGGCATACTTACTGGAGGTTCCTTCCCCTGCATCAGGCTCGCCGGTGTTGGATGGCAGGGACTGGCTCAACTGTTCCAGCACCAGAAAGTGGTTCTGGCTTACCACGCCACTGGATCCCCCCGGTCACCTATCCCCCATACTCCTCCTCATCCAACACCACGTCCTCACTGTGCACTGCAGGGGCTTGCGACTTCAGCTCCCCTGAAGTCTCTTCAGGGCTCTTGGAAGTGGTGGTGGGGTCTCCTCCAAGGATGGCATGAAACACCTTGTAGAAGCAGCATGTGTGCAGCTCTGCATCACACCACCTGTTTGCCTCCCTTGCCTGCTGGTACGTCTGCCGCAGCTCATTGATTTTCACACGGCATTGCGGCATGTCGCCGTTGTAGCCCTTTTCCCCCATGCCCCAAGCAATCTACTTGTATATGTCAACTTTTCTACAGCTGGTTCAGAGTGGTTCCTACACAGGCTCTTCTTTCCACAGACCCAAGAGATCCACCACCTCCCGCGTACTCCAGACAGGAGCGTGTTTGCTGCATGCAGCCAACATGGTCAGCTGGACAGGTGCTCTGTGAGCTCTCCACCCCAACCAAACAGGAAACGGAATTTCAAAAATTCGCAGGGCTTTTAAAGGGGAGGGAAGCGTACCCGTGTACCTGGCTTCCAGGCAGCAGAGTTCAAACCGGTGACCAAAGGGGCCATGATGGGGCATTGTGGGACAGCTCCTGGAGGCCACTAAAGTTGACATAACTAATGCAGTAGCTACATTGATGATGCATTGACCTTGTAGGGGGGTGGCTGCCCCACTCCTGCAGAACATGGGAAAAGCAGTCAAGCTAGGCTGATTGGGGAAGCAGCCACAGCTGTGGCCAGCTCAATCAGGGCCCAATTAGGAGACAGCTGGCCCTATAAAAGGGCTTTGAACCAGGAGCTGGGTCAGTCTCTCTCTAGCTTTGGAGAGAGATGGACCTAGCTGTCTGAAGAAGCAAAGGGTACCTGAGGTAGAGTACTACTGGGGAAAGGCAAGAGGAGCTGGGGAGCTCCAGCTGGCAACTCCCCAGGCTGCAGGCCTTGTACAAGGCCTAAAGTAGGTACTGGGGCTGCAGAGGTACAATCTGGGGTTAGGCAGAGGCAGCTGGGCCAAACCCCCTTGCCAGTGATGAGTGGTTTACAGACTGCAGCCTGCCCCAGTGAGCGGGGGCTAGATGACTGGCAGTAGCCACTTAGGCAAGGTGGGGATAGAGGGTTGGGGGTTCCCCTGGGAGGGGAGACCTAGAGTGTGGGGGTACTGCTGGGGCAGAACCCTGAGGTAAAAGGGCACTGGGGTCTGGGAGGAACACGGGGACCGAAGGCAGGTGAGCCACAAGCCATCAGAGGGTGCTCAGAGCTGGAATTGAGCTAATTCCCAGCACAGCCAGCAGGAGGCGCCACACCAGTGACTCTCACATCGCTACAGACCTAACTACATTGACTTAAGTGCTATGCCTCTCGCAGAGGTGAAGTTATTAAGTCATCGTAGTGGGTGAGTTACATCAGCAGGAGTGACGTTTTAGGGTCGATGCTCACAGAGTGAGGTCGATGGAAGCTGCCTTGCATTGACCTAACTCCGTAGTGTAGACAAGGCCGAAGTGGCCAGTCACCAATCAGCTTTTTGACCGCTTCTCTCTCCCATGTGACTGCAACAACTGAGGAGTGAAGGACAATGAGAAGGATCCCATACCTGATGCAGGAACGGAGGAGACATTGTGAGGGAGTCCATTCATTGATCCAGATATTGGGAATGGAGATGAGAATATAGCCAGGAAACACAAATGGTGTAACAATGCAAGGGGGAAATAAGGAAAAGGAGCCAAGAAGAGGAGTGGGGGGGGAAAAGATGGTAAATGAGCAGTAGCATGGAGGAAGGACAAAGTAAGCAAGACTGATTGGACACAAGTCAGAGGGAAGCATGGAAGAAGGTGGGGGATTACTAATTATTAGCAGTACTACACAGTTAGCACACAACTTGGGTAACGACATGAATTTCTAAATCTCAGCCCTCTAAATAAATTAAAGTCATTTCAACCCCTGTCAATAATTGTCTGCCGCCACCGATTATAAATACTATCAATACTTAAAATATATAATATATATAAAAGAACCACCATTAAGTGTATAAACAATCAGGTAATAAGTCCCTCAAGGGTACCTTTAAAAAAGGTTCCTTTAAAAAAAGGAAGTCCTATACCTCATGGAAAACAAGTGCCTCTAGTGGTTTTCCACAGTCAAACCGTTCAGCAGTAAAGCCGTTCAGCAGACCTAAATTGTTATGAGAGTTGACCGTTTTTTAGCAAATTCCTGGGCATTAATTGTGATCACATTTTTCCCCCTTCTATATCTTATATTCATAAGATCCCTTAAAATATACATACATTTGAGGGTCTACAATCTGTGAACTCTGATTAAACCAGCAAACCACTCAAGCTTCACTTACTAATATGGTCCATGATGTCATCGCAACCCTCTCACAGAGTTTGAGCGTGAAAACCCGAACCTGTGAGGTGGTGAGAGCCCTCAAGTTACACTGAAATCAATGGAGTGATGGACATACAGCACCTGAGAGGACGAGGCCCTTCAGAATAACGCTTGCCCTAGAACTTCAATGGGAGTGGTACATATCTGGAAACATTTGTCCCTCACTACCCCCAAAACAACGAGTACGACATACCCAGGATACAATCTAGACGGATGAATAGCGGTGTCACCCAGCCCTCTTACCTGGGCTGCCCTTTACACTGCTTTGCTGCTGTAGCCTCCAGTCTGGATTGCTCACTAGCAGCCTCCAGCATGCAAGTCGCTCCCAGCGATGCCTGGCTGTGAGCTGAAGCCTCCCAGCTTCACATTGGCTCTCAGTGACCTGAATTACACAGCAGGGTGACCCCAAAACACACTCAGGTCCCAGATTTCCCCCACCACCACCAAAATGTATGTCCTCTGCTGCCCAGCCCTCTCCTGGACAATACAACTTTGTATAGGTCACTTATGCATCCGTGGAAATAACAAGCACAGATCACGTTACCGCAAATGGAGTTTCCCCAAAGACACACTGGTTTAGATAAGCCAATAAAACAGGTCTATTAACTACAAAGAGAGATTTTAAGTGAATACAACTAATGAGGTATAAAAGTCAGAAATGGTTACCAGAAAAATAAGGATAAAAACGCAACTGATCCCTAACTTAAACCACGTTAAATTCAAAGCAAGGTTTTCTCACCACATTCCAGCATTCTTACTGAGGCCAGCTCTACGCTACAAACTTACATGGGTATAACTACATCACTCGGGGTGTGAAAAATCCACCTCCCTGAGCGATGTAGTTATACCAGCCTAACCCCCAATGCAGATAGCACTATGTCAATAGGAGGGCTTCTCCCATTGACATAGCAACTGCCTCTTGCAGATGTGGATTAACTATGCTGATGGGAGAAAATCTCCGGTTGGAAAAGTAGCATCTTCACTGAACGGCTACAGGGGCACAGCTGCATCGGTGGAACTGTGCCCCTGCAGCTTTTTAAGTGTAGACCTTGCCCCGACTGAAGTTCTTTCCATCAGGATCCCTCCCCTACTCCAACCTGTTTCCTTTGTCCTTCAGAAGCCATGAACCCGTGAATGCCGTGGACAGCAAGAAAGGGAGGAATCCTTTTGGGGTGTCCGCCCCTCCTTTTATTGTTCTGTGCCCCCTTTGAGAAACATTTCCAGATGGGATTCAGGAGACAAAGTCTATGGGGAAGGAGGTTCCTGTTGTTCTATCACCTATTTGAGCTTCCTTCGTTCCCCTTCCTGTCTGACGACTCTGTTTACGGCTTAAATGAAAATTATGCAGAGCACACATTCTATTATTTGAGACAGACTTTTTTGCCAATTTCTGTTTGGGCAAGAGTATGGAATCCTATAACTTTACATACCATGTTGCCACACATTTTATTAGGACAATATGGACCAGCAAATTATGGCATACTTTATACAGAGATGATACTTCACAAGGCATACTTTATACAGAGATATTTATAATAGTGTGCAAGCCATGAACACAAAGGTAGGGTCTGTCACAGTATGTAAGTATATGATTCCTTTTATTTGAACTCATTCGTATTTGTTTTTATTTAATAGTACCACAATACACCCTTTAAAAATAAGGAAAAAGTACAGATATCATTGAAGCCCTCTTAACTCACTACCTCTCTGTCTTTAATTCACTCCTCCATGCTTTAGCACTCCATGTTTTATTGTCAGCAGATGACGCTACAGTGTCCTAGAAATACTGCAGTCTCTAAACACAACAGCAAATTGGAGATGGATTCACAGCAAGTTAAGGCTAGACTTTGACCCTTAACTTTGAATTTGCGATACTATCGTAACTGTTTATATTCAATATATATTGACTCTACAGTATGTGAAATCTAGTCTGTGCAAATGCTCTAGGTTACCTAGGGTTATAGGTTAAAAACACTGACACCATGACAAATTGCTGTAATTTGAAGAATAATCTGAAATCCTGCTGGGACACAAGTTAGTATGTGAGCCTAGTTGTTAATGATAATAAAAGCTGACACAGTAAAAATAAAATTGAAGACAGCAGACACCAAACACAAGCACCAACAACAACACAGGACTTTGAAGATGCAGTTAAGAGATTTGGTAAAATCACATGGACAAATAACAATGTTCTATTTCTAATATTGAAAAGTACCTCATTTGCTGAAATGTAACAAAGTGCTTTTGTCCTTTCTTGTTTTTCTAATTTTAATTTTTTTCAATTTAAAAATGTTACTGATGTTTGCAGAGTATAATTCCATAAATGATTTAGACTTTTCCATTTTCTGACCAGTTTAAATTCATGTGCAAGTAGATAAAAATCTGTATTTTTAATGTATTATACCCAAGATACCTTTGTCTGTGGCTTCCACATATCTCAAACCAGCTGGCAACATAAAATATAAACTGGCTAGTTATATGAACAGATGAACTGCTAATTACTTATTCTGTATTGAAATAAAAAGAACAATTTACAATATTAAATGGCATGTCTAGCCCGTAGTTTAAAATTATGCCTAAATAAAACACGCTTGATACACAATATTTTAAACACTAACACATGCTGTGCAGCAATTCAAGTCTAGCTGCATAAAATATTACTCCAGTTAGCTTCTTTTACATTTGCAACTTTAAAAAAAATTGGATTATTTAGCTCTGCTACACCATTGCTTGTGTAATCAAGTTTCCTCTGCAGGGATCATAGAATATCAGGGGTGGAAAGGACCTCAGGAGGTCATCTAGTCCAACCCCCTGCTCAAAGCAGGACCAATCCCCAATTTTTGCCCCAGATCCCTAAATGGCCCCCTCAAGGATTTAACTCACAACCCTGGGTTTAGCAGGCCAATGCTCAAACCACTGAGCTATCCATAGGTATCATTAAAACATATCTTAATATGTTAAACAAAAGCTCATACCATGTTGTATCATTTACAACTGTAATACTTCAGATCATTGCTCTCCGGTTTGCAGAGCCAAGAGGTAACCTCTTGTCATAACATATAGTTTCCAAACAAATTGAGTTGCATAGTGCTAAAATTCACATAAATCCCAACACTAAAACAAGCAGTTAGAACTCTTAAATGTGGCTCTCTAATCTGAGGACATATACATGTCGTTTGTCCAATGAAAATAATGAATAATGGAAAAAATGTGTACAACTGAAGAGTTAGGTAGCTCCAAAACTTCTAAGAACATTTGGATTTGCTCTACAAATGTTGGAAGGCTCATACTGATCCTTTTGGCTTTCGAACTTAGATGTTGTAGTAAGTTATAAAACATTCATACCATTAACATTGGCCTACATCCAAACCTTTCCCTGCTTAATCTCTAAAATAAACACTTAAAACTGAAGCTTGTGTTGTTGGAAAATGTTACGTCTTTATTTATAATTAACTACCAAATGCTACTGATGTCTTCCTTAACACAGCATATAATGTAACCTAATGAACTTGCCTTTAAACAGCCTTTGCTATTATCTTCCAGCTGTTTCCAACGATGGAAGCTGTGCATAGGGGTCCGAGCTGAAAACGGACCTTGTTATCTTCATTCAGTGGATTTTAAAGGCAGCAGTATAAGTAAGTATCTGTGTATCTGTACACATACTTACCTGCTATGAAATTATTTTATGATATGGTTCTCAGAGAAGATTTTAGCAGTTTTTACTGGAAAAAAATTATTGAAAAATAATATTATATGGGACAAAAATCTGCTAATTTTTGCAGATAAGCTAATGATTAAAATGCACTAAGCTAATGATTAAAATGAAATATCATGCTTCTAGGCTTCAGCTGGTCGCCTGCAGGGGTCAGGAAGGATCCCCCCCCATGCACAATTAGTTAGAATTGGGGTACTCAAACTTCATTGTACCCATGACCCCAGGAGAGGGGACCGAAGCTGAGCCCATCCAAGTCCCACAAGCCTGGGCAGGGGGGCCCCACAGCCAAAGCGCTTCAGCCCCAGGCCGCCCAGAGCAGAAGCCCTTGGGCTTTGGCTTCGGCCCTGGGGCTTTGGCTTCGGCCCTGGGGCCCAGCAATTCTAAGTCAGCCCTGGTGACCCCATTAAAATGGGGTTGTGACCCACTTTGGGGTCCCGACCCACAGTTTGAGAACCACTGGGTTACATGTATATTCTTTTGTGTTGGGATAGGGGGAGGTCCTCGTCCCTCTGAAGCATCAAAGATTGTCCATAACTGGAGGCAGAACACGGGACATGGTATACTCTGAGTATTCTGAGGTGGTACAGAAAATCCTCTTTATAGATGCTTAGCTGGTGTGTCTTGTTCACATGCTTAGGGTTCTACTGATCACTAGATTTGGGACCAGAAATAGATTCTTCCCCTTGTCACTTTGGCTGGCACCGTGTGGGGGGGTGAAGGTTGCTTTCCTTTGCAGCATGGGGCTGTGTTCACCTATTGGGATCATCAGAGTATATCTCACCTAATCAGTTGCCTGCTATTGCAAATGCCTTGGGCATTACTGGCACCTTGGTCTACCCTGTTCTCTGCCTGTGGCACACAGATTAGTCTCATGAGGACTGAAATGCTTTAGTATAAGTCTTTGGGCTTAGTAATAGAGGTAGCTGCTGGGTGAAATTTAATGGCCTGTGATAGACAGGAGGTCAAGCTAGATGAAGCACTTAAAAGACAAGTACTAGTTGTATCACTGAAAGCCCTGGAAAACTCAGCAGCAAAAGTCAGCCTGAAAATTAATTGCGATAAAACCAAAATTCTTCTGGTTGGCAATTTGGGACATGCTGCGGGCTCTAACATCTTATTGGGCAATCACCCAGTACAGATTGTTGGTGATTTCACCTACCTCATCTCTGCTGTTGATACCATGGGTGGCACTGAAGAAAGAAATTTAATCCCACACTGCAGAAAAGTGTTGTCAGTAATGAAGCACCTCATCAAGAACCTCTTTCCCAAACCAAAACACCCTGACGAAGAGAGAGACAAAGCTGAGGATATATAATGCTTCAGTGGGCAGTATTGTGACCTATGGGACTGAAACATTGCCCCTCACTGTCAAGACTGAAACAAAGTTGGACACCATTCATTTGTTGTATCTCAAAATCAAAACCATCAAATACTATGAATTCAAGTTGAATGAAGAGATCCATTTTTCTAAGTAAATAGGCCCTTCTCTCTCAAACCATCACCCAATACTCTCTCAGGTGATACAGTCATCGGCTCTGAATGCTATCAACTTCCCTGCAAAAATCATCTTTGACTTAGATCCAATGAAAGTAAAATGGAACAGATGTCTCCAAAGACTTAAAACATGATCGCTGGACGGCATCAGACACCTGTCTCTCACTGGCATTCTACCCCATAACCGGTTAGATTTGGCTCTGCACTGAATATCATGGAGGTGCATAATGCATTCAGTGACCTCTACGCAGTCTAAAAGACAATATGAGAACTAACCACACTAGATGATCTAATAGTCCGTTCCGACCTAAAACTCCATATAAACGGAGAATGGTTGCCCCTATCAAAAGAAGAGATCTACTACTGAGTTTCTGTGCCACTTATAATAGAAAATGGAAAGCAAATTCTAAAAGTTATACTACAGCCAAAGTGCTCAGAACTATTGGAAGGTCTGTGAAAGACAAGCCAACAGAAATCAACACGGACCTGCAAAATAATCCACTGCTTCAAGTACACAGGCTTCATATTGCCACCTAGGAAGAAAACAGGATTCATCTTGAATCCCTTCATAAGAATATACACACTCAGATCTAGCCTTTCTAGCTTTGAAATCTAGTTTAATATATTAGCAGTGAGTGAACATTATCAAGTTATCAAGAGGAAAAAAGTTGACATGAAGCATTTTTTTTTTTTTTAAAGCAGCCACATCAATTGAAGATAACCGTGAGTAATCAGGAGTGGTTGACTGTATTTGATTCAAAGATAATAAGCCACTTTTCAAAGGAGGCTTAATAAACAAACAGTGGAAATGTGAGAGTTCTGAAAATGTCTCCTAGTAAGAAAGACTTGGAGGTTATTCCCTTTATAGAAAAAAAAAAAAAAAAAAGTCCAACACAAGAGGAAAACTTACATCTTGCGGACAACTCAATATATGTATTGAGCAGGTGTTTAGACATCCCACTAGCAATCTTTACAGTAGAACAGAAAGAAGAGTAACCATGATTATGGCCTTTTCTGATTTCTGTACAGAGAGAATTTTACCAGAAGCAAAAAGTTAGACAACAATAAATATGAGAACTAAAAGTTATTTTTCTTTCCTGACCTGAGCACTACCATTCAAGGGAGCTGCAGTGACTGTCCATTAGTTTCAGGTTGGTGTTTAGAAAGAATTCACAATCTATACGTCAGATTGTCTGACCATTACGTTGAATAGTACATTATTCTACATATAACTCCATTGATTTCAGTGATTCATTATTAACAAGGATGCAGAATCTAAATAAATAAAGATATAACATAAATGAAGACAAAGGAGGCAGGTAGGCACTTGTTTCTTCTGTGACTGATTGAACAGGACATTGAATCAATACTATTAACAACTGATCTATAAAATGCCTTTTGTAAGCTTCATACCTCTTCAAAAAAAACTACAAATCATATCCATGTAGGAATCAGTCCTTTCATCATCAAAATACAGACAACTCTGGGTGAGAAACAGCAACCATTTTAACAGCACCAGCAAAACTAAACATTTTAGGGAATGGCATTTTGAAGTGACAGAATAGTTAGGTAAATGGAATTAAATTAGCCATGTATTGAAATGTGGTCTAGGTCAGTGGCTTTCAACCTTATTTTCATTTGCAGATCCCTAAAAAAAAAAATTAAATGTCAATGTGGATCCCTTTCGAAATCTTAGACATAGTTTGCTGACCCCCAGTGGTCTGCAGATCACAGGTTGGGAAAAAAACAACCCTGGTCTAGGTAGATGTTCCCTGGTATTGTGAAATTTACTGATCACAGGGTCAAAACCTTGGTTTTCTCTCTCATTAAAATATATATTTCTTTTGTTTAATCAATAAAATGAAATTAGAGAAAAATGTAGAAATTATGAGGATGCGTCAGGAAAAATAAACCTTCAATTAGCGGAGAGTCCTTAATACTAAAGCAAACAAACAAACCACACACGCACACCTTGGTCTATGGGTTTAATGGGTATTGAACTTCTAATAAACTTTAATCAGGCTCCCAGGAAACGATATCTATATTTAAGATGCAACAGGATTAATATAGAAAATACCATATATTACTTAATACAGTAAAAAGCAGTCAATGCTCCAGCTCCAGTTCTCTTTTTTATAGTGTAAGAAATAATCAGTACATGTAATTAGTACATTTAATGGATAAAGAAAATAGATGAGTTATTACTGTAGCTAAGACTCAATAGTCAGGGCACAATAATTGAAAAAAGAAATGGGAAATGTCACTCAGAAATCAATAGTAGCTGTACAAGTGGCAAAAATGAATACATGTTGAGGAAATAAACCAATATACTGGAGGGAAAGGGGTTTTCAGTATATCTGCTCAGAAATACAAACAGACTAATCCATCACTTCAATGTTATTAAAGCAGTGGTACATAGGTGGGTGGTCACATCATCCCCTAAGAACCTCCTGTTGGCCTTAACCACATGGTCTTTTTAAGCAGTGAACCAGTAATTTATGCTCACAAAAATATGGTAAAAAAGGGTAAAGAAATGCTATGACTGACTGTGACAGGGTGGAGTAGGCCCTGAGGCCCCCCGCAGGAGGTCTTGTGGCCCTGCCACACCCCGCCCCAGAAAAGGGCAGTAGAGAGATCCTCCAAGCTGCTTCCCACATAGCCGCTCTAAACAACCAATCAGGGCCCAGCAGGCTAGTATAAGAAGAGCTGCAGGGCCACTGAGATCAGTTCCTGGCTAGAGCTGGAGGAGAGTAGATGGTGCTCCAGGCTGGCAACTGGGACTCTATGAGGACAAGGCCCTGAGGTAAGGGTGAAGAATGTGCGGGAGCCATGGGGAAGTGGCCCAGGGAATGCAGTTTATTTAAAGGGACATTGTGAATTGCTGCTATCTGGAGGGTTGGAGTAGAGGGGAGGTCCCTCCCTACCAGCCACAGGGAAGTGGCCTAGACATTGAAGCACCTCAGAGCGGGGAACTGAACTGCAGCAACCCAGCTGGAGAGTTGTGGCTGGAATGGCCCTAAGAGGGTAAAGGCTCTCACCAGGGAGGGAGCCCTGGGGCACTGTTCTATCCCAGAACAGGGACAACTTGTGGGAGACATTATAGGGGGCACTGAGACCCCAGTTGGACTTGTACCCTGAAAGGGGGTTGTGTTGCTTATATCTCACAGACAGACTGTGTATGACTTGGCCGGAGGGCTGAATCAGCAAAGACCCACCACAAACAGGGAGGGAGAGAGAGAGAGTGTGAGTGAGTGTGTGAGTAAGTGCAGGTACTCACATTTGGCCAAGGGGCACTCGTGAGAGGCAAATCAAACCCCGTTACACTGACTTAAACCAATAAGCCAAAGAAGACCATATTTAAGCCTACAACCGCATTCTCAACACACACCATTTCCCCTCTTATTATATGTTGTTTAGTATGGTGTGAAGGAACACACGATATTTGAGCATCTTAAATAAACACGCTGCACAACTGAAGACAGAGCTCTAAACTTCCTTTATTTATAAATATTAAAATTACCATTTACCTCTAGTCCCAATTTAAACAAATGTAACAGAGCTGTGCAAATTCTTCAGCACACACATTTGCTTGTATGTTATTTCCATCCCCTATCCTTTATCTGTTTGTGTCTTTTAGCACTTGTCTTCTCTGCAACAGTAAGCCTGAGTTAAGTACATGAGCTAGCCTAGCTTGAGTGAGAGCAACTACACTTCAGAGCAACACTAAAGTTACACAGAGTGATTTGATGAACAGCACAGAGTGACTGGATCAGCAAAGTGACTGGAAATAGCTACTGCATTAATAGCAACACTTGAGCTTCAACTCATCGCCCCAATGGGCCAGCTGGCCTGAGCTTAAAGCACTATTTAACTCGAGCTAGATATTTATGTGTGTGGATGGAGGGGAGTTAGGGATAACATTTGTACTATAACTTGGGCTGACTGTGCTGTGAAGACATATCCTCACTAACCATTTACACTGTACACCACTGGTGGCAGCATAAAGGGAATAGGTAGTTACCTGCTGCAATGAAAAGCAGGCTGCATCCACACTAAGGGATGTAGCTACACATCAGCGAAAGGCTCTGGCTCTAAGAGGGAGGCAGGGGCGAACAGCTCCAGCAGCTCCCTGCGGCAGGGGGCTCCACAGCAGGGAGCACCTATAGCCTTTCCTCCCTGCCTCTCCCCTGCCAGAGAGTCTTTGCCAGTGGTGGGGAAAGGCTCTGGCAGCTCCCTGCATTGCGGGAAGGTTCTGCAGCGGGACGCTACACTGCTAAAAATAGCAGTGTAGATAAGGGAGGCATTGCTTGGGCGTATATAGAGCCAGGTAGGGTACATAGCCACAGAGTTTAGGCACGCCTTTACTCATCTAACCAGTGCATCACCATCTACCCTGCTATTTACAGCTGTGCTAGGGGGCCATATAGCGTATGTATTCCTCACACCACCATGAGGAGGGTGCAGAGTAGATGTACTCTTAGATTATAAATCCTAAGGCAAGGGTGGGCAAACTTTTTGGCCTCTAGGCCACATCTGGGTAGGGAAATTGTATGGCGGGCCATGAATGCTCACAAAATTAACAATGGAAAATTAACGCTACTAAAACATCAGTCACCTAAGCCAACAAGTAGCAGGCACATGGGCTTGCACGTTCCAGGCTCTGATGGCACGTGAAGCGCGTCTGGGTTGCACAACTTGAGTAACATGCCCTCACGCCCATCAGGCGGGTCCTGAACATGCAGGAGCACCACAGCGGGGCAAGCCCCCGCCCCACTCTCCGACCGGAGCGCTGCAGCAGGGCATGGAGCTAGAGGGCCAGATTTAAAAGGTCTGAGTGGCCGGATGCAGCCCAGGGGCTGTAGTTTGTCCACCCCTGTCCTTAGGGATGGTCTCTTTTCAGCGTTTGTATGGTGTTGCAACATCTGTTCATCAACTGGCCTCTTCTACGACATAGCTGTATTATGACTACCAGTACCAAGTACAATGTCAGTTAAGTACACATTGAAAAGTTACTCTTCATCTGCAGCAAAAATTCTTCTTTTGCACACAGTGCACATGGATTAGAACAGTACAACATTCTGTTTTTAAAAAACAAATAACCTTTTTAGATGAAGGAAAACAAAGTTCAACATTTTCATACATAAGTGCTGTTAGAACACTTGCAGCTGATATCAGACCACTTATTTTAGTGGTTGACTTCACACATCTATATTTGAAAATTTTTGACAATCTCAAAAATCAGAGAACAGTAAACTAGTTTTTATATGTCTAGAACTACAATACTCAAATATTTTTTTAATTTTAAGAAATTGTCACCCAACTTACTCAAGAGATTTAACTTTTGTTACCAGACTAAAAGCTTAGATGTCAGGTGTCAGCCCAGAGCAACTCTCTGTAGTCACATTACCTTAAAAATGGAGCTTTATGAGCAGCACATAATCTACAGTCCTGATCCAGCAAAGATTTATGCAAAACCTGTCTTGGGGGCTGGATCAAGTCTGTGGAATAAACTCCCGTAGGAGCTAAGGACCACCACAAAAATCACCACCTTCTGTTCTAAGTGCAAGCCTCATTTCCTTTACCATGCATTTTCTAATATAAACATATATTTGTAAAAAAAATCCTAAACAAAACACTGCCCTGCACTTCTCCTCATGGAGAGGAGATGATAGAACAAATACATGACAAATAATTGTCACATCGCTTAATGCACTAATGGAAGGTGCTCAGCTACTACAATGATAACCTGTGTAGAACAGAATAGGCATAGATTAGACCAACTGTCAACTACTAGCAGTGGATGAAGATCACAAATATGCATTTGTTCCATGGATTTCTCCAGGTCTCCATCTCACGTACAGTTGGTAAATTAGTACTGGTGTACAGCTAAATTCAAAAATTCCAGGATCAGCTGGAATCACTTCATCTTGCAGGCTTTTGGTGGCACTCGCAACTTCCTCCTCCAAATGTTCACCTTCCTCTGAGGTACACTAATTAGAAAGAAAGGCACATGACAGCCCTATTATTTGCACCAAAATAAAGTTGAAATAGCTGAGGATGCAAATGATTACATTCTAATATTAAACACTCCTATCTTAGGATTTCTAAAACTCTTGTGCTTTTCAACGAGGAGGTGTGATTTTGAAATACATTTAGTAGTACATATTCATGATAGAAAATTTAGACTCTGTGCCAACAGAGTCTGGCAAGCAAGAAGTTAACACCATATTCTTAATGTTTAGTTTTCTTGATGCCTGGATAGCAGGGGCATAAAGCTAGCTAATAATTGCAAGGATTTGTTCAACAGGAGCTCAAAGGAAAGGCTATACCTAGAAAGTAGGCCCCAGATTCCCTAGTTACAGGAAGAGATACAAGCACACATAAGAGGACTGAGCCAACTCCAGTTGAAGTTAATGGAAAATACCTTATCTAATGGGAGTAGGATGAGGCCTCAGAGCTGTAAAACAATCATGTATCCTGTTCTCCCCTCTCAGCACTCTAGCTGCCAAAGGCCCATCTCCTCTCAATACTCAAGGCTCTAGCTGCCAAATGGTCACTTCCTGCACAAAAACCCAACTAGGATATTTTCCCCTAAAAGTTAAACTGATTCCCCCACTCTTGAACTCATCCCCATCCCAGTTTATTTTCTCAGTTACTTCTCTTGCCTAACCAGTTCAGTGTTGCATTTCAAATGTTTACCTCAGAATGATATGTGAATTGACTATACTATAGCACCTCAAACTTACGAACACCAGAGTTACGAACTGACCAGTCAACCACATACCTCATTTGGAACTGGAAGTATGCAATCAGGCAACAGTGAAGACCTCTTCTCCCCCCCCTCCCCCCCAAAAAAAAAACAACAACAAAAAGCACACACCACACACACAAATACAGTACAGTACTGTGTTAAATGTAAACTACTAAAAGAATAAGGGGAAAGCAATTTCAAAGCTGTATTGTCACTGTTCAGTTATCAACTTTTGAAAGAACAACCGTAACATTTTGTTCAGAGTTACAAACATTTCAGAGTTATGAACAACTTCCATTCCAGAGGTGTTCATAACTCTGACGTTCTACTGTGTTTTGTAAACTCATGAAAATATTTTAAATGTCATTTACATCAGCATTAGGGATCTTGGGGCAATGCTTATAATACAACAGATGACCTATAATAGACACATATCAAAGATCTGTTGCTTGAAAACAAGTAAAAGGAAAATATAGATATCTCAAGGAGTACAAAATTAATTATACATGAAGAGAAGGGGAATTTATGTCCCTGAAATAGATTTCACTCTAGTAAGTACTCTCAGCATCTTAATTGGTTGTGCTATTTCTATATACCCAAATCATAGAGCAAAATTATTGGGCAATTGATCTTTTCAGGCATGTCAGCCTAGCCTTAATAAGAATCATTATTCTGATCCAGCAGAAAAACATGAGTGCATTTTGGGTAATTGCATTTTAATACTTACAAATTAAAAATAACCAATGACAAACCTCTTCTTCCAGCAGAAAAATTAACATTTATTATTTGTCAGACATTGCAAAGCAAAATCCTAATCAGTTTCTGATAACATCTAGCACATTCAAACATTTGAAATGTAATCTTGCAAAATGATCAGCTTCAAGCTGCTAAAACCAAGGACTCAAGTACTGCTCATTGAAAACCTGTTGAGTTACAGTAAGTTTTATTTTGAAATAAAGAAAAAAATTTAAAAAAAAATAGAATTAAAGCAAGTACAAAATTTAACTTAAATACAGAGAATCTGGGATTGGATAGCTCGGGAAATTGGTAATGTGAAATGAGGACATTCTCCGGGAGATTGTAGTCTGACTTCATCCCAAATCAATAGTAAGTGAAAGCTGTTTGGTAACCTAAGTGAAACGAATTTGTAGTCTCAACCCAATTATTTGTTTAACTGATTTTCAGATCCCGCAAACATCACAACAGCCAGTTCCCCTCGTAGCAGTAACAGCAGAAAGGCCAAAGACTGCATGAGCATGAAGATTGAAAATTTATAAATGACCTAGAAAAAGGTGTGAACTGTGAGGTGGCAAAGTCTGTGGATGATACTAAATTGCTTAAGATAGTTAAGTCCAGAGCTCACTGCAGAGAGTTACAAAGGGATCTCACAAAACTGGGTGACTGGGCAACAAAATGGCAGATGAAATTCAAAGTTGATAAATGCTAAGTAATGCACATTGGAAAACCACCTCAACTGTATATACAATACGATTAGCTGTTACCACTAAGTTACAACTAAATTAGCTGTTACCACTAAAGGAGATTTTGAAGTCATTGCAGATAGTTCTTGGGAAACATCTGTTCAATGTGCAGCAGCAGTGAAAAAAGTTACAAATTAGGAACCATTAGGAAAGGAATAGATAATAAGACAGAAAATATCATAATGCCACTATATAAATCCATGGTACACCCATACCTTGAATACTGTGTGAGTTCTAGTCACCCTATATAAAAAAAAGTTAGAATTGGAAAAAGTACAGAAAAGAGCAAACAAAAAATGATTATAGGTACGGAACAGCATCCATACGATGAGAGCTTAAAAAGACTGGGAATGTTCACCTTACAAAAGGGACAACTAAGGGGGAAATATGATAAAAGCTTATAAAATCATGAATGGTGTGGAGAAAGTGAATGGGGAAGTATTATTTTCCCCTTCACATGAGACAAGGACAATTAAATTAATAGGCAGCAAGTTTAAACAAACAAAAGGAAGTACTTCTTCACACAACACACAGTCAACCTCGGGAACTCATTGCCAGGAGATGTTAAGAAGGGCAAAAATATAACTGGGTGCAAAAAAAGAATTAGATAAGTTCATGGAGGATAGGTCCATCAATGGCTATTAGCCAAGATGATCAGAGAGACCATCTCTGGCTCTGGGTGTCCCTAAACCTCTGACTGCCAAAGCCCAAGCTCTGGGTGTCCCTAAACCTCTGACTGCCAAAAACAGGGACTGGATGACAGGGGAAGGATATTTGCTCTGTTCTGTTCATTCTCACGGAAGCATCTGTCACTGGCACCAGCCACTGTCAGAAGACAGGAAACGGGGCTAGAAAGACCCTTGGTCTGATCCAGTATGGCCATTCTTATGTTGACTTGTATGTCCATCATTTATGCAATTGTTTTGTGGTTTTCTAAAATTCAAAATTGAATATTTTGAACACAAGAGTAATGATAATCCGCTATATGTTCATATTTTTTGCTTTCAAAAAGAAAGATCAAAATGAAATGGTTGTATTAGATTTTTTTTGTTTTGTTTTTATTTAATCAAATGAATACTCCTTATTTCTGAGAGAGAACCATCCAAGCAGAGACTGCTTGAAAAAGCAGAAAGACTAACTACTAAAGTAAAGACTCTGCTGCTGCTGTCAGTAATAATCCCACCCAAGTTAACATACAAGTCTGGTGCAAATAAAAACAACACACATTTGTTCCAAAGATTGCTCTTCGCTTAAAACTCTCCATTCCAAGACCTTACCAGGCCTCTGTGCCAAATAAGGCTATTTGGTGCTTCTTATGAAGACCAAGAACATAGGCCCTTACATTCTCAAAATCATTCATACGATTTTTAAAAGTATGCCTGTTTAAATCCCTACTTGTATTCAGGAATTTCTTTGGAGTTGGAGGAAGGAAGATTCCCCGACAACTGCAATTTAATGTGTGGCTAGGACTTCCTAAAACAGTAACATTAGATGAGATTAAGTATATTCAAGATATCACTGCCACATTCTTCAAAGCATCCAGCCTATCATTGGTATCTAGATAGGGTTGCCAGGCATCCGGTTGAAAAGGGACCCTGGGGACTCCAGTCAGCACGGCTGACCAGGCCGTTAAAAGTCCGGTTGGTCGCCCACAGCAGGACAGGCACGGTGCCTGCCTGGCTCCGCGCAACTCCCAGAAAGCTGCCAACATCTCCCTCTGGCTCTTAGCCATATGGGTGGCCACAGAACCATGGCCAATGGGAGCTGCGGGGGCAGTGCGCAGAGCTGCCTGGCCGCACCTCCACCTAGGAGACAGAGATATGCCGGCAGCTTCCTGGGAGCCACCTGAGGTAAGTGCCTCCCGGAGCCCACACCCCAAACCCCCTCCCACGCCCCAACCCCTTGCCTCAGCCCAGAGCCACCTCCTGCACTCCAAACCCCGCCCCAGAGCCTGCACCCCCAGCCCAGAGCCTGCACCTCCTCCCACACCCTAACCCCCTGTCCCAGGCCTGAGCCCCCTTCTGCACTCTGAACCCCTTGGCCCCAGGCCAGACCCTCCTCCTCCACTCCAAGCACCTGCCCCAGCCTGGTGAAACTGAGCGAGTGAGCAAGGGTGGGGGAGAGCGAGCGAGAGAGGGAGCTGGGATGGAGTCAGGGGTGAAAGGGAGCCAGTATAGGCCAGTACGGCGTACCGGTAAGAACCAGCACCAGCCCATACCCAGCCCACATTAAAGTGTTGCCCCTTTTGCCTCCCCTGCTGGTAGGGTCCATACCGGCAGGGCCACCGACGGGCTGGGGAGAGGGCAGCAATGTTAAAGCGCTGCCACGGCAGTACTTTAAGGGCAGCCCTTTGACGTCACTGCCCCTTCCCCCCGTCGGCGGCCCTGCTGGTAAGGTCCATACCGGCAGGGCCGCTGACAGGGGAGGCAAAAGGGGCAGAGACATTAAAGCGCCGCCAATGGCGTTGGGGGGGGGCACTCAGCAACGTTTTCTCACCTCTGGAGGCCTACATGCACAAAGCCCAGACAATCTGGCACAGTTGTCACTGACTGCTAAAAAGAGATACAAACCTGGGATTGCATGCTGAGACTAAGAGGCCTTGATAGAGCTAGACAGTTTTGTACAGTGGTCTCTGTGCATTACACATGATTTTAATGCGCCCTACTGTCTGATTTTTATGAATACTAAAATTCACAAAAGTTAAAGTGAAAGGGCCAAATTACATCCTTGAATATGCAACTACAATTTCTATTGAAAGTCAGTGGGAGATACTCAGATGTATCCAAAGGATAAAGGGCTATGTAACAAAGACTGAGGGCATTCAGATTTAGGATTTTGTTTTAACTCACTATACAGAAATGGGTTAGTCAGAACATTTTCATCAAAATCCAAAGTTTGGAGTTGTTCAGAACTAGGCCTTTGTTTTGTACCTCTGTCTAAACAGTACAAAGAAGTTATTACATGAGCCATATTAGAGCTGACTAATTTTAAGCAATTATGCAGTTTCTAAAGGGATAGACGGCCATATAGTACTACTAGATCTAGGAGCAGTAAACAGTTCACCTATAAAGAGCGCAATAGCTGACTGGTGGAAACTAGGCATAACACCCAAAGCGTGCATCAGAGAGATAAACCAAATCTGCCTAGGGCTACATCGAGTCATTATGGTATTATCTCCTCAGCATCTCCCTCATGTAACCTCACCTAAAGTAACTGTATGCAGTTCTTATCCTCACCGCTTAGGAAAGATACAGTAGAACCTCAGAGTTACGAACACCTACGGGAATGAAGGCTGTTTGTAATTCTGAACAAAAACATTATGGTTGTTCTTTCAAAAGTTTACAACTGAACATTGACTTAATACAGCTTTGAAACTTTACTATGCAAAAGGAAAATGCTGCTTTTAACCATCTTAATTTAAATGAAACAAGCAAAACCGTTTCCCTACCATGTCAAGAACATTTTTAAAACTTCCCCTTTATTTTTTTTAGTAGTTTATGTTTAACACAGTACCGTACTGTATTTGCGTGTGTGTGTGCTGCTGCCTGATTGCGTACTTCCGGTTCCAAATGAGATGTGTGGTTGACCAGTCAGTTCGTAACTCTGATGCTCTTCATTCTGAGGTTCTATGGTATAGAGAAACTAGATAACACAAAGGAGAATGATACAAAGTGAGGAAATTAAGACATATGAGGAAAAACTGAACATGCAGACTAATGTAGTTAAAAAAAGAGATGAACACACTCTAGTTACCCACATTTTAACATAAATGAAGAAAGGAAATAACCTGAGTCTCAGAAGATGAAAGTAAAAGGACAAGCCGCCAAGGAAGGCAAAGTTAAGCTATTAAGAAAAGTTCTTAATAAGTGATTGAAGGAGACAGTCAAGATGCTATACATGGAACATTTTAATAGTCAGTGTATATTTATAATGCAAGAATAAGGATTGGTTTAACTCATGCACATCTGTTACTGTCTTAAGCATATTAGGTAAAAATATGCCCATATCTAAAATTGTTAAGTAATATGCATACACAGTTCAAATAAATCCTTCTGACATTACATGCTTTCTCATCTAGTAGCACCCAAACTTTGGCTAGATAATGGACACAATGGTAATTTTCCGGGAGCCATAAAGGAAAAGATTTCATCTCCCATCACCTGGCCATTTGCATGAAGATGGATCATCATGCTGGGACCTCCCTGCAACTTCTTTCAAACCACTCTGACATATTAAAGATGAGGGTGACCCTTGTACCCAACTGAACTCTCTATGCGGCATTTATCCTGCAGGCTACGCTTTAGCTCTGCTGCAGCAAGTCAAGATTCTCGCATAGAAATGTAAAACATCAAAATGTGACCTAAGGCACCTCTAGTATCATAAACAATCATTCTACAATGCTCAAATGTTGACCTTTGTGACTCCAAGCAATGCTGACTACCCAGTGACAGGTCAGAAAATATGATCTGACAGACTTGACCAAAAAAATGCAACAAATAACCTCTCATTTTATGACTTGTCCTATACCCCAGCTATAAACATCTCCTCTGGGTGCTTTGAAAAGCTCTGATTTAACAGGCATTTCAGGACATCCAGAAAGAGATGCAGCTGTGTTTTATTTCCCATAATTCCATATCAAATAGGGAAACAGTGGCAGTTTGACCATTTGGAGCTTTACTTTACAATTACTTCCTATAGAAAAACAGCTATTGTCTTGTCAGCAAGTACTGACACGAAAAGCCTGATGCTGCTCCCACAGATGTCTGTGGAAGTTTTACTATAGCCTTCACTGGACAAAGGATTGGGCCCCATATACTAGAAAGTAATTTTGAAAGAACTTTACCTTTTACCAAAATAACTGTGTGTATTACCATTTTTTCAAAATGTTCATTATCATAAGCTGATTACAACTGATTACAGTAGAACCTTGCTATACTCTCACTAATGAGTAGGAAATCTATGGAAAATGACAGTTCTGTAAATTTGCAAGCAAGTGAACAAACACTGAAAAGGCAAGGCATATTTAACAAGTTTAGTTTAAATTATTTATACCACTTCATTAAGTATTAGTAAATGTACTATAATGTATTCTGTAAAAATAATGAAGTCCCAAGAATCCGAGACCCCAGTCCTATATTTGCTGAAAATAAAATCTTCCTGTTCCTCAGGAGAGATTTGAGAGGTAGGGCATCCGCTAACTAGCAGGATTCTATTTTATAGTAAAATCAAAAGAGATTAAATTTCCAAGGTGTTTATCTCATTTCAACTCCTTGACTCGTTCAACCAGAAATGGACCCAAGCCACTTTTTTTTTTAATTAATGCCTTATTTTTACGTACTGTTGCTATAAGTTTATAATCTCTAAGTTTATAACCTCTAACTCAGAGGTCCCCAAACTGTGCAGTTTAGGAGGGGTGCAGCTAGGGTCCTGGTCAGCCCCCACAGCGGGCAGGGAGGGAGCGCCACCCAGCTCCGCTCCTGGCCTCTCACCCAGGGCCCTGGCTGCTGGCTCCTCCCACAGCTGTGGCCTCAGTCTCTGACCCCTTATTCTTGTCCATGGTCCTGGCAGGGATGGAGGGGGGGGGGAGGCATGCACAGAGGTAAGGGGGGGGGAGGCATGAGGTAAAAAGTTTGGGGACCACTGCTTTAACGATAACCTGCTACAAGACTGAGAGCACAGGTGAAACAAACAAGTCTTCCTACTTTCAGTTCTGGTGCCAGAACAAGGTCCAAGAAAGCCCACAGCTGCAACTGCAGGGAAATTCCTGCTCAGCCTTGAGCTGGACCATGCTTAGTGCTGGTGAAATCTTCGGGGAATCTAGCTGCAAAGCTCTAGCACGTCTCTACTGAGCATGTGCAATCTGCATTTTCACAAAGGCTTATCACATGGCCAATGCTGGATAGATTTTCACGGGGATGGCAAAAGGCACACCCTTGACACAAAGGTCATCACCCTGCTAAATTTAAAGTTCCTGCTCCAAAGCATGGGGTGTGCTCTTCTCAAAGGAAAGGTCACTAGAAGTTTTTTTTAACATGAGCAAAACAAGGTATTTTCCCCTGGCCTCATTCTCATAAATGCCTGGAATTTCCCCTTCTCCGGCCCCGAAGTCAACCTGAGGCAGACACTTGGCATGTAAAATTTCAGCCTGAAGGGTTAACGTTTGGCAAAGATGCATACAACTGAAAACAAGGTCTTACAGCATCAGGCAAGCTTAACAATAGGCAATTCTATATTAAATACTGCAATACTTGTATCAAGGTCAACAAGCAAAATTCAAACTCAGCATCTGTTTTGGTAACTGATTGGGATGATAGACTTTAGGACGCTGTAGGGAGCTGCAAAGCTATTAAGTTGACTCATTCTAGAATCAAACCTCACTAATGTAGCTCTAACTCAGGAAGAAATAAAATCTTCTAATTTCTGGAAGCTAAAACTGAAACACCGATACAAAAAGTTTTCATCTAGATTTTCTAATTAGCTACAATTGACAGAACTAAAAGTTATTCAAATAAACAGAAATGAAACAAATCCCAGAATATCCTGCACACAAAAATTATATGCATTGATGATGATTGATGAACACAATTACTGTATAGGCCAAATCCTGCCTCATTCATAACAACCCAGGAAGGGGGTGAAATGAAGTATACGATTCAGTTTTCACCTCATTAAGTTGTATTTTCATGTCCAGAGAAAGGTTTAGGTGATCTAACCATCCAACTCCATGGATGTCCTAAATTCCACCAGGAAATCTGCACCTCTTAGGCCATCTGCACAGAAGCAGGGTATTTGCTTGGAGAAAGTATGTATCCCTGCTATCCCACTGGCTTTCCCTCTCCACTGGCAGCACCTATGGAAGTCCTATCCAAGCCTACTCTCCACCCACCCATCCCCACACTGGCAGTAGATTTTATTGCACCAATACTCTTAGTATCAGGAATTTCTGCCAGTGCACAGAGAAGCTGTTGCCCTGTTGAGGCAGACAAACTCCTATGCGTTTGGTGGAAGTGGGGCAAAGGCTGCAGATAATTCTGGCCAGCACATAACATGCATTTCTTCTCCCCTGTACCTAAAACCAGAGGGCGTGATTTGGCTATACCGTTCTATAAGTGCACTAAGTCATCTGCAAAGGTCAAAGATCAAGGACTGTGTGAATCCGTTGCTCAATGGAGAAGGTGAGCTGGTAATGGAAGAGGATAGTAAGGCAGAGCTTTGCTACTTTGCTTCAGTCTTCTCCCAGAAAACATGTGATCGGCTAATTAGCAAAGTTACCATAGACAATACAGAGGAAGGGATTCAGATTGTGATAAGTAAAGAACACATTAGAGATCTTCTGACCAATTTGCATTAATTCAGATCAGTGGGGCCTGATGCTATTCACCAGGGGTACCAAAGGAATTAGCTGAAGAAATCTCAGAGCTACTGGCAATATTATTTACAAACTCATGATGACAGGAGAGGTAATAGTGCCCATCTTTTAAAAGGGGGAAAAGGAGGAGGCAGGAAACTATATACCAATCAGCCTAACTTTGATACCTGGGAAGCTACTAGAGCAGAGGTGGACAAACTTTTTTGCCTGAGGGCCACATCTGGTTATGGAAATTGTATGGCAGTACCAGTGTTCTCTGACACTTTTGTATTTTTAGGTCTGATTTTATAAGCAAGTAGTTTTTAAGTGAGGTGAAACTTGGGGGTGCACAAGAAAAATCAGACTCCTGAAAGGAGTACAGTAGTCTAGAAAGGTTGAGAGCCACTGGTTTAAATAACACTTAGTCCTGCCATGAGTGCAGATGACTGGACAACCTCTCAAGATCCCTTCCAATCCCACGATTCTATAAAATACCCGGACATCAGCAAGGCTTTTGACACAGTCCCACATGACATTCTGATAAGTAAGCTGGAGAAATGTGGGCTTGACACAACTACCATTAAGTGGATACATAACTGGTTAAACAGCCACAAACAAAAAGAGTAACTTAGTGGAATGATGTCAGATTGGAAGGAGATCTCAAGTGGGGTTCCACAGGGATCTGTTCTGGATCCAACATTGTTCAACATCTTTATTAATGACCTGGATGTAGATGTAGAGAGCACACTGATCAAGTTGGCAGATGACACAAACCTGGGGGTGGGGCGGTGCCAATACTTTAGAGGATGGAGCTAACATTCAGGTGGATCTTGAGAAATTGAAGAACTGGGCTATAGACAACAAAATGAAATTCAACAAAGACAAATATGTAAGGTGCTACACTTAGAGAAGAAAAACCAAATGCACAAATGCAGAATGGGAGGAAACTGGCTTTGCAGTAGCACTACTAAGAAGGATCTGAGAGCTGGGATGGATCACAGACTCAACATGAGTCAGCAATGCGATGCTATTGCAAGAAAAAGCAAAAGCAATTTTAGATTGCTTTAACAGAGGCATAGCATGCAAGTCACAGGAGGAGAGAGTACCGCTCTACTCGGCACTGGTTAGGCCTCAGCTGGAGTCGTGTGTCCAATTTTGGCCATAAGTGTACAAAAAGGATGTAGAGAAACTGGAAAGGATAAAGAGGTGAGCGACAAATATGATCAAAGGGATGAAATGCATGCCACATGAGCAAACACTAAAGGAACTGAGTATGTTTAGTTTGGAAAAGAGGAGATTAAGGGGGATATCATAGAGGTCTTCAGATACTTGAAAGGCTGTCATAAAAAAGAAAGATGGAGAAAAGTTGTTCTCTTTTGCCACAAAGGGCTGTACAAGAGGCAATGGGTTCAAAAACTACAGCATAGCAGATTTAGCTTACATCTCAGGAAAAACTTCCTAATTGTAAGAATAGTAGGACAATGTAATGGACTATCTTGAGAAGTTGTGGAAGCTTCTTCCTTGGAGGTTTTCAAAAGGAGGCTGGATAGCCATCAGTCTTGGATGGTATAGACAACAAATCCTGCATCTTGGCAGGGGGTCAGACTAGATGACCCTTGCGGTCCCTTCTAACCTATAATTTGTAATTAAATACTTATGTGAACTTAGTGCTTTATATGAAAGCCCTGAACATTAAAGTAATCTGCTTTTTCAGAGATGGCTCAATTTTGCAGTGGTTGCAGGAAAAAAATTCCCTATCAGCCAGAAATAGTACAGCACAGGCAGGAGAAATTTCCTACAGCAGCCTGCCAGTGTACCTCAACCCTGTCTGGGAAGGTGAGCACTTAAGGATCCAAGTGGAAGGCATTTCCATAGTCAGTCGTCTTTGGACTCTGCTAAGACTACTAACAACAAAGCCAACTGTGGTGGGAGTGGTTTAGTGGTGTGAAAACAGTCCGCTAGAAACTAATCTAAGATTAAACTCATTTCATGCAGGCCACCAAAGCCATCAGATAGGAACAACCTTCACCACTCACCTTTACTTTTACAATGCTGACTGCTCATTTAAAAAAAAAAAAATTATTGGTGGGATATTGTTGTACTGGGACATTTTTTTAAAATAAACTCTGAAGTATATGCCCCAATCCAATAGTGAATCATGATTATTCACCCCAATACAAGCTACAGATATCATAAGAACTATGTGAGCAGGCTGGAATGCATAAATCTTTATTTTTCCTGAAGGGTCTGTAATAGACCAATTTAAAGCCTCTGGATTGGAAGGTTTAAAGTAAATCCCACTATAAAGGTATATTCCACCTGGCTGAGTTCTGGAAAGCCAGTGAAAAATTATTTTTTTTTCTGTGCCAAATGGCGTATATGAAATACTTACACGGCTAACATCGCAAGTTCCACCTCTTCACCTACTGCATTGACAGCAAAACCTGCCTTCACCAACCATTAAAGGGACTGGTAAACTTGGTCATCTGTTAATCAACCTTCTAATAGGCACAGAGCAGCAACATACCCTATATGTTTAGTGTTACTTTTGGGTTCCTAAGGCATTAGCATGGCTGTCTATCAGAGTTTAAGATCCTATGTGGAGCTGCAGAGCTGTTTAGCTCCTTTACCCAGATGGCCAGACCAAATGGGTCTCATTGGCTCCAACTGAGGAGCAGAAAAAAAGTGAGTCTCTGAGGCAGAAGATTTCTAGAGAAAGAGTCAGGAGAAACCCAAGAGAGAGAGAGACAGGCTAAGGTTTATGGTTTTCGAGTACGGACCTGCTTCAGGGCTGTGTTATATCAGTTAAGAAAAAAAAGACAATGTACTGGAATGCTAAACTGTATTATACTGTTCAGCCATTGGTGGCATTATGTGTCATACATTATTTAAAAGTTCATAACAGCCATACCTTGCAGAGCATTCAAGAATCTTACGATGAACACAGCTCGTGTGTATAAGCAAGCTCTATAGTCAGTCCATATCTGGAACAGAAGCGTGACATGGTGTCAGGAGTAAACTAAGAACAGAAACAGAAGGAAAACTGCAACAAAGCTTGTGGACTGAAGGAACAAAACAACAAAAGTTACAAGATCTCATCAACATGCTACTCTTCAGTGCCCCAGAAAACTTCAGCATTGACAAACCTTCTGAACAGATTAGAAACAATATTTTGCAAGATTTCAAATTGCAAACAAACTCCACAAAACCTGGAGATATACAGATAGCTTCTTTAATATATGCTATGGGGAAATCAGCCAGAGTATATCTTCAAATCTTTTGACTTGACCGAAGACAGTCAAAGATTACTATGAAAGGGTTCTGGATATGTTTGATACATACTCAGAGAAATGTGATTTATAATATTTTCACCAGAGAATTCAAGAACCAGGGGCAATATTGAATATTTTAAATTCGCTCTGTGTACATTGGCTGAAAACTGTCATTTAGGAAATGCAAACTATGAAAACATCAGATACACACTGCTTATTGGGTTAACAGATAAAACCCTGTCACAGCTGCTGCAACTGAAGAGCTATTCAAAAAACAAAGCAGTCTGAGCTGGTGAGACAGCAACACCAACAGCAAGTTGCCAAACTTGAAAGACAAGACACTACCTTAGTAGTTGTTCCCAGATGCAGCGTGAGTGCTAAGAGTCATTACATTGAACCCGAGGCCAAAAAAAAAAAAAAGAGAAAGAAAGAGAACACGCTCAGGTTAAGATGGACAAATTCCAGCCTACATGCATAAGGGTATGGAAAAAAAGTCATATCCCAAGATAGGATACACATCCAGCCAGAAGCAAACAGTGTAATAAATGCATGAAATGTGGACTTTTGCAGCTGTTTGCCACTCCAAAGCAGTCAGGGAATTGATTCATATTAGACAGACAGACAATCCAGAGGCATTGTTTCCGGGATCTATCACTTTCGATAATACAGAGCCTGCCTGGAGAGTGAAACTGAATATTCATGGTAAGACTATTGGCTTTCAACATGACTCAGGAGCTGATGTCAGAGTCATTTTAGAGGGGACTTACAATCAGGTCCGGCCTTAGGGAAAATGGCACCCTGGGCAAACTTGTATTTTGGTACCCTTTGAGTCCGAGAACAGCAGCCTGGGGTGCAGGGCTCAAGGACCAGCTCCTGGCATTGGAGCCTGGCTGAGCAGCACAGGGAGGAGTTTCTGAGCCCATGGGCTCCTCCGCCCATATACTCCTGACCACCGAGCAGAAGGAGAGTGGGTGGGCAGCTACCTCCCATGCCTGCAGGAAGGGGGGTACTCAAGGACTAGCCCGCTGGCTCCTTAGGGGCAAGCCCTGCTGCCTTCACTTCCCCGCCAGGCTAGCAGCTCCAGGTGGCATCCTCATTCCCTGCCCAGCTGGCCAGGGGCTCCAGCTCCGGGCTCGCCTGCACTCAGTGGCTTGGCAGTTCATAACCCCAGCACCTCTGGGCTCCTGACCAGCAGCCACCACTCTATGGCCACCCACCTCTGAAAGCAGCGCCAGAAGTAAGGGTGGCAATACACCATTCCATGCAACCCTTACTTCTGTGCTGCTGATGGCAGGGGCACTGCCTTCAGAGCTGGGTGCCTGGCAAGCAGCCACTGCTCTCCAGCTTGAGCCCCAGCACCTCTTTCATTACAAATTAAGCACTTCCCGCATTCACTTCCATTCCGGCAGCCCCAGCCCACCAGCTTGTGGCACTCAGATCGCGCCCCCCTGACCACAGTGCCTGGGCAGTCCCCCACACTACTCACCCCTAGGGCCGGCACTGCTTACGATCACCTTTAAGCCCTCCCAAAGCTGAAGTCACCTGACATAGCTCTGACAAACCCTGGAGGTATTCTGAACTGCCTGGGCCAGTTCATCACAGAAACAACTTACAAAAGACAAAACCTATGCATTCAGACTAAGTGATCCAAGGACCACAGATCAACAGCCTTTTCAGCTGCAGTGTGTCAGCCATGATGGGCCGAGTGAGAAAGGTGGAAGAAGTCAATGGAATATTTGGTGATACTGGACTTTTGAAAGGAGATCCAGGACAAGTAACCTTAAGAGACAATACTGAATCATATATAGTGTCCATGCAGGATTCCTATCACAGGATTCCTATCCCATTATTTCATAAAGTAGACACTGAATTAAAGTGAATGGAGTGGAATGGCATAATCAAAAAAAGCTCTGAGCCAACAGCATGGTGTGCCCCAGTAGTACCAGTTATAAAGAAAAATGGAAAAATACAAATCTGTGTGGATCTTAAAAGACTGAATGAGGCAGTTGTGAGAGAAACATATATCCTCCCAACACTGCATGACTTCCTCCCCCAAGTGAAAGGAGCTACATATTCTCCAAGCTGGATGCCTTGAGTGGATTCTGGCAAATTCCTTTTGCTAAAAGGAGGTGCTAACATGACTACATTTATCACATGCTTTGGGAGATTTTGCTTTTGTAAATTACCTTTTGGGATTTCCAATGCACCTAAAATTATCCAAAGAAAGATGGCAGAATTGTTAAACACAAATGGAGGTGTAGTTTTCATGGATGATATTCTGATAGATGGATCTTTGATGGAAGAACACAACAAAACCCTCAAAGTCCTAAGCCTTATCAGTCAGTCTGGAGCTAAATGAGGAAAAATGCATTTTCTGCCTACCTCAAAACAAATTTGTGGGACATGATGTTGCAGTGCACAAACAATTAACTGAGTCAAATGGACCCAGGATTAAAGGCAACTGCATCATAATTCAAAATGAAATGAGAGAAGAAATCCTAAACCTCATCCATGAAGGACATCAAGGATTAACTAAATGCTATGAATGGGCCAACCAGCCAGTGTGTTGGTTGGGCACCAGCAAAGACAAAAATGTAGTCCAGCACAACTCCTGATGGGAAAACAACTCAGATTCTTTTCCAAAGTTGGAACAATAGTTGTATCTCTAAAGTGGCCAGACCTGAGGAGAGTAGTAAAATCATATAGAAAGGCTTTAAGACCTTACAAAAACACTCTTACAGCAGATGTCACACAGAGAACTGCCAGCTCTAGAACCTGGTGACTGTGCTCATGTCAAAATGGATGGAGAAAAATGATGGACAACTCCAGCTGTCATAAAGAAAAGGAATTCAGTACCCAGATCATAGATCGAGACTAACAGTGGAGAGTTCAGCAGAAACCATCAACATCTGCAGTTTGTTCTTCAGAAAAAACAAACAGATGGTAGATGAAGAACAAGATGGTGACTAAGGATTCCATACCAACCACAGCTAGTCATTAGAACTAACAGACCACCAGATGACCAAGTTGTTATACGCTCGGGTCATGTAATTAGAAAGCCAGCATGATTCAGAGACACTTAATAGACTGATACATAATGAACTTCAAAAACTGTGTGATAGTGAAAATATTGTAAATGGTAGGAATGTAAAACTTAAAGGGGGAGATGTAGTGGAATGTATACTGTATTATACCATTCGGCCACTAGGAGGCACCGTGTTAAAATACCTTATTTAACCTTACAACATCCATAGTTGGCAGATCATTAAAGGATCTTATGATGAACACATCTGATGTGTATAAGCAAGTTTGGCAGCCAGTTCATATCTGATACAGGAACATGACAGGCAAACTCTAGGAAGGGGCTGAATTTTATCTGTAACCTAGTGGCTGTGCACAATATGAGAGCAGAGCGGGGATCTCTCCCATTTACAAGGAGATTGGGGAAAGGCCGCTCGGATTAAGCGGTCTTCCTTCAGTATACTGTATCCATAAAAAGTAAATATGAGATGAGATGTAAATGCACACAACTCTGGAAATTAAAATTTATGGTTCTCCCAGCAACGGTACCTCACACCCCGGTGCACATGAAACATTTTGTATTACTGTGTTGGATATGAGCTTTTATGCTTTCACAGGTGACAGAAATGTAGCTGAATTATGGTTGCTGTGGGAACCAAATCTTTGAATTTTTTACTTTTGTGTTAAGATCTCAACTGAAATGTCACATGAATATAGGTGTGTGTGTGTGTGTGCACATGCGTGTGCACTTGCAGCTCTTCTTTATGAAGAAATAAGGAAAAGAAAGACTTGGCATGTTTCTGGTTATAAGCAGTTATTTAACTATGTAGCCCTTGAATTAAAACTGTGGCTTTCAGAATACAGGGCTCCAAATACTCTCTTCTACGCACACAAGCAAGAGAAGAATCAAGGACCTGTATAACCTGTGCTCTGAAAGAGTCCAGGGTCCCCTAGAAATTACAGCAGGAGATTATATATTCAAAAACTATATCAGGCATACGTGCATACAGCAAAAGTAAGATTACATGGACAACCTTAAACTTTGGCACCTCCTGACTTTTGCGTGTTCAGCTTTGTAACCTCAGCGTTCTATTCCGAATTGTTCTTTAGTGTTCTGTATGTGAGGGCATGTGTATGTGTTACACACACTCTTTAGTAATCCTTATTTATATGTATCATAGTACAGCCAAAGGGCCCCAGTCAGTCTCAGGATTCTGCACTATATGAACACCTAGGAAGACATACCCCAATGACTACAGAAAACAGAAATCTTCAATATAAATGAAGGTTACGGGATAATCTGGAGCCTCATCTAAGTAAGAGGGGGCTCATGCTTTTACTGGGGATCTTCTCTGGTGGGAGGCGGCCTTCCTTCATCATCTGGACCCATGGAAAAGAAGCCCTTGAGGAATTCCACCATGATTTCAACAATTTCCATCCCACCATCAACCTCAGCCTGGTCCAGTCCACACAAGAGATCCACTTCCTGGACACTACAGTGCTAATAGACAATGGTCACATAAACACCACCCTATACCGGAAACCTACTGACCGCTATTCCTACCTGCATGCCTCCAGCTTTCACCCTGACCACACCACACGATCCATCGTCTACAGCCAAGCTCTGCGATACAACCGCATTTGCTCCAACCCCTCAGACAGAGACAAACACCTACAAGATCTCTGTCAAGCTTTCTTACAACTACAATACCCACCTGCGGAAGTAAAGAAACAGATTGATAGAGCCAGAAGAGTTCCCAGAAGTTACCTACTACAGGACAGGCCTAACAAAGAAAATAACAGAACGCCACTAGCCGTCACCTTCAGCCCCCAACTAAAACCCCTCCAACGCATTATTAAGGATCTACAACCTATCCTAAAGGATGACCCAACACTCTCACAAATCTTGGGAGACAGGCCAGTCCTTGCCTACAGACAGCCCCGCAACCTGAAGCAAATACTCACCAACAACCACATACCACACAACAGAACCACTAACCCAGGAACTTATCCTTGCAACAAAGCCCGTTGCCAATTGTGGCCACATATCTATTCAGGGGACACCATCACAGGGCCTAATAACATCAGCCACACTATCAGAGGCTCGTTCACCTGCACATCCACCAATGTGATTTATGCCATCATGTGCCAGCAATGCCCCTCTGCCATGTACATTGGTCAAACTGGACAGTCTCTACGTAAAAGAATAAATGGACACAAATCAGATGTCAAGAATTATAACATTCATAAACCAGTCGGAGAACACTTCAATCTCTCTGGTCACGCAATCACAGACATGAAGGTCGCTATCTTAAAACAAAGAAACTTCAAATCCAGACTCCAGCGAGAAACTGCTGAATTGGAATTCATTTGCAAATTGGATACTATTAATTTAGGCTTAAATAGAGACTGGGAGTGGCTAAGTCATTATGCAAGGTAGCCTATTTCCTCTTGTTTTTTCCTACCCCCCTCCCCCCCAGATGTTCTGGTTTAACTTGGTTTTAAACTTGGAGAATGGTCAGTTTGGATGAGCTATTACCAGCAGGAGAGTGAGTCTGTGGGTGTATGGGGGTGGGTTTTTGGAGGGGGGTGAGGGAGTGAGAGAACCTGGATTTGTGCAGGAAATGGCCTAACTTCATTATCATGCACATTGTGTAAAGAGTTGTCACTTTGGATGGGCTATCACCAGCAGGAGTGTGAATTTGTGTGGGGGGGTGGAGGGTGAGAAAACCTGGATTTGTGCTGGAAATGGCCTAACCTGATGCTCACTTTAGATAAGCTATTACCAGCAGGACAGTGGGGTGGGAGGAGGTATTGTTTCATATTCTCTGTGTATATATAAAGTCTGCTGCAGTTTCCACGGTATGCATCTGATGAAGTGAGCTGTAGCTCACGAAAGCTCATGCTCAAATAAATTGGTTAGTCTCTAAGGTGCCACAAGGACTCCTTTTCTTTTTGCAAATACAGACTAACACGGCTGTTACTCTGAAACCTTCCTCATGGTGGACTCAAGGACCAAAGTAAGCTCTGGGGCCAGTTTCCAGTCCCCTGTCCCAACATATTGCTTTTGGCAATATGTTACTCCATTGCAAACTTGTATGGTTTTTTGTCAAAGGGAGTTCCTCTGACCATACATTAACCACACAGCATACAGATAACTGCATATTTTGGATTTACCACTTACATACCTATTATGCTGAGAGGATCAGCGGATAACATTGTACATGCCAACTCCATTAGTACAGTCCATTTAAAACACAATAAAATTCATTGTTTTGATACACAAGTGGGTGACTCTAGAATTGTCAATCTATGCACCACATTTTTAAAGTATTAGTTTCATTCTATACCTGAACAAATCACAGGTCTGCAACGTTACTGAGACATAATGTCAGATTCCAGTACCCTGCATGGAGATGAAGAACTATTCTATCAACATACCTGACGGTCTGATCAGGAAGGTCTCATATTCTCCAATAGAGGATAAAAGTTGGAGAGACTCTATGGCAAGAGAAGCTAAATCAGACAAGACAGGAATCATAGAATATCAGGGTTGGAAGGGACCTCAGGAGGTCATCTAGTCCAACCCCCTGCTCAAAGCAGGGCCAATCCCCAACTAAATCATCCCAGCCAAGGCTTAGTCAAGCCTGACCTTAAAAACTTCTAAGCAAGGAGATTCCACCACCTCCCTAGGTAACGCATTCCAGTTTTCACCACCCTCCTAGTGAAAAAGTTTTTCCTAATATCCAACCTAAACCTCCCTCACTGCAACTTGAGACCATTACTCCTCATTCTGTCATCCACTACCACTGAGAACAGTCTAAATCCATCCTCTTTGGAACCCCCTTTCAGGTAGTTGAAAGGAGCTATCAAATCCCACCTCATTCTTCTCTTCCGCAGACTAAACAATCCCAGTTCCCTCAGCATCTCCTCATAAGTCATTTTGTTGCCCTCCACTGGATATTTTCCAATTTTTCCACATCCTTCTTGTAGTGTGGGGCCCAAAACTGGACACAGTACTCCAGATGAGGCCTCACCAATGTCAAATAGAGAGGAACGATCACGTCCCTCGATCTGCTGGCAATGCTCCTACATATATACATCCCAAAATGCCGTTGGCCTTCTTGGCAACAAGGGCACACTGCTGATTCATATCCAGCTTCTCGTCCACTGTAACCTCTAGGTCCATTTCTGAAGAACTGCTGTCTAGCCATTCGGTCCCTAGTCTGTAGCGGTGCATGGGATTCTTCCTTTGTAAGTGCAGGATTCTGCACTTGTCCTTGTTGAACCTCATCAGATTTCTTTTGGCCCAATTCTCTAATTTGTCTAGGTTCCTCTGTATCCTATCCCTACCCTCCAGCATATCTACCTCTCCTCCCAGTTTAGTGTCGTCAGCAAACTTGCTGAGGGTGCAATCCACATCATCCTCCAAATCATTAATGAAGACATTGGACAAAACAGGCCCGAGGACCGACCCTTGGGGCAGTCCACTTGATACCGGCTGCCAACTAGACATGGAGCCATTGATCACTACCTGTTGAGCCCGACACTCTAGCCAGCTTTCTATCTTGCAGAGAAAATCCTTAGTAACAGCAACTCAGGAAGAAGCTCATAGTAAGATTTATGTCTGTTGCTTTTAAATTAAGAATAAAGGAACACACACCTTAGGAGCATAACTCACGGATACTAAGCCTGCGTGTTGAAAGCAATCCAGATTTCAAAGTTTAAAACAATCAGTTTTCTTTATGAATCATGTAAAAAGAAAGGAGTTCAAGTTTTTAATGTGTCAAACTGTAAGTGTAACCCACACATCTCCTGAGTGTTGTGTTCTGTCCCATCTAGTAGCACTGAGACCACTTAGAGAAAATTATGCGTCTGTTCTTCAGCCTTAGCTAACAAACAGTTGGCTTTTAGCTCATGCGGTAGGGGCTCATGCATTTAGATTCCAAAGGTCCCAGGTTTGATCCCGACCAGGATCTGTCGGTGTTACACAAGCACATGAAAATGGAAATTTAGCTCAAACTGGAGATGGCTTTGGATTTTAAATGGATTACAGTGTCTTCTCTGCATAGTATTATGAGTGAATCCAGCCTAGTGCTTCTTGCAGATAAAACAATCACATGGTATTTTTAAAGCAAAAATCTGTTTTCAAATGGGAGGTTTCTAATGTCTGAACAAATGGTACATGTGCTGGGGCACCCTGGGAATTGAACAGAGCCATCTGGGCAGCAAATCTGGAACTTCCCCCATGCTCCTGGCCTCCAAATTAAAATTTACAAAAATCCAGAAGGTCACTCAGTCATCCATATTTAATAAGAAACCTTCAAGCAAAAGGAATGACACTCCAGCCAGTAGAGTTTCAGGTAATTAGAATTTTCTTCTTGCTTTCAAGGAGTCATTTGAGCCCACTCATTCCAGAAGAAATTACTCTCAATTTTAAGTGAAGGAAGTTGAATACGCTTCACACCTCCCAAATGAATTTTGGATTATTTTAGCTCTAAGTGTTCTAGAAGATAGCATTAATGTATGGTAATTCATTATGGCTGTTGTTTGAAATGGAAAAAGCACCTCACTAACAATACAATTATGCTAAACAGTTTTTACAACTCCCTTTTGAAAAAGTTGTGCCCTCCATAGGAATAAAACTTCAAATCACTGATTCCCCTTTAGCCTCTAGATGTAATGGCCTCCAAACTGAATAGATCATCTTTAACTGCAACACCAACATGGTTTCAACTGAGGTAGTGGCACAGTGTCTTACATAACACTCCCAAAAATTCTTGTGAAAGTTACAAACAAAATAGAATGAGAAACATTGAGGGTGTTAGTATCTGCTGCAATCATTCCGATGGTCACTTCTGTTCACTGTGACGTGAGCCAATATAAAATGTGCTTGCACATAAATTCTGAAATAATAGCTGGATATAATTTTATTGCATTCTGAAAAGAAATTGTATTAAACTGAAGAATCAAGAACATATAAAGTGATCCTCAAATATAAATTGCCTTTACAGATCTTGTGTTGGGTTTACCTATTTAAAACATACATTAAATAGATATCTCAAACAAGATCCTAATTAGCGTGTGTACATACACACACCGACTAGGATCTCGTTTTATTTCATATGCTGATACACATAGGCTTCCTGGAGGAAGAAATAATCAAACATATGTTACTATCTTGATTTTAGTAAGGCTTTTGATACAGTCCTACATGACACTGTCATAAGCAAACCAGAGAAATGTGATAGAGGACGTTACTATACGGTGGGGTTGAAAGACTGTACTAAGAGAATAATCATCAATGGTATGCTGTGAAATTGGGAGGGCATATCTAGTGTGGTCCCCCAGGGGACAGTCCTAGGTCTGGTACTATTCAATATTTTTTATTAATGATGTGGACAATGGAGTGAAGAATATGCTTAACAAATCTGGGAATGACTCCAAGCTGGGAGGGATAGCAAGCATTTTGAAGGACATGATTAGAATTCAAAATGATCTTCACAAATTGAAGAACTGATCTGAATTCAACAAGATAAAATTTAATAAAGACAAATGCAAAATACTTCACTTAGGAAGGAAAAATCAAATGCACAGCTACAAAATGGGGAATAACTGGCTAGGTGGTAATGCTGCTGAAAAGGATCTGGGGGGGAAAGGGTGACAGCAGATCACAGACTGAATGAGAGTCAACAATGTCATGTAGCTGTGAAAAAGGCTAATATTCTGGGATGTAATAACCAGAGTGTTAAATACAAGACTTGGATGGGCATTGTCCCACTCTACTCAACACAGGCAAGGCCTCAGCTGGAGAATTCTGGGTAGTAGGCACCACACTTTGGGGAAAAATGTGGACAAATTGGAAAGAGTCCAGAGAAGAGCAACAAAAATGATAAAAGACTGAGAAAACCTGACCTATGAGGAAAGCTTAAAATAACTAGGCAGGTTTAATTTTGAGGAAAGACAACAGAAGGGACCCGATAGTCTTCAAAGATGTTAAGGGCTGTTATAAAGAAGACTGATCAATGGTTCTCCATGCCCACTGAAGATAGGACAAGAAGTAAATCTGATTAATCTGCAGCAAGGGAGATTTAGGTTAGATATTAGGAAAGTTTTCTAACTATAAGGGTAGTTAAGCTCCTGAATAGTGGAAACCACATCACTGGAGGTTTTTAAGAACAAGCTGGACAAACACCTGTCAGGGATGGTCTAGATTTACTTGGTCCTGCCCCAGCGCAGGGGGCTGGACTTGATGATTTCTCGAGGTCCCTTTCAGTGCTACATTTCTATGATTCTATGAAAATGATCTAATTTTAGTTTCTTTGATGAAAAAATCAGACAAGCATAAGTACACAAGCATGTATGATACACACACACACACACACACAATTTTCAAATGAAAGAATGCTAGAGTGTGTAATTAAAAATAAGATACACAATTCTTCACTTTGGTACATTTGAACTGGGAAGTGTTGCAAGTGAATTAACCTTAAAAAAATTTTACATTGAAAAGCTTTACAAAAGCCTGGCAGATTGAAGATATGCCTTGAGGTCACATAAAGATATCACACGCAGACATGAAATAGAATCCACTGGTACACCCCACAAAGGCAAAATCTTACTTGGAGATTTACTAATTGGAAATCTGAAGTAACTCAACAGCAGGAATCTACCACATGCGGTGATACTCAGTCAATGTTGATAGCTACTGTAATATTTTATTCCCACATTTTAATGGTACTGCTGCAATTCAGGTACTTACACTATCCTGTACTTATCTCCGTAAAAAGAAAGCTCCAGAAAACAAAGCATTCTGCCAGACCAAAAAAAAAAAAAAGAAACTAAACCCACCTGATTTGTGAGGACTGTAATTACTTTATAAAGATTAACTGATCAGCCATAGTGCTGCATCAACTGTTAATAAGATATGTCTGACAATGAAGAACCCACTGGTAGGTACTAATACTTTGATAGGATTTATCACTATAGCATTCAGCTCTCGATCAATAGGTTAATAAATAATAATAATAATAATAATAAATAATCTCACTAAGAAACAGCATGCACTCAGGTAAACAAAATACACAAGAACATAGCTTATCCACAATTTTTGAAAACTGAATAAGAATTGTTGGTCTCTCTCCACCACTAAACAAAGATTTAATAGCAGATGCTGTAGTGAGGTTTCCTACTATTAAGATTTCCTTAATTTTACTATATTTGCAACACCTTTACTAATATATTATGAAGAGTTATAATAAAGTTAAACTACAGTTGTCAGATGAATAAAGTACACAGTGAGATACATTATCCTTCTCTACTTAAGGTGAAATATACCCCAGGTGCAAGGAACAACCCACAAAATTCTATGCATGTCAAGGGGAGGGGGGAGCCAGCATGAGGCTAAATAAGCCACTTATGCCCCATATTTGGATTCCATGGATGAGTATCAGATGTCACAAAACATGCCCTGCATGCTACAGAAAGGGTCTTGACATCACTCCTACATAGGCTGGCCTGGATGTGGCCAAGTTCCCATTCGTCCTCAAGATCCATGTTTACAATGGCATGAACACAAGGGTCAGCAGCCACTAGACCAGACCAAGACTTTATATATTTGCCATTGGAAGATGAACATTGATACCAAGAACACCCAAATAAAGGAATAAGTCTCTGAAGATAAACTCATGAAAGGGTTTAGAAAATGACCTTTTTGCTCAGATTGCTAGTAATTTATAAGGTAGCTCCCTCTTCTGGCTTATTATTTAATGACTTGGTGAACACCACAGTTACTTGAATTATATAATATGCAGAGCTGAAATAGAAAGTAACATCTTTCCTCCATTTCTGGTCAGGTACTATCAAGTGCTCATACTGGGATTATAAGAGCTGCTCATCATTATTTCATGTAAGGGATTTAAGTACAATATATCTGAGTAGCACACTAAGACAGACAAGATGAAGCTGATTGACTCTCATGCATAACTCACTCTCACTGCAGAAAGAATTTTTTTCATAATACAGTATAAATATTAAAAAACAGCAGGAGTATCACAACTGCTTTAAATCCCTGTGCAATTTGCTCCCTAGAAAACAACTGATAAATAGATATGAAGGTGGCTTTACCATTTGTACCCATATAAACTGCATTAAACTTGTGATTTCTTGAGTTCCCATTTACAGAATTACTTATTGGAAATTTAAAGTCCTGAAGTGCAGAACTGTACTACATGCTCTGGTCCTTTCAGTTGTATTAGTTCATTCAATACTCTCACATTTAAAGGATATCTTGGGATACCACACTCTGAGGAAAATTCTGATCCCCTTCTCAGCAATGCAGAGGGGGTCTCAGGCAGCAGATTCCAGGCAATTTTTCAGCACATAAAAAACAGAATTTGGAGGGGACAACAAATGTGCACTTGCCCTATACAGACCCCAGCTCCTGGGGAGCCCTAGATGATTACATAGACCTGGCTTTCGGGTGGACAGTGAGATGGGAGGGGTTGGGCAAGTGGTGGTGATTCTGCTGCTGCATCCACAGGCCACAGCCCTCACCTAGATAAGAGTACAGGCCTCATATTTGCTCTAGTGGCCATGGAGTAGCTCCCACAGCCTCTCGATGGCCCAGGAGGAAGATTCATTAGTACACAACTCGATCCTCAGGCGGAGTGCCTATTCCTAGAACGTGGAATTTTCCTGCTCCCAGTATTTATCTTCAGGGGAAGTAAAATAAGATTAAATAAGATTACATTAAACATATGGGACTAAAACTTGGCCCCACTGAAGTCACTGATTTCTCAGTTTATTAATGTATTACTTATAACAAAAGCAGTGTTTGTAACTAGTTATAACACATGTATACACACAGAAGCAGATCTCCCTATTAAACTGTGGGCTAGATATTCAAAAGGTTGCAAGCCTCAAAAAGCTGTGATTTTGGCTGACTAATATATGTATATTAGAGAAACAAGGCGGGTGAGGTTATATCTTGTATGGGACCAAATTCTGTTGGTGAAAGAGGCAAGCTTTCAAGTTACATGGAGCTTTTTATCAGGACCTAAAGAGCAGCTCTGTGTAGCTCAAAAGCTTGCCTCCTTCACCAACAGAAGTTGTTCCAATAAAAGATATTACCTCACTCACCTTGTCACCCTAACATTTTGGGACCAACACAGCTACAAAACTGCAAATAATATACATAGAATCAGATCCACAATTTTCAGAAAAGTTACAGCAGGATGCTTCTCCGCAGGATGCAGCTGGAAGAGCATCCAAGGAAAGTTTTACTATCCAAGCACAGATAAAAGCATAACCCCCAGGAGTTGTGGAGGCAGAGCTGAGTAGATCACGTGGAGCATTGAGCCTTGGCCACCGGGAGGGAGGAGAGAGAGGGGAAAGATCCAAGCACTGCTGTGCAGGCACCTGCTGCAGATGGGGTTGGAAGTCCCACTCTGGCAGACCTTGTAAGAATCAACAGAGTAAGGATCTGCAGACCTTAGCAGAGTGAAGAGAATTGACTGGGAGAGGCAAGAAGAGGGCAGGCTGGAGCTGGGCAGTTGGCACTGCCCTAAGTCTGAAGCCTGGAAACGAGGCTGGTTGGGTAACCACATCTGGTACTGAACCATGGAATGGTACTGCCAGAGCCTAGGGAACAAAGACTAACTAGAGGCTGGAGCCAAGAAGCAATGACCACATCTAGAACCCAAGAAGCTGAGGGACTTGGGTACTCCAAGAGCCTGGAAGCTAGCTAAACAACCATAGCTACTTGGGCAGGGAGGCAGGAATTCTTTGCATGCCTGGTAAAAGTTTCCTCAAGCTTGTCTGAACAGTGCACAGTGCTTTTTATGTCAAGCAGCAAGAGCCCAACATGTTTAATCAGAGATTTACAAAACAAGAAGGAAATCACAAAATAAAATACTTTAAGTTACAATTGCTAAGTGCCATTTTAGAGGAAAATATATAATGAAACTCATCCATTAAATAATTGCCGTTAGAAACTGAGAAAAAGGTTCTATAAACCATTCTGATACCAATCATAGCACCCAATTCCTGCGCGTGTGCGCACCCACCATTAAGCTTAACAGGTCTCAACAATCAGCATCCAAACAATCTTAACTCTTTCACTCCAAGAAAACACTACAAGTGTAAATAAGCCAAAACAATCCATTAATCCTTAAGCTTTCTCTCATGACTGGTATATAAACTATTTAATACCATACTCTTTTACAATGTTTGTATGAATAAGTTCTGGTCTTTCACACAACCACACATAATCCATAAAGATTTAAATGAAAGTTCTTTCAAAACCCATCAACATATAAACACAACCAACTAGTAATCTTTTCTTACTGAGAAAAATGGTTCCATACAGCCCTAATAGACATATCATTTAAGAAAGCTATCCTATGACTATAAACTAAATATAACTTAGTTCAGATCATAAAACTATGCCTGTTACATTAAAACAAACTATATTTAAATTAACCTCAGATTTGATACTACAGAACGAATAGGAATATATTCAATTATCCAAAGTCATCATGTAAAAAAAAAAAGATATATAAGGCCCTGGTCTAACACAGCCAAATGAAGGGTCACATATCTAGGAAAGAGAAGAAAGGGAGCCCTGTATCCTGGAAAGCAATGACCTTGAAAAGACCATAGGGGTCACAGTAGTTAACCAATTAAACATGATGATGATAAGCCAGGGTGATGCTTTAGCTAAGAGGGTGAACATGATCCTTGTGTGTATAAGCTGGAAAATATGAAGTAGGAGCATGGGGAGGTAATATTACTTCTGTGCATGGCATTAATGAGACTATTACTGGAATACCGTGTCCAATTCTGATGTCCACACTTCAAAAACTATGTTTAAAAAATTGGAAAGGATTCAGAAATGAGGTGCAAGTATGATTTATGGTCTGGAAAACATGTAGTATACTGAGAGACTAAAGATGCTCAACCTATTTAGTTTATTCAAGAGAAGAATACAAGTCTAAAAGTACCTACATGGGGAAAAGATTTCTGATTTATTTTCATGTTGGTTATTCAGGGCTTGATTTACCCCTGCTTTACTGCAGTTTTATGCTGATAGAACTCCATTGATTTCCATGGAATGACACTGATATAAAACTAGAGTGGTGAATCAAGCCCAAGGTTATTTAATTTAGGTCTTGTTTTGTTGTTTTTGAGAGAAAGCTATGGCAAAGAAATGGGTCTTGCAACTATACTTGAAGGTGATGAAATTCAAGTTAATTAACTCCCTCATGTCTTCCAATCCCCTCAGATGGCATACTTCCCACACACATTCTTATAACCAAATTCTACATAGTAGCACATTTCACAATATAGAAAAGTACTGTAGTCTATCAAGTACTATTTCTCCACAGAGTGGAAAGGCTGTAAGAGCATGCATGAAGTTAACATGCTAGTTAGTGTCTATAAAAATCAAGTGGCACCCATGTCAGTAGTGCTGCTTTCAATTCCTTAAATAAATAAAGTTTCAAGACTGGGGAGCAGAAAATTCACTTTGTAAGCAGATTTCAAGTTGTAGGTGCCTAAGGTGTTCACTTTAACGTTGATGACTTCAAAACACACATTTTAGTTAACAGTTCCTTTAAGCAAATTACTACTACATTGAATTTAAAGCCATATGCAACTTACATGAAAGCTAACAGTTTACTGTAAATCAAAGACTAAGAGTTCATTGTTTAGAAATATTATAAAGCAAAGCTTATATTTTTATATGGAGGTAGGGTGGTCTAGAATTTACAGCAAGAGACTGGAGTAGAGTCCTAGGTTCTGTTCCTGGCTCTGCTAATAACTTATGTGATCTTGGGAAGGTGATTTAGAGCAGTGGTTCTCAACCAGGAATCCGGGGCCCCCTAGGGGGCCACAAGCAGGTTTCAGGGAGTCCACCAAGCAGGACTGGCATTAGACTCGCTGGGGTCCAGGTCAGAAAGCCGAAGCCCCACCTCATGAGCCTGAACCCTGGGGTCCTGAGCTCCACCACCCGGGGCTGAAGCCAAAGCCTGAGCCACTTAGCTTCATGGGAGCCCCTGTGGTATGGGGTGCCAGGCAACTGCCCTGCTTGCTACCCCCTAACGTTGACCCTGGCTTTTATATGCAGAATACCAGTTGTTGAGCCACAGGTAGGCCGTGGAGTTTTTATAGCATGTTGGGGGGGCCTCAGAAAGAAAAAGGTTGAGAACCCCTGATTTAGAGCCTGATTTTCAGAAAGTGCTGAGTACTTACAACTATGTCAATAATGATTGGGGGTGCTTAGCACCTCTGAAAATCAGGCCCTTTATCTCTGTGTCTCAGTTCATCCATTTGTAAATAGGATATAACCATACCTCTCCCCACACAGCTTTTTGAGGCTTTAAATTAAACTAATTTAGTATGCATAAAATGCTTTGGGATCCTTGGAAGAAAAACAGAATGTAAGTGTGAAATACATTTTATTCATGCTAGGTAGAAATAATATCTGAAATAGGATTTTTGTTTCAACACAGCAAGACTAAATCAAACATGATTATCTTTGCTTTGATTGTTGTGTTTAACTTACTGTGCTCTGCATTTTAAATATTCGCTTCTGTTTTCTGTTATGCAAATGAACGTTTTTCATCTCATTTACATCTATTTTTGGTAAAGAATAATTTTCATCCCTAATCTAAAAGAAATGTCACTGTACACAATTCTGGAATCTAATTGATGGAGCACCACAAGGAATTTGCATGCATTCAAAAGTACCTGAAGCAAGTAGTGCCTAGAAACCACATTGATTGATAGAATATAAATATAGAGATAGATATGTGTGCATTTACTGTGGTGTCTAGTATTGTAGATAAGGCCTAAATCATCATCAGCTGGTGTAGATACATTGATGCAAACCCTAGTACACACAGATAAGCCACTATGTCCACTAATGCAGTTTCAAGCAGGAATTTCCAACCTATGAGTATAAGAAGTGTTTCAGCCTCCCTCTGAGGCAGAAAGAAGTAGGGATCGGAACAGTGAGGACCTGCAGGAAAAATTCTAGGAGCAGCCTAGAAGCTTATATTGTGGTCGTTGTTATTTAAATTCCTATTCATGGCACACTTCAGGAAAGGGAAAAGTTTGGTCTTTATCCAGAGTTCTTATACTTTGCTTGTATCAAGGATAGAATCCCACCTGTTACAGTGATGCCCCCTTGTAAGGATTATATGCACCTCTGCAAAGAATACAGATTAGATTACTGTATGTGTCCCTAGATATGAGTACCGTTTAGTGGAAAAAGCGTAATCTAAAAAATGGAAAAAAGAGTATGTGCCAAATTCATCTCAAAAGTAAACACACTGAAGTGAATAGATTTACAATGCTAGGTGTTAATTTGGCCCTATAAGTATAATTTGTTTGGTCAAATTAAACTTGTATTCCTTGGTTTCCTGCTCTTGTCCTAGCAAGTCACCTCTCTGAAGTTCATCTAGCCTCCATGATGAGTAAGAACCACAGAAAGATGTACGAGAGAGCTTTCATTTTAAGTCATTGGTCAAAACTGGATTTACGTTATCATCACTGATGGCAGAATGGGATTCTTTGTTCCTATATTGAATATTTATGATCTTCTTATTCTTAAGGAATGAGTAAGTCTGGTTCTAGTTCCCAGTCAGTGAATTGGCCTTGTTTGAATCTAATTTATTTAATATTTACTTTTGGGTTTTCAGTAATTTAAATGTTTTCTTTAACACTGAGCTCAAGATAGGCCTTGTTAGCAAGTTAATTGAAAAAAATAGCACTGAACGATCTCTGAAGAAGTGGTGTTTTACCCATGAAAGCTTATGCCCAAATAAATCGGTCAGTCTTTAAAGTGCCACCAGACTCCTTGTTGTTTTTGTGGATACAGACTAACACGGCTACCCCCGATACATAGCACTGAACATACATTTCGTTCTGTCCTGTACAGTGTATGATAACCCACTAATCAGAATTACATTAATCTAAGTAGGTTTGATACTCATGGATACACAATATGCAAAACCTTAGTTTTCAGGCCCGTAAGATTGCTTTGTACAGTTCTAACTCATCCAATTTTTTTTTTTTTTAATCAAGGAAATGCTAAGTTATGACAAGTCTCCAACATTACATGCTGCCTAGGCATTATGAAAAATGCTTTCAATCACATACAATATTGTAGTGGGTTTCTTTGGTATTTTCCACTCTTGTAGGTTGAGAAAATATCAAAGAAACCCACCACAGTAGCATTTAGCTTTAAAAAAAAAAAAAAGGGAACTACACAAAGTTGAGAAAACCAATTAAACTGAAGTTAAAAGGAACAGTCACAAGACTGAAATGCCTGCAAGCTGCATGGAAACTATTTAAAAAACAACATACATACCCCATATAAATAAAAATTAAAAAAAAACCAAAAAACAGTAAAAGGACCAACAATATGTCACCATGGCTAAACCACAGAGTTAAAGCGGTGGTTAGAGACAAAAAGACATCCTTTAAAAACTGCAAGTCAAATCTTGACATGGAAAATAGAAAGGAGCATAAACTCTGACAAGTGTAAAAATATAATTAGATGGGCCAAAAAATAATCTGAAGAGCAACTAGCAAAAGACACAAAAAAACAGTAGCAAACTTTTTTTTTTTTTTTTTTTTTTTTTTTTAAGTACATCAGAAGTAGAAAGGCTTCCAAACAATCAGTGGGGCCACTGGACAATCAAGGAGCTAAACGAGCACTCAAAGAGGACAAAGCCATTGGGTAGAAACTAAATGAATTCTTTGAATCCATCTTCACTGCAAAGGATGTGAGGGAGATTCCCACACTTCAGCCATTCTTTTTAGGTGACAAATCCAAGGAACTGTCCCAGACTGAGGTGTCAATAGAAGAGGTTTTGGAACAAATTAAAAAATTAAACATTAATAAGTCATCAAGAGCAGATGGTATTCACTCAAGAGTTCTGAAGTAACTCAAATATGAAATTGCAGAACTTCTAACTGTGGTATGTAACCTATTGCTTAAATCAGCCTTTGTACCAGATGACTGAAGGATAACTAATGGAAACCATTTTTTTTAAAAAAAAAAAGCTTTAGAAGATACCAGCCTATAACTGCCAGGATAAACCTAACTTCAGGACCAGGCAAATCAGTAGACACACAGATTAACATGATGATACGTTGGGGAAGAGTTAACACAGCTTTTGTAAAGGGAAATCATACCTCACCAGTGAATTAGAATTATTTGAGTGAGTTAACAAGCATGTGGACAAGGGTGATCCAGTTGATATAGAATACTTGGATCTTCAGAAAGCCTTTGACAAATTCCTACATCAAAGTCTCTTAAGAAAACTAAGCAGTCATGAAAGAAGAGGGAAGATCCTCTCATGGATCAGTAACTGGTTAAAAGATAGGAAGCAAAAGATAAGAATAAATGGTCCATTTTCAGAATGGAGAGGGGTAAACTGTAGGATCCCCTAAGGATCTGTTCTGGGACCTGTGTTGTTCAACATATTCATTAATAATCTAGAAAAAGGAATAAACAATAAGGTAACCAAATTTGCAGATGATACTATATTACTCAGGATAGCTTTGGATTTAACTAACTGCAAAGAGTTATAAAGGGATCTCACAAAACTGGGTGACTGGAAGACAAAATAGCTCATGAAATTCAGTGTTGGTAAGTGCAAAGTCATGCACATTGGAAAAAAAATCCAACTGGATATACAAAATGATGGGATCTAAATTACCTGTTACCACTCAGGAAAGACCTTGGAGTCATAGTGGACAGTTCTCTGAAAACATCTGCTCAGTGTGCAGTGGCAGTCAAAAATCTCACAGTGTTAGGAATCATTAGTAGGGCCCTACCAAATTCCCGGTCCATTTTGGTCAATATCATGGTCATAGGATTTTTAAAATAGTAAATTTCATGATTTCACCTGTTTAATCACAGGGTTGTGATTCTAGGGGTCCTGACCCAAAAAGGAGTTGTGGAGGGGGTCGCAGGGTTATTGCGGGAGGGGTTGCGGTACAGCTACCCTTACTTCTGCGCCGCTGCTGGCAGGGGGCACTACTTTCAGAGCTGGGCAGCTGGAGAGCAGCGGCTGCTGGCCGGGAGCCCAGCACTGAAGGCAGAGCCACCGCCAGCAGCAGGGCAGAAGTAAGGCTGGCATGGTATGGCATTGCCACCCTTACTTCTGCGCTGCTGCTGGAAAGGTGCTGCCTTCAGAGCTGAGTGCCCAGCCAACATATGCCACTCCCCCGCTGCACAGCTCTGAAGGCAGTGCAGAAGAAAGAATGGCAATACCGTGACCCCCCCCCTAAAATAACCTTGCAACCCCCCTGCAGCTCACTTTAGCGTCAGGACCCCCAATTTGAGATACACTGGTCTCCCCCATGAAATCTGTATAGTATAGTATAGGGTAAAAGCACACAAAAGACCAGATTTTATGGTCTGCGACACATTTTTCATGGCCGAGAATTTGGTAGGGGCCAAATCATTAGGGAAACAAATAGATAATAAGACAAAAAATATCTTAATGCCTCTATATAAATCCATGGTACACAACACACATCCAATACTGCATGCAGTTCTGATCACCCCATCTCAAAAAAAGATACATTAAAATTGGAAAATGCACATGGAAGGGCAACAAAAACTATTATGGAGTATGGAACAGCTTCCATACAATAAGTGATTAGAAAGACTGGGACTGTTCAGCTTAGAAAAGAGACAACTAAGGGGGGACATAATCGAGGTCTATAAAATCATGAATGGTGTGGAGAAAATGAATAAGGAAGTGTTATTTATCCCATCCCATAAGCCAAGAACTAGGGTTACCTAATGAAATTAATAGGCTGCAAACAAAAAAACAAACAAAAGGAAGTAGGGTACTTCTTTAGACAATGCACAGTCATTGTGGAACTCATTGCCAAGGGACACTGTGATTGCCAAAAGTATCACTGGGCTTAAAAAAGAATTAGATAAGTTAATGGAGGATAGGTCCATCAATTGCTACTAGAGAAAATGGTCGGGATGCAACCCATGCTCTGAGTGTCCCTGAACTTCTGACTGGAAGAAGCTGGGACTTGATGACAGGGGATGGATCACTTGGTAATTGTCCTGTTCTGTTCTTTCCCTCTGCATGATCTGCACTGATCACTGTCAGAAAACAAGATACTGGACTAGATGGACCATTTGTCTGACCCAATATGTCCACTCTTATGTTCACATTCTCTCCCAGCAACCATTTCCATCTCCAAATATTTTCATCAGATCTGGGCTGCTGAGCTGTTCACAAAAAACCTGTATCTATATTGTGAACAACATCATCTTCTGATTAACCAACCTCTAGCAGAAGAGATAGGAAAAAACAAAAACCTAAAACCAACTTGTAAAATACACCGTGGAACTTAAGCTATGGTGGTATAAGTTTAGCAGAGAAAAGTACACATAGCCCACAGCCATTACCAATTTTTTATTCACTACTAAAATGCTGAATCTAAATCCCACCTGGAAGCATATCCACTTTGCAAATCCAAATGGCAGAATACAGGGCAAAAACTCTCCTGATCGGTCATACAGACAGCAAATGCAGAATCCTAAGAAATCCATGCCACAAATCATCATGTTAAGGCCCTTATTCCATATTATTCACATTCCACTGAAAAATCAATGCCACCACTGAAACATACTCCTTGGTAGCATATTTAAAAACACTTTGTAGCATGCAGGCTGACATTTGTTTTGGGTTTTTTTACATTGTTGCATATTCAAAATCATATGTAATAAAATTATTTCTTCTTACACACAAAGGGAGGCTATTTTGTATTTGGTCACTCATACCATAAACAAATACATTCCAGATTACCTCCCATTCCTCTTTCAGTGTTGAAAAGAAAAATTAAAATGTTACAACGAGATATTGCAAGGCCTCACTCAAATCAGTAGTCTATTGATTTCAAGGGTTAATCCAGTCAGTAAAGGATGACAAGCTGGGCCCTTAGTTACCAAACCAGATGCTTCCTAACAAAACAAAAAAAGAGTTGAAACATTTTCCAAGGCCTCTATGTATTCCAACGATGCAAAATGTTAGAATCCACCCACGGCTAACAAAAAACAGTAACATTTCTCCATCTCTGTGTGTGACACATTCAGAAATGTATACTTCACATCTTTCCAAACCAGTCCACAGCTCTTCGGTTGCCTCTTTCTCCATCATTACAGCAGGGTTCCCCTCATCTAGACATGGCTGAGTTTAAGTCAGTTAAATAGGATACACATGCCCAAAGAGCTCTGTCGTTTTAGGCATGGATTCTGCAGAGACCAAACATCATCTGTTCAAGCATCGCTTACCTTCGGAGACCTCAAACTGTGCTGTTCCATTGAGCTGATACAGGCACCAATCAACTGCATCCTCCCCAGGGGGGCAGCCAACTAGTCAAACAAGCAAAGCCACAGTCAATAACTGTGCAGCTCACACGTTAGTGCTCCCTACAGCAGGCCGAGGAGAGGAAAGAGGGAGGAAGGCTGGGGAGGAGGCCAGAAGAAAAGGGAAAGAGGAGTGAAGCGGGGGAGGGAACAGAGAAAGGGGAGCAGGTGGGGCAGAGCAAGGAGAGGGGAGGAAGGAGGGAGAGGGGAAGAGGAGAGATGGCTGAGAGGTGCCTGGGGGAAGGGAGAACGTTTCTAAATACCCTGCTTTTGGGACATGTGTGTTGCCCTCCCTCCGAGAGACGCCCGGAACTGCTCTTTGCTTTGCTCTCGCTGCCAAGCGCTCGGGGCGCCTCCTCCTTCTCCCGGCGGAGCGGGTGGTGCTTGCCGCCAGCGCAGGCTGACTTGGGGCGCCCAGAAGAGGCTCCGCCCGGAGCTCCTGGAGAAGGCGGTGGCGCCGGCGCAGCCTCCCCACGGCACTGGGCACGGAGAGGCCGCAAAGCAGCCCCAACAGGTGTGAGCGGAGTCCGGGCCCGGAAGGGGGATTGGCCCGGGCACGGGGCTGCACCTCAGAGCGGCCGAACCCGGGGGCGGAGGCTGCATGCTGGCCAGGGGGCTGCAGGAATGTACTGGGGGGAGGCGGGGCCGTGTCAAGGTGTGTGGACGTGGGCGTGTCAGAGCGGGGCGCATCCACCAGGCTGCCGGGGGTCAGCCCTAGGCATGAAGCCAACATCCTGAGTTACCTCAAGCCCGTTTCTGGGTATGGCCTCACTGAGGGATTTTTTAAACTGAATGTAATTGGTTGCCAAGTAATATGTTATTCTGGGCACGCCACAAACATCTGCCCTAGGACCCGTTAGAGAGGGTCTGAGAAGCATCCAGACTACCAGGTGCAGAAGGTTTCAGAGTAACAGCCGTGTTAGTCTGTATTTGCAAAAAGAAAAGGAGTACTTGTGGCACCTTAGAGACTAACCAATTTATTTGAGCATGAGCTTTCCTGAGCTACAGCTCACCTATCTAGAGTTAACTGGTGACCAGTCAAATCAAATTACTCTAGTGTAGACAGGGGTTCTGGAACAATTTGTATAGTGAGAGCTATTGAACCAGATGGTAAACCCTGTATATGATGGGAACCACTTCAAGCCAGGGGGTGCGGTAGCACCGCTAGTTCCAGCCTATGAGTGTAGGCAAGGCAATTTTCATGGACACACAACACCTGCACAAGAGGAGCCTAGGAACTTACATTCACACCCTGCTGCCTGCTACCTTCCTGTGTCCTAGGATTGCAGAGGTGATAATTGCCCATTTCATTCTCAATGGTCTCCTACAACATGTGAACCCCTGATGCTCGCAAACTGTCCCACCTTGTATTTAGCTTGGGCACTCTGGTTACCTTCCCCAGACTTGAGGAAGAGATCTATCTGTGAAGCTCAAAAACATGTCCCTTCCATCAGAAGAAGTTAATCCAATTAAAAGATAAGGAGTACTTGTGGCACCTTAGAGACTAACCAATTTATTAGAGCATAAGCTTTCATGAGCTACATCTCACAGCTCACAAAAGCTTATGCTCTAATAAATTGGTTAGTCTCTAAGGTGCCACAAGTACTCCTTTTCTTTTTGTGAATACAGACTAACACGGCTGTTACTCTGAAACCTGCAATTAAAAGATATTACCCTGCCCACCTTGTCAGTTTTCATAGAGAAAATCCTGAGCTGTGAGGTTCAGATTTGAATCTGGGCCTCCCTTAAGTATCAAGGAGAAGGGATGTGGGATTTCAGGTCAAGCCCATATCTGGCTTCATGAATGCCTGATGTATGATCACTATGAAAAACAAGACCATTACCATTTGCAGGTAGAATTGACTTTACTGCAGCATTCAAAGTATTCCTAGTCTTGGACCATTCCGCAAATATGATGAGTAAGTGCCGCAAATACCACAGTAATTGTCAGGTTATAATGGGGACCTCTCTATGTTATGTGTCACTGTCATATATATGTATGCACACGTGCTGGTTGCATGGGAATGTTTTTGTACACTGAGACCATTGTCAGATTACAGTAAACCACAAACTGTAAATTTCTATATTCCTGCATACACATACACTAAAAACACTTCTGGGGAAAAATTAAAAGTACATAAAATGTTCTGTTCACCAGGAGGTTTTCTTGGCATATGATTTAGTACTAAGATTCTGAGTTCTTAGTGTACAGCTGGCAGCAGCATCTTGCTGAAGTACTCACCTTTCTAGTTGACCTTATGTCAGAGGCCCTCATTTTGTATGGAAGTATGGTGAGACCAGTGTTCCTTGCATGGGCAAATGATAAAAGTCACAAACGTATAGTACAGAGAGAATATTACCAGCCCATACTGGGGAACTGAAGGCCAGCCACAGAAAAAAGTATCAATCTTGCCTGGTTGTGGCATAATCACACTGGGTTCGCCTCCAGTTTTTGCCAGTTGTGCAGCAGTTTATGTGGCTTGGAATAAACATTTTCTTCTGTACATTTTCTGCTTGACATGCTTAGTCTCACCCAGCTAGCCATGCCCATTGTCCTATCCACATTTCTATGTGGTCTTCTGGCACGTAGAGGTTTTTGTGCACTTGCACTGACCACTGCATAATTTAATTAATTCCCTTGTCCCACTCAAATTATCTTCCAGTCAAATTTCTCTCCTCACTTTTTCTGTTCCACACAAGGTAATGGAATATTTGGGCCCTTGTGAAAACGTTGGGAAAGGACTTAGCCATTCAGAAATAAATATGTGTAGTAGGTTTCATCTGAAAGCAATGTATTTTCCAGAAATCCTCAGCTACTTTTAGAAATAAATCAAAATGTCTGTGTTTAACCCCTCCTGTGACATTAACCCAAATCACCCAGGGTCATAATGCCTTCTTAAATATAGTCAGCAATATTAATGCATTTAGACAGTGTATGTCCCTCGGCCACATTTGCTGGATATTCACTTGTTTTCTGGGAACTGAAAAGGTTAATGAAGAAAGATATGTTGATGATTAAGAGGAGAGAGGACTTTTTTGCAGCTTTTTCAAGCCTAAACTTCATCCAACTACTTTCAGTACTATTGACTCCATCCACAAAATACCTGTGGATCCTGATTGTACTTCATGCAAAATATTCCAGCCAATAAAATCAACCTTGGCACTTCAGCAGTTTTATTTTCTCATAGTGTTTTGGGAGAAGTCATTTCACAGTCCACCACATTAGCTGGCAAATTAATGGCCCTACTCTGAGAGAACTTATCTGAAAGTGGATTTAAGCAGATATGCGGCAGAAATTAGTCTCACTCTGTGTAACTCAATAAAATTGTCTAACATTGATAGGTGCTTTTCATTCAGGACATCAAACTACTTTACAAACTCTCTGTATACACATAACTTACTGGCTCTTCATCGGGGGTTTTTCACTGCACAATTTTTTTTCTCTTTTTTAAGAAGGGACAGAACCTGATGTCAGTTGTGGTGGAGTAAATCTGTCCATACAGATGTCTTGGATTAAGGCTGATCTACATATGAACATCCACAAAAATAACAATTCAATTTTAATTCATGCCTTTTGTTATTTTGGAGCAATTCTCTGTGTGGGTATATGTGTATATGTATAGTCTGAAAGCACTTTGGGACTGTTTGGTGCAGAACATGCTATATAAACACAAATTACTTGGAATAGTTCACATATCTCAGTTTCTCAAGGAAAGGATTTTAACCAAACTCATTAAAAAACGTGTAATTATATTACATTATATTAACATTTGACCTACGGGTGTCTGGGAAAGATAGACAAGTTCTCCCACAATATACCACAAACCAATTCCTAGAGCTGCTCCAGGTAGTGAGGCACTAAGGATACACACCTAGAAATCCTAGCATGAAACACATATAACTGCAGTGCCAGCATGGACACGGATACACTGGATATGGTGTGCATGCAGCTCTGCAGTGTGGCCTCTTGGTGGTGGGCTTGGCTAACATATGATAGCACTGATGTAACCAAATCGGTTTCTAATCCAGTTTTGTTAAATGGGTGTGCAAACTGTATGTAAACAAGACCTCAGGTACATATAATGACAGGTTTCAGAGTAACAGCCGTGTTAGTCTGTATTTGCAAAAAGAAAAGGAGTCCTTGTGGCACCTTAGCGACTAACCAATTTATTTGAGCATCAGCTTTTGTGGGCTACAGCTCAGAAGTGAGCTGTAGCTCACGAAAGCTCATGCTCAAATAAATTGGTTAGTCTCTAAGGTGCCACAAGGACTCCTTTTCTTTTTGCAGGTACATATAACATACCTATGACTTTGGTATATAAGCACCAATTTCAACTGTTATTTCAGTTTTGCATTGGTATAAATGAGATCAGAATTCAATCTGAAATGTTTTACCTTGTCCATCAGAAATTATAAGGTGAATTTTAGGTAGACATAATTTGCCCAAAGCAGAATTTGACCAGGATACTCGGGAACACTCCTATGCTTTTTGATCACCAGAAGCCTCATCAGAAATAGGGCATTATTTTGGTCCTCAATGCTCTGTCTGTATATTGATTAATCAGGGGCTTATGATATCACACCCCAAACTGGTATAATACTGCCTCTTTAAAACTGGTATACTACTGGTATAATACTGTGACTCCCATGCAGCATCTCTGGATGATGTTCTCTACCTTTCCCTTTGGTGTCGGTGGGGCACCACACAGAATCAGGACTCTGCCTATGTGATTCATAACACAAACCTAGGATCATAGAATGTGATCTTGCTTATATAAAACTAGTATTGTTTTTAATGGAAAAGGAACAGGTCCATAGTGTAAAATAAAACTTAATTTTGATTGGAAATGTAGAAAATTTCAAGTCTTCATGGAGTCTGGACTTTAGAGCCCTTTAACATTTTTGAACCATCAGCCCATTCACAAAGAAATTTCACAAAAAAGGTTTTTTAAAAGAAAAGTTTTTAAATTGTTTGAGATTATTAAAGAAAGTTTGTCTGAATGTTTGCGTCTCTGAAAATTAATATCATGTTTGCCAACAATATATGATAAGACCTACTCAGTCATGCAGTTTTGGATGGGCAGTTTCTTGCACAGAGCTGCAATTTAGAAAATTGTTTAATACTTGCAAAACTCCATGTCTGCACAGTGCAGGGCATAGGGAGGGTGCTCTACAAGTACACGCAATGCAAAATATGGGACATCATTGTCTTGCTCGTAAATATTACTAGACTTGCCAAAACCCTCCTCATTCGGAGGGAGGCCGCTGCCTTGTCTTCCTTTAATTTTAAGGCACTTTTTAAACAGCATCTCTCTCTCTGGTGGTAAAGTCTCTTGCTGTGTTTCGGGGAGACACGTAAAAATCTGTGTCATTCTTTTAAATCTCCTTAATATTTCTGAGCGGGTAGGTATAGTCCGGCTCTGAATGGTGTGATCCCCACCCAGCTCCTGACTCTTCTCGCCCCTGCGTGGTTTGCTTTTACGAGCCCCCCCCCCACCACGGCACCATGGAGGAGGCGTGGTGGCATGTTGGGGGCGGGAGGAGCAGAGGATGTGGCCTCGTGCAGCTGGCCGTAGGGCTGCGGCGCAGGGTGGGTGCGGAAGTGAAGGGGGGAAGTCGGGCTGTAGCAATGTTGCAAGCGGTTCCCGGCTGGTTGTTGCACCGGCGGTGCGGGCGCACAATGTGTCTCCTGCTGGCGTTCCTCAGCCTGATCCCGCGGGCGGCTTGCCTGGGGGAGCTGAAGGCTTTTGTGGTCGCTCACAGCCACATGGACGTTGGCTGGGTTTACACCGTGCAGGTAGCTCCCTCCAGTATTGTCTGTGCTTTGGGTCCCCTCTTCTGCTTCTCCCAGCAGGTACTGGAGTGCCTGCCGGGAATCCAGGGGGGTCAGACCAACCACCCGCAGATAAGTCTCCTATCGGCAGCCGGTTGGTGCCCCCGTGTTTGCATGAGCCCCGTGTGGTTTCCGTCCTGGCTCTCTGTGTGCTTATTCACTCATCCATCCGTTTACTAATTTTATGTGAGGTGTGTTTCCTCTCCCCAGGCCTTCCCCACCAGTGGCAAAGTAGTTTCCAACGCAGGGCAGTGACCCTGAGGCAGATCAGTTCTGTAACTGGCTCAGATGGGAGGCTTTCGCTTCTGCTTTTTTCTCCACTGCTGTAAGCTACAGGCCTGATCTTTTCCTCAGTTAGCATTTGGGGTGCTCAGTGGACATAGAATTAGGCCCTAGCATAACTCTATTCAGGGGTTCTCAAACTGGGGGGTTGGAACCCCTCAGGGATTCATGAGGTTATTACATGGGGGGTCACAAGCTGTCGGCCGCCACCTCAAACCCCCCTTTGCTTCCAGCATTTATAATGGTGTTAAATATATTTTAAAGTGTTTTTAATTTATAAGGGCCGGGGGGCGCACTCAGAGGCTTGCTATGTGAAAGGGGTCGTGAGAATAAAAGTTTGAGAACCACTGCTCTACATTCTCTAAGGTCCTGTCTGCAGAACAAAACAAACCATGTAACAGAAGTTTAGCTGAGATACAGTATTCTCCCCTTATGCCTTCACATGCTTCAACAATAGTTCCGTCTTGTGTAGACTGAGATTTGTATAGGGAAAGAGCACGCTTTGGGTAAATGCTCCAGGCCCAGCCAGATGATGGCAGTGTGGTTGTGCACTTCCAGCAGTGATAGCAACAGTGGGAACTCTAGAGTAGATAAGGCTCAGGGGGGAAGCTGGGGAAGGCCACATTTCCCATTCAGTCGGGTTTAAACGACTGTAGTATCTCCATTCAGTAACCTTCAGTTAAAATGGAGCAACTTCTGTCTGTAGACACACCCTAATGATGACAGCATTTGGAAGTTATTGCACAATGGGTATAGTCAAGGCCCTTCATTTTCATTTTCATTTTTTATTTTATTTAAATTAAAATTTCCCAGGAAATTAAAAATGAGTGAAAATAGGTGGACTAAATTAACATTTTTGGGTTAATCAGAGTTAATATTGGGAGATGGGAGGACAGAAAAAATGCAACAGAGAAAAGGAAGAGTTGAATGTAAAAGCGGTGATTTATGTAATGAACTGTACATTACCAGTATGTACACATATGTACATGTTGTGTACAATCTTCCACTACATTGCCTTAGTTTAAGATAGCTTCACGTAAACACTTAGACTAATTTATTAACATAAAAACATATATTTAATGTATTGGATTTTCTTAACATAATCATATTTTCATGATCTAAAATTGGGGTGAAATGGGTAAAAAAAATGAATAATAGCTTTTGTAAAACCCTGGATTTATTTATTTTTTTATCTGTAAAAACTGAAAACAAAGGGCCTTAGGTAAAGCCTAGGTTTCAGGGCCTACAGAGTGAAGCCAAGGATTTAAATAATGTTTACAGGGGTGGTTGTTTTGGTTTTTTTTTTTCTGGGGTTTGGTTGGTTTTCCATCCTGCAAGCTAGACGTTCAAGAAGTAACCTGCAAAAACCATAATGAATCCCTGCTCATATTGATTCACTTTGATCATTCACATTATATTTGAGTCAGGAAAGTTATGGAGAGGGCATGGTTAATTTAGAAATGTGTGTACATGTCTCTTTGATTTTGTTTGTTTGTTTATTTGAGAAGACACTCCTGATGCAATTTTTAAGAAGAAGAAAGCACTTCTGGAGTATATCTGGAGCTACACTTTCATCATTCAATGATTCCATGTGCTAGGATTGTTGTTGATGGGTCAGTCTGCTGAGAAATTGTGATTATTATTATTTTAATATTCTTGTAGGATTCTTTTAGAGGAGTTATAAGTGGGATGGGAGAAGCATACTAGAAAGAGACATTTTAAAACAAAAAAATTAACATTTTGATTGAGGAGGTGTTGGAGCCTAGCATTGTAGAAGGATGTTAACAAAATAGTTTCAGCTAAATAAGTGAGATACTAAGCAAAATCAAACAGTTCCTTAATAGCTTTCATGTCTTCGTTTCTAAATACTATCTCAGTTAGTTGTAGAGATCCCTTTAGTTATATGGATGATGTTTCCGACACTTTACATACTAGATAGGCAAAGGATCAGAATTTTTTCTGGGAGCTTTTCTTCTGATAGTATGACCGGGAATCATTGCTGTTCTTTTATTTTATTTTTTAAACAGGGTTACTGAATTATTCCCTTAGTATCACAACTCATACCCAGTAACTGCATGGAAGAACACAGAAGCACTTTGTATTTTGGATCTGTCAATGGGTGACGATTCCTCCAAAAGAAATGAAACTTTAAATATCAATTTCTAAGAAGACAAAATTGCTTGAGGCTTCAGCTCCTCTATTATTAAATCATGCGCATCAATGATTCCTTTGGTCAAAAACCACCAAGAATATCTGTAGATCCTTTCAAGTGCTTCTCTAATAAAGTGAAACCTAAACGTAAGTCTCTGTAGGACACTGATGTCCTAAATTCTGTGTATTTGCCAACTGTGTCCACATATCTATTCAGGGGACACCATCATAGGGCCTAATCACCATCAACCACACTATCACACTAATCACCATCAACCACACTATCAGAGGCTCGTTCACCTGCACATCTACCAATGTGATATATGCCATCATGTGCCAGCAATGCCCCTCTGCCATGTACGTTGCTCAAACTGGACAGTCACTACGTAAAAGAATAAATGGACACAAATCAGATGTCAAGAATTATAACATTCATAAACCACTTCAATCTCTCTGGTCACTCGATTACAGACCTAAAGGTTGCAATATTACAACAAAAAGACTTCAAAAACAGACTCCAACGAGAGACTGCTGAATTGAAATTAATTTGCAAACTGGATACAATTAACTTAGGCTTGAATAGAGACTGGGAGAGGATGGGTCATTACACAAAGTAAAACTATTTCCCCACGTTTATTTCCCCCCACCCTCCACCACTCCTCAGACTTTCCTGTTAACTGCTGGCAATGGCCCACCTTTGATTATCACTACAAAAAGTTTTCTCCCCCACCCCCTCTCCTCTCTCCTGCTGGTAATAGCTCATCTTAAGTGATCACTCTCCTTACAATGTGCATTGATAACACCCATTTTTTCATGTTCTGTGTGTGTATATAAATCTCCTCACTGTATTTTCCATTGAATGCATCCGATGAAGTGAGCTGTAGCTCACGAAAGCTTATGCTCAAATAAATTGGTTAGTTTCTAAGGTGCCACTAGTACTCCTCTTCTTTTTGCGAATACAGACTAACACGGCTGCTACTCTGAAACAGGATCAAGTTGTAGATTAGCTTCTGGTTTCACCCTGGCAAGATCTTTGTTAAATCCAAGATTACTTTGGCCGATTTTTATTATTAAGACAATCCTAGACATTCTCTTAGATCCTAAAGTTCTTAAACATCTCATATAGTCTCTTAGCCAACAAAGCATTTTGCAGGTAAGAACGCTGGCTGTGACAGCCTCTTTAGAAATGATCATTGTTCAGCTTTTAAAATTTAGGTAGTAGGGGTTTTTTTAAGGAATATTAGTATAGTTAGAATTTCATCTGTGTAAACTGGTATTAAAACATCCATTCATAATCTTTGTAAAAAGTTGAGAACTCTCAAAAATCACCATATGAACAAGTAATTATTTAGGCAAGTGCTAAAAAATGTTTTGGGCCGCCTTTTCTACGGTCAGATATGTTTCCTTTATTCAGTTAATTGTTAAAATATTACAATAGATCTCTAATGAAAATATGCATTTTTATTGGAGTGTAGGCTTCTTATTTGGATCCAATCCTGCAGTCCTTATTCACACAAAATTCTCTTTGATTTCAGTGAGAATTTTGCTTGAATAAGGACAGCAAATCTTGGCTCCTTATTTAGTAAATGCACACTGATATGAAGAAAGGTTAATATGAGCATGTGGGTAAGGCATATGTATGTGTGTGTAGCATTAAGGCAGAGGTGGGGAAACTTTTTGGCGCGAGGTCCACATCGGAGTTGCACAGCTGTATGGAGGGCCAGGTAGGGAAAGCGGAGCCTCCCCAAATAGCCTGGGCCCCCTCCCACTTCCCGCCCCCTGACTGCCCCCCCCCACAGAACTCCCGACCCATCCAACCCCCCCTGCTTCTTGACCCCTGACCGGCCCCTCCCAGGAACCCCGCCTCTAACCGCCCCCGGGACCCCATCCCCTATAACTCCCCCTGCTCCCTGTCCCCTGACTGCCCCAACACCTATCCATACCTCTGCCCCCTGACAGGCCCCCCGGGACTCCCACACCTATCCAACCTCCCTGTCCTGTGATTGCCCTGCCCCCAGAACCTCCGCCCCATCCAACACCCCCTGGTCCCTGACTGCCCCCCAGGACCCTCTGCCCCTTATCCAACCCCCCTGCCCCAAACTCTGCCCTCTTACCATGCTCCTCGGAGTGGCAGGAGTGGCAGCCGTGCTGTCTGGCTGGAGCCAGCCACATCGCTGCGCTGCCTGGCAGGAGCAGCAGGCCAGAGCGCTGGGGGTGTGGTGAACTGAGGCTGTGGGGAGGGTGGACAGGAGAGGGGCCGGGGGCTAGCCTCCCCTGCCGGGAGCTAGCCTCCCCTGCCGGGAGCTCAGCAGCTGGGCAGGACAGTCCCGTGGGCCAGATGTGGCCCGTGGGCCATAGTTTTCCCACCTCTGCTGTACAGACACACAGTAAAAAATGGTTCCTGCCCTGAAAAACTTACAATCTACGTATAAGATGAGAGTCAACAGACATACAGGGTGAGCACTATTATCCCCATTTGACAGATGGGGATCTGAAGCAGAGAGAAACAAAGAGATTTTCTACATGGCACCGGCAAAGAACGCTAGAGGGGTGTGATTTGTAGAGCATTCTAACATGTTGCACTCTTACTGCCCCATAAAGATCCTGCTGGCCACACTCTAAAGAGACCTAACTCATGTTAACGCCATCCTGTTTGAGATGGATCTACATCAAAGCGAACTAGGTACCTTTTAGAGCGCGCCAGTAGGCTCTATATATGGTAATTGTAAAGCGTTCTAGCGTGTTGCTCGCTAAATCATGCCCCTATAGTGGGCTTTGCTGGTGCTGTGTAGACATGCCCTCAGACTAACTTACCCAAGGTCACATGGGAAGCTTTATGACAGAGCAGAAAATTGAATTCAGATCTTCCAAATCCCAAATGAGCATTCTAACCACTGGACCAACATTGCCTTCTAGCTGGCATAGCCAAATGTATTTTAAACAGGCAGATTAATTCAATAGGCATGAAATATGTCTTTTAAAAAGTGCAACATTATCTTTTTTTCAATTGCCTTGCAGGAAAGCATGCATGCCTATGCAGCCAACGTTTATACTTCTGTTGTAGAAGAACTAGTGAAAGAAAAGCAACGCAAATTTATTGCTGTGGAGCAGGAATTCTTTCGCCTCTGGTGGGACACCACAGCCACGGATATATATAAACAGCAGGTAATGCAACTATAGTTACTGTTTTAACGCTGAGAGTCAGACCCTCTGCTCTTGTCTAAGTACGTACACTGCAGAGGGCAGGGGTGGGGTTCCGGGGCGGGGGGGCATAAGGCAGCTGAAAACTGACCATGCTACTGCCCTGATCCTGCCGACACTATGTGCAACTCTGATCCCTTTCTCGGAGGGCTTCTCTAATTTACACGAGCTGCTAACAGCTCCAAGAGGGTGCAGCCACAACTGGGAATCAGGGTGATTGAGGAGCATCTCAGCCACGACCCCTTTCCCCTGCTTTGTTAGCAACAGAGAGAGGAAGTATCATAAGAACTTATTTCTTCAGAGTGATTTTTTTAGGGCAGGATGCACTAGTTTTAGGGTCAGATTGTGCTAGGGGAGCCGAACTGTATTAGAAGATACTGGATTAATATCTGTTAATTATTTGACATTTCTGAACTGCAGCCAAAACATCAATAGCAATGAAAAATCGCTTATCTTTTTACTCTGGCATTACACACTTATTGCTATTGCTGTTGCTGTAGTAACAAGAAAATGTAAGGATCAGCAATGATACATTTGTGTACTTCTTGTGTTTGTGAACAATGACTCGTCTCTGTTGATCTTTAAAGTGTGGTTCTACTCAGAAAAGTGATTCTGTAGTGTTGGCATTGTGGAGGTTCCATGTTTCTTATATCTCAGTGACTATGATTTTAGTTCAGTTATTTGGTCTCAAAGTTTGGGTGGCTAGGCTAGTGGCAACACATTGTGCTGCGATATATGTGATCCAAGTTTAAGTCTGGCATCAGAAAACTGGGTGAGCTGCAAAGATAACAAAGGACTGTATTATGCCATATATTCCACATATGCCAGAGATCCCCCTTTGTTTCATTGTGAAGTTCCATGTAACAGTAGAATATGATCCATTGTCTGGGGGGGGGGGGATCTCAGTTTTGTTTATTTTAATTGAGGGACATTGTCAATTTAAAATTACACCTTTTGTCTGAATTTTTTTTTTTACCTACTATTCTGTCCATTTGCACCTAAGATTTCTATAATAGAAAGATTGTAGAAAAAAATAGTTTGTCTTGTGCATTTGACAGCATTCTGTAGATAGTCAGTTTAATTGTTTTAGTCAGTTAGCTTCTCTTTGCTTCTCCTGTTGTTTGTGTGGGTCTTTTGCACCTCAACAGAAAAGAGAGAATTGTTTCTAAATCAGAAAATGTTACTGCAAATCCACAAAAACTGGCCTGGGTACTCCTCCATGTGTAGTGTTTGAAAATGTTTTGAACTTCTAGTTAAAATTGTTTATGTTGTCCCTTTAACCTACACTGCAAGGAAAAGGCTTCTCTTTTTAATATTCATGTGCAATACCTTCAGGGAAGCTGAAATTGTGCTTCTCTCTCTGCATTTTCAGAACCAAGCAGTAAGAAAAGCTTCCATTTACAAGTTCTGATCTCCATAGTGCAAAATCAGTAGAAATATTAAACGTCGTGTCCTCGCTTCTCAGAACAGCTGCTGCTTTTTAATAGCCTTATATTCTCATTCTATTTTCCAGTCCATTTCAATACAAAATCATCCTGGTCCAAAGCCCAGAATGTGCTTGATTCACTTTTAGAGCAGTGCCAAAAAATGTACTGCTGGTTTAAAAAACGCAGTGATAGTTTTGTGATTGGTTATCTTATAGCCATCACAGTTAGAAACAAATGTAGTTTTAATCTTCAAGTGTTACAGATATTATTAAAACTAAATTAATTATATACCATTGGAGAGCTATGATACTAACTTTCCAGTGATTATAACGTTTGTTATTAACACTATCAAGTTGCCAGGTATTGGGCTTTGAAATCACATCAGTCCAATTACTGGCCTGCTTTTTTCACTTGAATTCTAACATTAGTGGCTACTATAACTATAAAATTACTACAATAATAGAGTTATATTATTTGAAGGCTTAAATCCCAACTTTCAAATGATATAAAGTATTAATCTAGCTCCAGCCATTTGTGAAATATTTGCTTCTGACTGGAGTGTAATTTTTATATATATACACACATATATAAAAGCAAGATAATTGGAGCTGATCCTGCAGTGTGGAAGGAGGAGCACATGGGATGATGTGTACCACAGCAATTGGACTCAGAGACAGACTCTCTTAACTCACATTGTGTGCAAATTTCCACACTACACATTCACACCTGAACCATGCCTATACTTCCAAGGTTTGAGTCTGTGCATTATAGTGTGGGGGTGAGGGAGACATGGGGCCACCTCCTTGTGACTGATCCTGGCCAGTATGCAGCAATCATTTGGGATGAAGAAAACAACTCTTGCCTGGTTGTAACTGGAGATAAGCAAAGGGGAGTAGGTGAACCAAATTGCTCAGAAGTATATGTTGGATTTAGAACTGGACTCAAAGCTTTCCCTCCTTGCTTCTGTCTTCTCCCCTCCCGCCCTCCCCCCCTCCCCCCCCCCCCAAGGAAAAAAATGTTCGGCAGTACAGGCTTTGTCCCCAGGTTTGGTGTGGGGGGAGAAGTGTCTGTCGTCTAACTTAATAACATTTTAAAAAATATTTTCAACCTCTAAGTAGTTCCACAAAACTTAAATAAAAAAGGCTTCCAAGCCCAGAAGTCTGGGTCAAAAGTTTCTCTCCAGGACATGCCCTCCAGAAGAGCAGTAATAGCTTCAGAAGCTTTTCATGCAGATCAGGAGGTAGTTCTGTGCCTACGCCAGATATCGGTTATCTGGTTTCCCACATTCAGCTGGAACTAATTTGTGAATGATCCAGCCCTAAAACACTTTCCAACATCATGAATGAAGGGATGATTATAACCAAAATCGACAATCTGGCGTCATATCTGAACAGTGATGGGGCATTCACTCAAAGATCCTGGGGAAAGTAGCATCATGGCTATGGAACTGGAATACTACATGCCAGATTTTTAAAATTAATTGATAGCAGAATATATGTTCAGACAGACAGTGTTTGATAATACTTGAGACTTCAAAGCTAATGTAATGTTTCAGAAAACTACTAAAAAAGCAGATAACAACAGCCTTATGGCCTTACCTTTGGTAGAATGGAACTGGATTATTATCAGGTTTTTTCCATAGCTCACACATTTGCTAAAATTTGTAATCAAGTTGTGGTTCACTAAAGGGGCAGATGCTTCCAATTTCCAGTAGCAATAGAATTCTTTTTACATGTATTTTTCTGGGGCAGGTGTTAAAATATACTTTTAAACTAGAATTTTGAGAAAAAAGATTAGGGAACACCTCTGTTTCTGATAAGATATCCAAAACTGCTACACGTGGAATAACTCCATATGTATGTCAGATCTTTAAAAAACCCAAAAAAACCCAATTACTCTCCTATGAAAATTGTATCAGATCTGTGTGGTACTTTGGGAATATAAATCTACAGGGCTATAGAAAGGATGAATAGTAATTGTGTAGGAAACAAAAGGGAACATGGATTAAGATTCAACAATGTTGCATTATTATTTTTATCTTCATGACAAAGCTGATATCTGACACTTCAATAAAAGCAGCAAAAAGTTGGAAAGTATGCAAAAACTGAGTTAGAATCATAGAAGGGTAGGGTTGGAAGGGGCCTTGAAAGGTCATTTAGTCCATTCCCCTGTGGGATGGCAGGATCAAGTATACCAAGATCATCCCTGACAGGTGTTTGTCTAACTGGTTCTTTAAAACCTCCAATCATGGGGATTCCACAACTTCTCTTGAAAACCTGTTCCACTGCCTAACTATCCTTATAGTTAGTTTTTTCCTGGTATGTAACCCAAATCTCCCTTGCTACAAATTAAGCTGATCATGTCTTGTCCTATCTTCAGTGGTCATGGAGAATAATTGATCACTGTCCTATTTATAACAGCCCTTAACATATTTGAAGACTATTATGAGGTCCTCTCCCAGTCATTTTTCTGAAGTCTAAACGTGCCCAGGTTTTTTTAACCTTTCCTCATAAGTCAGGTTTTCTCAGCCTTTTACTACTTCTGTTGCTTTCTTCTAGACTCTCTCCACTTTGTCCGCACTTTTCCTAAAGAGTGGTGCTCAACATTGGATACAGTATTCCAGCTGAGAACTCCTCAGTGCTGAGTAGAGCAGGACAATTACCTCCCTTGTCTTACATACAACATTCCTGTTAATACACCCCAGAAATATATTAACTTTTTCCACAACTGCATCACATTGTTGACTCATATACAGTTTGTGATCCACTCTAACCCCCATATCCTTATCAGCAGTACTATCACCTAGCCAGTTATTCCCTATTTTGTAGTTGTACTTTTGATTTGTCCTTCCTAAGTATAGTACTTTGCACTTCTCTTTATTAAATTTTATCTTGCTGATTTCAGACCTATTCTCCAATTTGTCAACTCATTGTGAAATCTCATTCTGTCCTCCAATGTGCTTGCAATCCTTCTGAGCTTGGAGTCATCTACATATTTTATAAGCATACTTATTTCCCTAGTTTGCTTCTGAGAGTGTTATGTGGGACAGTGTCAAAAGCCTCATTAAAATCAAGATATGTCATATCTATTGCTTGCTCCCATCCAAGGACCTCTCCAAGGAAGAAAATTAGGTTTGTTTGTCATTATTCTTGACAAATCCATGCTGTTCCTTATAATCCTATTGTGTTTACAAACTGATTGTTGAATAATTTGTTTTAGTATCTTTCCCAGTGGTGAAGTTAAGCCAGGTCTATAATTCCCCAGGATCCTCCTTGTTCCCTTTTTAAAGATAGGTACTATGTTTGTCCTTCTCCAGTCCTCTGGCATCTCACTCATCCTGCATGAGTTGTGGAAAATAATCACTAACAGTACTAAGATTGCCCCAGCTACCTTAAGTATCTTTGGATGAATTTCATTGGGCCCTTCTGACTTGAACATATTTAAGTTATCTGAATATTCTTTAACCAGTTTTTTCCCTATTTTGGCTTATGTTCATTCATCCTTGTTGTTAGTATTAATTATGTTGGGTATCTGGTCACAATTTAACTTTTTAGTGAAGAATGAAGCAAAATAGGCATTACTCACCTCAGCCTTCTCTATGTCATCGGTTATTGGCTCTTCTTCCCCCCCACTAAGTAACCTACACTTGCCTTCAACTTTTTCTTGCTCTTAATGTATAGAACCTCTTCTTAATTGACTTTTATGTCCCTTGGGAGGTATAGCTCATTTTGTGCCTTAACTTCTCTGATTTTGTCCCTATATGCTTGTGCTACTCTTTTGTACTTCTCCTTAGCAATTAGTCCACGTTTCCACTTTTTGTAGAATTCTTTTTTGGTTGTCAGGTCATTAAAGAGCTCCAGATGGAGCCATATTGGCCTCTTACTACTCTTCCTATCTTTCCTTCATATAGGGATAGTTTGCTGTTGCGCCTTTAATATTGTCTCCTTGAGAAACTGCCAGCTTTCCTGAATACCTTTTTCTCTTTACATTTTCTTCCCATGGGACCTTACCTACCCGTTCTCTGAATTTGTTAGTCAGCTTTTTTGAAGTCCATTGTCCTCATTCTGTAGCGCTCCTTCCTTTCTAAGGAAATCTATTATTTCATGGTCAGTTTCACCAAATTGCCTTCAACTTTCAGATTCACAACCAGTACCTCCCTATTAGTCAGCATCAAGTCTAAAATGGCTGTCTCCTTTCATTACTTCCTCCACCTTCTGAAACAAGAAGTTATCCCCAATACATTCCAAGAAATTATTGGGCATTTTGTGTTTTGCCATATTACTTTTGTCTAGGTGGTTAAAGTTCCCCATTAGTACCAAGTCTTGTGTTTTGGATATTTCTGTTATTTGTTCTAGAAATGCCTCAACCACCTCCTCCTTCTCATCTGGTGATCTGTATTAGACCCGTACCATGACTTCACCCCTTTTTTTTCCACTTTTATCTTCACCCAGTGACTTTCATCTGGTCTGCCTCTCACCTCCTTCTGGACCTCAGAACAAGTGTAAATATTCTTGATATATAATGCAACCCTAACTTCCTTTTTTCCCTGCATGTCCTTCCTGAGCAAGCTGTTTATCCCACCAGATCTCAGTGATGCCAGTTATGTCATAATTAACATGTTTCTTCCTGCCTATACTCCTTGAATTTGTGTACAGACCTCTAAGATGTTGAGTGGACTCGCCCACTTTTTCTCTTCTTTGCTCCTATGACCCTATTGTAATTTTTTATTCCCCACCACCCAACACATAGACCTTTGTTAAGATCACCCTTTTTATATCTATCGGTGGGTTTTGACACTTGCCTTCTTTGAACCTAGTTTAAAGCCCTCCTCCGTAGGTTGGTGAGTCAATATCCAAAGATGTCCTTTCCCTTCTGGGTCATATGGACCCCATCTCTTCCCAGCAGTCCTGCTTCCTGGAACAGCTTCCTATGATCGAGGAAACCAAAGCCTTCCTATCAACACCATCTCTGCAGCCATGCATTCATCTCCAGAATGTGTGTGTCCCTGTCTGGGCTCTTACACTCAACCAGAAGAATGGACAAGAATACCACCTGCGCCCCTGATTCCTTCACCCTTGCTCCCAAAGCCATGTATTCACTGCTGATCTGCTTAGGATCATACCTGGCAGTATCATTAGTGCCCCCAGGGATGAGAAGCATAGGGTAGTAGTCACAGGGACAGAGGAGCCTCAGCAACCTTTCCGTAATGTCTCAGAGGTGGGCTCCAGCCAGGCAGCACGCCTTCAGGACATGGTGTCAGGTCGGCAGATGGATGTCTCTGTCCCCCTCAGACAGGAGGCCCAACCACAACCACCACCACCCCCACACACACATCTCCTCCTATTAGATTTGGTGGTCGTGAGTCTCCTAGCCGTGGAGGAAGGTGATTCCTCCTCAGCCATTGGGGTCAGCTCCTCTCCCTCTGATCCCTGTACAGCATACTGTTTTTTGACATCAATGGATGCAGGACCTGGCTGGTAGGGCTGGAGCACTGTCTGCTGCCCTAGGTTGCCAGTAGCCAGTCTCCTCCCCACGGAGCGGCCGCTTGTCCTTTCTCCTCTGGTCCCTCTGTAGTTGGCTAGCATCCCACATCCCAGGTGTCTCCCTATGCGTCCTGTTGATGAAGTCTTCGTGCTCCCAGATGCTACACTGATTAGCCACCTCCCCCTGCAGCTGTCTTACCTGCTTCCGAGGGTCTCCACCAACAAACACCTCTCGCACTGGGTAGTTCCTCTAGCCTGGCTTTCATCTGTAGAACATGCAAGCCACATTCCCAGCAAGTCAAGTACAGGACTCTGGGCAGAAGCCTCCAGGGTCAGGATGCCTGACCACAGAATGCTCCCACAAGTGGCAGCAGAGGAAGAGCTAGCAGTAGCATAGATAAACATGATATATTGGGGAAGAATCAGTACAGCTTCTGTAAATGAAAATCATGCCTCACCAATCTATTAGAATTCTCTGAGGGGGTCAACAAGCATGCAGGCCAGGGGATCCAGTAAGCAGTCATGGGATCAAAGGGAAGGTCCTCTCATGGATCAGTAACTGGTTAAAAGATAGGAAACAAAGGGTAGGACTAAATGTTCAGTTTTCACAGTGGAGAGAAGTACATTGTGATGTCCCCCAGGGATCTGTACTGGGACCAATGCTGTTCAACATATTCATAATCTGGAAAAAGGGGTAAACAGGTGATAAAGTTTGCAGATAATACAAAATTACCCAAGATAGTTAAGTCCAAAGTAGCCTGAGAAGAATTACAAAGAGTTCTCACAAAATTGGGTGCCTGGGCAACAAAATGACAGATGAAATTCAGTGTTGATAACTGCAAAGTAATGCACAATGGAAAATGTAATCCCAACTATTAATACAAAATGATAAGGTCTGAATTAGCTGTTGTCATTCAAGAAAGAGATCTTTGGGTCTTTTCGATAGTTCTCTGAAAACATCCCCTTAATGTTCAGCGGCAGCCAAAAAAACGAACAAAATGTTAGAAAACATTCGGAAAGGGATAGATAATCAGACAGAAAATATTACAATGTCACTACAATGCCATTACAAATCTATGGTACACCCACACCTTGAATAGTGCATGCAGTTCAGGTTGCCCCAGATCAAAGAAGATATGAGAGAATTGGAAAGGGTACAGAGAAGCACTACAAAAATGATTAGGGGTATGGAACAGCTTCCATTTGAAAAGTGATTAGAACGACTGGCACTGTTCATCTTAGAAAAGAGACGACTATGAGAGGATACGATAGAGGTCTATAAAATCATAAATAGTGTGAAGAAAGTTAATAAGGAAGTGTTGTTTACCCTTTCACATAACACAAGAACTAGGAGTCATCCAATGAAATTAGTAGGCAACAAGTTTAAAACAAACATAAGGAAGTATTTCTTCACACAATGCACAGTCAATCTGTGGAACTCATTACTTGGGGATGCTGTGAAGGCCAAAGGTATAACTGGGTTCAGAAAAGAATTAGGTAAGTTCATGGAGGGATAGGTCCATTAATGGTTGTTATCCAAGATGATCTGAAACAATTTTAATTCTCTATTTATATCCCCACCACCCTGTACGCTCTGGTTGCAAGGTAGATCCACATTTGACAAATGTCACACTTAGATAACATGTTAAGGCCTGGACTGTATTTATAGCCTTAGTGGTAAAGATTGAAATTGTAATGGTGTTATCATTTGCCTTCTGTATATTCTGTATCGTAGGTACATCAGTTACTTCAAGAAGGGCGACTAGAATTCATAATTGGAGGTCAGGTGATGCATGATGAAGCTGTGACACATATTGATGACCAAATTTTACAGTTAACAGGCATGTTTCTTTGGTGTTTAACTCTTAGTTTTCATTGTTTGTTTGTTTTTTTCTGAATTCATTTTTATTTCCTAGATCTTTAAGAACTGACTTAAGTGTCTGTGAAAATGAATATCTACTGTATAGTGCAAACTTACCATACAGTTGTTTGCTCAAAAAAAATACAAAAAACTCCAACCAACAAACTGCAGTATACAGGAAAATCATTGTAAATTGGCTTGTAATTTAATTGCTCACCATTATATACTCTCTTAGGGGCTGTTTTACTGATTACACAGTCCTTGGTTCCCAAGAACAGCCTTGAGATAAAGATGTGCTAGATATTCAGTCACCACTTCTTTTTGGGGGGGCGGGGTTAAAAAGTTTCTAAAATCCATATTTTATTCTGTGCATAGGTGAATGCATATAATTTTTTTTTAAAGGGAAATGCAGATTTGGTAGCTAATTTAACGGGAGCAAATGAAACTAACAGATTTTGATTTCTAAAAAAGATTAGCATCACATGTTCCCCTCCCAGATCCTCAGTGTTGTGTGTTCAGTCTTTGTCCATGTGACTAAACCTGACTCACACATGCATTCCTGTGTTACTGTCTGCTGAGTTCGTCTTGGAATTAGGTAGTGCTTAGGCTCTTGGAGCCTGTGTTCCAAATGCTCTCCTGTCTGTATAGTTAATTGGATCACAACAACCTTGTTCACACTATATACACTATTCCCTTCGGTAACACCTGTTAAAGAGAAAACAGGCTACACTCTGAAATGTGTTTCAGTCAGAGAATGAAAATGCAAGCCTTTACTAATACTGTTTACATGGTAAGAATCATAAGGCTTGGGAGAGATGAAATAAAAAAATAGTGTCCCTAAATTTCATAATTAAATTAGCCATGATCTGAAGGCCCAGAATAAGATTCTATCCACAATAAAACAGAAATGATTATATCTTCAAATATTTCTAAAAGCATTTCCAAACTTGGAAACTATAAAATGACAATTTTGCATTTCTATAGCACTGAAGGTCCCAAGCACTGTACTCTTTTTTTATACTCACTTCTTGGCTATTTTTGTACTCCGTTTAAAGGGTTGTACTCAGTTTGAATTTAGCCCATAATTTAGCTTTTATGTTTTAATAAATGGAAAGGAAAGTACTAAACCTAAAACTAATAGAAATGACTATGGGTTTTTAAAATTAATTTAATTCCAATGGAAATAATTTGGGTATTTTTATTTGTGTTGGGGGATAGAGGGAGACATTTAATGTGGATCCAAAACCAGATGTGATTTATTTTCTTACTGATCTGTGGCTGAAATTTCATGAGAACAGCTTGCATAATTTCAGCAGAGTCTACCCCAAACTCAGCTTGTCATCTTGATTTGGACATCAATATGAGATTTAACCTAAATTTAATCTGGCTCACACCACTTGTCTCCCTGGTCTATATCTAGTCATAATTTCTTTTCATTAACTCTTTACTGCAGTTATACTTGGGATAGCAAAGCAAATATCACCAATGTGCACCTTGCTGCTGTGAATTCTTTGGCTTTGTTAAATTCCTCAAACCTTCAGATGTGTTTGAAAATAAAAATAAATCTTCACTGTAGTACCATATGCCGATGCAACTTGTAAGATGAACAAATGTGTTACTAGTAAAAACAAATTTTGCTTTACAGAGGGTCATGGATTTTTGTATGAAACCTTTGGGATGAGGCCTCGATTTTCTTGGCATGTAGATCCCTTTGGAGCTTCTGCTACTACACCTACTCTTTATGCTCTGGCTGGATTTAATGCCCACCTTATCTCTCGCATTGACTATGATCTGAAGGATGACATGCAGAAAACCAAGGTAAAACTACACAAGAGAATGGAACCAATGTTTGGCATGCAAGCTCCCTTTTGCAGCTTTTTCTTGATGTATGTAAACTCTGACTTCAAGAGAAGCATGTCTCCGAGCTTAGCAAGACAAAAGTATAGATTTTTCTCATGTGAAGAAAATGCACTGTTTGTGACATGTTTGTGAAACAATATTTGTCAGATTCTGCTCTGTTGATAACTTCGTCATGACCTCTTGTCAAAGACAAAGGAATTTATTCTAATCTTAAAAACATACACAATAAATAGTGGGCAATAGGGCAAGTCATAGGAGAACAGTCTCCTTGAGATTGGAACAATGGTTTTAAATACATAGCAAGTAAGATAATGCTGTTAACATAGATGGCAATTCAAGCTTCAAGTCAAGAAATCTTTCTTTTGCTCCCTTTTTTTAGATTCTGTATTTAAGTGAATACTGATACAAAGATTTTTTTTTAAACCCAATGAAATTTTTTATGCTTGTAAAACTGTTGGATAGTTATTATGGACAAAAGTTGTGACAAAATATGAGTGGGAAGTGAGTAGATATCTCTCAGAATTAAACCCATCTGTTCCAATTCTGTTCTTGAGCAAAATCTCCCAGGCATACCAAATCTGTTGTTTATTATGATGGCCCATAGTCTACCCTCAGCTGTACATGATGAACCCCAGTGAAGATAAGGGGTTGTACATGTGTAATGAAGGAAGAATCTCGCCCAATAAGCTGGGCGTTAGGCAGAGATTATATGAACCTTGGGTGAAATCCTGGCTTCACTGAAGGTAATGGCAAAATGCCCATTGACTTCAATAGGCCAGGATTTTACCCCTTGTGCCTCCTCAATGGAAGACTCTCCTTGACTACAGGGGAGATGGATTGGACCCTGCTAGCCCAAATCTGTTACATGTACACAGCTTCCATTGAAGCCAGTGGGAGTTGTGTTCATGTAAAGGAGTTCAAAATTGAGTCCCAAGGTGTTATTAATCATGATATTCTGTTATCTGCAGGTTTGGTTTCTTATGGTGATTTCTTTTTCTGCAGTATTTCTTTTTGTTTTTTTTAGAAGCTTCAGTTTGTATGGAGGGGCTCTCCCTCTTTATCTGAAAACCATGAGATCTTCACTCACGTTATGGATCAGTACAGCTACTGCACCCCATCGCAAATACCCTTTTCAAACAGGTTTGAATGCTTCCAAACCCTGCAGAAATATTGGTCACTTCAGTAATATCAAATCTTAGGCCAGGTCTACACTACAGACCTATACTGGTATAACTATGTTGCTCGGGGGTGTGAAAAATCTATACCCCTGAGCAATGTAGTTGTACTGACCTAACCCTTCACTATGTCGACAGGAGAGCTTCTTTCGGGGAAGTGAATTAACTACACTGACAGGAGAAGCGTCTTCACTTAAGCACTACAGTGGCACAGGTGCAGTGCTGCACGTGAAGATGAGCCCTTAGAATTTTAGGCAAAGTATAGAATGACTGACTGGCTGCTGAGCTTATTCTGTTTAAGAGAACTTTGAATTTTCTCTTTTGTCAGAGGCTTCTATTAGGCTTAAAAGGTGTCTGGACTCTTAAGACTCAATTCTGCAAGATGTTAAGAACCCTCAGCTACCACTGGCTTCAATGAGAGGTGAGGGTGCTCAGCAACTCTCAGGATTGAATCTTTATTCTCCATTCCTGATCTTAAAAGTTAGTGTTAGTGTTGTACCAATAAAATAAAAACCAGCAGGATCTTATTAAAGGGAAAAAGGCAAAATACCACATTTATTGTGAATACAGAAAGAATCATAGTAAGCAGTTAGTTATAGTTATAACATTCCATTCAATCTCATATTTAGTCACACATTCATTCATACAAACACACACACACACACAGGTTCTGCAAGGTTGTTATCATAGTTACCAGCCTTAGAGTTGCTCATGCCAAGCCACTGGCCCGGTGGCCTGGACATGAGGAGGGAGCAGGGCCTTGTCAGATGCTCATCTGATGCTCCTGGAAGTTGGTTTGCAGAATCAGACCCCCCCAAAGTTCTCACTTTTTAGAGTCTATTTTTATAGGAATTTCTTCCTATGCCAGTCTATGGGAATTGCTTCATCATGCTGTTGCTGAATCAATCAGCAGATAGCACATTCCTGACGGCTCCAAGATGTTATCTTGTTCTTTGGTTCTCCCATTCTTGAGGCTGTTGGGTGGATTCCAGTCTGCCCTCCGGGGGGGGGGGGGGGGGGTTCCTCTGGTTATTTCCACTTGACGCCTTCTTCAGCCGATGGACACTGGATTCTTAGGCTTGCACCTCCCTGATCATTCAGTTATTATCCACACCAAGCATCCATCCACATCCATCCTCTATATCTATTTTAATCACAATTGTTAATACAACAAAAGGGTGGGGAGTCTCTGGGTGCTGTTTCTGTTGTTAGAGTATTGCTTTGAGTCTCTCTCTCTGTGAATTGCTTTGAGAATAGACTCTGTCTTAGAATGTACTAACACAATTAGCAGCTTGCAAGTTTCACACATAGGGAGAGAAACAGTACCAAAAACCAAGAGACCTCTTAATTAGTAATACCCTGGAATTTAAACTCTGGGGAATCAAACTCATTTGTGATTTTAATACAGAACTTCTTTAATATGATCCAACATAATAATGGATTGGCTTTAAAAAAGCCTTTCCACCATAGCAATAGTGACACACAGAACGCTTATAGCTCTATCTATTGTGACACCCCCCCACCCAAAATGTTAAAAAAGAAATACAACTAACTAAATAACCCAAAATGAACAAATCAACCAACATAAACAGAAAATACCCCAGACAGAGGTTTGTTTTTGTTTTTATCCTCTTCAGCACAGAATGCAATGTAGAAGGAGCTAGAGACTCCATGAAGTCAGACAGGTATTTCGCTATTGCTAATGATTTTATGTGGAAGGTGCCCACAGTGATGGTGGCAGTCTAAAACCCTATGATACATTGTAAGCCACATTTATCAAGAAATGGACCTCAATAGATGTGGCTTACAGTCTGCCATATGGACCATGCTATGGAAATGTTTAAGAACTCTTGCATTAAAACAAAACCTTAGTAGACTTAAACCTACAATCTGTTTGATACTCTGTCATAGCCAGCAAATTATATTTTTGTAAGGAAAAGCAGGGGCTGGGCAGGAAGATTTCCAGGCTATTTTAACTCAAACCAAATACTTCTTTTATCAGACCTATATACCTTCTCCTACAGCTTAAGTTTTCAGTGTGTTTATACTAGCCACCTTTGGGGGCCCAGAAAGTCACATGGATGAAATAGAAAGTAAACACTGAGAACCAGTGTAAACCAGAATTGTGCTACTGAATCCTCATGTGCCAAACTGGATTTGTATCCCTGCATGATTTCATCCATTTTTTTCCCCAACTTGCTGTAAAAGTCCTTTTTGTAGTATGTTGCTTTCTCTTTCCACTTAGATCCGGGTTCTATTGGAATGGAATTGCAGTTTTCCCAGATCCACCAAAAGATGGTGTTTACCCCAACATGAGTGTCCCTGTTACTGATGCCAGCATTCATCTTTATGCACAGACCATGGTGGCAAACATTAAAAAGAGGGCAGCCTGGTTCCGAACTACTGATGTCCTATGGCCGTGGGTAAGTGTATCACTTTAGAACTTAATGACACATCCACAAGCTAAGTATGAGTCAACAGTGCAACACTGTTGCAAAAAAGGCGAACATAATTCTGGGATGTATTAGCAGGAATGTTGGGAGCAGGACACAAGAAGTAATTCTTCCACTCTACTCTGCACTGATTAGGCCTCAACGGGAGTATTATGTCCAGATCTGGGCACCACATTTCAGGAAGGATGTGGACAAATTGGAGAAAGTCCAGATAAAAGCAACAAAAATGATTAAAGGTGTAGAAAACATGACCTATGAGGGAAGATTGAAAAAAATCGGGTTTGTTTAGTGTGGAAAAGAGAAGACTGAGAGGGGACATGATAACCGTTTTCAAGTACATAAAAGGTTGTTACAAGGAGGAGGGAGAAGAATTGTTCTTAACCTCTAAGGATAGGACAAAAAGCAATGGGCTTAAATTGCAGCAAGGGAGGTTTAGGTTGGACATTAGGAAAAACTTCCTAAGTGTCAGGGTGGTTCAGCACTGGAATAAATTGCCTAGGGAGGTTGTGAAATCTCCATCATTGGCGATTTTTAAGAGCAGGTTAGACAAACTCCTGTCAGGAATGGTCTACTTCAATGTTTCCCAAACTTGTTCCGCCGCTTGTGCAGGGAAAGCCCCTGGCGGGCCAGGCTGGTTTGTTTACCTGCCACATCCGGAGGTTAGGCCGATCGCGGCTTCCAGTGGCCGCGGTTCGCTGCTCCAGGCCAATGGGAGCTGCTGGAAGCAGCGGCCAGTACGTCTCTCGGCCCGCACCGCTTCCAGCAGCTCCCATTGGCTTGGAGCAGCGAACCGCAGCCACTGGGAGCCACGATTGGCCAAACGTGCAGACGCGGTAGGTAAACAAACCAGCCCGGCCCGCCAGGGGCTTTCCCTGCACAAGCAGCGGAACAAGTCTGGGAACCACTGGTCTACATAATACTTAGTCCTGCTATGACTACAGGAGAGTGGACTAGATGACCTCTCGAGGTCCCTTCCAGTCCTTTGATTCTATGATCAGACAGACTGTGCTAGTAAATGGTATTCCCTCATGATCAGGATACCTCTTGTTTTTGTCAGAGGATTGCCTGTTTGGGGTCAGCTGCAGGAAGGTTCTTCAGAGAAGAGCTAGAGTGAAAGCTGAGGCTATGTGTTCATCATCAGGCCACTTTGGGGCCCTTTCCAAAGCTAAGCTGACTTTTGCAGACCAAAAAATAATCCTGAATTCACCCTGATTTGGGGGTGAGTTCATGTTTCTGTGCAAACTGTCCACCCAACCCTGTAGTATTATGAGTGCAGGCCGAACTTGGCGTTGTATACTAACATTTACGAAGGCGCTCTTTATTCCCCATGATGCATACAGAGATGTTGTGGTTCACACATCACGTGAAGATGTGAGGTGGGGCTGGTGTGGGAATCTTGCAGAGGTCATTGTTGAAAGGCAGTGTGTTCAAAGAAGATTTTCTGCACAAGAGGAAGATTTCCGAGAATATATCATTGTGCATCATACAAATCTATCATGAGACTGATTTTAAGAGTGTACACATAATACACTGGCTGAGTAATTTTAATTGTGTGCCTAATTTTCCTGTGCATTTGCTATGATTGAACACACAATAATAATAAATAGCTATGCTTTGTATTAGACACGTGTGTACACACAGATGCTCAGTATGCAGATGCAATCAGTTCAAGTGGGCATCCAAATTAAGTGTGTAGTTATGCACATGCATTTTTGATAATCAGGCTGCCTATATTTTGTGGATTCATTATCCCATTTAACTGTTCGTTTATCCACTTATTAGACTAGGGCTTATCATATTCTAGGCGGGAGGTTGTCAATAAATTGTGTAACATATGTGGTTCTTCTGTCCACATTGTTAGTGTGTTTTGTTGTTCCTTTCCTCTCCACCACTTACTCAGCACTGACGTAAGATTGTTTATTCTCGGCTCACAAAAATACATACAAACTCCTTCTCTTTTTGTCAAGAGCAAGCAAAGGAATGAGAGAATTGACTGAAAACTGCCCTTGCCAGACATCAGATAGACACACTGGGCAACCTCCCTACCAAGGAAATGCATGCTTTTGTGAGTTGTGCAATGTAGCCTAACTTAATTCCTGTCGATCATGGCAGTTGGTCAGTGTTGCTGTAGCCATGTTGGTCCCAGGATATTAGAGAGGCAAGGTGGGTGAGGTAATAATTTTTATTGGACTTGTCAGTTGTCCTATTTGAATAACCAAACCCATTCTTGCTACTTAGGCCCTGAACTTTTGACTGGTTTATGCAGATGAGCTCAGAAGGAAGAAGGATGTTTTACAGTGGATAAGAATTGTAATATAAGAACATCATTAAACTACCTCATCATGGAAGTTAATAACCTGTGGGTCACTTGCTAGGATCTTCTGGGGATGTCCCGCTTAATCAATTCCCAGCCATTATAAGGGTTTTAGGCACTGGTGCACCTCAGCGCCTCCTGTTCTTTCCCTGTGGCACACAATGATTCAGTCTCCTGAGGTCTGTAATATTTTGGTCTAATTCTGATTCTTGGGCTTGGTGTAAGGGTTGACTGGAGGGTAGTTAGTAGCCTGTGATATACAAAGAGATCAGACTAGATGATGTGATGGACCCTTCAGGCCTTCAGCTCTTGGACTCTGACTATAACTATAACTTACACTAACTCATATAGATGTGTTATTTTCTAAATTGCAGGGCTGTGACAAACAGTTCTTCAATGCATCAGTTCAGTACTCCAACATGGACCCATTATTAGATTACATTAACAAGCATGCTGATCAATTTGGAGTGACTGTCCAGTATTCCACTGTCAGTGATTACTTCCAGGCATTGTATAACAGAAACCTCACATGGGATATTCAGAATTATCAAGACTTTCTTCCATATTCAACAGGTACTTAACAATATGTTTTTTATACACTGCATATACCGATGGATATCAGTAGCTGGCATTGGGATTAGTTTATTGTAACAGGAGTGTAAGGAGCTGTCATAAATATAAAGGGAAGGGTAAACACCTTTAAATCCCTCCTGGCCAGAGGAAAAACCCTTTCACCTGTAAAGGGTTAAGAAGCTAAGACAACCTCACTGGCACCTGACCAAAATGACCAATGAGGAGACAAGATACTTTCAAAGCTGGAGGGGGGGAAACAAAGGGTTCTCTCTGTCTGTGTTGCTTTTGCCGCGACCAGAGCAGGAATGCAGGTCAGAACTCCTGTAAAAAGTCAGTAAGCAATCTAGTTAGATATGCGTTAGATTCTGTTTTGTTTAAATGGCTGATAAAATAAGTTGCGCTGAATGGAATGTATATTCCTGTTTTTGTGCCTTTTTGTAACCTAAGGTTTAGCCTAGAGGGATTCTCTATGTTTTGAATCTGATTACCCTGTAAGGTATTTACCATCCTGATTTTACAGAGGTGATTCTTTTACTTTTTCTTTCATTAAAATTCTTCTTTTAAGAACCTGATTGCTTTTACATTGTTCTTAAGATCCAAGGGTTTTGGTCTGTGTTCACCTATGCAAATTGGTGAGGATTTTTATCAAGCCTTCCCCAGGAAAGGGTGGTGTAGGGCTTGGGGGGATTTTGGGGGGAAAGACGTTTCCAAGTGGGCTCTTTCCCTGATATATTTGTTAGACGCTTGGTGGTGGCAGCAATAAAGTCCAGGGACAAAAGGTAAAATAGTTTGCACCTTGGGGAAACTTTAACCTAAGCTGGAAAAATAAGCTTAGGGGGTTTTCATGCAGGTCCCCACATCTGTACCCTAGAGTTCAGAGTGGGGAAGGAACCTTGACAGGAGCTTTTTTCCTGACTCACTCTTTCCGATTTGGTGGGCTCTATTAGCTCCAGTTCTGAAATATAAGAGGGGTTGGAGTGTCTTTCTGAGTCAGCAGGAACTAGGGGTGGAACCCAAGGGGTCCTGAAAGGAAAAGCACAGCGTGGGAGACAGTTTAGCCTGAAGTTTGTCTTTGCGGTGTGAGTATCAATAAAGGCAAATCCCAGGAAGGGTTAGGTTTGGAGTATATCTATGTCTGTACGTGCTGCCACTGTTGGTGAATCTCTGATGACCTGAAAGATAAAGTAAATAATGACTAATCAGATCCCCTGACGATTGCAAGTCAGGGATTTGGGAAAGCCGAGTACAGTGGATTAGGTCTGCAGAATTTAGAACAACTAGGCAAAGTTCAGTGGGTAGATGCAAGATATTGTGTTATGAAGGAGCAATAATTACCAAGCATAATCACAAGCTGAAAACTGGATACAGCAATACAAAGATGGACTTGGGGAAGAAGGGGTGATGGCAGGTGCACTAAACATAAGCATGTAGTGCAATGCTGTTGTTTATATATAAAAACTAGTTTAAAGCCATGCTGCCTTGGGGTGTATTTACAGAAGTAGGTCTTATGAAATCAGAAAGGTGATAACTCGTGAACTCTGGGGCAGGGATCCTGGGCCAGATTCTGCTTTATTACACCAGTGTAAATCTGGCATAACTCCACTGAAGTCATCAGATTTACACTGATGTATTATAGGTGGGCAAAAATTGGGGATTGGTCCTGCTTTGAGCAGGGGGTTGGACTAGATGACCTCCAGTGGTCCCTTCCAACCCTGATATTCTATGATTCAGTGAAATTCAGATGCCTTTATAAGGATTCGGCAGCATTGGGTAAGCTTATTGTACTGTCTAAAAAAATCAGTCTCTCTCTATTTAGTGTTAGAAAGATCACTGTGCTTTGAGCTTCGCAGCACAGAAGGGAAAGTGATAAACTGGAAAATACCCAAAGAGGTATACAAAGCTGATTAGAGAAATAGAGTGTATGTCCTGTAAAAACAGACCAGAGGAACTGGATATGCACAGATAGGATAAGAGATGGTGAAGAGGGGACATGAAAGCAATCTATAAATATCTGAACTTTCAATTGCCACTGTTAGGGAGGGTGGAATCACCCATCTTAGAGTAGTTTGCTAATCCTTTTGTCCTCCTATACCTCTGGAGCGCTTGATAATCTGGGAAGCCTGTTAAAATTATCTTCATTAATTTGAGTTGCTCAGCACTTGCTGCACCATGTGGTGCTCCTCAGGTTGTCACAGTGCTGCTGGGAGCTCAAAGTATACATGTGATTCTGGACAATTTAGGTACAAAAGTGCAACATTTATACCAGAGAAGGCATCATAGAATCATAGAAATATAGGCTTGGAAGGGACCTTGAGAGGTCATCTAGTCCAGCCTCTTGCACAAAGGCAAGTCCAAGTAAACCTAGACCATCCATGACAGGTGTTTGGCCAACCTGTTCTTAAAAACCTCCAATGACAGAGATTCCACAATCTCCCTGGGAAGTCTATTCCAGTGCTTAACTACCCTTGTAGTGAGAAAGTTTTTCCTAATATCTAACCGAAATAGTCCTTGTTGCAGATTAAGCCCATTACTCCTTGTCCCACCTTCAGTGGACATGGAGAACAATTGATCACCATCTTCTTTATAATAGTCCTTAATATATTTGAAGACTGTTATCTGGTCTGCCCTCAGTCTTCTTTTTCTCAAGACTAAACATGCCTAGGTTTTTTAACCTTTCCTCAGAGGTCAGATTTGCTAAACCTTTTTATCATTTTTGTTACTCTTCTCTGGACACTCTCTCCAATTTGTCCACTTCTTTCTCATAATGTGGTGCCCAGAATTGAACCCAGTACTCTACCTGAGGCCTCACCAGTGCCAAGTAGAACAGAGCAATTGCCTCCTGAGTCTTTACTCTTGTTAATGCACCCCAGAATTATATTGCCCTTTTTCTACACTGCTTCACATTGTTGACTGATATTAAATGTGTCACCCATTATAACCTCAGTTCCTTTTCAGCAGTACTGCTGGCTTAGCTAATTATTACCCAATCTGTGCATTTTATTTTTCCTTCCTAAGTGTAGAACTTTGCATTTGTCTTTTTTTAATTTCATCTTGTTGATTTCAGACCAATTCTCCAGTTTGTCAAAGTCATTTTGAATTCTAATTTTGGCCTCCAAAGGACTTACAACCCCTCACAACTTGGTACCATCTGAAAATGTTGAATAGGACCAGTCAAACCGTTGTAGCACTCTGCTAGGTATGCCTTCCCAATTTAACAGGGAGCCAGGAATAGTTACTCTTTGTTTGTGGTCCTTCAACCAGTTTATAGTTAGGCTTGGCAGAATCTGAGGGGTTTTTTAATAATTTCACTGGATAATATCAATGTTTATTTTTAAGCATTTTTTAAAATTTTTATCAATTTAAATTTTCACAGTTGTGAGAAATTATGGAAATAGTGTCAGACAAAAATGGCAGGTCACACAATTATTTGATGATAGAAGACATTGATTTTTTTTAAAATAAAGCTTTATAACTGTTAAAACACATTTTCAACATCACATGTCAAAATGTACAGAGTAAATATCCTTAGATCAAAGTCTGATAAGTTTTCAAGTAGCATTTTTCTTACTTTGCTTATCTGTAAATTTCAGTTATTATTGAGGGAAACTTTTTCTTTTTTCGGTTTGTGAGTGTACAGTGAGACTGATATTTACCAATAAAAATCTGATCCGTGCAAGCCTAGTTATAGTGATGTCATCGAGTTTGCTTTTCCCCTAGTTTGCTTATGAGACGGTCATGTGGGACTGTGTCAAAAGCCTTACTAAAATCAAGAGATATCACATCTGTTGTTTCTCTCCTATCCACTGGGCCAGTAACCCTGTCAAAGAAGGAAATTAGGGTGGTTTGACATGATTTGGCTTTGATAAATTCATGTTGGCTATTCTTTATAACCTAATTATTTTCTGGGTGCTTACAAATTGATTGCTTAATTTGTTGCCGTATCTTTCAAAGTATTGAAGTTAGGCTGACGTCTCAGTTCCTAATACTGAGAATTTGCTTCAGGGTGCGTACAAAATGTTCCCCATGGAAGTATTCTTCCAACTCAGAGTCAGGTATGGCTACCGATGGATAAGGGTCAGGCTAGCCAAATTTCATTCACATATGGCAGTAACCGTTTTTTGCTTCTGTCTCTGATGTAAGTGGATCCATGGCTATTTCATCATTTTCCTTTGCACTCTGGATAGACACATGAGTATTCTGGACTATATTTAATTTGCTTGCCCAATATTCTGGGGCTCTTCTGCTGTTAACATATTTTTTTAATTAATGATGAAAAGGGATCATTGCTTCCCATGATAATTTTTCAGAATGATCCCCTGACTCATGCACCTCCATCTAGGGATCCCATCATTTCAGGTAATGCACTGATAAATGTACTATTAGTATTGCCATGAGCAGACCACCACAATCCCGCCACTTGCGTGTTTTAGCTGCCTGTATGTTCAATGTACTTTACATGCTGCAGTTGGTTGTCATTACTTATTTGTGTTATGGTAGCATCCTCAATGTGCTAGGAGATCTCCATGCAATTTGTGCCTGTCACCAGCTCCCGGTGTGATCTTTTGAGCAGTTTCTGCTGCTCCTGACTGTCCTCCTTAGTTTCCCCTTGGTCAGGGCAGTTCATGGACCCTCACCTCTAATTAAGTCTAGCAGTCTGCTTTAGACTTTTGGCTGTGTTCGTGGAAACAGCCAGATGCAGGTGAGTTGTCCCTGTGCCGTCCCAGACCTTTCTGCCTTCCCTTCCTTCTCTGCACTCTCTTCTTTATAGCAGCATCTATTGGCTGCAGCTGTGGGTGCCTGCCTCTGTGACTGGCAGCTCTAGCAACTGCGTGGAGGTGTTATCAAACTGCTTGCCTGTAGACAGGAGAGACTTTACTCCCACTTCTGTCTGTGCTCAATAGGGGGTTTATAGACCCCATTACAGTGTCCCCAAAGGGTTTACCCTGCCTCTTATTGCAATATATATTTAGATGTTTGTGTGCTTTGTAAGGCCACATATTCTGTTTTTAGCCTCACAAACAAATAATTGAAATGCTCCTCTTTGACCACTTGAGGGCATCTGTTGATACATTTTGCAATCTCACTGTAGTCCTGAATGCGTGTTGCCATATCACCCATTCTACTCCAGCCAAGGAAATGAAATTAAAACCATTCTGTTTTCCCTCCTCCTTTTAGTCAGGCATATGGAGGGTTCATAACAAATGATAACTATCAATCATAAAGCTCTTCTTTTATTGATTAAAAATAAATGTGCTCCAATGACACTACTGAATTTGTCTTGTACAATTTCATGGGAACTTAATTTCAGTAAGAAGAGGCTTATTTTCACAGATAATTGCCTCAAATCAGCAAAGTTTGTAGGTTTCTAGTACAAAGTACTGTAGCTTCCTGGTCATGTCTATTTAATGCTCCGCAGTGAATGGGTGGGGAGAGAGTGCTGTGACTTGTAACGCTTAGCATTATTTTCCCCTCAGCAGCTGTTGCTTTTTATAGATAAGAAGTTGCATAGTCGAGGAGTGTAAGTAGTCAAAAATGGAGTAAGCAAGGTACAGTACTTTACTGTGTGTCGTGTCTCTCAAATTCTTCATAGAACCATTTCAAGCGTGGACTGGGTTTTATACTTCCCGCAGTGTTTTAAAAGGAATTGCACGGAGAGCAAGTTCACTTCTCTACGCTGGAGAGTCATTTTTCGTACAGTATGTTCAGAAATACCCAGCAGGTTCTGTTTGTAAATTCTGGGCCTTACAGCAGCTCCGCAGTCTTCGATGGGCAGTCTCTGAGGTAAACTTACACATTTTTGATTAGAAAAATTATATACACTGTTACCCAAACGTCACTTTTCATAGAATCACAGAATATCAGAGTTGTAAGGGACCTCAGGAGGTCATCTAGTCAAACACCATGCTCAAAGCAGGACTGATCCCCAATTAAATCATCCCAGCCAGGGCTTTGTCAAGCCTGACCTTAAAAACTTCTAAGGAAGGAGATTCCACCACCTCCCTAGGTAACGCATTCCAGTGTTTCACCACCCTCCTAGTGAAAAAGTTTTTCCTAATATCCAACCTAAATCTCCCCCACTGCAACTTGAGACCATTACCCCTTGTCCTGTCATCCGCTACCACTGAGAATAGTCTAGATCCATCCTCTTTGGAACCACCTTTCAGGTAGTTGAAAGCAGCTATCAAATCCCCCCTCATTCTTCTCTTCCGTAGACTAAACAATCCCAGTTCCCTCAGCCTCTCCTCATAAGTCATGTGTTCCAGTCCCCTAATCATTTTTGATGCCCTCCACTGGACTCTCTCCAATTTTTCCACATCCTTCTTGTAGTGTGGGGCCCAAAACTGGACACACTACTCCAGATGAGGCCTCACCAATGTCGAATAGAGGGGAACGATCACGTCCCTCGATCTGCTGGCAATGCCCCTATTTATACATCCCAAAATGCCATTGGCCTTCTTGGCAACAAGGGCACACTGTTGACTCATATCCAGCTTCTCGTCCACTGTAACCCCTAGGTCCTTTTCTGCAGAACTGCTGCCTAGCCATTCGGTCCCTAGTCTGTAGCGGTGCATTGGATTCTTCCATCCTAAGTGCAGGACTCTGCGCTTATCCTTGTTGAACCTCATGAGATTTCTTTTGGCCCAATCCTCTTATTTGTCTAGGGCCCTCTGTATCCTATCCCTACCCTCCAGCGTATCAACCACTCCTCCCAGTTTAGTGTCGTCTGCAAACTTGCTGAGGGTGCAATCCACACCATCCTCCAGATCATTTATAAAGATATTGAACAAAACCAGCCCCAGGACCGACCCTTGGGGCGCTCTTCTTGATACTGGCTGCCAACTAGACATGGAGCCATTGATCACTATCCGTTGAGCCCGACAATCTAGCCAACTTTCTACCCACCTTACAGTGCATTCATCCAGCCCATACTTCTTTGACTTGCTGACAACAATACTGTGGGAGACAGTGTCAAAAGCTTTGCTAAAGTCAAGGAATAACAAGTCCACAGAACCAGTTATCTCGTCATAGAAGGCAATGAAGTTAGCCAGGCATGACTTGCCCTTGGTGAATCCATGCTGACTGTTCCTGATCACTTTCCTCTCCTCTAAGTGCTTCAGAATTGATTCCTTGAGGACCTGCTCCATGATTTTTCCGGGGACTGAGGTGAGGCTGACTGGCCTGTAGTACCCCGGATCCTCCTTCTTCCCTTTTTTAAAGACGGGCACTACATTAGCCTTTTTCCAGTCGTCCAGGACTTCCCCGGATCGCCATGAGTTTTCAAAGATAATAGCTAATGCCTCTGCAATCACATCCGCCAACTCCTTTAGCACTCTCGGATGCAACGCATCCGGCCCCATGGAGTTGTTCACGTCCAGCTTTTTTAAATAGTCCCGAATCACTTCTTTCTCCACAGAGGGCTGGTCACCTCCTCCCCATGCTGTGCTGCCCAGTGCAGTAGTCTGGGAGCTGACCTTGTTCGTGAAGACAGAGGCAAAAATAGTATTGAGTACATTAGCTTTTTCCACATCCTCTGTCCCTCGCTTGCCTCCCCCATTCAGTAAGGGGCCCACACTTTCCTTGACTTTCTTCTTGTTGCCAATATACCTGAAGAAACCCTTCTTGTTACTCTTAACATCTCTTGCTAGCTGCAACTCCAGGTATGATTTAGCCTTCCTGATTTCACTCCTGCATGCATGAGCAATATTTTTATACTCATCTCTGGTCATTTGTCCAATCTTCCACTTCTTGTAAGCTTCTTTTTTGTGTTTAAGATCAGCAAGGATTTCACTGTTAAGCCAAGCTGGTCGCCTGCCATATTTACTATTCTTTCTACACATCGGGATGGTTTGTCCCTGTAACCTCAATAAGGATTCTTTAAAATAAAGCCAGCTCCTTTGGACTCCTTTTCCCCTCATGTTATTCTCCCAGGGGATCTTGCCCATCAGTTCCCTGAGGGAGTCAAAGTCTGCTTTTCTGAAGTCCAGGGTCTATATTCTGCTGCTTTCCTTTCCTCCTTGTGTCAGGATCCTGAACTCGACCAGCTCATGGTCACTGCCTCCCAGGTTCCCATCCACTTTAGCTTCCCCTACTAATTCTTCCCGGTTTGTGAGCAGCAGGTCAAGAAGAGCTCTGCCCCTAGTTGATTCCTCCAGCACTTGCACCAGGAAATTGTCCCCTACATTTTTCAAAAACTTCCTGGATTGTCTGTGCACCGCTGTATTGCTCTCCCAGCAGATATCGCGGTGATTGAAGTCTCCCATGATAACCAGGGTGTGCGATCTAGTAGCTTCTGCGAGTTTTGAAGACGAATTCACAAATTATAATTGTTGTGCAAGTATTGCACCATAATTTGCATCTGGGGTTAGTTGGTGGGCACAACTAATAGTATTCAGTCAATCATTGTGCCCACAAATCAAGTTGTTTGGTTATGTATTGTCACTTATGCATCTGAGTGTGTGTGTGAGAGAGAGAGCTAGTGGTAGGCGTCCCCAGCTTAGAAAAGCAAATAAAGCTCCAAGTCTCAGCCCTTTCAAGGCCCTTTCCTCAGGACTTGTTTTATTATCCACAAAATGGTCATAAAACAAAGCAAACATAGTGGGAAAACACTGGGTAATAGTCTCAGAGGCTTTCCCCACTTCAACCAACCCGGAGAGAAGAGACACTCTCTTCCTCTTTTTGACCCAGCTTCCCCTTCCTTTTACATTCTGACCACAGCAGCCATGTGGCCTGTTGGGACCTGTTAACCCTTTTTATGCTGCAGCACCTAGTCACAGGGTGCAATCAACTGTGGAGGTAATATTGTGCTGTAAAATTAAAGGCTAAATTGAGACCCTGAAAAAAAATATCTGTCCTTACGTATTTCACTTTTGTGACCCAATCACTGATTATGTGGGAAGGCATTCATAATAATCTCACACTAAAAGGAAAAGATAGATGGAAATCTTTGTGTGTCTTGTCTTTGACTATCTTGCTTCATTTATTACTCTTTAGGAATAGTCAAAATACAAATTTGGGACTACAGTTGTAGGAAAGCAGTACATTAAATTATCTCACATGTGGGGATGATTTATTCATAGTACTATAATTCAATTGTGCAGACCTAAATTTGGGATTCAAGTGGATTGTAACTTTTAAATCTCTTTTAAATGTAAGGTTCAGCACCATGATGGTATAACAGGGACAGAATCCCCCAAGGTGAAGGACATGTATATGAATCACTTGATGGATGGAATAGTTAATGTGAAGAAACTGATGGCATCCATAATCTTAGACACAGACAATGCCAAGAAGAATGGAAAACTCTATTCTTATGTTTACAATAAAGACATAGGAAAACGAGGTAATGTCTTAAATTCTTTTTGTTTTTCTAGATTGGTGTATGAAGCATATTCTCCTGCTCAAATTAAATGGCAAAAGTGTTATCGTTGTAAGTAGAGCTGGGCAAAGATTTTCGGACAAATAGTTTATGAAACAAAAAATGCAGTTTTGGTCAACCCAAATCCTTGATTAATGGATTAGAAAACATGTCTTACTGTGATAGACTCAAGGAGCTCAATCTTTTTAGTTTAACAAAGAGAATCATAGAATATCAGGGTTGGAAGGGACCTCAGGAGGTCATCTAGTCAAACACGATGCTCAAAGCAGGACCAATCCCCAACTAAATCATCCCAGCTAAGGCTTTGTCAAGTCGGACCTTAAAAACCTCAAAGGAAGGAGTTTCCACCACCTCCCTAGGCAATGCATTCCAGTGCTTCACCACCCTCTTAGTGAAAAAGATTTTCCTAATATCAAACCAAAACCTCCCCAACTGCAACTTCAGACCATTACTCCTTGTTCTGTCATCTGCTACCACTGAGAACATTCCAGATCCATCCTCTTTTGGAACCCCCTTTCAGGAAGTTGAAAGCAGCTATCAAATCCCCCCTCATTCTTCTCTTCTGCAGACTAAACAATCACAGTTCCCCCAGCCTCTCCTCGTAAGTCATGTGTTGCAGTCCCCTAATCATTTTTCTTGCCCTCCGCTGGACTCTTTCCAATTTTTCCACATCCTTCTTGTAGTGTAGGGCCCAAAACTGGACACAATACTCCAGATGAGGCCTCACCAATGTGGAATAGAGGGGAAAGATCACGTCCCTGGATCTGCTGGCAATGCCTGTACTTATACAGCCCAAACTGCTGTTAGCCTTCTTGGCAACAAGGGCACACTGTTGACTCATATCCAGCTTCTGGTCCACCGTAACCCCTAGGTCCTTTTCTGCAGAACTGCTGCCTAGCCATTTGATCCCTAGTCAGTAGCAGTGCATGGGATTCTTCCTTCCTAAGTGAAGGACTCTGCACTTATTCTTGTTGAATCTCATGAGATTTCTTTTGGCCCAATCCTCTTATTTGTCTAGGGCCCTCTGTATCCTATCCCTACCCTCCAGCTTATCTACCACTCCTCCCAGTTTGGTGTCATCTGAAAACTTGAGGAGGGTGCAATCCATGCCGTCCTCCAGATCAGCAATGAAGATATTGAACAAAACCAGCCCCAGGACTCACCCTTGGGGCACTCCGCTTGATACTGGCTGCCAACTAGACATGGAGCCATTGATCACTATCCGTTGAGCCCAACAATCTAGCCAGCTTTCTGTCCACCTTATCGTCCATTCAGCCAGCCCATACTTTTTTAACTTGCTGACAAGAATACACGGTGGGAGACCGTGTCAAAAGTTTTGCTAAAGTCAAGGAATAAGACGTCCACTGCTTTCCCCTCATCCACAGAGCCAGTTATCTTGTCATAGAAGGCAATTAGATTAGTCAGGCTTGACTTGCCCTTGGTGAATCCATGCTGACTGTTCCTGATCACTTTCCTCTCCTCTAAATGCTTCAGAATTGATTCCTTGAGGACCTGCTCCATGATTTTTCCAGGGACTGAGGTGAGGCTGACTGGCCTGTAGTTCCCAGGATCCTCCTTCTTCCCTTTTTTAAAGATGGGCACTATATTAGCCTTTTCCCAGTCGTCCAGGACCTTCCCGGATCACCATGAGTTTTCAGAGATAATGGCCAATGGCTCTGCAATCACATCCGCCAACTCCTTCAGCACCCTCGGATGCAGCGCATCTGGCCCCATGGACTTGTGGTTGTCCAGCTTTTCTAAATAGTCCCGAACCACTTCTTTCTCCACAGAGGGCTGGTCACCTCCTCCCCATGCTGTGCTGCCCAGTGCAGTAGTCTGGGAGCTGATCTTATTCATGAAGACAGAGGCAAAAATAGTATTGAGTACATTAGCTTTTTCCACATCCTCTGTCCCTCGCTTGCCTCCCCCATTCAGTAAGGGACCCACACTTTCCTTGACTTTCTTCTTGTTGCTGACATACCTGAAGAAACCCTTCTTGTTACTCTTAACATCTCTTGCTAGCTGCAACTCCAAGTGTGATTTGGCCTTCCTGATTTCACTCCTGCATGCCTGAGCAATATTTTTATACTCATCCTTGGTCATTTGTCCAATCTTCCACTTCTTGTAAGCTTCTTTTTTGTGTTTAAGATCAGCAAGGATTTCACTGTTAAGCCAAGCTGGTCGCCTGCCATATTTACTATTCTTTCTACACATCGGGATGGTTTGTCCCTGTAACCTCAATAAGGATTCTTTAAAATACAGCCAGCTCCCTTGGACTCCTTTTCCCCTCATGTTATTCTCCCAGGGGATCCTGCCCATCAGTTCCCTGAGGGAGTCAAAGTCTGCTTTTCTGAAGTCCAGGGTCTGTATTCTGGTGCTCTCCTTTCTTCCTTGTGTCAGGATCCTGAACTCGACCATCTTATGGTCACTGCCTCCCAGGTTCTCATCCACTTTTGCTTCCCCTACTAATTCTTCCCAGTTTGTGAGCAGCAGGTCAAGAAGAGCTCTGCCCCTAGTTGGTTCCTCTAGCACTTGCACCAGGAAATTGTCCCCTACACTTTCCAAAAACTTCCTGGATTGTCTGTGCACCGCTGTATTGCTCTCCCAGCAGATATCAGGGTGATTGAAGTCTCCCATGAGAACCAGGGCCTGTGATCTAGTAACTTCTGTTAGTTGCCGGAAGAAAGCCTCGTCCACCTCATCCCCTTGGTTTGGTGATCTATAGCAGACTCTCACCGCAACATCACCCTTGTTTCTCACACTTCTAAACTTAATCCGGAGACTGACAACTTAATTCCATCACTGCCAATTTTTTAAATCAAGATTGGATGTTTTTCTAAATGATATGCTCTAGGAATTATTTTTGGGGAAGCTCTGTGGTCTGTGTTACATAGGAGATCAGACTCAATGATCACAATCGTCCCTTGTGGCCTTGGAATCTATGAATCTATTAAAATATTTGCAACTGTTCGACAAAAATAATGTGAACCATTCGCAAAATGGCCAGAGGAGGAGCTGGTGGTGACACAGCCGCCAGTGCTGCTGTCCCGTTCTCTCTCCCCCTTCCCCCCACCCCAACCTTTAGCGCAATAGTTAGGACGCTCATCTGGGATGTGGAAGACCCAGGTTTGACCTGGAAGACCCTGTGCAGAACAGATGCCAAACTGATTTTTTTTTCTCCAGTTAACTGAAAATTCTAAAAAACTCTAAAACCTGGAACTGAATGCTAAGCTCTAATTGTAAGCCATCATTTGGAAGAGGCCAAGTACCAAGGATACCCACCAAGCCTCAAGCAAACTCAAGCAAGGCAGCTGAGCCACCAAGTCTCAGGCACCCAAAACCAAAGGTCATGCAGTAGGGACCCAGAGCTTTGTGTGAATAAAGACTACAGGACTGGACCCCAAATTCTGCCTTCAGACATGTGTCCAAAGGAGAATTTGGCATGACAAAGACAGTTCCTTAACTAGTCTTCCTAACTGGAGGAAGGAGTCTAGGATATACAGTAGTCAACTTTATGGAAGATTTTCCTTATGATTTACTTCCAGGATATGCAAGAATTTATTAATGTGTTCTAGGAATCTGTTTATTTGAGGAAGATTATGGAGTTCCTTTAAAAAAAGCTGGTTTGTTTTGGAGACTTTTATTATTGTTGAATGGAAACCGTGCTTTGGGCAGCAGCTTTTGCATTGTTTATGGGATATTGAAATTAGGTTTCCCTATAGAATCTCCTGCATAACACTACTGTATTTAGGCTGTATGATTGTAAATAGAGGAGAACTTTTTATTGTCATGACTTAGTGGCTAGCCTGTTGTAATTAATATTAATGGCAAATGTGTTTCTTTGAATTCTGGGCCTTTGTGTGGTTCAAACAGAAGAATAATATACCAAAGGGGCATTGGCTTTATGCAGTATTATAAATATAGATCTGAATGTGTAACCATGATACACTCTTTGAGGCATATTTTTTAGATTGAAACCTGAAAGATGGTGATCGTATTCTACGTGGGTAGTACTGTATGTTCCTTAAAAGAAAAATGACTGTGCATTACTGTTTCTTATTTTAAAGCTGTATTTTTACTTTGTGTGCGTGAAAAGGTACAAGGAGTGTTGAACAATACATTATTGTCTATAATCCCCTGGCATGGAACATCACTACCTTTGTCATTGTTGCTATGAGCTACTCAGCAGTCAGTGTGTATGATGAATTGGGACATCCTGTACCGGCACAGGTACTGTGTGGTTATGTTAATGTATATATTGCATTTCTCTTTGTAACTGGAAATGGCCCACCTTGATTATCACTACAAAAGGTTTTCTTCCCCTCTACCCCCACCCCCACCCCTGCTCTCCTGCTGGTAATAGCTCATCTTAAGTGATCGCTCTCCTTTCAGTGTGTATGATAACACCCATTGTTTCATGTTCTCTGTGTATATAAATCTCCTCACTGTATTTTCCACTGAATGCATCCAATGAAGTGAGCTATAGTTCATGAAAGCTTATGCTCAAATAAATTGGTTAGTCTCTAAGGTGCCACTAGTACTCCTTTTCTCTTTGTAACTGACTCTTTCATTGCAGTACAGTCATTTCCAATTCCCTTTTTTTCTTTCCCATCTTAGCAAGACATGATAGCTTCTCCTGTAAATTAGAAACAACAACATGATTATATTGGTTTTTCCCCAGTTGCTCATGTAATTAAGCACCCTGCCTATAAATCTCAGTTATTCAGTCCAATTTACTTTCCCAAAACAGAAAGTATCACCAAAATGTATAATGTTAAGGACAAAGGGGAGGATCCTGTATATTTTACAAGGATTTGAAATTATTTGGCATGTTAAGGAAACAAAAGAGGCCCCAAGGGAGGAGTGTGTGGAATTGGATGAGTGCAGGGTGGGCCCGCTCTCCCACAGTTGCAGTTTCTGTCCTGCGGGGCTGGGCCCGGCTCCCTCCTCCAGGCATGTCAACTTGCTGAACAAGATTGAAACATCACTCAGGTTTGGAGGGGCGTCCAGATCAAATTTCAGTGAGTGGCGTTGCAACCTGGCACGCGGGTTCACAGCACCAGTCAGGTTTGTCCCTGCCTCCCCTCCACCATGATGGAGGAGCACTTGGGCTAAATCTGCAAACCTTGGCACTGCAACCCTGGGTGCCAGGTCCCAATGCTCAGAGCAGGAGAGCAGGCCCAGACCTGCAGGACAGGAACCACTACTAGAGAACGGGTGTGCGACAGGCTTGCTCTTCACCCACCCCATCCACGCCAGACTGGAAGAATTGTGTTTGTCTAGGCCAGGGCCCAGTGATGGGTTAATCCAGTCCTGGATGTGGCGACCGATCCAGAACCTTTCCATGATCATTGGTAGGTTGGGATCCACTGTTTGGGAAACAGTGATTTAAAACACAATTTTGAAGTGTGTAGGCAGCCTCCGAGGAACCCCCAAGATGTTCCAATCATTTTTCTGTCAAACATCTTTTTTGTTAGTTTCAAGCGAGGTTTGCTTTTGTTTTTGTTTTTTCAATTACACTGGTCTTTTAAGATGGATTTGAAGGCACTGTTGCACTCATTTAAATCAACAGCTTTGATTTCATGTTGGCAAGGAGTTCGTTAAAATGTTAAATAATCTCATAGTTTGACACTAATATTTAATCCCAAACAAAACTGTGAATCTTAAATTGAAGTTGCTAAATAACTCCCCTCTTATCAAAACAGAAAAAAAGAACATCATAATTCTAAATTTTAAAGGTGAACATGTTTGGAAATTCTCATGTGAAGATACCAAGTGAGACTTTTCAAATATGCACGTTAGACATATATCAATTAGCTCTGTCTGAAATACAACATCATTCTCTCTCTTAACTTGCAGATCCAAAGCTCAGCAGAATCCCCCTCTACCTATGATCTGTATATTCTTGTCACATTAAGTGGTCTCAGTTACCGAAGATACAGCATTAAGTTATCAGCTGACAAGGAATCTGCATTCATTGCGAGATCAGTTAAATATGGACGAAAAGTCATAAAGCATGCTGATCATCAGAGTAGACGGCTGATTCCTGTGTTTAACGACTGCTACACAGTGATGTTGGACCAAAATACTAATCTAATGCACAGCATTACTGACAGGTGAGGCTACCAGCATTTTTCATTTTAGTCAAACAGCATTTTATGATAAGCAAAGCTTTTTAAAAAAAGGAAATCCAGATACTTGATCACATATTATCCTCTGAGGATTAACGACTAACAAGAGTGCTTTACAATCAAAGGACTTGAAAACTTCTCCCTTCTGCTCATTTTGTGAAGTGAGCTAATGAATGGTCTTATTCCTAAACTACTTTTTTCCCCTGTGGTATTGAATCTGTGTAGTCAGTGAAATGTTCATTGATTCATAATTCCAAGGCCAGAAGTATCACTGTGATCATCTAGTCTGACCTCCTGTATAGCACAGGCCATAGAACTTCCCCAAAATATTATGGTTAACTAACTTAGATTTTATAATGTACTAACTTTAGGAGATCAAGTATATTTAAAATAGATACTATAACAGGGTGCCCAAGTGCCCCCTTGTGGCTTTGCAGGCACCCTGCTCATGAGCCCCCTCTGATGGGCCCTTAAACACTCCACACAGTCTCTGATGTGGTTCACAGCACGCCTTCCCAGGGCTGGTTTAACATCAAATAAAGTTCACGCAGTCCTCAGAGTCCTTAATTACAAAATAATTCCCAGTGAGCCCCCAACATAAAGTCCATCATCACAATTCAACAGTTCATACTTAGCTCCAGTTCTTCTGCCATGCCGAGAGCTCTTCCTCTTCCAGTCTGCACCACCCAAAGCCATCAGTGCCAACCCTTTCTGCCTGGAGCTCAGCCCTCTGGCCCTGGCTTCCTCCTTCTTCAGTGTCTCCCTGTTCTGGGAGAGAAGGCAGTCTATATACTGCCGTCCTCCAGAATCGTCCTCCTGATTGCTAGGAGAGAGGGGAAACCTGCCCCACCTCACACTACAGGGCTCCTGATCCTGGGCCCTTAAAGGAACAGTGTCCGGGGGTTTTTCTCCCCTCATCCAACTCCCAGTACCCCGGTCCTGCTTCCTCACTTGTTCTACCCGGCCATTTTCTGGGTCTTTGTTTATTCCAGTACCCCAGAAATTGGGTCCTCTGGCCCCCTTTCCTCTTATACTAGTACATCCTGTTACAGATACAATACGAATCTACAGTGAATTTATATGATCTCACATGATGTAACGATAGCCAAGTGCTCTCCTCCCCATCAGTAATTCCTACTGTGTTCTCTAAAACTGCTAGCTCTAGGATGCAAACATAGAGAACTTCTTAAAGAGAACTTGACGTTCCTTTTATTTATTTATATTTAAATAAAAGGAAATAAAACCAAAAAACTGACCAAGAGTGCAAACTAACTGAATACATCTGTCGGTTTACAGGTCCGGATCCTTATATGGTTTAAATTGCCGTAGCTCCTTTGACTTCAGTGGAGTTATGCTGATTTACAATGGCAGACGGATCCAGCCCATAGTTTTCAAGTTGGCACATGCATCTTACTAATGATCTTGGATCTTATTCACAGAGGTGTTTTTGCTTAGAATCATCTCCCTCACAGGGGTATTTGGAGGATTAACTAGTTCCTAGTTAATGTTTGTACAGTACTTTGAAGATGGAAAGCGATAAGCATTATTATTAGAGATGGGCCTGAACCAAAGCCCTGGATTTGAACACTGAGAAAGATCAGATTCCATGTCCACATTTTAAAATTGGGCCCTCTCTCTAGAATGGAGATAAATTACAAATCTGGATTCAAACACCAACCTTAGAAATTTGGAGGATAGAAACTGTGAATCCAGATCTGCATTTGTGTGGCTCAGGCCTGTTATTGTGGTGTGTGATATTGAAATGTTACAGTTTACTGTTGAAGTTTTGGCAGGTCCCTTGGTATGGGAAAAGCTTGAGGAATACATAAATAAACACTATATCTGAAGGCTCTTCTTCTTCTCCCCTTTCCCTCTCTATAACTTTTCTCCACCCCCTGCTGATGTATGGTAGTTTGTGTCTGATGGGGCACGCCATCCCTGTATAAACACTCATACGAGGGAAGGGTGGTGGGGGTATCAGCAAGGGTGTTGAACACCCTAAAGCTTGTTTTGAAATGGTGGGGAAAGGTAGTCATCCCCTGTGCCCCTGCCTCCCCCAGCATCTCCCCCCCGCAAACCCCATGGTATTTAGCTGGATGTCCACACTGGCAGGTAGTTAGTGTTTGAGGTGGTTTAAAAATTCAATAAAGTGCCAGCCTTCGGTTGAACCAAATTTACTGCATGGAGTCTTCATTCCTGCTGTGTCTGAGTCAATGATTGTGGTAGAACTGCTAATGGTTTTGTGGCAAATTATGCTTTACACACAAATGGCCCATTAATAATGTTAACACTTACACAGAGCTTCATAATCACTGAGTAATTCAGTTCTCCTGACTCCCCAGCAAAGGCTGTCAATAAGTATTTTCCCTGCTTTACAAGGGAGCGGCAGGTGAATGTGGGAGGGAAGTTGGAAGACTAAGGGCTAGTCTACACTAGAAGCGCTAAAGAAGCGCAGCTGTACAACTGTAGCGTGTCTGGTGAAGAAGCTCTATGCTGACAGGAGAGAGCTCTCCCGTTAGCCCAATAAAACCACCTCAGTGAGAGGCAGTAGCTATGTCAGTGGGAGACGCTCTCCCACCAACATAGCACTGTCCACACAGGCGCTTAGCTTGGTGTAGCTTCGGTCACTCAGGGGGGTTGCTTAGAGATGTTACCCCTGAGTGATATAAGTCATAGCAATATATGTAGTAGTGTGTACAAGCTCTAAGTGGCACATCTCTACATACTTCACAAGTAGAAGAAGGAGGCAGAGTTGGTATTAAAACTGGCGAGTTCCTGATTCCACATCCTGTGCTCAGGTCTCTAAGGCCACCCCCTTTGTTACCAGGGCTGCGTATCAGGTCCTGGGTTATGTTAGTTTATGTAGCTATAAAAATTGCTTTAGCTGACCAGATTCTGCTTGACCAATATTATGTGACCTAAATTTTTATTCAGTAGAGAACCTTTGAACCCAGGTTCATAAGCAATCTTGCTCTTATAAGACTTCAAATCATGGAGCTAATGGGAATAACTTAAGCAACATTTAGATTTGCTGAAAACACAAAATGACACTGGGAATTGCATGAAATTGTTAAGGAGGCCAGTGACTATTTTACAATTATTTACAGTGGGTTCTGTGATGGCAAATATTTAGCAAGAGGCACTTGCCTTAGAATCATAGAATATCAGGGTTGGAAGGGACCTCAGGATGTCATCTAGTCAAACCCCCTGCTCAAAGCAGGACCAATCCCCAACTAAATCATCCCAGCCAGGGCTTTGTCAGGCCTGACCTTAAAAACCTCAAAGGAAGGAGATTCCACCACCTCCCTAGGTAACCCATTCCAGTTCTTCACCACCCTCCTAGTGAAAAAGTTTTTCCTAATATCCAACCTAAACCTCCCCCACTGCAACTTGAGACCATTACTCCTTGTTCTGTCATCTGCTACCACTGAGAACAGTCTAGATCCATCCTCTTTGGAACCTCATTTCAGGAAGTTGAAAGCAGCTATCAAATCCCCCCTCATTCTTCTCTTCTGCAGACTAAATAATCCCAGTTCCCCCAGCCTCTCCTCATAAGTCAGGTGTTGCAGTCCCCTAATCATTTTTATTGCCCTCCACTGGACTCTTTCCAATTTTTCCACATCCTTCTTGTAGTGTGGGGCCCAAAACTGGACACACTACTCCAGATGAGGCCTCACCAATGTCGAATAGAGGTGAACAATCATGTCCCTCGATCTGCTGGCTTTGCCCCTACTTATACATCCCAAAATACCATTGGCCTTCTTGGCAACAAGGGCACACTGTCGACTCATATCCAGCTTCTGGTCCACCGTAACCCCTAGGTCCTTTTCTGCAGAACTGCTGCCGAGCCACTTGGTCCCTAGTCTGTAGCAGTGTATGGGATTCTTCCTTCCTAAGTGAAGGACTCTGCACTTGTCCTTGTTGAACCTCATGAGATTTCTTTTGGCTCAATCCTCTAATTTGTCTAGGTCCCTCTGTATCCTGTCCCTACCCTCCAGCATATCTCCCACTTCTCCCAGTTTAGTGTCACCTGCAAACTTGCTGAGGGTGCAGTCCATGCCATCTTCCAGATCGTTAATGAAGATATTGAACAAAACCAGCCCCAGGACTCACCCTTGGGGCACTCCACTTGATACCGGCTGCCAACTAGACATGGAGCCATTGATCACTACCCATTGAGCCCGACAATCTAGCCAGCTTTCTATCCACCTTATCGTCCATTCATCCAGCCCATACTTCTTTAACTTGCTGGCAAGAATACTGTGGGAGACCGTATCAAAAGCTTTGCTAAAGTCAAGGAATAAGACGTCCACTGCTTTCCCCTCATCCACAGAGCCAGTTATCTTATCATAGAAGGCAATGAAGTTAGTCAGGCATGACTTGCCCTTGGTGAATCCATGCTGACTGTTCCTGATCACTTTCCTCTCCTCTAAGTGCTTCAAAATTGATTCCTTGAGGATCTGCTCCATGATTTCTTCCTGCTGGCCTCAATCTCCTGCTGCGTATTTATTCATTTTAGCTAAAGAAACAGATATTTTCTAAGATTCCCATCCTCATTCCCCTTGCAATTAAGTGTTGCAGATAATACTTACACAATGTATAGCTATATAATACATTTTCCCCTTTATACATTTACAGGAAGACTAACCGGACTGTCCAAGTAACTCAGGGGTTTCTTGAATATCATGTGAATGGAGATGTGAGGAAGGGGCCCATTTCAGATAACTACTTATTTACCCCTAATGGATCAGCTGTTGAAGAATCAGAAGCAGTGGGACTGGAGGTTGTTTCTGGAAACCTAATGAGAGAGATCAGGCAATATTTTTACAGGTAAAGATACTCATTTGAATTTTTCATCCTCTTTACACATGCAGGAGTAATCCTGTACAGCAGTGGTCTCCAACCTTTTTAAACCCAAGATCACTATTTGAATCTAAGTGCAACCCAGGATCTACCCTGTCCCTTCCCTGAGGCCCCACCCCTTCCCAAAAGCCTTACCCTGCTCACTCCATCCCCCCTCTCTCTCCGTCACTCGCTCTTCCCCACCCTCACTCAGTTTCACTGGGCTAAGGTAGTGGATTGGGGTTTGGGAGGGGGTTCAGGCTCTGGGCTGGGGCTGAGGGGTTCACAGTGTGGGAGGGGGCTCTGGGCTGAGCCTGGGGCAGGGGGTTGGGGTGCAAGAGGGAGTGAGGGGTGTAAGCTCTAGGAGGGAGTTTGGGTGCAGGAGGGGTCTCCGGCTGGGACAGGGGATTGGGGTGCAGGAGGGGGTGCAGGGTGTGGGCTCTGGGAGGGTGTTGGGTGCAGGAGGGGGCTCCAGACTGGGGCAGAGTGTTGGGGTGCAGGAAGGGGTACAGGGTGCTGGCTCTGGAAGGGGGGTCAGGCCTGGAGCAGGGGTGTGGGGTGTAGAAGGGAGTATAGGGTGCTAGGTCCGGGAGGGCGCTCAGGGCTGGGGGTTGGGGTGTAGGTGGGTTTGGGGTGCTGGCTCGGGGAGGGGGCTCAGGGTGGGGTTTGGGGTGGAAGAGGGGGTTCAGGGTACAGGAGGAGGTTTGGGGTTCTGGCTCCAGGACGGGGCTGGAGTGCGGCCTCCCGCCGAGCAGCACTTACTTCTGGTGGCCCCAGGTCAGTGGCAGGCACGGCAAGGCTAAGGCAGCTCTCTGCCTACCCCAGCCCCACACTGCTCCCGGAAGGGGCCAACATGCCTCTGTGGCCCCGGGGGGGAGGGAGCACATGGCTCCACGCACTGCCCCTCTCTGCAAGCACCACCCCCACAGCTCCCATGGGCCACAGCTTCCCATTCCCGGCCAATGGGAGCTGCAGGGGCAGTGCTTGCAGGCAGGAGTAGCTCATGGATGGAGATACCTGCCCACCTGCGGCTGCTCTGGCCGCTTCCAGGAGCAGCGTGGGGCCGGGGTAGGCAGGGAGTCTGCCTTAGCAGCAGCCCCGCTGCACCACCGGAGATCGCGATCGACTGGGAGATCCTCTAGGATTGACCAGTTGATTGCAATCTACCGTTTGGTGACCACTGCTGTACAAAGAAAAGGAGGACTTGTGGCACCTAGGAGACTAACCAGTTTATTTAAGCATAAGCTTTCATGAGCTACAGCTCACTTCATCGGACTGCTGTCCAGTCATCTCTAAACAGTGCCGTGTGTGTTGTACAGCTCTTAGTGGATTATGTTTAACATGTGGCTGGTGAAGAAGACACTGGTTCAGTACCTAGTTTAATGGTGCAGCTGTGGGTTTTGCTGTTGAGGTGAGGAGAGTTAGAAATGTGGTGTGTTCAGTTGTGAGTTGGTTTGTTTGTTTTTCATATGGAGTAACGGTGCAATTAAAAAACAAGATTCAAGTCTGCTGAGATCCTGAATCTTCTATGTTGGTTGAATTTCGACAAGTCTCTAATTAGAGTACAGGCTGCAATCTGCGTATTGGAAAAAGAGCTAATTAAAGACAAAAGAGGGAACTGAGTCCCCGACAATGAGGCATTCAGATCTCTTTTCTGTGAACTCTGAAGAGCTAGCTGCTTTTTCTCTGTTTAAGAGTATTTACAGCCAACTACCTTTTAATTTTTTTATTAGCTGATGGTTGTTTTATTGAAGTTTTTTGTTACTTTAAGTGAAATTGCCATGCACAAGGGCGGTTATTGTGTCAAGAAAGATTTGGAATTACTATACACATAAAAGATATAAAATGGAATTTGTGTATGAAAATTCATGTTCTTTAGATGGGAAAACTGAACTCAGGTTTATTTATATCTTTTCCTGAATGTAAACATGTTGTTTACATTGTTATTTGCAATACTTGTCTGTGCAGCATTTCAACTAGAAAGTAAATATGTTCTAGATAGACTTTCCATTTGAATAATGTTCATTTTGTATGTAAGGATTTTTTTTTTTTTTTTTGCTCTATAGTAATAGAAGTGTCTACTGTAGTCTGTACTTACATGACTATGAGAGTGAAAACAAGATAATATCCTTCCATTCAAGAGTGTATTAAGGAGAAATGACAGAAAAATAGCTATAATTTTGAACAATCCAAAATAAGAGGAACATGTAGTAAAATGAATGAAACCCACCTGCCCACCCACGCACACAACATGTGGGACACCAATGAATACTGTAGAATTTCCATTTATACAAATTGGATCTCTGAAATTTGAAAAGCTAAAAATCATTTCACTAGTTACACAAAGCAGGTAAAATCCAGACAAAATACTGCAGGTTCATTAATAATGCAAACTGTGACCTGACATAACTAATCAAATATTAGTTTAACTTGCTAAACTTCACATTATTTACCCTCTTGTTTTGTAGGAATATAACCTCTCAGGATTACATGTATGTGGCATATTCAAGAATCTACAGTATACCAGGAGGTTATGATGATAAGCTGCTTTGTCACAGGATAGAGCAAGAATACAGAGTTGGACCTTTGGAACTAAATCATGAGGCAATCCTCAGAACAAGCACAAATTTAAACACTAAGCAGACACTTTACACTGACAACAATGGCTATCAGATGCAGAAGAGACAGTACAAGGCCTATGCGAATAATACAGTGGCTCGGGTAAGCATAAAACTGTAATCCAAAATCAAGTGTGTATCCTGTTCATGCTCTGTTACGTTGCACAAACTTAATGTTTTTGTTGTTTAATTTATTGTGTGTCATCAGAACTATTATCCTATGGTCCAGACTGCCTACATTGAGGATGACAGCATGAGGCTGATGCTGCTTGCAGAAAGATCTCATGGTGTCTCAAGTCAAGGAAATGGGCAAGTGGAGGTAATGAATGAAAATGATTTGACAATAAAACAGTAATTTCATGGCTCCTGATGATCCGAATAAAGGATGATAGCTGATGACTGTTCTGGCATTTATCTTCATCATGCAGGTGATGCTTCATAGGAGACTGTGGAATAACCTTGAGTGGGACCTGAATTACAATCTCACTTTGAATGACACCTCAGTGGTTCGTCCACTGTTCTGGCTCATCTTAGGAACTAAGCCTGTGGCTGATGGTCTGTATCAGACAAGTGCTCTGGCTTTAGAACACAGACCAGTTGTTATGTATGGAGAGCTAACAGGTAACTGTTCTACTTACCTTTTTTAAAACTAAGAATTGTTCCTTTGTTTTGCCTAAAGTCAGACTCCTAAGTCTATATTTAGGCACCTAAACAGCTGGCCCACCTTTTCCAAGGTAAGCGCCCACAATTTCTCATTGCCTTTTAAGAGGAAGTGCTGGATGCTCAGCACCTTTGAAAATGGGGCTACTTATTCACATTCCTGGCTGTATAGATTTAGGAGCCTAACTCTAGGCATCCATTGGCTGAAAAACTTGACCACAGTAGCTAACTGAGAGAACTTTTGAGTCCAAGTTTAAAACATCTTTCAAATAAAAAAGACATGTAGTAGAATAGCAGTAGCAAGACTTGACGAAGCATGCTTTGCTGGGGCACTAATATACTTTTCAGCCAGTTCAAGTCATGCTGCTTTCCGCTTAGTACCTCAGAACGTCTGAAGAAAGAGTGCCTCACCCACTCCTGGTCTAATTCAGACAGTGGGAGGGCACTCTCTTCCCCTCCAAAGGCAGTGCAGTGCCACTGGCCAGGGTCCTCTTTCTTGACATAACCATGTTTTACATGATAGCTTTGGTTTTTTATTTCACATATAGACATACCAAAGCTGCATCAAGAACTTCATTCTGTTCAGAGGGATCCTGTAACCCTCCCAGCTAACCTGCATCTCCAGACTCTAAGCATTCCTGGGTGGACATATAGCTCCAACCACACTGAGCAGCTACATAATATTTACAAAGGTAGGTTCTCTTTTAGCAGTAAGTCATTTATAGATGGAGATTACTCAGCGTGTAACACTTACAAAGGCTGTTTTTCTCTTCCTTCTTTATTTTGTGACTATCGTTATTAATTATCTGTGTTACAGTAGCACCTGAACTAGGTCAGAGGACTCCGTGCTGCACAAACGTATAATAAAGACAGACCCTGCCTCAAAGAGTATAAGGGCCATTTAAGCACCCAATTCCCTTTGAAAATACCCCCCATGAGGTCTTTGAGGTAGAGTCTGTCTCTTACTAGATGTCTGCAGCACCTACACAATGGAGCTCCAGCTGGATTAAGGCCTTCAGATTCTATTGATGTAAATAAGTCAATGGGAGTTTCCCTGTGTTTTGTACCTTTGAAAATCTCTTCCTGAAATCTTACTTTAAGACAAGACATATGAGGTGAGTAACTTCCAACAGAAACCTTGAGTTTTTAGCATTAAATAATAAAACCTGTTTTGGTTTTTTTTTTTAGGTATACAAAAGCAAGAGGAGGCAGACTTCAGGCGTGTACTTCTAAGAATCAGGCATATGTATGAAGTGGGAGAGGACCCTATGCTATCTCAGCCTGCAACAGTGAATCTGAAAGTAAAATTAATCACTCCTGCTAAAGCACTGCTTAGGGGTTGTCTAAACAGTGGGGTAATGCGCTCTACAGAAGTGTGATTTCTAAATGCACAAATGTGTTGTGCATTAATTGGCCCATGTAGAACCTTCTGGTATGCACTAAAGTGTGCTTTAAAGTAGAGCTTTTACAAACTACGCTATGTTAAAGTGCAATAGGGAACCTTTAATACACAGACCATAGCATGCATCACATTAGCATGCTTAAGAAATCACCCTCTGTAGAACACATTACCCCACCTTGTAGACAAGCCCTCAGCCTATCTTTGACTGCTGAAGAGGAATCTTGTTACAAAAACATAACCTTCCTCTTCCTTTAATTGGAAACTACTCAAAAAATGGACCAGTAATGCTGCTACTGACACTACTGGCAAAAATCTGCCTCTAGCTGAGGTTAGAGTTAATTTTTTCCCCTACCCTTCACCGCAATAGCCATTACAAAGGCTCCGTTTTAGTCACGGGTATTTTTAGTAAAAGTCATGGACAGGTCATGGGCAATAAACAAAAAGTCACCGCCCTGTGACCTGTTCACTAAAATACCTGTGACTAAATCTTACCTGCTGGGAGGGGGGCGGTCCTGAAAACTGCTGCTGGGGTGGGGAGGCAGCGTGGGATGACGCTTCTGCTGTGGGGGGACAACCCAGGGTCCTGGTGCAGCAGGGTCGGCCTGGGGCCCCTTGCCACTGCTGGGGTGGGGGCGGCCTGTGGCCCCACTGACGCTGCTGCTCTGGGTGGGGGGGATCCGCCCATGGCCCCCCCGATGCCAGTCTGGGGGGGTGGGTGCACGGCCCAAGGCACCGCCGGTCCGGGCAGGGGGGGCAACCCAAGGTGCCGACGGTCTGGGCTGGGGGACGGCCTGAGGCACCGCCGCCACCATCACTGCTTGTCTGGGCTGGTGGGGGGTGGCCTGCAGCCCCACCGCTGTTGGTTTGGGCGTGGCCACCGCTGGTCTGGGTGGGAGGCGGCCCAGGGCCCCACCACCGCTCCAGGGCAGCACCGGGGACCAGCTGCCTGGGGCTGCCAGAGGAGCGGCCAGTGTGCTGGCCCTGGGCTTCCCCAGCCACTGGGGTGGTCCTAGGGTTAGCCGCACTAGCGTTGTAAAATTCACAGAGGTCACAGAAAGTCATGGAAGCCATGACTTCTGTGACGTCCGTGAATGATTCGCAGTCTTAGCTTTTACCCTAGCTGAACAGCCATCGCATTGACAGTAGAAAAATGTGCACCAGCATCAGTAGGATTGGGCCTATTGTGTAGATATTAATATAATATTTGCTGTGATAACTTGAATGTTATAGATACCGGTCTGTGATTTCTTTGTATCGAATGTTGGTGCAAGTAGCACCTGAGATTACTGAAATGTGAAAGCTTTAGAGAGGGTAAACATTATTTTTTCTCTATTTTTTTTCCCCAGTTGTGTTTTGTGCAGTTGACAGCACTATGTGTCTGGTCACTTTGACTGTATCTCTTGTAGAGACAGTTTCCCCTTTTGATTGTTTGGGTAGCAATATTTTTTATTTTATTTTTAAATAGGAGATTGTGATTGTGACACCACACATCCTGGCTGACTAGGAATGTGGCAGTTGACCCAAAAGAGGAGCCCGCCCTCTTCAGTGTCAAGAACACAGTATCTAATAAGTGCTCTGGTAACTTAAAAAGGGGATCCATTTGTGCTGAATCATCTGTGGTGGTTTTAAAATATACACAGCTCTGATAGTAATTGCTGAGAGTGTTAAACCTTTTGAGATTACGGATCAAAATTCTGCCCTTGCCCAGCTGCTCACTGAGCAGATGAGAGCTGCAGAAGGCATTTCCTTAAGTAACGTTAACTGGATATCTTGGGGTTTCTTTTTATGTAGTCTCTGCTGAAAGGGTTGGGAACAGTGGAGTTGGTGGAAGAGCGGTCGCTCACAGGAACCTGGGACATAAACACTTTGAAGCGATGGAAATGGAAATCAGCACAACATCTAAGCAAAGGTGGGTGGGAAACTAGATTTTGTTTCCTTTTTTCAAGCCCCAGGCTGTTGACAGGGTATTGATGGTATTTTCATTGGATGTTGCAGCTCAGGAAACAGTCTCACTGAGCAGATTCAAATGATCTGAAAGAGTTGTTATAGGTGGGGTTGGTAACACAGCCTATTATTAAATTTGCCTAACACTTCCCATTATAAGACCATGTTTTCATTGCTTAAAACTTTGCCAGACTATAACTGTGCTGAAACTTTATATATTGGGAGTCTGACTCAGGCTAAATGTTCTTCATAAATTTCAGTCAAAATGATTCAGCTATTTCTGAGAATGAGGCTAGGTAGTTGTACATGTAATAAAAAATTTTAGTGACCTCCTCTTTGAGAAGTTCGACCAGCCCCCTACTTTAGAGCAGGAACTTGAAATTTGACAGATGGGTGGCTTTTGTGCAAGGAATATCCCTTTTTGCCATGCCTGTGAAATTCTGCCCAAATTTGGCCAAACATTACAGATTGCACATGCAAAACTTGGCAGCTGAATTCCTATACATTCTGTCTGTACTGAGCATGCTCCTCTCTGGGGCGGAGTAGGATTTTCTCTGCAATTGTGGCTCTGGGCTGCTGTGAACCAGGCTGGGTCCAGGCTTTGGTACTGAGAGCAGTGAGACTGTCTCTCCTGTGCTCTCAGTGACTCCCAGGCACCAGGAGAAGGAAGCAGCCTGATTCAAAAACAGAGGGTGACGAGCTAGACCTTGGAGGAAGCATAGGGGAGTAGATTGGGACAAGAATTCTGAGGGTGGGGTAGGCTCCCATGGGCTCCCCACACCCCACTGGCTCCCTGTCACAGTCTCCTTGCCCAGCCAACCTCAATCTTGCCACTCTCCCATCCCGTAGTTTTCCTCTCCCTTACATCCTCCCCGGCCAGCCTCCAGTTCCAGTATCCCACCCCACCCTCAGAATCCTTGTCCCAATCTACTCCCCTATGCTTCCTCCAAGGTCTAGCTCGTCACCCTCTGTTTTTGAATCAGGCTGCTTCCTTCTCCTGGTGCCTGGGAGTCACTGAGAGCACAGGAGAGACAGTCTCACTGCTCTCAGTACCAAAGCCTGGACCCAGCCTGGTTCACAGCAGCCCAGAGCCACAATTGCAGAGAAAATCCTACTCCGCCCCAGAGAGGAGCATGCTCAGTACAGACAGAATGTATAGGAATTCAGCTGCCAAGTTTTGCATGTGCAATCTGTAATGTTTGGCCAAATTTGGGCAGAATTTCACAGGCATGGCAAAAAGGGATATTCCTTGCACAAAAGCCACCCATCTGTCAAATTTCAAGTTCCTGCTCTAAAGTAGGGGGCTGGTCGAACTTCTCAAAGAGGAGGTCACTAAAATTTTTTATTACATGTACAACTACCTAGCCTCATTCTCAGAAATAGCTGAATCATTTTGACTGAAATTTATAAAGAACATTTAGCCTGAGTCAGACTCCCAATATATAAAGTATCCTTGACTCTAGAATGTCTTTCCCCGGATATTCATTGGAGTGTGTCTGAGGCATCTATCACAGTAATGCTCAGACCCTAGCTTGTGCATTTATTTACTTTTTACTGTAATTCATATAAGAGATAGTTAGAAACCCAGATCAGAAAACCCACAGACTTCGGGGAAGTTGAGTTCCTTATCCAAACTGCGTGGTTTGGGCTAATTTCATGTTCATTTGTGGTTGTGTATTTGTTGTATTGCACAGAGGCTGGGGTGGTGGTATTTTACGTTGTTTCTGACACCTATTGTGTGTTTTACCTTTTTAAAAGCATCTTACTTTATTTATGGTTCTGGGTTTTGAGTTATTTTTAAGGTACACAGAAGTTGCAGTAGTTAATATTGAAAGTTAATATAAAAAAAAGAGTTTCTTGAATTGTAATCTTGGCCAAGCCACTGACTGCATGACCTTGAGAAACATAGGCAAACAGGTAAGATACTAAGAGCTCATCTACACTTAAAACACGACAATGTCACAGCTGTGCTGCTGTAGTGCAGTGTAGACTCTCCCTAGACTGACGGGAGGGATTCTCTCATTGGCATAGGTAATCCACCTCCCAGAAAGGTGGTAGCTAGGTCAACAGAAGAATCCTTCCATCTATCTAGTTCTGTCTACACTGGGGATTAGGTCGGCTTAACTACGCCACTCAGGGATGTGGATTTTTCACAGTTCTGAGTAACGTAGTGAAGCAGATTTAATTTTCTGCAGAGCCACCTCAGTAAAGCAGCAGTTTTGGAATATTAAGTGTTGGATTTTTCTCTCCATTACCATGGACACTCTGGAAATGTGCACCTTTTCTTCTGCCTGAGTGTATCATTAGGGTAGGACTAGTATCAGTAGCATAAGGCAGAGAGTGAAAGGTGGATAGTTTACAGTATATTTTAACATGATGAATGTGTGTTCCTTAGAGTTATCGGTGCAGCTGTTTAAATTAGAAAAGAAAATCTGTTCAAACCTAGGTGGATCAAAAATGTTGAGACAGCAAAATACTATGTGCAGTTGATCTGAAATAACGCTTTTCAGAGTAAATGACAAATCATAAACACCTGCATTTTTGCGTTTTATAGGCCTCTCCAGTAATAGAAAGAAGACCACAGAAAACGCTACTGTGACTATTCACCCAAAGGAAATTAGGACCTTTTTTGTATACTTTCAAGATCAATGAAAGTTTGCAGATTATTCCTGGGCCAACTATTGAATAACTGGCTGTATTTTTTTTTTTTTTAAAGAAATGAAGCAACCGTTTTGAGAACTTTTTTCCTAGTATGGTAAATGGAAGGAATAATTATTCTGTAATAAACTGTTAAACTTGATTAAATCATCAGAATTAGTTGCTGGTTCATTTGCTTCTTTTTAAAGGAAAGTACCCCATACTTTCTTAGGTCAGCTATTTAAAACATGTTTTTCTAGAAATTAAAAACATTGAGCTTGAAAATAGAAAAAAGAGGAAAATATCTGACTGGTTAGGACCCGATCTATACTGCAGTACAAATGTATCAGCCAGGATATGAAACTGGGAGGCTGTGACTCTATTTCTTTGCATTGTTAAATCCATTTCAGTTCTGTCTGTTTTTAAAATTTTGAAATGATGGGCTTTGCCTCTACAGATTACAATACAAAGAGCCTGGATTATTTAGTCTCTTGTTCTCATAAAGAATGTAAAGCTACAGTTGTCTGCCAAGTTCAGACATGTACACTGATTGTGAGAAATGTTCATTAATAACTAGATTGGGAAGGAGTTGTGTGAAGAACTACATTTAGGGTTATAGAAGTGTTAGTTACAAATAGTAAGAACTGCATTTATTTAAGGTAGCCTGTTTTTTAAAAGAACACACACTGGTATGCTTTATTAGCTAAAGAAATGCTCATCATTATAGAAAATTGGATTTTTTAAAAACAAAATGAAATATGCTTCCCTATTTTCTGCTCAACTCTAATTAATGTGGCGCTTTGGTGCCTAATTGTGCTGTCATATACACCTGTGTAGATAAGCGGAATGAAATGGAGTTACTCCAAATTTAAACCCATGACACTGAGATCAGAAACAGGTCTGTCATTTTTAGTTATTTTGATTTGCATCAGAAACTGTGAATTCTGCTTGCTGCAGCATGGGGCAAAATATTGCATGCTGTCTCCCTGCCTAGAAGGAGAAAAAAGGGAAAGAAGAACATAGAGCAAATAGGGGCCACTTCATTTAAACCTATGGATTAACGTGGCCTATTGCTTCAAAAGTAATGTTTGTGTTGAATGTTTAGTTTCTTTGTATTGCCTCTGCTTTATAGTACTAGTAGTCACAGCTAGCTTTCACGTAACACCTCACTGAGGTCTTAGATAATAATGAAAATAGCATTTTACTTTATATTTTTCATAGATTAATAGATTCTAAGGCTGGAAGGGACCATTGTGATCATCTAATCTGACCTCCTGTATAATTACGTCTGGAGGAATTCTGCACCACTGCGCACATGTAGAATTCATGTCCCCCGCAGATTTCTTTGCTTCCTCGCTGAAAAATGACTTCTGACAGGGAAGCAAAGGGAGGCCGCAAAAGCAGTCACATACCCCTCCCCATCAGTGAAGGCATGTCATTTTGGGCACCTCGCGCAGCTGGTGGAGAGGTAAATCACTGTGGGGTCCCGCCTACACCTGAACCACCCCAATGGAGCCCCCTGTACCCAGACCCCCCCCACTGAACCCCAACCAGCTGCACCTGGACTCCCGCCCCACTCCACCAGCACCCTAACACACCCCAGATGAGCCCCACACACCCAGACCTCCCCCTGTTGAGCCACAACCACCTTCACCTGGACCCCCCTGCAGAGTCCCATTCCCCCTGCACCCAGAACCCCTCAACAAACCCTTTGCATCCATATCCCTGATGCACCCAGAACCCCCACTGAGCTGCCTGCACCCAGATTGCCCCATACAGAACCCTCTCACCCCATACCTGGATCCCCCCACCACCACCACTAAGCCTCTCCACACTTGGATTCTGCCAGGCTGAGCCTTCCTGTCTACACCTGGATCAGGGGCCAGGGCTGGGCGTGTGTGCGAGACTCTGTCCCTCTTGCTTGCTTTCTTGGTGGGCATTGTGTGGATGGGCAGGACCCCGGGATGTTTCTGGGGAGGCTCAGCCCTTGCTCTGTGTCGGGGTTGGGTGCAGCCTCACCGCCAAGTCCGTGTCTGGAGGCGGGAGGAAGGGGGCTGCAGAGTGATCTCCCACCTCTGCACAAAGTAGCCAATGATCAAAGCCAGCCACATCGCAGGATACTGCCCCTAATCGAGTCCACTTAGGATCCGTGAGCTCCTTGATCGACTAATCCCTGAGGCACCGCTCCTCCGAGAGACTCGCTTCATTCCTCATCAGCCAATCGCTGCGGCCCAGACCCTCCCGCTCTCCTGCGGACCCACCCTCAAGACTCTCAAAACCACCCAGGGGCCGCACCCATCCCAGCTAGGGTGCCTCCACCCATGGCAGTGTCTGGTATGGCTGCCTTGGTGTCACTGCCGGCAAGGCCCCTTGGGGTCCCCGGTACCATCCCTGTAGAGCCCCCTCGCCGCCGACCGCTCCAAACTCCATGAGTCCCGCTCCCAGATCCATCCTTACCCATACGCAAAGTACACATGCTTAAGTGTACATTAAGCTGTGTGCTGCTCCAGCCCCTGCCCTGCCTTTTCCCCATGACCCCTACCCCTGCTCCGCCCCAGCCCCTCCCCCACTCCAGCCCTTCCCTGCCCCAGCCCCGTCTCTTCCCACCCCTGAGGACCACAGCAGGGCCAGGCCTGCACTCACCGGCAGCATGAAGTGCAGCAACCAGGCCCCAGCCACGCCACTGGAGAGTGCTGGGGGGTGGTTCCCTCCTGCCTCCCAAGTCCCCACCCCCATGGAGGCCTGGTGCCAGCCCCACCCCCACATGGAGGCCTGGTGCCCCAGTCCCCACCCCTGTGGGGGGGCTGCATAGGGCCCCAGAATAGCTAGGGACAGCCCTATCCCCTCCCCACACCTTGGTAACATCCCTTATAGAGCCCCCCCATGCCACATCCCATGAGTCCTCCCACCCCACCTCAGTAACATCCCTTACTATATACAAACTTTTAATGAATGTGGATTTCCCCAATGAGAATGACACTGGACTTTGATGCCATTGTAAAGAAAGATGACCAGCTGCATTGTTCACATTAATCAAAGAGGGTGTGGAAAGGAGGTAAGTTTGGTTTAATTATGATGGTATGTTTATAATAGTAAGCAAAGTTTTATGTTTATTTCCATTCAAATGTATCTTTATTAAATAGAGTTTATTTGAATATCGCTGAATTGTTAATTTCATGAGCATTCATGGCCCGCCATACAATTTCCATATTCAGATGTGGCCCTCAGGTCAAAAAGTTTGCCCACCCCCGTCCTAAAGCCACAGTAACACCACATCTCCTGTATTATGGACGTTATTCTTATTACTTAGAGGAATTACATCCTTTTCATTTTCTTGCTGTACTTGTTGCTGTATTATATTATTTCTTTGTGAGCTAAATCTAATCTTGCAGGTAACATTTGCAAGTGTCTCCAATTTTGTCTATACACTTGAGCACTATTAGTCATGACATCCTAAGACTTAGGGGCTACCTCTTTCGTTACAGTGGCTTTCTGAGCCCAGTTTCTACCATTATAGATGTACACTCTCTCATTTGGTTTCAGATAAGGTAGTTTATGTGATCTTCTATCAAAATAATTCTTTTGATTACAAACTTGACTGATATTTATACTTATACCCTTCTTGAAAAAACATAGGTAATGTGTTTCTAACCTTTCTGTAAATAACAATTGTGCAGGGGATAAAACTTGTTGTAATGGCAATGTTCTGTAATTTAATAATGCCAAATATAAATCAGTATTTGTTTCTTCAGCCTTTATTAGTAATCTTTTTACTATTTTAACACCATTTTCAACTAGCCCATTAGACTGTGGGTAACCTGAACTTGATGTGATATATCTGAAATCATATACTATGGCAAATCTTTTAAACTCTTGACTGAAATAAAGGTCCATTATCAGTTATTACTATATTGGGAATGCCATGCCTTACAAAAATTGATGTAATTTTATTAATTAGTACATTGTTTTTTAGTCTATATATTTCAGGAAAATGCCAAAAATAATCAGTAACTATAAATTATGCATGTCCTTTATATTCAAATAGCTCTAAACCTATTTTAGGCCAAGGTCTTCTGTTTTCTTGAATAAATGTCAGAGGTTGTTTAGACTCAGCATTTCTATATTTTTGACGTATGTCACAGTCTTTTATATAATCCTCCATGTTTAGTTCATTTGTGGCCAGTACAGAACTTCTCTTGCTCTACATTTACATTTTTCTATGTGTAAATGTCCCTTGTGTAAGCATTTCAACATGCCTGCTGTTAACCCTAAGGGAATTACTATTCTATTACCTTTAAACAGAATTCCTTCAATTACTGATAAATCTTCAGTAAATTGATTATGTTGGCTCTGGAATTAGCACATCCATTTCCAAAGTTATTCACTGGCATTAGTAAATTTTATACAATGTATAATATAGAGCTAAATGAAACAAAGAAACCAGTTATTCATGCAACTAGAAAAATACCCAGAAACAAATTTTCTTCCTGTGTAATGTCAGCTCTGTAATCCTTATTCGGTATCTTCTTTGAGACTTTCAAATTTTGAGCTCAGTGTGCATTTCTAAGTTTTTCCAGACTTCTCTGTTTGCAAACTTGTGCAAAATGATTCTATTTCTTGCAGATGTGACAGGTTTGACAATATGCTGGAGATTTGTCTAGACTGGTGCCTCCTTTCACATCTGGAACATTCTTTCATATGCTCATTTTTTTAACTTTAATACTTTCACTCTGTTTTCCCTCCATAGGCTTGTTTTTCACTTTTTCTTATTAAGTCTATATTCACATCTTTGTGGGTTTTTTTTTTTTTTTTTCTAAAATGTACAATAGTTGTCGACTAAGTTCAGCAGATTGGCAAATTCTCACTGCTTTTTCCAGATTGAGATCTGGCTCTTCTAACAGTCTTTCCTGCTCTCCTCCGCACTGATATCTTTTGTACCCATCACAATTTGATCTCTTATCATTGACTCAGACAGAGTCTGGAAATTACACTTCCGGACTTCTTGTCTTTAGGTTAGTGAAAAATGATTCAAAAGTCTCTTCCTCCATTTGCTTTCTTGAGTGAAACTGAAGTCAGCCAGATGTTTGCCTAATTTGTTCATAAAAACCTCCAATGATGGAGATTCTACAACTTTCCTAGGTAATTTGTTCCAGTGCTTAACTACCCTGACAGCTAGGAGGTTTATCCTAATGTCCAACCTAAAACTCCCTTACTGCAATTTAAACCCATTATTTCTTGTCCTGTCCTCAGTGGCTATGGAGAACATTTATCACCCTCGTCTTTACAACAACCTTTTATGTACTTGAAGACTTATGTCCCCCTCAGCCTTCTCTTCTCCAGAGTAACCAAGCCCAATTTTTTCAATCTTCCCTCATAGGTCATGTTTTCTGGACCTTTAATAATTTTTGTTGCTCTCCTCCGGATTTTCTCCAATTTGCCCACATCTTTCCTGAAATGTGGTGCCCAGAACTGGACACAATGCTCCAGCTGAGGCCTTATCAATGCTGAGTAGAGTGGAAGAATTACTCTTCTTCAAATAGTGTCCCTGTGGGTCCTCCGCTGTAGGTTTGTCTGCGCCCCTGTGCTGCTGATAGGAGAACTTTGGTAGCTGTCTGTCCCACCCATGCATTTGCTGCTCCCCACCAGCCATGAGGTTAGACAGCATGTACAGGCATTTCTTCTTCAGTTCCTTCTCTACCACCCCTGGCTAGAGGCGGAGCTAAGAGAAAGGATGAAGGGCCTTCCAGTGTCCTTGCAGAGGATTTCCAGCTGGATCACCTGCATCCAGACCTGTTACAAGCTGGCACAGGTCCCACCGCCGCCAATCATGAGGGTCCATTTGACCAGAGTCCAGGCGTCCTCGGCACATTCCCATGATTCCTTTCCTGGTGCACATTCCCATGATCCAGAACATCTGCAGAGCCACGACGTGGTCTTCGGTTGACACGTTCACAGTGCATTACACCATCACTCAGCAGGCCAGAGATGATGCTGGGTTCGGCAGAGCGGTGTTGCAATCTGCACGTCCATGAACTCCTACCTGCCTCCGTTGGTACTGCTTGGGAGTCACCTAACATGGACTAGACATGAGCAAGCACTCAAAGAAGAAAAGACAGTTACCTTTTCCATAACTGGTGTTCTTAGAGATGTTGCTCATGTCCATTCCATGTCCGCCCTCCTTCCCCACTGTCAGAGTTTCCGGCAAGAAGGAACTGAGAATTGAGGGAGCTGGGGGCGCCCCTTATACCATGGCATGTGCACACCACTCCTGAGGGTGCTAGAGCCAGTCCCCTATGGATACCACTGAGGGAACAGCTGCCAGCACCGGTGCATGTGGTGAACACACACATGGAATAGACATGAGCAACACATCTCAAAGAACACCAGTTACAGAACAGGTAACTGTCTTTTTATTCCTCCCCTGTGTTTCCTATCTTTTAACCAGTTACCAGTCTGTAAAAGGATCTTCCCTCTTATCCCATGACAGCTTACTTTGCTTAATTCTTTCTTAAACAAACTGTTCTTTGTTTATACTCGCTGTCCACCGTTGCTATTGTCAGCGGAGCTGCACTGGTTCGGTATGATGCCATTGGAATATGTAGTAGATAAAGTAATGGGAATGGTTAGTGTCAGTCATATGCATGTTCATCTCATCCTCAGATTCAGACAGAATTCTTTAGAAAAAACAGATTCATAAGGTTAATGAAATGGATGAAGTGTGCTAGGAGAGGGACGAAGCAGCTGAGGGAAATTCATCTTTATCAAGTGCTTCCAAACGAGTGACAGTCAAGAAACTGACTTGAAAATGGGACACTTATATGCGGGGAAACTCAGGGCTGTGTTCATACTCTAGGAAGAAAACAAGGACTGATAATGTTCATTATTAAGGGGCAAGCGGTTCGGCTTAATTTAAAAAACAATGTTCAGCAATTCAGACAGATTGGGCTGGGTTTTGAAAGAGAAGAATGTCATTGTAATTCAAGAGATGTGTTAGAATAAAGTTGTTTGCTTTCAGATGTTATGAAGTAACTACAGCAGAGGGAACAGGAAGTTAAACTTCACATCTGACACGTTCTTTCTCACTCCTTGTCTTACTGACTTTCAATTGAGAGGCACTGATGAGAGCTATAATAATCCTGAGTGATGACCACAATTATCCTGAAATTTATCCTTTTGACAGAGTGCTTTGGCTACTTAGGTAAGTTCTTTGAAGTTTTGAGGGGGTTGGGATTTGGTGCAGTTGGTATATCTGTAATTCTCTAGGGTTAATCAAAAAAATCAGTTTGGTTTTAAAAACCTAAAAGCTAATGCCCCAAATATGTATAGATCAATTAAAACATATGTAGCTGCTGTGCAAGCCCTTCACATAGATTTCCATGTGTGCATGTTTGGGAGAACATTACTCAGGTTTTTGTAGTGCAGAAGGCAAAATTATTGTTTGTGCTGAATCCAAGCTACCATTGGCAAAATACCATGCGATTAGAAGAAGTTGCTCAAAGAGCATTAGCCCAAAAATGTTTGTCTTAGAAGAAATCCAAAGATTAAAAAATTACATTGTACTAATTCCAAAATGATGTCACCAAGTTAAAAATTATCAATTTCCTTTATTTAAAATTAGACCTTTATAGTAAGTTCTTCATCAAGATTAACTCTTAGTGTAAAATTTAAAATATTGTGAAGACTTTCTTCGCGAACAAATAGCTAGTGAAATACAATACAGTTGGGTTTTTGTATCACAGCTTTCATACAAACTGTATTGCAAAAAGCTGAACAGCGTTAAATATTATAGTAATAGCACTAAATAGTAAAGCAGAAGAAAAGAGAAATTAAGATATTTAGATAAGAGAAAAAAAGATGTTTTCTGATGTGTTTTTAACAAAGAGGGAGGAAACCAATAAGGCGGGGATGCAGGAAACGTGTCTAATACAATAAAAATAATATTAAAAAAAACCTAAAATGAATTAGCTCAAAAACCTTGAAATTAATATGATATATACCATGCCACTTTAGCAACCCAGTAATCTTACTATTTAAATATTCTTCCCTTCCTTTCCCCCTCCCCCTTTTTTCTGATGTTTATTCAGCAATATGTTCTATCTTGGTCATTCTGCATTTCAGTTCTAATATCTTTCAGGTGGATACTGCATTTTTACCCAGCATTTAAAGTGCCATTCAAACCAATGATACGATGCACAAGTTTTAAATAATAATAAAGGCAAGAGCTGCTTTTTCTGAAAAAGAATATATTGTAAAGTAGGAAGGGAGGAAAAAAATCAATGTTTTCTTGTGGGTGTGCTCTTAAATCTTAATAAAATTTCAAGTGAACTTTGCAACTTTTGGGGCTGATACTGCTGTTACTGTATTAAAAATGGGAATGTTGCCATTGATTTCGGTAGGATTGGAATTGGATCCTTCACGGTAGGACTATAAATGATCAAGGTGGATTAAATAAATAGCTCGTGTGAGCCACGTTGTGAAAAAAAAGGAGGAGAAAGATTTCTTATAACTTCTCTGTGGGAAGAAAGCTTCTTCAGTTCAAAAGAAGAAGAAAAACCAGGCTGACGCTTTCAAAAGGGATTGCACAGCTCTTATAAAACTTGACCAATGTCTTTAAGATTATGAGATATAGAGCCAAATCCTGGTGTCCTCACTTGGGATTTGGCTGTATAGGGTTTATAGGGCCTAAGAATTCAGTGAAAATTGAGCATGAAACTCGGGAAATGGTCCATTACTGCGCCTTTAGCAGCAATGGAGGTAAACTTCAAAGGACTAAAAACAACGAGGAGGACTTGTGGCACCTTAGAAACTAACAAATTTATTTGGGCATAAGCTTTCGTGGGCTAAAACCCACTTCATCAGATGCTTGGAGTGGAAAATACAATAGGCAGGTATATATAGACAGTACATGAAAAGATGGGAGTTGCCTTACCAAGTCGTGGGGTCAGTGCTAATGAGACATTTCAATTAAAGTGGAAGTGGGCTATTCTCAACAGTAGAATACCAAGGGAGGAAAAATCACTTTTGTAGTAGTAATGATGCCAATGTAATCAGGGTGGCCCATTTCAAACAGTTGACAAGAAGGTGTGAGTAAAGTAGGGGGAAATTAGTATGGTGAAAAAAAACTAATGTCCCCCTACTGTTACCCACACCTTCTTGTCAGCTGTTTGAAATGGGCCACCCTGATTACGTTGGCCTCATTACTACTACCTGCCTATTGTATTTTCCACTCCAAGCATCTGATGAAGTGGGTTTTAGCCCACGAAAGCTTATGCCCACATAAATTTGTTTGTCTCTAAGGTGCCACAAGTACTCCTCGTTGTTTTTGCTGATACAGACTAACACGGCTACTACTCTGAAACCTGTCACCATTCAAAGGGACAGTTAGTTTCAATATGATCAAAGTGTTATCCTTCTTGGGGTGCCCAGGACCGTGAGCCACTTTGTTACCTCCCTGCCTCAGCTGGTGCTGCTGCTGCTTTACTGGGTGTCAGCACCCTGACACCATCAGTCTGTTAATCTCCTAACCAATTTCCTCTGGGCTCGGCCAGTCCTTACTTTGCCTGGCAGGTTAACAATAGATGCACCCTAGCCCCTGTGAAAACACCTCCTGTCCTATCCAGACCCTGTCACTGGCACACTCAGAATGAGACATCTTTGGTTCAACAGAGGTCAGCTCCAATATAACATCACAGCACCAACATATAGTTATGGTGAAAACAATCATACCTTTATTATCAAAAGCTGAAATTTAAGAGATAGTGACTAAGGATAACAAATGGAAACCAAATGGTTACATATAAAACAAAAAGTATAACACCCTTCTTAGAGTCTAAACTTAACTTCTACAGGCTAAAATCCTTGTCTAAAGTATTTCTCACCTAGAGCAATCTCCCAGAGTCATCAACCACAGGGCTCAGATCCACCTTGCATGAATACTAAAAGCACTGTCCTTTTGCCTTCTTACATCCCTAAAGTTCTTCGGTTGGTCCCCAGAGTCAGGCTGACCGCCCGTGGTTTATTCCCTAGGGTGCTGACACCACATTGTCTTCACAGCCTCATCTTGTTGTCCTATACAAATGGTCTTTTACTATGTTGGCTTACAATGCTTATTTTACATGTGAACCAAGGCAAACAGGTGAGGATATATCTCCTTGTCTGACACAACCTGTTTGTGAACCCTGCCTGGGATACAGACTCAGAAACATATTTTCATTACCTATTCACGAGTCCTTAAATATCATCCATACCTACATCTTGCAAAAATAAGGTTTTTTAGATACCTCACTTGACCCTTTTTGGCTTTGGTTACCATGACAGCAGCGTGTTGGGTGTTGTGAGTTTGTCAGGCCTGTCAAGGGTTGCTGTTACAAAACAGTGAACTCTTTGCCAGTTGGCATTGAGGTGTTCTAAGGCCACACTAAGGTGTTTGTAATTATTTAGGGGAAAACAGGAGTAACTAACTTTTAAAAAGTGAGGGTGTTGTCATAAAATAGGCTCCATAATGCCATAAATTATTATTGTGCTGTTTTATTATGCCTGCGCTAAACTTAAAGTTATTTGTTTTTTGTCAATAGCAAATGGTACCAATGAATTAACAGTCAGCCAGACACCATCAGAAATTAAGGTATCCATTGGAATGTCAGCTGAAATTACCTGTTCCTGGAAAAACGATGAGATGGTCGAGCGGTTTAGAGTAGTCTGGAAAATACAACATCTCACCTTTAAAGAGGGCACCAGCAGAGAGCTATCAACAACACTTTACTACACAGCCAATGCCACACACAAGGATAAGACAGTGTTAAAGATCGAAGTTGTGAAAAGAAATGACACTGGAACTTACTTCTGTGAGATAATTACCGAAATACCTTTCATGAAAAAAGGGCTGGGAAATGGAACAACTCTGATTATTGAAGAGCAAGGTAAACAAGCAATTGACATGAATTGTTCTATAGAGATGCCACTTCATTTGTCTCCCTGAAGATTTTTTAGTCAGAAATGTGTTACTTACTTTTTTTCTCCCTTAAGGGTTATAAAGCCAATGATCTGACAAAAAAAAACAGGGCATTAGGAGCACCCATGTCCTTATTCTGACTCTGACACTAACTCCTTCTGTTGCCTTGGGCAATTCACTTAACCTCTCTGCTTTAGTTTCCTCAGCTGTCAAATGCTCGTTTACTGACATCACATGATTGCTGAGAGGATTCATGAAATTATTATTTATAGCACCCTCAGGTCTTCTGGGTGCTTCACAGAAGACCTAGAACGACACTGTGAAGCCTGGAAGAGCTTACAGTCTATAATTTAGATGTGAGGCAGTGAATGAGGATGAGAAACGCTAGGGAGAGGGATGGAGTGAGGAAAGGCAATGGTTGCATCACTAAGTCACACCGTTACTCAGTTTAGTCATGAGCTCATCCCAGTGGTAGAGTTTTTATCATTTATTATGTTTTATTAATTTATAAAAACAAGCAAGATTAGGAGATAAAATATTAGGCATTTTTGATTCACTTATGGCAAGCATTGCAATGGGCATCAAATGATTTAAACAGGATAAAAATGCTACAGACCTGCAATATTTTATTATTTTATTGTATAATTGCAAAACATTAATCATTTTTATTTTAGGGCCCAAACCTGCAAACACTTAAGCATGTGTGTAACTTTGTTTACATGAGTTGTCCTATTGAAGGGATTATTCAAATGAGCAAAATCACACACATGTTTAAGTGTTTGTGGGATCTAATATTTACTAGGATTGAACCTAGCCATTGAGGCAGTAGGACACACGTATATCTAAAAACCTAACATGGTCTTATATATTGTGCTTTTAAGTAATAAGTAACTTGATTTGAAATGTTTGATTGCAGAAGCTGGATCAATGGAAAACTATCACTTTATGGCAATTCTGGCCATCTTTCCTTTCCTAATATCAGGGGGCTGTTTCTATCTCCATTACAAAAAGCAGCAGAACTCAAAAAACACTGGTAAGTGGCCCTGCATTTTTCCATATAGTCCCTACCAGCAAATGCTGGTCTCAGAGTATGTGTGCACCTAAAAAAGCAGCACTAGGAGGGGAATTGCATGGTACAACTATTGTGCCGCCAATCCTGGCTCTTCATGGGTACTACAAGCAATGAGCGGTAGGTGGGGCATTCCAGGCATTTATTATGAGGCATGCTCCATGTGTGTTTGCATGGACCCTTCTTATGCACCTGCAATCACTATGCACCCTCCCTTGCTTGGATTACTCACAGTCCTGGAAAGAGTAAATGTGTCTCTACAATGTGCTGCCACACATGGACCTGCAAAGGTGAGCTGTATGGTGTATAAAAGGGACCGTGCTGTCACACATGGACCCTGCAAAGGTGAGCTGTATGGTGTATAAAAGGGACTGCAGAAGTTTGGTGTCTGGGCACCCTTCACTAGGACACAGTAGGTCTACACTCCCCTTTGGATGCCATGGAGACCAATGAAAGATCAGTCCCCATCAATCTACCCTCACAAAGCATTGATGTTTGACTCCTGAAATGTATAATAAACAAAATAATGGCTCTGCTTTGTATTTATGTCACATAAATGTGTTCCATCCACCTTCAGTGCCAGAGAGAAGGACCCATGAGGAACAGACACTTCAGGTTACCGAACTGGAGGAAGGAAATGAGAGAAATGAAGCAGATGAGATAAATTCTTCTTCATCAAACTCATCAGAATGGGTAAGCGATTTACAGCATGGGTCAGCCTACAAGTGGGCTCCGAAGTGAGGTTCTCACGGAGGTTCAATTGAGCAGACAGAATTTAACAGAAGAACAGGAAGTTGCTGTTATTTAGTACAGTACAGTATCCTACTGCACAATGTAAAGCCGTGAAATAAAATGAAATGCATTGTCAATAAGAGCAAAGCAAACTTGCTTAATTTTATTTAAAACTCTGCATGTTGGGAAGGCCGTATCATACTCTTCCCCCTGAAATGCTATAGCATGCCTCAGCATTGTCCCCTATTGCTACTGCAGCCATGGTTAGCAGCTTCAGTGTACTTTACATTGTGGGGAAAGCACAGAACACACGTATGTATATATTAAGTAAGCAAGAGGAGTAAGGAGGCTATACCATATTGTACTCAAGAGGTTCAGCGTCTCACTGGTGCTGGAGCAACACTGCAATGTAGCTAGGGACTGGGAAAGTTGGCTTTACACTGTCTCTCTGCTCCTCCCTTTGGTCCTGGTTCAGCTCAAGGTACCATTCCAGCATCTGGAGATCACTGGAATGCAGTAGCGCTCAGCCATGCCCCTTTTCCCTGGCTGCGCCTAGGACATCCCTACATTGGGGGTGGCATAGAACCAGTTACACCTGCCTCCAGATTCCCCTGTTCTGGGGAGACCCCATGAAGCCGGTTAAGGCATCTTTATGGGTCTTTGTACTGCCATCAGCAGTAAAGGTGTCCATGGCATCATAAAAATTCATAGCTGTGTCTGATTTCCATTTGTTTGGAAGTTATTCACCTAACCCTAAGCACACTAGCTGTAGCAGGATAACAGGGGCGGGTGTGGGGTGGTTAGCCCTTAAATATAGCCCCTGACATCATCAAACCACTGTTTTAACCTTAAATAATAAATTCTCACAATATCTAGGTTAACGGATCAGGATATTGAGAGACAGAGGACCAAATTCAACCCTAGCAGACACAGTTCCCATTGAAATCAGTAGGAGTTTCACAGGCTTACACTAAATGAAGCCCAGAGTGGTTAGGTAAAGTGCCAAAGGCCACAGAGGTGGTTATAGACAGAGCTGCTGATATTAAAACACAGAAGTTCTTGGCTTCTCACCTCATACTCAGTCTCACATTAGTGTTGTTGTTACCACTCCTGAAAATCCACTGGTAATTGCCATGGAGGGCACAAATGGTCAGGACAAGAGTAATTTTTTGGAAAAATATATAATTGAGAGCTTCTTCACCAGAATGCATTGATTCACCCTGGGTCCCTTCCTGACCTCTCGAGGTCCCTTCCAGTTCTGTGATTCGATGATTAAAGAGTGTATTTTGTAATTTTACAGGAAATATCAAAATAATTTTTGCACTGTTGTTGTAGCCATCTTGATCCCAGTATATTTGTGAGACAAGGTGGCTGAATTTTCACTGAACCAACTTCTGTTGGCCCAGTAAAAGATATTACCTCAGTCAAAATATTTTTTTAAAAATCTATTAATTTCATTTAAAATATAAAAATAGACCTCTTATTATGGTGGATAGCTCTGTTACTTGTTAATATTTGATGAGGACATGAGAAAAATTGTGTTGAGAATGAGAAGGCAAGCATCAAAGCTGGGGTGCAAAGCAATCAATTCACTGATAGCCATTAGCTGCAATGGACTTGCATGGACAACGAGAGTCATCCAGAAGATGTGTGAATATAATTATGAAAGATCTATTGTTGTTGTTGTTATTTTATAACTAAATGGCTGTTAGCCACAGTCACCTCTTGTCATGTACCTTTTACATTCTAATACAGATATGATCATTTTAATATGAATTGTGATCTTTCATTTCCAAGACTACCTTGTTATTAGTTGGATCAGATGACAAGTGTCACAAAAGTTTGCAGCAATTGTTTAGAAAGTTTTTTGCTTGCTTTAAATGAGCTTTTGCTATTTTTTGCCTGGGTTGCATTAGGTACCTTTTCTGGAGACAGCGAGTGTCATGCTGCTGCAACCTAAGTTTATTCATATCTGAATCCACATCTTATATCCTGTGCAAATCTATCTGCCATCTCTAATTTATGTTCTCACAAAGTGGATGCCACGTAACTATGAGCACCACAGTTTCTACTTGTTTAGGTATCAAGGCAGTTGTCGTTGTTTTCTACCTCTTGGGGAGAAAGGGTGATCATGTGGCTGAAGAACAGGGCTGGGAATCCAGGCTTGGGTCATATTATTGACTCTGTCACAGATTTCCTACTGCAAGCCACTTCATCTATCTGGGCCTCAGTTTCCCTTCTGTAAAAATGGGGATGATAATACTTTCCTCAAAACACTTATTGTGAGGACAAATTAAAAAACATCCAATTCTTGATGTCCATTATCACACTATTGTGTACTGCACAAGGCTAAGGATTTTGGGAGAGTTCACGAGATGATTCTGTGGTAAACACCCCAGGCATAACAGAATCTTGTGCTCTGTGCATGCACATGTGTGTGGGTTTTCAGGGAGATGTTTAGGTCTCCCCAGGATTTTGCTGCAGATCTCATCTAAAGACCACAAAGATTTTACCCACAAATACTCATGAAATGAAAATTGGTCATTTTGTATGACTCCGAATAGCTCCTAGGTAGCACAGCAATTGGACGCTAGATAGATTACATCGAAAATAGCAGCTAAAGGAAATAGCACTATGGTTTTGTACATAAACCCATGTATAGTGGGGACATTACGGGGCTTGAAAGGTCATGGTGGTAGAAAACCCAGCCCAGTTCTGGTGCTATTTAAATAGGAATGGACCTGAACTAAAGTCAGGATCAACCACTGCAAATTTTGTGGGATTTAGATCCAAATGAGAACTTTGCATCTGGCCCCTTCCTATAATGGGATAAATGAAACCCCTGGTTCCAAAGATGGGGAAAACTTTGCATTTGAATCCAAGTATTGTGGCTTGGGCTTATTTCTAAATGTAGAACTCTGTGACTTTTGAGATGGGTCAAATCAGGTTCCTTGGGTCCTATTCTAGGTGATGTGTTAGATAATTATTCAGCTTAAAACACACTTGAATAGTATAAGTCAATTTGATGGGAGTTTTCTTTGGTTTTCAAGGCTATTTCCACACTTTATGAGTCCCTTGATTATTTTGCAATGAAGCAAGATGAAGATAAAGAGCAGGAGAACAAACACTGTGTCGCTTTTGCATCAAATGCGCAGAAGATTAGTAAATCTCATGACTAACTGCAGCAGCTGGGAAATCTAGAAGATGTGAGGAAAACAGCAAGGACCCTCCGTCCACTTTGACATTCCAGATTTGAAAGTTCATGTAATTAATGAGACAGAGAGATAAAACTGGCAAGCCACTGAGTACAATAGCGTAATTTGCTTCTTGATCTCCCAGTGTGCAACTGAAATGCAGTGAAGTCTGTTTGCTGTCCCTGGAACACCATTGTGAAAGTGAAGCGAGTATGGTACGAGAAGTAAGGTTGGTTCAAAATAATGGAGAAAAGTATTTTTGTTATTGACTTTCATGCAAAATTCCCGGAGTCTTTTGTTGTTGCTGTTTTAAAAGTTTGATATCTCACTATTTACCTGGGGGTTTATTGTCATGCAGTGGCTTCTCTTCCCCCCAGTTCCCACTTCCCAGTGTGCAGGAGTAAACATAACAATGCGCAATCATACTGTGAGCATTTGCCAAATTGAATACCATCGAACCATTAAAAGTGTTGCTTCAGGCAATGGACACTACATGATGGTTTAGAGGAAGATGGAGAAAAAACCCACACTGATAATCACCCAGACAGTTGAGCAATACTGTGCATAGGATGAAATCCTTCCTGACCACTGAGGGGATCACCAGATGCACTGAAGCATGAGATTTCATTACCCTATCTTAGCATGAGTTAGTATGCAGGACAGTATGAATATAGAATATGACAGTTAATGCATTAAAGAAGATAGCTAGAGCCTTTCTGAGTAAAGGTTTCAGAGTAGCAGCCGTGTTAGTCTGTATCCACAAAAAGAACGAGGAATACTTTTGGCACCTTAGAGACTAACAAATTTATCTGAGCATAAGCTTTCGTGGGCTACAGCCCACTTCATCAGATGCATAGAATGGAACATATAGTAGGAAGATATATATAAATACAGAGAACATGAAAAGGTGGAAGTTGCCATACCAACTCTAAGAAGCTAATTAATTAAGATGAGCTATTAGCAGGAGAAAAAAACTTTTGTAGTGATAATCAAGATGGCCCATTTCAGACAGTTGACAAGAAGGTGTGAGTAACAGTAGGGGGATAACATAACAGCAAACAAATGCAGCGGCTAGTATTTTAGGCTTATTGAAAAAAAAAGAGAGTAGCTGAAACGTCAGTGTGTTTGTGTAGCAGTCTTTTTTGTCTGCTGTTAAGATTCATTCTGTGCTAAGGTGGCCAGTGGATTATTTTCCCAACAATGGGCACAGGTAAGTAGACTTCATCATTATGTAAGAGAGAGCTGATTCAGACGGTTTGGAGGGTGCCAGCAAACACAGACTGGCTTTTCCAAACTGCCCAGAAACAACTCTGACACTTTAAATGTTATTCAGTATCTTTTCAATGAAAATGGAATGGTTTCCAAGTATTTCCTGTGTGTTTCTGTATGTGTAGAGTGAGAGACAGAGTGTCAATTGGCAACAGAGCATCTCTCTGTCTATCAGTAAATCTAAATCTATCTGTATTTAACTCATATGTAAATAAAATCCGATTTTCTTAGTTATTTCTCTTATCTTTTTGTTAAATTTAAATAATTTAAACCACAAGCCTCAGTGTCTCTCATCATGATATTAATTATTACAGGCTTGTTCCCTCCCCTGCAGGATAAAGCCCTCATAAAAGTGCTATGAAGCATCTTTGTGACTGGTGATGCTTCAGAGTGGGACAGATTTCTGTGGGCTTGTCCTATGAGTGGAAAGGCCACTGTTTTTGTTTTCTTTGCTCATTATTTTATATTTATTTTTTGTTCTCCAGTGTTCTTTCAGTGTTTGAAGTAACTGTTACTTTGCTGTGGAAAACTGATTATTGGAAGCTCTATATTTACAATGTCATGCTGCAGAATCCACTGGAAATTGTACATAGGTTGCAGGAGGAGAGAAGGGAGCAAGGAGGAACATTTTAACACATCTGTGTATTGCTGATGACACACACACTGGCTACATAAATCACACAGATTTGGGGAGCTAGAAATAGAAATCTGACATTTCATGAGCTCCAAAAACTAACAAAATTAATTTGTTAGTCTCTGTAAGTGCCACAAGTACTCCTTTTCAGTTCACTACCAGTTGAGCTAAAATATATTTCCCTTAGCTGCTAGTAACGGTAGGTCTCTTATTCTTTCCATGATCAATCTCTCTCTCACTCACAGAGGGAGAGAGAGAGAGAGCGCAAGAGCACCAATACCTTACAAAGGGGAAGGGGTAAAATGAAATTACATTGCTCACAGATCTGCAGTTCCAGGGCTGAAATGTCCTGACCGGTATTTGAGAAGTATCATCGTTGAAAATGCCTGTTGGCCTAGTCAGGGTGAGTGTGTCAGTAGTCTGGAAGTCATAAGGTCTCAGGAAAGTTTTATATCAGGCTCAGTCCATGGATGGACAGGAATTTAGGAGACTTATACAATTGGTAAAGCTGAAGGTAACTTTAATAGCAAGTCTTAGCGCTTGATCCAAGAAGCTCCCAATAATGCAACAGAGGTAGGTAATAAGTGGTTAGCAACAAATCTGTTTTTCCCATCTGCTAATGGTTAGGCCTGCATTTAAAATACTTCAAGGAGATGCACTGTAGCCAGGAAAGCCAAAGAGGAGATGTGGCTACATACTTAAGAACGAAGGCACATGCTCTGAGCCGCAGGTCAGAAGCATGTCTGTGAATCATGTTTTTGCTGGACATTATTAGTAAGTACTGTATTAAATTACATGATGGCCTCCCCAGTAAGGATTTCTGGATCTGCCCTTGCTAATAGCTGCCTGTATTACAGTATATGACCAGCATTTCTGTGTTCTGGCTCTTAAAGGTTACACCCAGTTGTCCTGACCTATTTTTATCCATGAGCTGACTGGCTAGAAGCCAGCTGATTTATTTTCAGAGCTCACACCCTTTGCCTGTGCCCTACTCAGTCAGGAAGTATTTCACACATGTGCTGCATTTCTCTTGTGGGTTCTTATATGAGACAAGACTTTGCAATCCCTGTCGAGGACTTCTCACGACAATCACACATCTGCTTATTTTGCTTGTTGATTTATTTTTCCCACTGCTGCCATGTTCGCTATGGACTTGTTTTAAAACAGACAGAACGCTATAGTAAATCTCATGTCTTATTCTGGCACCCAGAATGATATTAACACTGGCTGATCAGACAGTTCCCTGGACATTTGGTGATCATTCAAACCCATATGCCTAATAGTAAAACATTTCAAACTTCAAGAGAACCTATGAAGATTTTATTTCAGCCACCATTTTGGCCTCTTTCCTCCTGAGCAGGGTGTATCCAGAGCCACATTTCAAAAGGTTTGATTTTAGATTCAAAGCGCCTCTCTGCACATAGGTGCAAACCTTATTAAACAATAAGGCAGCTATGATGTCATGGGACCCACAGGATGCTGTTGCTGAGGGTTGGTGCACTGGCCACAGCAATTAAGTACTGCAGATTTCAGTACTCCTTGGCTCACATTTAAATTTGTTTTCCTAATTTTTAAAAATCTTTTACCCTCCATGGGGAGGCGGGTTCTCCCTCCCCTCACCCAAAGCTACATGAGCACTGGGGGGCCTTTCTCCAAAGGCATTTGTGGAAGGAAGGTGTGAAACAGATTTTCCTTCTTCTGTAGTGTTTGGGTGCATTGGCAGGGGTGACTGGTACTATAGACCACTGTTTCTCAACCTTTTTGATACCAGAGACAGGCTTCCTGCATTACTAACCTGTGTCAGGGAGATCTCAGGGATCAGCAACGGCACTGGTCCGTGGACCGGTCATTGAGAAACAAAGAAGCTGATATGACTCTACGTACCCATCTGTGCCCTTGGCTGATAACAGCAAGAGGCGGGGGGGGGGGGGAAGTCTTTAAAGATTTAAGAAATTCATTAAGCCTCGTAGCAATCGCCTGTGAAAAGTGAACTGCAAAGTAAAGAGCTTCAGATCTATTTTACTTCACCAGTATGTGCTGAATGTCCCCACTAACCAGGATGAGAAATAAATTAACAAGTAAATTAAGTGTTAAAAACCTTAAAAATCCACCATAAACCAATTTAAGGGATATTGGCTGACTCCACTGTATTCTGGCTTGTCAAGGTTCCTTCCCCACTCTGAACTCTAGGGTACAGATGTGGGGACCTGCATGAAAACCTCCTTAGCTTACTTTTACCAGCTTAGGTTAAAACTTCCCCAAGGTCACAAACTATTTTACCCTTTGCCCTTGGACTTTCGCTGCCATTAATGTCTACATTATGACAGTGCCATACAATGTCTAACCGGGTTTCTGGGAAAGAGTTGTTTGGAAATGTCTTTCCCCCCAAAATCCTCCCAACCCTTGCACCCCACTTCCTGGGGAAGGTTTGGTAAAAATCCTCACCAATTTGCATAGGTGACCACAGACCCAAACCCTTGGATCTTAAGAACAATGAAAAAGTATTCAGTTGCTGAAAAGAAGAGTTTTAATAGAAGTAAAAATAATCACCTCTGTAAAATCAGGATGGTAAGTACCTTACAGGGTAATTAGATTCAAAACATAAAGAATCCCTCTAGGCAAAACCTTAAGTTACAAAAAGACACAAAGACAGGAATATCCATTCCTTTCAGCACAGCTTAATTCCTCAGCCATTGAAAGAAATCATAATCTAACGCATATCTAGCTAGATTACTTACTAAGTTCTAAGACTCCATTCCTGTTCTGTCCCTGGCAAAAGCATCACCCAGACAGAGACAGACCCTTTGTTTTTTTCCCCCCCTCCAGCTTTGAAAGTATCTTGTCTCCTCATTGGTCGTTGTGGTCAGGTGCCAGCGAGGTTATCCTAGCTTCTTAACCCTTTACAGGTGAAAGGGTTTTTCCTCTGGCCAGGAGGGATTTTAAAGGTGTTTACCCTTCCCTTTATATTTATGACATGGCTCCATACTCCAATGGACTTTGTTGGCAGATAGGACGTGGCAATGATTATTTCCTTGGCTTTGTAGCTGAGCAGAGTTGTTTATTGGTCCCTCCACCTGCTTTGGTGAGTCTGTGCTACAGCTCCAGAGCCCTGCGCGGATATAAAATTTGTATCTACAAATGATAGTTTTAAACACAGGGGCCTGGAGTAAGTGAGTGCTACTCAATTGACTTCAGTAAAAGTTGAGCCCACTAATGTCAGCTCTGAATTTGGCCTAGTAAGGTTTCATTTGTTTATGTGCATTTCATACAGGCAGCCCAGCAGGGCAGTGGCTGCATATGAGTTACTATTTGTAAAATGAACTTCAGTATCTGCATCCGATGTGCAAAAGTTGTCTGCAGATGTCCACATCTGCCAATGTGAATATCTGCAGATATCTGTGGATTTTCAGGGCTCTAAACAGCTCCACAGGTCACCGCACAGCATTGACCACTGGTGCTGGAATGGGGGCGGGGGGACACCCATCCACTTTTCACAGGGGCGGCCTCCTTCCCCTTTCTCTCTCCTTCCCTCCAACCCCCCACCAGGCAAGCGTGGAGCTCAGCCGGGGAGCCTGGGCAGTCAGGGGAGCCACGGCAGATCCTCCACCTGCCCACTGGGGGAGGGGAGTTGAGAGCAGCCCCCAGCCATATCCCTGCCCCCCAGGCTTCCCGCCTGGTCAAGGGCAGGTGGAGGGTCCGTGACTCTGCTCCAGGTCCCAACTGCCCGCGCGGCTCTCCCCGACCTGGCTCCAGCAGGGGTGAGGGGGTGGTGCCTCGAAGCCTCCGCCCAGCCACCATAAGAGCTGGGTGGGCAGCTGTGAGAAACCGCGGCATGGACCCTCCACCTGCCCTGGGCGGGGGGGTCTGGAGGGTAGGGACATGGGCTGGGGACTGCTTGGGCTCCCCTGGCAAGGGCAGGTGGAGGGTCCACTGCAGCTCCCCACAGCTGCCTGCCTAGCTCTTATCATAGCTGGGCTGGACTCCTAGGCCCGCCCTCCTGGCCGGAGCCGGAGCTGGAGCTGGGTCGCAGAGCGCCTGGGGAGCCTGGGTCCCTCCACCTGCTTTGGTGAGTCTGTGCTACAGCTCCAGAGCCCTGCGCGGATACAAAATTTGTATCTGGCATCCGAGCTGCTATTCGCAAGAATGGTCAACGGATATAAAGTGGATACCCCCAGATTTGCAGGGCTTTACTTCAGACTCCAACCTGAACCTTCGTTCAGTGAACACGTACCAGCTTGGTTTTGCAAAGAAAAGACAAATGCCCCTGCATTTATTTCTGCAATCAACAGAAGACTGTGCAGCAAGCTAACAGTTTCAGTGCAAATCTCACAGATATACTATTACTGAGAGCTGAGGTTTCCTGAGGAAGCGGACATGAGTCATAAAAGGAATAAGATTCTCCTCTGCATGCCATGGGGGTCAATGCCAATCTAAAAGGTGGCGTTTATACAATGGATATTCTGTGACTTGTGTAAAAAAAATAAATAAAAAAATTAGTGGTCTAAGTCCCCTATGCACATCTTCGTTGGCACCCCTTTTTGGCTGCTTCAGCAGAAACGCTACAGAATAAATAAAAGCAGTGAGGGGTGGGTGAGACACGTCCCTGGGGCAGAGTAGGGAGCCTGAATTGTCACTGCATAGGCTGTGAGCGTTCTATGAAGAACTGGAAAGTGGGTAAACTGCCCACGTACAAGGCACTCTTTACATTGGAGAAGTGTGTCTCTGTTAGGGGTTTGCACTACGTCAGTGTGGCTGTATGGGTGCAAAAACCCCTAAGATAGACAAGGCCTTAGTCGTAAACAAACAAAAACCGGGGGAACGGAGAGAAAAGCAAAGGTTACATTGATAAGCTCACCAAGGGACTTGGAAAGTCAGTCATTGACTTCAGTGGGTTCTGGATTTGGTCTTTGGTTACTCAGTAACCTACAGGCACATCTTGAGGGCTCCCTTAAATTAGTGTTGTTTGGTTGTTTTAAACTCCGCACAGGTGACCCAGCATGGACAAAGGCATGAGTCTGGAATGGGACAAGAAATAAGGGGGCATAATTGCACATTTGGCATCATTGGCACATCAGGAAGTGAGGTCAAAGGTATGAAAGTGGGATTGAGCAATGGAAGGCCTTGAAAACAAGGAAGAGGAGTGTGAGCTGTTGTGTTTATCTGCTATGAAACTCATTGACTTTAAGACCAGAAGGGCCCATCATGATCATCTAGTCAGATGCACATCTCAAAGAACCTCACCCACCCACTCCTATAATAGGCCCCTAACCTCTGTCTGAGTTAATGAAACCCTCAAATCATGATTTTAAAAAGTCAAGTTACAGAGAATCCACTATTTACTCTAGTTTAAACCAGCAAGAGACCCGAGTCCATGCTGCAGAGGAAGGTGAAATCCCCCCCTACACCCCCGCCAGAATCTCTGCCAAGCTGACCTGGAGGGAAATTCCTTCCCAACCACCAAATATGGTGATCAGTTAGACCCGCAGCATGTTGTCTAGACCCACCAGCCATACTTCACTGTGTGGCTTCAGCTCATGAAAATCCCATACACAACTATTGTGTCCTTTTCTCTTCTTTGGTTCTGGAAACAGACACAATGAATGTGTCTCCTTTATGGACTCTATGCAGCAGAAAAGGGAAAGTGTTTAGATTAGGTGTGGGCAAACTACTATCCGGGGACCACATCCGGCCCTTCAGATGTTTTAATCCAGCCCTCGAGCTCCAGCCAGGGAGCAGGGTTAAGGGCTTGCCCCTCTCTGCATGTGCCATGGCTCTGCGCGGCTCCTGGAAGCAGCAGCATGTCCCACCTCTGGCTCCTACGTTCAGGGGCAGCCAAGGGGGTCTGCACGCTGCCCCCACCCCAAGCTCACCCCCACAGCTCCTATTGGCTATTGAAAGCAAAAGCCTATGGGAGCTGCAGGAGCAGTGCCTGTGGACAGGGCAGGGAGCAGAGCTGCCTGGCCGCGCCTCTGTGTAGGAGCCAGAGAGGGAACATGCCGCTGCTTCCAGGAGCACCTTGAGGTAAGCACTGCCCAGAACTTGCACCCCTGAGCCATCCCCCTGAACCCCTCAGTCCCAGCCTGGAGCACCCTCCTGCACCTCCAACCCCTCATCCCCAGCCCCACCCCAGAGCTCACACCCCCCAGCCGGAGCCCTCATCACCACCCCTGCACCCCAATCCCCAATTTTGTGAGCATTCATGACTCGCCATACAATTTCCATACCCAGATGTGGCAAAAAGTTTGCCCACCCCTGGTTTAGATAGTGTAGTGACAGGCACTTTTTAAATGCCATTAGCTTTAATTAGATTAGGTAGTATCTTCTCGGGTTGACAGTTTATCCCCTGTACTACATTAGGTAAACTTTTGTTCTTTATAGTTTCATGAAAATACTGATTAAAACCAACCAGCTGATATTGAGCAAGAAAGGAAGTGGAAAGAGTGGCTACACTCTTCAGGCCAAATGAGAAGATCGCCTCTGGGTAAAGAGCAGAGCAACTGGTTTCCTATCTTGTCTTGAGAGCTGTGATGTGGTGGGGCTGAGAGAGCAGTGAACAGTGAGGCTAAAGCACTGTGAAGAGGAGCATTAAAAAAGGCAGATTGTAAGAGATTATAGACCACATTCTACACATACTCCTCTGATGACAATAGAGTTATACCCATGCATAATATGCAGTGTAACTGAAAGTAGAATGAAAAAAGAAAAGGAGTACTTGTGGCACCTTAGAGACTGACCAATTTATTTGAGCATAAGCTTTCGTGAGGTACAGCTCCCTTCATCGGATGTGTACTGTGGAAAGTGTAGAAGATCTTTTTATATACACACAAAGCATGAAAAAATACCTCCTCCCACCCCACTCTCCTGCTGGTAATAGCTTATCTAAAGTGATCACTCTCCTTACAATGTGTATGATAATCAAGTTGGGCCATTTCCAGCACAAATCCAGGTTTTCTCACCACCCCCTCACCACACACACAAACCCACTCTCTTGCTCGTAATAGCTTATCTAAAGTGACCACTCTCCTTACAATGTGTATGATAATCAAGGTGGGCCATTTCCAGCACAAATCCAGGGTTTAACAAGAACGTCGGGGGGGGGGGGGGGGGTAGGAAAAAACAAGGGGAAATAGGTTACCTTGCATAATGACTTAGCCACTCCCAGTCTCTATTCAAGCCTAAATTAATTGTATTGAATTTGCAAATGAATTCCAATTCAACAGTTTCTCGCTGGAGTCTGGATTTGAAGTTTTTTTGTTGTAATATCACAACTTTCATGTCTGTAATCGCGTGACCAGAGAGATTGAAGTGTTCTCCGACTGGTTTATGAATGTTATAATTCTTGACATCTGATTTGTGTCCATTTATTCAACCTGAAAGTAGAATGTTTATCTGGAACTGAAGAATTCTTTGTTCTCTAAGTTCTTAGAATATCAGGGTTGGAAGGGACCTCAGGAGGCCATCTTGTCCAACCCTCTGCTCAAAGCAGGACCAATCCCCAATTTTTGCCCCAGAGCCCTAAATGGCCCCTCAAGGATTGAACTCATAACCCTGGGTTTAAGCAGGCCAATACTCACACCACTGAGCTATCCCTCCCCTCTAAAAAATTGTAACGTTATTTAAAAGCCGTGTCCTTGTCAAGTTGTATCCTAATAAGTTGTTTCATTGTTGCATTTGAAGCAATCTATATCATTAAGAAGAATTGTCCAGAACCAGAACCCCAGCTCCAATCACTTCCAAACTTTGGTGAATTTTGGATATGAATATTTATTCAAACTTCATGGCATAGGTCTATCTGCATAATGAGCTGAAGCAGATTGCTGAATTTGACTAGTCTTTGATTTAGGGCAGGTCTACCCTGGCAAAGTTACAGTGCCAGCAGTTACAGCGCCTCCCAGAGTGCTGAAGGGAAACTGCTGTTGTGTGTTCACACTGTCAGCTGCCTGCGCAATAGCGTGTTCACACTTGCAGCACTTGCAGTAGTATTCAGAGCGGTGCACTCTGGACAGCTATCCCACAGAGCACCTCTTTCTCTTCTGCCGCTAAGACTTGTGGGAAGGCGGATGGAGTCGCGCAGCATCCTGGCTCCTGTCCCAATGCCCCATGATGCATTGCTTCACATCCCAGCAATCCCTGTGCTTCCATCCGCATTTGGTGCCATCTTTCAATGGTTTGTGTACTGTGCGCCCTGCCTCTTCGGGCTGCAGAAATGGATCCCGAACTGCTGACCAGTATGCTGCTCACTCTGACTAACACATCACGAGTGGCAGGGGAGTTATTCCTTAAACTACAAGGGCAAGAGGAGTGCGACATTGATCTCACCACACGTACTAGCTACGACATGAGATTGCTTATGGCATTCACAGAGGTGCTGACCACAGTGGAACACTGCTTTTGGACTCAGGAAACAAACACTGAGTGGTGGGATCACATCATCCTGCACATCTGGGATGATGAGCCATGGCTGCAGAACTTTTGCATGAAGAAAGCCAGATTCATGAGACTCTTTGATGAGCTCACCCCAGCCCTGCGGTGCAAGGACACGAAAATGAGAGCTTCCCTATAGTTGGAGAAGCATGTGGCAATTGCACTGTGGAAGCTGGCTATTCCAGACTGCTACTGATCCATCGCTAACCAGTTTGGAGTGGGAAAGTCCACCATTGGACTCGTGTTGATGAAAGTGTGCAGGCCATTAATCACATACTGCTCCGAAAGACGGTGACTCTGGGCAACGTGCATGATATTGTAGATGGCTTTGCACAAATGGCTTCCCTAACTGTGGAGGGGCAATAGATGGCACGCACATTCCAATTCTGGGACCAGACCATGTAGCTAATGAGTACATTAATTGCAAGGGGTATTTCTCAATGGTTCTCGAAGCGCTTGTGGATCACTGTGGGCGTTTCACAGACCTTAACACAGGCTGGTCCGGAAAGGTGCATGATGAACACATCTTTCGGAACGCTGGCCTGTTCAGGAAGCTGCAAACAGGGACTTTCTTCGTGGACCAGAAGACCACCGTAGGGGAAGTTGAAATGCCCACTGTGATCCTTGGAGTCCCTGCCTACCCCTTAATGCCATGGCTTATGAAGCCATACGTGGGGCAACTTGACAGCAGCAAGGAGCTGTTCAACAACAGGCTGAGCAAGTGCAGAATGCCCGTTGAGTGTGCATTTGGCCATTTAAAAGCCTATTGGCAATGCCTGTATGGGGAGCTGGATCTGGCCAATGACAATATTCCTATGCTTATAGCTGCGTGTTGTATGCTCCATAATATTTGTGGAGGGAAAGGTGAAAGCTTCACTCAGGGCTGGACCACAGAGGTTCAGTGCCTGGAGGCTGAGTTTGAACAGCCAGACTCAGAGACCAGGGCTATTAGAGGGGCACTGCGCAGGGCCATAAGGATCAGGGATGCCTTGAGGCAGCAGTTTGAAGCTGACAGCCACTAATATTTGTTGCTATGCTCGGATTGCAGTGCTTGTAATGCTAGGAGGTGATTGGTGCACATGATGCAAGAAGGGAGTTTAACATAATTGCATGTTGCTTTGCAGTGCTCCTTTTGCTTTCACTTAATAGAATAAAGATTGCTTTCAAACCAACACAATTCTTTTATTAAAAGACAACAACTGAAGGAGAGAGTAAAATGAAAAAATACATCAGCAGAGATGGGGAGGGGGAAGGGAAGGTCCCAGGAGGAGCCGGGACGGCTAAAGATTTGTGTATGTCCAGGGATCATATCCAACCTTCTCCTCTGGAGTGCGATGCAGTGGGTACTGTACTTCAGCAGGGCCAAACTGCAGAGAGATGGGTTGAGTGCAGTGGGTAATGGGAGTCCACACTGCTGGACTGTGAAGAGGGAGGAGTGGAAAGCTGAGGGTAGAGACTGGAGCCAGGAGGTTGATAAGAGTGTGTTGGCGGTGTCTGTGGGGCTCATGGGAAAGAGTTTTGCCACAGCAGCTGTAGGGGAGGGTGGGCGCTGAGCTGCTCGGTTTGAAGAGCTAGTATCGCCTGGAGCGTGTCCCCTTGGCGCTCCATAACATTTAAGAGCCACTCCATGGCTTTTTTCTGGAGTGCCGCATTCTCCTTTCAGTCCCTCTTCTCGCTGTCCCGCCACTCCTTCAGTTCCTGTTTCTCGGCGGTGGGCTGCATCATAACGTCACGCAGAAAGTCCTCCTTCATTCTTCTTGGCCGCTTTCTAATTCTGCGCAGCCGTTCTGCTGCTGATAACAAAAAGGGAGGCTGTGCTCCCAAGGTCATCTCTGTTAAGTTTAAATGCAACATTTTACAGAAGCAGTATTGTTTGCAAAACAGACAAGACTGATTCAGTGCTTTAAAACACAGCCAGTACTTACAGACCTGTCACTAACTGGCTGACCCCAGGCAAGCACACATGAGCCACAAGACCCCCAAAATGGTGAGTAGTCGCAGGGGCAGGGTAAATCACTCTTCCTGGACCCTGCTGTACACTGGGCATGTGGCTCTTGGGGAGAGCCAGCACTGTAGGCGGGGCCTGATAATCATTCCTGTCCCCACACTTCCCACGGGAGGTGATCATAATGGAAGATATCTCGCTGCTGAGGGTGAGCATGGAATCAAAGGAGGGTCTTCTCCAAGCCTGTGGTTCCGCCCTGGCCCCTATGCGGCTCCCCTGTGTGCAGCAGTGGCCCCTCCCGCCCCCCACATGATAGGACAGTGGCGCGGGATAGTTACCGTTAACGGGGCAAGAAACAAAGCAGCTCTGCCAAAGAACCTGCAGCAGCAGATTGCCCAGCATCTCCATGAAGGAACATTAATCCACACTGTGTAGAGTCAATCACAGGAGTTTATTACACACAGTGCTGGCGGAGTCAATGTGCTTATCAGGCTCAGGGACACTGCAGAACAATTAATTACAATAGATTATATAGGGTGCTCGTTGTGTGGAGAGAAGCGACAGGGATGGGTTTTCCCAAACCCCTGGATAGGTTCTCGCAGCAAGACAAGATAAGCACAACAGGCCAATGGTCTAAAAGATTATGTAATGGCTCCTCCCATCGCCCAAATTAACATATTGCTGACACACAGGTAATTACCCCCAAACCATGTCTATTAAAGTATATAGGTTAAATCCTAATTTTGGGGTCCAGGGGAATGAGGTAGCAGCTCTCCCGGTTGACCAACAGGTACATTCCTGGAGATTTAAAGCAAAAAAGCAGTAATTAGTACTTAACAATAACAATTGTTTGTAAGTTTACCTTTGCATTTTTGTGGGCTAGGATTGGCATACATCTGTGAGGGGAGGGTGTCATAACTCATGTCAATCATATTAGGCCTCTCCCCGAACTCTGTCTGGGATCTGAGGGGTATTGTACCACTATCTCCTTACTGCATTAGGGAGTAACCATGAGGCCTTTCTCAGCACTTCATGTGTCTATAACTTACGATAAGGATGCCCAGTTACATTCAGAGTTATGCTGACTCTGCTCACTGACTAGAAACACACAAGGTTATCTGTTTACCCCAGCTTTCTCTTAGCCATGTATTGTTCTTTGTCAGCTAGTCCTCATCTGGGCCTATATGAAAAGTTCTTAGCAGAAACTGTGGCAGTTAAGATCTTACATCCACAGCAAATGGATTTTGGCCCTTCACTCCACGGGAGTTTCCTGGAGATCTCTGAGGGAGATTCCTGTGAAGTGAGGGAGTCAATCAACAGCCTGTTCTGCCGCTCAGACTAGGCATGCAGTGGGAGACAAGCCTGCTGCCCCCAACAACTCACTTCAGCAATTCCCAAGATCAGATCCACTTACCAGGGACCTCCTCTCCTGTTTGCACTTCGCCAAGATATGACTGCTGTGACTGGCTAGGCTCCTCCGGGGCCTAGAAAAGAGCTCCTAGCTGCATGCATCTTTGCTTCTGGGTCCCCCTTCCCCTCCACATCTTCTTCCAAGATTTCCTCCTCTTGGCTCAGCCCACTCTTGACTGGCACGCAAGCCAATGAAGTATCCACAGGGGCCTTCGCAGTAGAGGTGGGGTCACCACGGAGTATCACGTCCATCTCTTTGCAGAACCGGCAGCTCGTGGGCATAGCACTGGAGTGGCGGTTTGCCACCCGCGCCTTGTGGTAGGCGTTCCGCAGCTCCTTCACTTTGACCCTGCACCGCAGTGTGTCCCAATCATGGCCCTTTTCTATCATGCATCGAGAAATCTGTCGGTAGGTATCGTAATTGCTATGGCTGAAGCGCAGCTGGGACTGCACAGTCTCCTCTCCCCAAATGCTGATGAGGTCCAGCAGCTCATCATTGCTCCAAGCAGGGGATCGCCTGGTGCATGGAGCAGCATGGCCACCTGGAAAGATGTGCTGAGCACGAAGTGGCTTGTCAGGGTGTACACCTCATTAGAGTCAGACTGAATGTGGTTCCAAACTCCACAGCTTGAGATCATCTCTAATCATGATATATTTTTGAGTTTGTAATACATTTAATAGTGATGGCAGAAGTGTTTTAGTGGGAGTTGGCTCAGATAGATTAAAGATTCCCTTCCCATTACCACAGTTACAATCACCTATTTTTAGAATCAAACCTGAAGCAAATCCCTCTTCCTTAATTATATAGTATAAAAGAATCTGGTTATGGAAAAATTGAGTTAAATTAAATAACAACAATGTAAAAAAACAAAAAAAATCACTGAATATTTGGATACTTGGCTTCTGCCCATTGATTTTTTTCAGAAAGGGAACACTTGACAGCTGCATAAGAATTTTCAGTATGATGATGAACGGAACATGGATTCTGTATTCACACACTGGATACAAGCTTCATGACAGATAGAAAAGAAACATTATGGCTTGTCAGAAGCTTGGAGATAACATCCAAAAAAAATGGACCATCCAAAAAACAACCCTTAGAAAACACATAGAAGACACAATGGTGAGTAAAATTTATGACTGTCTGCGATAATTGTGCAATGATTATGTTATAAAACTAGTGAACATGGATATGTCAAAATGCAACGCAAACTAAGCTTGCCTTTTGCCTTTGGTTCCTTCTGCATACAGGACTTTGTACATTCATTGTAAATAAACAAGACTCATCATAGAAAATACCAGACTCAATCATCAATTTCTACTCCCACCTGGAGTAGGGCCCCTGCACTTTGACTAGCCACTCAGGTCAAAAAGGAGGAACATTGTATTTGACATTTTATTTTAATCTGCTTGAGAACGTCTGTTTTCAAACCAGAGCATAAAAACAATGTTGAAACTACTATAATCAGGCTTATACAATCATTATACAAACACTCACCATAACATCTTCATACGCTAATAACCACATAGGTATAGTGTTTCCATAGCCATAACACTGGGCCAAATTCATCCCTGGAGTAACTCCAATGAAATGAAAATATTAAGACCACTAGAAGTGTTTCCATGGGGAAAAAAAATGTCTTCCAACTGTTTTAAAACAAATGAGTGTGTACAACTCACACATTCCCTCACTGGGCTACTACATCAAAACCAGCAAGTGAATTTTACTATGAATATAAGTGAAAAGTTGTTACTACTATCATAAAAGAAGTAATGTGTTTTCAATGTATGGCATTTAATTTTTATAATCATTGGGGTATTTCAGCTGGAAAATAGAACTCAAACGTAGAAGCTTAAAATAAGTTTAAGTTGTGCTTAAATGTTAGATAATTCTTCTTCATGTGTATTTAGGGTCCGGTTAAGAAAAGGCACATTATTTGAGAGAGAGATGATAGATAATTAATGGCTATCTACATCTGCTGCAGGTTTAGCAATTATATATAAATAATAATAGTAATAATTAATTAATAATAATACCACAGAAGTAAGCACTGTATTAAAACCTAAGAAAATAGATCCTTTCTAGTCTCATTTGTTAGCCAGTGCTGAACATCAAGGGCCTAGATTATTGAGTCTTTTCCTCCTTTGCCCTAAGGTGGCAAAATAAACAAATGTTTTTAATTAATGTTCTGTTTCTGATAGTAATTACTGCTATCACATTCAGCAAGTGACATTATTGCTGGAAGAAAAGGAGTACTTGTGGCACTAACCAATTTATTTGAGCATACTGTGGAAAGTGTAGAAGATCTTTTATACACACAAAGCATGAAAAAATACCTCCCCCCACCCCACTCTCCTGCTGGCAATAGCTTATCTAAAGTGATCACTCTCCTTACAATGTGTATGATAATCAAGTTGGGCCATTTCCAGCACAAATCCAGGTTTTCTCACACACACCCCTCCCCCACAAACACACACAAACCCACTCTCCTGCTGGTAATAGCTTATCTAAAGTGACCACTCTCCTTACAATGGGTGGAGGGAGGTATTTTTTCATGCTTTGTGTGTATAAAAGATCTTCTACACTTTCCACAGTATGCATCCGATGAAGTGAGCTGTAGCTCATGAAAGCTTATGCTCAAATAAATTGGTTAGTCTCTAAGGTGCCACAAGTACTCCTTTTCTTTTTGCGAATACAGACTAACACGGCTGTTACTCTGAAACCTGTCATTATTGCTGGAGATACTCCAGATTTGCTCAGACATTGTACCTCTATTAACCTGTAGGTTGAATTTTTCAGTTATTAAAATGTCAGTATTTACTGGCTGAAAAAGCAATAGCTGTCCTTATCAGTTATGTTACACCCTCTGATTACATATGAACAAGCTGAGAAATTGTTACTCTGTGAAATGTATGTTGCTTCTGGAGAGCTCTTATCTGCTCAAGCTATAACCTGAACAAAGACAGGGTGGAAGAGGCACATATGGAAAACACCTACTTTCACAGATGGAAAGTTACCTGATAATGCTGAAACACTTCTCATTTCCTCAACATCTTCATAAGTGAATATTTTGAATCAAAAGAAAAGTCTTTGTATTATATTTGCAAAGATGTTAGCTTGACACCTCTGGGTCCCACACACTCTCACAGACAGTGGGCAGTTTTCTCTGTGATGTGACACCCGAGAGAATGATGATGTGTAGCAGAAGACAAGCATTATCATTTACCTAGGGAGAGCCCAAGGGAAGCAAACTATTCCCCACTGTGTTTGGAATTTCCCTGGAAGCTTTAGTGGGCCTGCCCATCTCATTACTAAAAGCACTCACTGCTTTTTCCCAGCACTGGCTGTTTGGAAACTCCTCTGAGTAGATCTTATTGTACCTCATTTTGTCCATTGTCAGCCTCATTGATTACTGGGTCATGTACTTTTTTTTTACTACTTGTGAAGAATTGGCTAAGAAATTCTCAGACATTAAAATATCATGTAGATTGTTTAAGTGGCTGCTTTTGTGACCTAGGCATAAGATTTGATGACCATGTTTTCTAGCTTCAGTTCATAAATTCCAAGGCCAGCAAGGACCTTTTCAGCCTGATAACTATATACATGAAATTACCACCTATAACATTACTGTAACAACAATTACTATAACTTCACTATAACAACAATGCTCACTGTATCATAAGCCTTCCGAAGACAACCGACATGACAAACTTTGCATTGGATACCACACAATCATATTATAAGGATGAACATGGGAGTGCTGGGTGTTCCCCTGAGGTACAGAGCATCACAAATGGCATGAATTACGTTACCCATGCTTTAATTCTTTATTAATCAAGTCCCATATCAGCCACTCTGTTATCTTGCCCCAGTTATAGATGTGCAGGTATGGTAGCTTTGTCTTTATCTCTTTTATTTTGCATAAGTGAGTTCTCTGGGTGTAGCCTTCTTTTCTGTTTCTCTCCACAGAAAGCTTATTGCAAGTAAATAACAGGAATAGTCTTTGTAGTCTCCCTGTCGGTTCATTTAGAACTGTACTACAACAAAGTACTAGAGAATAACATGCAGAAAATAATCTTATACTATCAAGGAAGGGGACTGGATCAATGGCTCTCCAACTCTCCCAGGCCTTGATTCAACAATGTACTTAAACACATTCTGCAGATTACACTGTAGGACAGGGATGGGCAAACTTTTTGGTCTGAGGGTCACATCAGGGTTCCAAAACTGTATGGAGGGCCTGATAGGGAAAGCTGTGCCTCCTCAAACAGCCTGGCCCCCTATCTGCCCCTCTCACTTCCTGCCCCCTTACTGCCCCCCTCAGAACCTCCGACCCATCCAACCCCCCCACCGCTCCTTGTCCCCTGACCACCCCATCCCGGGACCTCCCCGCCCCAACCACCCCCCCCCAGTACCCCACCTCCTATCCAACCCCCCTGCTCCTTGTCCCCTGATTGCCCCAACCTCTATCCATAAGCCCGCCCTCTGACAGGCCCCCCAGGATTCCCACGCCTATCCAATCCCCCCCCATTTCCCCTCCCCTTACCGCCCCCTCCCCAGAACCTCCGCCCCATCCAACCGCCCCCCTGCTCCCTGTCCCCTGACTGCCCCCCGGGACTCCCTGCCCCTATCCACGCCCGCGCTCCTCACCCCCTTACTATGCCACTCAGAGCAGCAGGACTGGCAGCCGCGCCGCCTGGCTGGAGCCAGCCACTCTGCCTGGCAGGAGCTCGCAGCCCTGCCGCCCAGAGCACTGGCAGCATGGTAAGCTGAGGCTGAGGGGGAGGGACCGGGGGCTAGCCTCCCCGGCTGAGAGCTCAAGGGCCAGGGGGACGGTCCCGCAGGCCATAATTTGCCCACCTTTGCTGTAGGAGATACCCATTCATGGACCAATTTCCACTGCTCAAACCCTAGAATTCCACTGCTTGGTTGTCAAAACATTTCTTTCTAGGGACCAGCTAAAAGGGCTCTTCAAACAACAGGGAGCCAGTGGTTCATAAGTTGAGAATTATTTTACTAGATAATTTATTGGATGGGTTTTTGCCTGACTCAGATGGGGGGACGAAGGGAATGAAGAAGAAAAACATTATGTCCACAGTGTATAATATAACCAGGGCTTAATTTGTGCCAGGGCTTGCCAGGGATGAGCCTTGGCACATCTGAGTTGGGCAGCTCATAGACCCGCCACCTCTGGACTTGCTGCATCAGTTGTGAATGTAAAAAAATTGCTTGAGCCCCGGCATCTCTTTCATTACAAATTAAGTCTGAATATAACATTATCTTTAGAAAACCAAATATTTGTTTGCAATGAAGGTCATCGAACACAAGGACCTTATTCTCCAGACACTTAGTTTATGGGTTGATTAGATGTTATTTGTACACCCCAATGCTAGTGCTAACCATGTGTGTTTTTTCCTATGGTTTGAGGCTTTACGTTTTTAAAAGCCACATGCAATGAAAAAACCTTTTACTTTATTAACTTAAGCATTCAAGTGAAATTGTAACTTTCACAACTAATTGGATATTTTAAACTTAATTTAAAATGCTGGTCTATGAAATGAGTTACAACAAAACATTGTCAGCTTCCTCACATACCTGTTAGCTTGGTCAAATCTATTTTTCCAACCCATTACAGACAAGAGAACATACAAAAAGGGGGGAAATAAAAGGTGCTCTTTTTTTGTGGTCTGGTAATTGGCTTCTGGCCACCGCTGTGGCACTTTCCTTGTACAAGCTGAGTCACTGGTCTGTCAGAGGTCAGGCTGGAAGACTGGTATGAAATCCTGGCCCCTCTGAAGTCAATGGAAGTTTTGCCATTGATTTCACGGGGCCAGAATTTCACCTCTGACGAGGAGTCAAGTTCCAGTTGTTGGGTGAAGTTTCCTTCTCTCTTTCAGTGTCAAGGAACCACTTGGGATGAAATCAGATATGCAGGCAAAGACCAAATTCAGGACCAGCTAAGGCATGTTGTTAAATCTGAGAAACACCACTGCCTGAGGTTTGTCATAGTTACCAAAGTAACTGTACTTCTAACCCGTTCATGGCCTCCTTGAGGGCACCCCACTCAGGTATCAGGCTTTTACCACCACCTTTCTCAGGGTGGGAACCTCTGTTCCTCTCCCTCCAGAGATCAGCAATTCAGGCTGAAATTTCCTCCAGCAATTCACTGTGATCACCTTAGCAAGCCTAAGTTTAGTTCAGCACCTGGCACCCTGCTCTCTCCCCAGGAACTATGAGAGAGATACCAGTGACCAGCCTGCCTTCATCCAGCAAGGTATTTATTTAGAACAAAAGCATTACAGAGAGAACATATCTTGAAAACAATAAATAGCTTACATGCCGGCCTGTCTTACTAGGTGTCGCCCATTTTCCATATGGAGACCCTAGTAGGTTTCAGGGTCCTTCAAACCCCTCCAGCAAGGTCTGTCCCTCTGGGTCCCTGTGTCATATCAGTGCTTGCATTCAGTGAGAGTGACCCCCCCCTCTATATCAGGCTGGCCACTTCATACTAATCTCAGTTTTTTGTTTGCAGGGTGTCTTGAACAAAACCAATATATGCACTTTTCCCCAAGGAGTAGTACTTCTGCAGACTTGTTACCTGTCTAAGGATTTTCAATAATTATCCCCCAGTGCTTTAATTCCTGATAGTTTGTTCTTGCTTTAGGTGACGTCTCCATAGTCATTTCATTACTTGTTGTTGCATGAAAGAAATTAACCCTGTTCCTCCTGGCGGGTAACAGTACAAGTGAGCGGAAACTGACTCAGACCTATTTTTCCATTTAAAAAAAATCAGAAATTTCTCAAAAAGAAAAGGAGTACTTGTGGCACCTTAGAGACTAACCAATTTATTTGAGCATGAGCTTTCGTGAGCTACAGCTCACTTCATCAGATACATACCGTGGAAACTGCAGCAGACTTTATATATACACAGAGAATATGAAACAATACCTCCTCCCACCCCACTGTCCTGCTGGTAATAGCTTATCTAAAGTAATCATCAGGTTAGGCCATTTCCAGCACAAATCCAGGTTTTCTCACCCTCCACCCCCCCACACAAATTCACTCTCCTGCTGGTGATAGCCCATCCAAGGTGACAACTCTTTACACAATGTGCATGATAATGAAGTTAGGCCATTTCCTGCACAAATCCAGGTTCTCTCACTCCCTCACCCCCCTCCAGAAACCCACCCCCAGACACACACAGACTCACTCTCCTGCTGGTAATAGCTCGTCCAAACTGACCACTCTCCAAGTTTAAATCCAAGTTAAACCAGAACATCTGGGGGGGGGGAAGGAAAAAACAAGAGGAAATAGGCTACCTTGCATAATGACTTAGCCACTCCCAGTCTCTATTTAAGCCTAAATTAATAGTATCCAATTTGCAAATGAATTCCAATTCAGCAGTTTCTCGCTGGAGTCTGGATTTGAAGTTTTTTTTGTTTTAAGATAGCGACCTTCATGTCTGTGATTGCGTGACCAGAGAGATTGAAGTGTTCTCCGACTGGTTTATGAATGTTATAATTCTTGACATCTGATTTGTGTCCATTTATTCTTTTACGTAGAGACTGTCCAGTTTGACCAATGTACATGGCAGAGGGGCATTGCTGGCACATGATGGCATAAATCACATTGGTGGATGTGCAGGTGAACGAGCCTCTGATAGTGTGGCTGATGTTATTAGGCCCTGTGATGGTGTCCCCTGAATAGATATGTGGGCACAATTGGCAACGGGCTTTGTTGCAAGGATAAGTTCCTGGGTTAGTGGTTCTGTTGTGTGGTATGTGGTTGTTGGTGAGTATTTGCTTCAGGTTGCGGGGCTGTCTGTAGGCAAGGACTGGCCTGTCTCCCAAGATTTGTGAGAGTGTTGGGTCATCCTTTAGGATAGGTTGTAGATCCTTAATAATGCGTTGGAGGGGTTTTAGTTGGGGGCTGAAGGTGACGGCTAGCGGCGTTCTGTTATTTTCTTTGTTAGGCCTGTCCTGTAGTAGGTAACTTCTGGGAACTCTTCTGGCTCTATCAATCTGTTTCTTTACTTCCGCAGGTGGGTATTGTAGTTGTAAGAAAGCTTGACAGAGATCTTGTAGGTGTTTGTCTCTGTCTGAGGGGTTGGAGCAAATGCGGTTGTATCGCAGAGCTTGGCTGTAGACGATGGATCGTGTGGTGTGGTCAGGGTGAAAGCTGGAGGCATGTAGGTAGGAATAGCGGTCAGTAGGTTTCCGGTATAGGGTGGTGTTTATGTGACCATTGTTTATTAGCACTGTAGTGTCCAGGAAGTGGATCTCTTGTGTGGACTGGACCAGGCTGAGGTTGATGGTGGGATGTACATTGGTCAAACTGGACAGTCTCTACGTAAAAGAATAAATGGACACAAATCAGATGTCAAGAATTATAACATTCATAAACCAGTCGGAGAACACTTCAATCTCTCTGGTCACGCAATCACAGACATGAAGGTCGCTATCTTAAAACAAAAAAACTTCAAATCCAGACTCCAGCGAGAAACTGCTGAATTGGAATTCATTTGCAAATTGGATACTATTAATTTAGGCTTAAATAGAGACTGGGAGTGGCTAAGTCATTATGCAAGGTAGCCTATTTCCTCTTGTTTTTTCCTTCCCCCCCCCCCCCCCCAGATGTTCTGGTTTAACTTGGATTTAAACTTGGAGAGCGGTCAGTTTGGACGAGCTACTACCAGCAGGAGAGTGAGTCTGTGTGTGTCTGGGGGTGGGTTTCTGGAGGGGGGTGAGGGAGTGAGAGAACCTGGATTTGTGCAGGAAATGGCCTAACTTCATTATCATGCACATTGTGTAAAGAGTTGTCACCTTGGATGGGCTATCACCAGCAGGAGAGTGAATTTGTGTGGGGGGGTGGAGGGTGAGAAAACCTGGATTTGTGCTGGAAACGGCCTAACCTGACGATTACTTTAGATAAGCTATTACCAGCAGGACAGTGGGGTGGGAGGAGGTATTGTTTCATATTCTCTGTGTATATATAAAGTCTGCTGCAGTTTCCACGGTATGTATCTGATGAAGTGAGCTGTAGCTCACGAAAGCTCATGCTCAAATAAATTGGTTAGTCTCTAAGGTGCCACAAGTACTCCTTTTCTTTTTGCGAATACAGACTAACACGGCTGTTACTCTGAAACCAGAAATTTCTCAGGTCTCCACAAGGTTTAACAGCTTGCCATTTATTAGACTGATAACTATGGGCATGACCCATACCTTCCTGCTGTTGACAGAAAGACTCTTTTTCAGTGGAATTTAGATTGAAGTCTTGAAGCAAAAAAAATGAAGAAAAGGACAAGCACAAAGAAAAAAAAAACTGACACAAAAGGAAAACACAAACCTTCCTGCCTCCCTTCCTGGGTTAAGCCGGTTTTGGAAACCAATGTTAATGAAGAACAGTAAGTAGGTCATTGCATAAGCATTTACTTGAGGAACACTGAAGAGAATTGATAGGAACTGAACAAGTACATTGTCAAGTATCAGAATAAGATCTTAAGAACTCTGTTTTTCTATCTGTACCTCAGTAGGCTCACTTCATTAAATTAAATACTTCTGTTTGCATGTTACAAAATCACGTGGTGGTGCTGGCATGTAAGTAGAAGAGGTAACTGAATTTAACCACAGGCGATGGAAACTGAATGACCTTTTAGACATTAACCAGATCTGAAGTGAGTCTTTCACATGCAAATATAGATAAACCTCACCCTCTAATAAGCAATGCATACAGATTCTATAACTTCAGCAAACAGTCCAGTGCACTGGGAAATCTATCTTATCTTTGACAGGTTTCAGAGAAGCAGCCGCGTTAGTCTGTATTCACAAAAAGAAAAGGAGTACTAGTGGTGCCTTAGAAACTAGCCAATTTATTTGAGCATAAGCTTTCGTGAGCTACAGCTCACTTCATCGGATGCATGCAGTGGAAAATACAGTGGGGAGATTTATATACACAGAGAACATGAAACAATGGGTGTTACCATACACACTGTAACGAGAGTGATCACTTAAGATGAGCTATTACCAGCAGGAGAGCAGGGGTGGGGGTGGGGGACCTTTTGTAGTGATTATCAAGGTGGGCCATTTCCAGCAGTTGACAAGAACATCTGAGGAACAGTGGGGGAGGGGGAATAAACATGGGGAAATAGTTTTACTTTGTGTAATGACCCATCCACTCCCAGTCTCTATTCAAGCCTAAGTTAATTGTGTCCAGTTTGCAAATTAATTCCAATTCAGCAGTCTCTCGTTGGAGTCTGTTTCTGAAGTTTCTTTGTTGAAGAACTGCCACTTTTAGGTCTGTAATCGAGTGACCGGAGAGATTGAAGTGTTCCCCAACTGGTTTTTGATGTTATAATACTTGATGTCTGATTTGTGTCCATTTATTCTTTTACGTAGAGACTGTCCAGTTTGACCAAAGTACATGGCAGGGCGGCATTGCTGGCACATGATGGCATATATCACATTGGTGGATGTGCAGGTGAACGAGCCTCTGATAGCGTGGCTGATGTGATTAGGCCCTATGATGGTGTCCCCTGAATAGATATGTGGACACAGTTGGCAACGAGCTTTGTTGCAAGGATAGGTTCCTGGGTTAGTGGTTCTGTTGTGTGGTGTGTGGTTGCTGGTGAGTATTTGCTTCAGGTTGGGGGGCTGTTTGTAAGCAAGGACTGGCCTGTCTCCCAAGATCTGTGAGAGTGATGGGTCATCCTTCAGGATAGGTTGTAGATCCTTGATGATGCGTTGGAGAGGTTTTAGTTGGGGGCTGAAGGTGACGGCTAGTGGCGTTCTGTTATTTTCTTTGTTGGGCCTGTCCTGTAGTAGGTGACTTCTGGGTACTCTTCTGGCTCTGTCAATCTGTTTCTTCACTTCCGCAGGTGGGTATTGTAGTTGTAAGAAAGCTTGATAGAGATCTTGTAGGTGTTTGTCTCTGTCTGAGGGGTTGAAGCAAATGCGGTTGTATCATAGAGCTTGGCTGTAGACAATGGATCGTGTGGTGTGGTCTGGATGAAAGCTGGAGGCATGTAGGTAAGTATAGCAGTCAGTAGGTTTCCGGTATAGGGTGGTGTTTATGTGACACAAATGTGTAAATGGACACAAATCAGACATCAAGAATTATAACATTCAAAAACCAGTCGGAGAACACTTCAATCTCTCTGGTCACTCGATTACAGACCTAAAAGTCGCAATATTACAACAAAAATCTTCAAAAACAGACTCCAGCGAGAGACTGCTGAATTGGAATTAATTTGCAAACTGGACGCCATTAAATTAGGCTTGAATAAAGACTGGGAGTGGATGCGTCATTACACAAAGTAAAACTATTTCCCCATGTTTATTTTTCCCCCCTACTCTTCCTCAGACGTTCTTGTCAACTGCTGGAAATGGCCCACCTTGATTATCACTACAAAAGGTTTTTGTTTTGTTTTTTTTTCTCTCCTGCTGGTAATAGCTCACCTTACCTGATCACTCTGGTTACAGTGTGTATGGTAACACCCATTGTTTCATGTTCTCTGTGTATATAAAATCTCCCTATTGTATTTTCCACTGCATGCATCCAATGAAGTGAGCTGTAGCTCATGAAAGCTTATGCTCAAATAAATTTGTTAGTCTCTAAGGTGCCACAAGTCCTCTTTTTCTTTTTACTGAAGACTATGATGTTTTGGTGTGATTTTGTCTTTTAGAATGGGTGATACTGCTGCTGTAAGGTTCAAAAGAGAAACTCTCTGTTGATGCTGATGTAAGCCAATACTAAGCAGTTTCATGACACTTAAGGATTAATCTCATCACTGTCCAAGGGCCCAGATGTCTATGCATCATCAGTGCAATATATCAGTCTGTGTTCAATTAAACTGCTGCCCAGGCCCTTGCACACATCAGAACTCTGCAACTCAGCTGGTTGTCGTTTGAAAAAGATGGCAATTCTCAGAGTCCCTATAGCCACCCATTGCAATGAATGGGAAGTAATTTGCTGCTCTTTCACCATTGCAGGCCAATATACATTCTTTTAAGGGTTGGGCTGTTAGCCATTTACAGATTCAATTTAAGCTTTTTATTCACACTTAATCTTGAAGGAGTGGCTGGTTTATGGTGATGTATAAATCGTTGTTCCAGCTCTGCCCTACTGATAAAGCTTGAATTTTGAATTGAATTTCTTTACAAAGGAATTTGGTTTCAAGCTGCACCTAGATGATGAAAAGCGGTGCTTAAGGTGTAGATATTTGCTAACTGGCTCCACTCCCGATGTAACCATGAGATGTGATAGCTATATAAAGCACCCCAGAACCCGTTCAGTCTCTACTCTCTAAAGGAGGGCCAGAGGCTATTCACACAAAGAAGGAAGCCAGAATCCAGCAGCAAAGATGTCTGAACTGGAAACTGCAATGGGAATGATCATTGATGTCTTTGACAAGTATTCCAGGGCTGAAGGCAATAAGCAAACCCTCACCAAAGGAGAACTAAAGACCCTCCTGGAAAAAGAGCTACCCAACTTCCTCTCGGTAAAGTGATGGTTCACTATAGTTTCTCTGTAATAGACTTAAAGCAATATGAAGAGAGACATTTTTGGTGCTTTGTGCAGGGAATTGGCTACAGAAATCATTACTGTTAAGAGAAGTTGTGTGGGACCTTTTCTTGTGCATCATGCTGACAATGTGGCTTTGAAAGTGAAGGCAGATCACAGAACGGAATGTGGTAGTCAGAATAAATCCTAATTGTCAGGTTTTCTGTATTTCTCATTCCTCACTCTCTAGTTTTCAGGGCAATGGCATTTAAATAGAATATTTACTTCTTCAGAAGTCATCTGCTCCTGCTGTTTACTCCCCACCAGAATTCGTAATCCCATATGAGTCTCAATTAACTGCTGTGAAAAAGGATTGTGATGCTAACAATTGAATATAATGACAGCAAATGGGGAGTCTCCTGGTCTGGGCATTTATACCACAATTCTTACTGTGATATCTGAGCATGTATACAAGTATGGTTATAAGCAGCAGTGGATGAACTTGGAAGAATTGTCTGTGAAGTGTCCTTCTTAATAACAAATAAAGGGAAAGAACTAAAGAAAATGTTTCAGATAACAGCATTGTTAAATAATGAGAATGTGCTCTTAAATATTTTTCGTCTATCTCTGTAGCATGTCTACACTAAAAAGAAAAGGAGTACCTGTGGCACCTTAGAGACTAACCAATTTATTTGAGCATAAGCTTTCGTGAGCTACAGCTCACTTCATCGGATGCATACTGTGGAATATCTCATGATACCACGTTGCAGAGCGTGCAATACTTGTCTACACTGGCGCTTTACAGCGCTGAAACTTGCAGCGCTCGGCAGGGAGGAGTTTCACACCCCTGAGCAAGAAAGTTGCAGCGCTGTAAAGTGCCAGTGTAGACAAGTATTGCACGCTCTGCAATGTGGTATCATGAGATATTTGACATTCTTAAAAACATTAAGTTTCAAAGGATATTTTCTAGAAAATGATAACATTAGAGGTGGTTGGAACATTTTTGTCAGAATGATTTTCCAATTAAAAACTCCTTTTCCACAAAACTGAAATTTCCTGTGAGGAAAATTTCACTTTTGATGAAAAATTTCAATTTTCCATTGGGAAAATCGAAATAACAGCTTGCCTGCTTCCCTGTTGGAAGGCTCCTGTCTGACAAATGCTTTTCAGAAGGGCTGCAGAGGCTGAGCACCTGGTCCCTGGCTCTCTGCCCTCCGGCTATCAGCCTCCCAGTCCCAGCACTGGCTGGAGAGAGAGAGAGCCCTGACCCCCAGCCTCCCCACCTCCCCCCTGGTTTAGGGTCCAGAGAGACCAAGAGCTGGAAAACTCTGTCTCCCCACCTCCCTCACATCCACTCCTGCCGTAGGGCCAGAAAGGCTGAATGGCCCAGCTCTCTGGTTCTCAGGCAGCTGGGCTGAAAGGCTCTTCTTGTTCCAACATAGCCACATTTTTTTCAACTTTTTGAACTTGACTATAGCCTTCCAGCCTGGTAGCTGAAAAATTCCACTTCAGTTCCCCTTCAGTGGAAATTTTTTAAAAAAAATTTCCTTCCCAAAAATTTCATGTCTTTTGACTTTTCAATCAGAAAACACAAACATTTCCACTCTCGGTACTATCATTTTCTAGGCAGCGCCAAATAATATGTTTGAATTTGGCCATCGCCACCAATAATCCATTTCTAAAATTTGTGACTTGACTTGCATTTAATTGCATTCATATATTTTTAGACTATTATCCAGACTTGTTTTATCAAACTTCATTTAGTAAAGGGAAATCATGGCTTCACATATAGACACCTGGTTTTCACTGAGCTGAAACAGTAAGGCATGCATATGTAAGGGAAGAATTTGGCCCATTAGGTCAAACTATTGCACGCCTGTAGCTGTGGTGAGTGTCATATCATATTTGGGGATTGTTGAAGTCTTGCATGAGTCTCTGTAGCATAAAGATGGCTAATGCACATTTTGCTGAACTGGGCTGAGTTTAATCCCTACTATGGCTTGCTTATTGCAGTATTCAGACTCACTTTCCAGATTTACTGGTTTTGGTTTTTTTAAAAGAAAGATTCATATTTAGCAGCAAAGATGAGTGAGGTAGACTCTGGAAGAGAAAATACATTTTTATTTTAAACAATTCACAAAATCTTTCTTGCAAATTAACAAATGTTCAAATCATGACCCATAATGTGTGTTATCTTCCCAGGGTGTAAATGCAAAAGTTTAACTTCACTTGCCATTATTGGTTCTCCTTATTTACTGCACATCACTTTACTTGTACAATAACAATTTTACTTGGTTCAAAGTCATAATAACTTTCATTCTTGATCATTTCCATTTCTTTTATATCACTAAAAATTCCGTAAAGCTGTTGGGCCAAATTCTGCTTTCACACACCCTGGTGCCTCACAGGAGTTTCATTTGTTTGCCTAAATGTAAACTCTTTTCCATTAGTTGTCACGGCCCAGGGCCAAATGTTCAAAAAGTGGCTTCCATTTTGTGCACACCCAACACTGAACTTCCGAATAACTGTGCATGCATTCTTAGAGCACTAAGATCAATGTATGATGTTCAGTCATCACTCAGGGCTTCAGCTATTTGCAAGAGCTTTGCTTTATTGTGTGCATCTACACAACAAATTAAGGTGTAATTGTAGCACAGGTAGGCATATCCATGGTAGCTTTAATCTAGCATGGGTAATAATACTCGTGAGGATGAGGTGGCATGGACTTCAGTGCAGGCTAGCTGACCCAGTACAACCCGCCGGGGACCCTGGGTATGGACATGGGTCCACAAATAATTCATTGAATAATTTAAAATTAAGTCTGTTTATGGATAATTTGGAAAAAAGAGAAAGGAACAAAATTTGTGTCACATATTGTTCAGCCAGGACTAGTCACAAACCTGAATTTCTGGTTGAGTTTTTGGCATTCTCAGGTTATAATTCCTCATTTTATTAAAAAAAAAAATAAAATTAAATCAGTGAAAAATAAAATAATGGCTATTGAACTAATTAGACTCTGACTCTTCAAACCCTTCAGATTTCAATGAAGCTAAGTATTTAAAATTCACAGTAAAACTGATCAATATTTACATAATTTCATATATGTATAAAATCTAGCTTCAACAAAACCACACTATTTTAGTTAATTATATTTTATAGGTCTCTATTGCCATCCTCTGTTTATTATAAAAACTGCATCCTCTTAAATTCATTGGAACAAATCATTGCCAGGGCTCAGATTAGAACTAAACTTTTTTTTTTTTTAGTGAAAAATGCATATTTTTCAAAATCAAAATGTTTCATGAATTTGTGCTGATTTGGCTCCATTGTTGATTTTTAAAAAATCTGAAAAATCAAAAATTTCATTTCAACATTTTTCTAAACATTTTTTCTTGAATTTTATTTTAAAAATTCAAAAACATTTTCAAATGGGCAAAATTAAAATAAAACATTTCAATTTTGTTTGAACCTAACCACATTATTTCAGACTTTTTGAAATGGCCAGTGAACCAAAGGCTCCAACTCCATTATTCACCCAGCTGTACTCAAGCTTCAAGACCTATTGTAAGCCTTTTCAAAAAAATCTTTAAAACACTCTCAAAATAAGTTATTTTTGCCTGGAAATTGTCATGTTTAATCTCAGCCAGAGGTGAATTGTTGTGGGCAGTTTGAAACAAGCTGGTCAATTTAAATTATGATAGGCTGAAAACAAAAGGACATGGCTAGGATACTATTTTTTCAACCCATAACGCAAAATTAACTTTACTAATGCTTCAGAGTCTGCCTTGTGTGTGCACAGCTCCTCATGACTAACATGTTCAAGTCACTAAGATCAGCTGGAACACAAGATGACAATCCCAAAATATTCACATATGGGGGCTGCACACAGGATGTTCTCACTGAAGACGCCTTATTTTAATGCTCCCACTCTTGGGAGCCTGTTTGGTGACCTTCTAGTATAGTTCAAACACATGTATTTTATTAAGGATTTTTTTGGAGGGGATAGGGGAGAGCAGGCTACAAAAGGATGTTTTTAAATTCAGGTGTGAAGATTTTAGCTGGGGTTGGAGTATCTTGTTTAGCATCTTTAGCGTTATGCAAGTTTGACCATTAAACATGTTTTTAAAGCAGGTACAGTTCATGCACCTATAGATTTGTTGATAGCTACAGCATTTATTAATTCCATATATATAAGTATACATTTAATGACAGGATTTGGGTCACAGACCTTTTAAATGTGCGTGTGCTCGCACGCAGACACACAAAACTTTTATGAACCCAGGGACCTGCTCCATTTGAAGCCAATGGAACTTTTGGCATTGACCTCAATGAGAGGAGTATTTGCGCCCCATAATCTTCCAAGTATTGTTCTGTTTTCTCCAACAAGATCAACAAGTTACAGTACTGTCCTGATTAAATTACAGAGCACTGCATTAGCATAACAGGAGTTCCAAAGTTCTGCATATCCTATTGTGAGCTGGTGGAATGATTCAGCAGAAACAAAGCCCTGGGGAAGTCAGCCAGGATTTTTTTCCTAAAGGAACCTAACCAGAAATAAAAACAAGTTAACTGAAGCAAAACATAATAACAGGAAATCTGTTGACTCTAGATCAGTGGTTCCCAAACTAGGGGCACCACTTTTCAGGGAAAGCCCCTGGCGGGCGGGCCAGTTTGTTTACCTGCCGCATCTGCAGGTTCAGCCAATTGCGGCTCCCACTGGCTGCAGTTCCCCACTCCAGACAAATGGGGGCTGCAGGAAGCGGCACGGACCGAGGGACATGCTGGCCGCCGCTTTCCGCAGCCCCCATTGGCCAAGAACGGTGAACCGCAGCCACTGGGAGCTGCGATAGGCCAAACCTGCAGATGCGGCAGGTAAACAAAGCGGCACGACCCACCAGGGGCTTTCCCTGAACAAGAAATGCCCCTAGTTTGGGAACCACTGCTCTAGATTCAGCCCAGCTCTGTAACAATGTGGTTGGTGGAACCCTTTTCTTCACCCCCATCCCTACATATTACTCCCTCTGCCTCCCAAGCAAGGAATCTATATTTAGTCCGTTAATCACCTGTGGAAAGGTACAAAGAAACTGAGCTGAGGTTAACACTTTCTTCACCGGGGATCAGGTAGTGCCCCTAAACCCTACAGACACTGATACTAAGATGTTTGGATCCACACCACATCATTTCTATTGTTCAAGTAAATTACAATTTTGCTGCTGCTTTTAGGACCTCAGAATAAATTGCATGTCTCACTATGGACTGCTTCTTTTCTCTTTTAGTCGGTGAAAGATAAGGAAGCTGTTGACAAACTCTTCAAGGGTCTGGACGAAAATGGAGATTCTGAAGTAGACTTCAATGAATTTGTCATCTTTGTGGCAGCCATGACTTGCTGTTGTCATAAATATTTTGAGCAGAAAGGACCTAAATGATGTAAAACAGCTCATAAGAAGCTGGTCTTTTGATGTATTCCATATGGTAATGTTTTTGCTTGCTTTATTTGCTCCATGTACTGAAATACTGTTTAATCATACTCTGTTTACTTCCCTGTCTTGCATGTTAAGTTTCTCCTCCTTCAAATAAAATGCTAGTTTTGCATTCTCGTTACGTATATTTATTGGTCTCTCTCTCTCTCTGGAAAAAATGTGGTTTACACCCCTTTGTTTTTAAAATTCTGTTTTTAGTCTTAATGGAGAATTTCATCCCAGAGCTCCCCTAAGGATAACAGCTGTTGGAGGTGCACTGATTGTGCCATAATCCACTGAGCCTCAGTTTATTGAGGCCTTACCCCTACAACATTTTAGGGTAAGGGCTCATCTGCACACACAAGATGTACCACTTTAACACTATCAGTATTGTTAAGGTCTAGGAGGTACAACCTCCCTAATGTGGACATGGTTATATCAGTATAAAGGTACTTTTACCAGGATAGCTTATTCCCATTTGGGAAGGAAAATAAGCTATAGCAGTATAAGGCACTTTATGACAGTATAAATGTATCCATACTAGGGATGATATGGTATACATATGTCAGTAAAAATGGAAAAAACAAAAACAAAAAACCACCCCCCTAAATGGCATAATAGCATTGGTACAAAAACTGTGGGTAGACCAGACCCAAATTACTGTGACTGTTGCCTCCCCAACAATTGACTGAAGGCTTATGTATATGGATCCAAAGTGCTGTTCAGTCAATTGGGTGGGAAAGAACATGTGTAACTTCTCTCATTTGAACAAGGCCTAAGTATCAGGTGAATAATAATACTTTGAACGTCCTTCCATCTGAGGATCCGAAGCACTTTACAAAATGAATTTATCCTCTCAGTTCTTCTGTGAGGTATTATATCCATTTTACACAAGAGGAAACTAAGGTGCAGCGGGATTAGGGCCATATTTTCCGAACTGTGTATGTAGAATCGCTGTGACTGCACGGTGCAACTAAAACTTACCCAGGCACTGTTGTGAAACTCTGGTCCAAGGTCACACAGGAAGTCAGTGGCAGACACAGAAGTAGGACCCAAATCATATAAGTCCAAGCCTGCGCTTTAACAGGGTGAACTGTCTGGCCTTGGGTGTGTACCTTTCCTGAGTAAATCCTACTTCAGCACTAATTACACCAGTGCTAACCACAGCAGTTCTGAAGAAAAGCTGAATGCTTGATATGTTCATTTGTATAGCAACTCCCAAAGCATCAACTTTGGAAACGAGCAGAAAGGGGTAGGTACACAAAATTATTTTCTGGCTGCATTGTAAGTCTGACATCCTTCCCTTTGCCTGGCCTTCGTCTTCCCCTTCAAGCAGTGCTGACTTTGCCTTCAAGACTGACCTTAGGGCTTGGCTACATGGTGAAGGAATTAGGGTTTTTAATCATCCTGGCCCGATTTTGTTCTGCCTGGACAGTTGCCAGTGAAGATGAGCCAGGTTATTTTTGCTCTCTCCCTGCTACCCAGCACTAGGAGTGAAAGGGGAAGAAATATTCAGCAGAGACTTCCCATGGCCCTGGCCCTTTAAAAGGAAGGCCTCCCCTGGAGGACTTGACTGTTTTCCACTCCTTCCCAGCAAGCTCCAGGGCCAGCTGGATTCTCTCTTGCCATCTTGAGGAGGAAGGGGTTGGGGTGGGGCAGGGTTGTTGTTATGGGGCCACCTTCCCGGCTGGCTGCTTGTAGGTTTGACAGGAGGTGGAGCTGTCTTCCTCCCCTGCGGCACAGGGGCCTGCAGCACGGTTAGAGGTGGGGAAAGTTAGAGACCCCCCGCTACCTGCACCACTGCTGGCATGAGGTGGGGAAGAGAGGCCAGGGGCGTGGTTTTCTGTACGTCTGAGATGGCAACCCTAGCAGCAATGCTCACTATGGGAGTGGGTGGGTGATTTCTAAAGCACATTAACGTATTGAACAGGAAGTGGTCTGTGTAGACTTTGCTGCTGCACATTAATGATCCCCTAGTGTGCATTATACATTAAAGCTATTTTTCTATCACTCATAGAATCATAGGGTTGGAAGGGATCTCAGGGGGTCATCTAGTCCAACCCCCTGCTCAAAGCAGGACCAGTTCCCAATTTTTGGCCCAAATCCCTAAATGGCCCCCTCAAGGATTGAACTTACAACCCTGTGTTTAGCAGGCCAATGCTCAAACCACTGAGCTATCCCTCCCCACATATTCTAATGAAATACTATTGTCTTGAACTGGGCGGGGAGCTGGGAGAGAGCGCTCACAGCTCCACTGCCATCTAATGGAAGGAATCACATCTCAACTGTGTGTTATACTGCTAAGAACAAATCAAAATTCTCACTTAGCTCAAGTAGTAGAGTCCTGTTCTTTCAGAGCAGGGGGAGCTGAGTTTTATCCCTCCACCAATGTGAAGCTGCAAGTGACCATAATGCAGAACATTGAGATAATTGCTAAGTTCCTACATGGCTATAAATTTGTTAAGCCACCATGTATTATAGAGCTCTACAAAACAAACAAACAAACAAATCTTACGCTTAAAGTAGAATTAACAGTTAACCGCTTTAAACTAAGGGGTTGATTTCCTCAAAGAAAGCTTTGCTGCATTATGAAAATGTACAAAATTCATACCCATCCACAGATTCCAGACCTGTCTCCTTCTTAGACACCTCCAAACTTTTTAAGATGTCTGAGCCATACTTTTCAGGTTTTACACTAAAATGTCTCTTCCTGTTGACTTATCCACAGGTTCTTATGTCTTGTTATTACAATAAAATTCTTGTATCCTTTCCTACTATACTATACACCGTTTTCATGGGGAGCCTGTTGACACATCCACATACCCAGAAAACACTATTGTCCTTACTCCAGTATAGGTAAAACAAAATTACACATACAAAATTATGTATTAATTACAGCAGTCTAGTAGATAGTGGCTGTTGAAATATAGCTGATTTATCTTGAATTTATTTCAGTGTATTTTATCTTTGTTTAGTCGAGCATTTGGTGTTATCATGAATTTCTTTTTACTAGTAAGTGGCATTAAA